>NW_017728996.1:8063899-8065296 GCF_001723915.1 Gavialis gangeticus | reverse complement strand
GGGGGGGGGGGGGGGTGTTATAACTCAGGGTTTTGTTTAAAAAAATATGCAGGGAGACATCTCGTACCACAGGGCTTTTACAAAAACCCCAGCTTAGTTACTGCAGCTAAATTTGAACACACACGCACAGAGATAATTTTCTTGAAAAACCCATACTAGCTGCTAGCCAGTATTAAAATCACATGATGGCTTCAAGGATGACTTTCAGCAAAGAGCTGAAGGAAACATCCCAAATTATTTGTTTTTTGGAACTGATTTTTGTTAGAAAACTTCTGCTTTAAATATATGCCTCTACACCAATGTATTGCACGCAAAGAACCCCCAACTTCCTACCAAAAAAATAAAACCTTTTCTTTGGGGATATCAGGGCTGCCTTCACATGCAGCTTAAATATAGAAATAGTCTTTAAAAAATAAAATTTTAAAAAAAGATCAAACATTACATAGTGAAACTCTGGGATAGACATCTGTCAATTCATCTGGAGCATCTCATGGGTTTAGGCAGAGATGAGGCTTGAACGAGAGGAGAACTAGTAAAGGTACCATACATAAGCCTCCTTTGGCAATGCCATTATGTGACAGTTCCTTCCTGAGGGGACTGGTTTAGGCCATTTCACAGTCACCGAGGAATTGCTTGATCTATAAACAAGAGAGGGGTGAGGAAATCACTTGTGCTTAATTGAGGAATTAATGAATTTTAAGCCACTGATGGAGGCTAAAGATTTAAAAGCAGAGGATTAAATAAAGATGAAGCCATATTAAAAAGCTCCATGAAAATAAAAGGTAGAATTTCAGGGAAAGGGATGAAAAGGACTCTAAAAAGTATCCTAGCAATTTTGAGGCACTGACATCTGAAGGAATAACTAAATTCCCACCGACTTCCAAAGCTGACGGGGTCACTTGCCACCCTCCACCTGGCTCCCACGTGCACTCTTCAGGAAAACTTGCTCGCTGGAAAGGACAACTCGGGCTGAGCCTGTGGACAGTATAAATACGGTTCTGCATGTAGGCTGTGCTTCTTTTGTCCCTGCTCTCCGGAGGCCAGGAATCAGCCTACAAGTCAGCCCAGCTCTTTACAGCATCTCAGTGAAGCTCGGACAACCTTCCACTCATGAGCACGTGTCTGCAAAACCCCGGGCATGTCCAAGTACTGAAGGAGATCAAGGAAAACGTACCAGCCTGGAGAAAGGAAGAAAGGTGAGCACGTCTCATCCTTCCTGCCCTGCTGCAGCTCGGGTCATCCCTGTGGGGTCCAGGTGCTCAGCTACCTTCAAGATGGACAGGCTCTGGACTATACCAGTCAGGAAGACAGCACGAGCACAGCTGAAACTGTTCTGCCAGGAGCCACATCATCTTTCCACACACTGACAGCAAGCTAAAGCTGGTCGATGTGCTCCG
>NW_017728996.1:8054539-8058899 GCF_001723915.1 Gavialis gangeticus | reverse complement strand
TTTTCCACACACTGACAGCAAGCTAAAGCTGGTCGATGTGCTCCGGGGGGTTCTCCGCAGCTGGCCTCCACTTGTCCCTTGCCACCACCCTTGTATTACCAGTTCCCAGTCTATCCCCACTGCCGCCTTCCCCCTATTTCTTAATACCAGTCTCCAGCCATGATCTGCTTTTCTCGACTAGCTGCAGCTGCAACCAGACTATAAACTGTCTGGTTACCAGGTTAATATGCAACATCGATCCGTAATACAGCATCTGGGGTTTGAAGGTGGGGGGCAAGGGGGTGGGGCACAGACAGGAAGGAGCCAAGTCCTATAAAACCAGAAACTTGTTCTGCTAAATCTCCTAACCGCTCCCTACCAACCCCCCCACCTACCCATTTTCCTTCTCATTGTAAGGAACATTAGAAAAGGTGGCTGACTCCCTGCCCCCACTTCCATATACCCCAGCCTTAGACCAGACTCCATCACACTACAAAAAGCACCTTGCTCAACATATCATTCAGACATCACCCTTGTGCTGTGAGGCCCTTCAGAGCGAGTCCAGGACAAGACAGAGGAGATTTAAAGGAAAAAAAAGCCAGGGAGTGGGAGAGAGGGGAAAATGAAATAGACTTCAATTAAACAGCTCTGTTCCAGCACCCACTGAAAGTTTCAACTTCACACAAGATTTAACATCTCAGCCTGACCAGATGAAGTTACTGGAAGAGAATTAAGGCTCGCAGGACACAAGTAAAGCAGGAAAGTGCAAATCACAACAGATGATGAGCAGCAGTGGCAGATGCACCAGAGACGGTTGCTCAGCTCCTGTAGTGGTGGAGAATATTGCCCATCACGTTTGCCAAAAGCCCAGCAAGCAGACTATAAAATCATGTGATCCAATGACTTGGCAGCAACCTACGCTCTTCTTAAGGAAGCCAGGCTGCACCATCTTGGCCCTCGAGGCAAGCTTGGTTTTCTCCAACTAAACAAAACCCATTACCTTCCACATCGTTTAAATGCCTGAACAATACTTAAGGGTTATCTGGAAGACGCACACTGGGACCAGATACGGACATCAAACACCACCCTGACAAATAATTCAGAGCTGTGTTGTTCTCTTAAGCATTACCTTCCAGTTGGAAGTACTAACCTGTCATGCACCAATTGCACGTATCGACAGAAAGAGCAATAACCAGGATTTTCCAAGAAGCTTGCACTAAAACAGGGAAATGCTTGTAGCCCTGTCAACTCTTCAGAAACAACACGAGCTCACTGAAAAAAAGAAGAGGTTGTGCTATTTTAGTTCTTCTTGGACTTGGCTCTTAAGCACCAGGAAGTGATGAAGCAGAGGATTCTGGGAATCTGAACAAATAACATTGAAGTTTCCTATGAGAAACAAGAACAGACAGGAGGAAGTTCAACAGGCAGGAAGAGACAGATGGGAGACAGACTATCACGGGTGGCTATCTGAAGGGGTAGCAGGGATGGAGAAAAATTAGAACTGGATCAGAACATGATGCAGTGCAAGCAGCAAGCAAAGCAGTTCTACTAGACCAGACGTGGCACCAGTCATTTGGCAACAGCAAGAAAGTTTGAGGATCCAGACATAAAATGTAGTGGGAGGAAATAGAGGGGGACGGAAATGAGCAAGGCATGGATTCAGGGTGGTAGTAAAATCTTGACAGGGCAAGCCTATAGAGACAAAGTGATTAACATGACACCTCTGAGGCTTCAAACACACACTCATGGGTGTGCAACAAAGCTCTTCAGAAAGGCCTTCAATGGTCAAGCAAGGGCAAAATAGTCAAAAAGGTGACAACCTGAAGATGAACATATTTACCAGCTGTTATCAGGCATGCAGACAGGCTCAGAATAAAATGATTTAGCAGAACAACTACCCATATTTCAGCTTGACTCATCCACTTCATGAAACGAGAGCCAGAGCTCACAGTCAGACTGGGAAAGAGTTTGGGTCATGTGTGGATGCAGAGGGGGCAGCAGAAGAAAGGAGGGGTGTCATGTCAAGTCTTTATACCTGGTCAAAGTGGATCCGGGAAGTAAACCCACGTAAAACCTTATACAGAACTACAACAAAGAAATGAATCTATTCTAGGAGATATTAAGAGGGGCATCACCTTCAGGCCACCAGGGAATTAGCACAACTTACATAGCAACTACTGCAGCCCTGCATACTATATTATAAATTATAACTGACTTTTTAGGGCAGGCCAACCTAGAAATGCAGTTAGGAAAGAAAATGGATGAATGGAGGAAAGATTACAGTAATGTGCTACAAACAGCTGGGGGAGGAGGCAAAGATATGCTGCAAACCATTTACAAGTATTGCCAAAGCAGTACCTCTTTGAAAAGGACTGGGTTGATAGCCATGATAGTGTTGTTCCTGGTACCTGAACAAGCAAAAATTCAGCTTGAGACATCGAGAAAAAAAAGGTGTCCTAAGCATGTAATGAAATCAGTTTCTCAAGGAGAGGGCTGAAGTGTACAAAACAGATTAAATAAAATGTGTAAGGGAATATCAAAGAGTGAAGTCCTGTCAGATTTTAAATAAGGGAGACATTGAAGATCAACTACTGCATCAGAAGCATTTTTCTGTTTTCCATCTTAAATGATCATGTTTTATGACCATTTGTCCCTTTTCAAGGGTGCTCTTGGCATTTTCCATTCCTGTGGAACATGCACCTTTATTATTAGTTACCCCATCATATTTCATTTTGGCAAGTCAAGGTGGAGAACAGCAGTTTTGACAAACACTTCCACATGATAGTATTTCTGTAATTTATGCAGGCAATTAATGCATAGTGTCCAACCTGTGCATGCTAAATCTAGATTTCAACTTGCATCAGACACCAGTCATTTCGTTCAATTTTATAGATACTAACATATTCCACAGTACAGCGGCTATCTGGAAAAAACAAACAAACAGTCACAATTTCCTACAGGTCCACTTTTTTTGTAGCAGTGGCATTTAAAAACCTGTAATTAAAACTGCTAACAACACAGCAAATGAAACTGAGGGCAAGTAACTGGATGACACCAAGCTAGGAGGGGCTGTAGACACTTTAATAAAGTCATTTTGAATCCTGATCCTGTTCTCAAAATTGGAAAAAATGGTATGAACAAAAAATGGCATGAAATTCAATGTGGGTGAGTAATACGGTTATGGAGATGAGTCAAATACAGTACTGCAGAAGAAGATCTGGATGGTTATAATGGATAGCAAGCTGAATGTGGAGTCCACAGTGTAATCCTGTTGTAAAAAGCAAACAGCTACTGGACAGATGTGTGGTATGCAAGTCAAGGGAAGCAGATCCTCCACGGCTTAGCTCTAGTGGGGCCTCACCTGGACCACTATCCAGGTTTGCATGCTTCAAGAGGGTGCAGATGAACTGGAGAGAACCTGGAGAAGAGCAACAAGGGATCTCCAATACTTGACATGAGGAAAGGCTAGAACAGGGATAGCCACCCGCAGCACCCATGCCACCAGCGGCATGCAGCAGACTGTGGAGGGGACAGGCAACACAGTGGTAGATAAGCCAGAAAACAGAGCAGCAGATCGGATAAGGGAAGAGGATCGGAGTGGCACTTGGGGAGGGTGCAGGGCTAACTTGTGACAGGCCTGCTACAAAGGTTGGACCCACTGGGCTAGAAACAGAAGTTTAGTCTGAAGAGGAGGAGACTAAGGGGGAAAAGGAGTAAAGGGGTTGACCCCATTCAAATACAAACTCAGTTGCTATAAAGAAGACTGTGCCCAATTTTCTCTGTGTCCACTGGGAAGAAGAGGACAAGGCATAACAGGATTCATATGCAACAAGGAACACTTAGGTTGGCTACTGAGAAGTGTCTCCTATCTGTGAGAGTGAATAACCACTAGAGCAGATCACCCAGAGCAGCTTGGGAACGCTCCCTGGAAGTTTTGAAGTGCCAGTTAGACAAACATTTTGAACTGCCAGTTAGACAAACATTTAGACAAGGACCTTCCTGGGCCAGATAACCTCCGACATTCCTTCCAGCCCCTTTCGCCCTCCGAGCCCGTCATACGCAGGATTCATAGGCTAACTTGGCATTCGCTCCTTTCAATTAGGCCAACATCCACAACGGGAGGGGGGCCGGCAGAGTTCAGCGGTCAAAACACAAGCAACTCCCTAGCCACGCAAGCAAAAGCAGCTAAAAAAAAGTTTTGATAGAGGAATTAAAGAGATTCACATTGAACGAGGGGGTAAAAAGCACCCTGTTCAAATTTGCTGATGACACTAAGATGTGGGGGGACGTGGGCACACTAGAAGGAAGCAACAGGCTACAATCCGACCTAGACAGGTTACAAGGGTGGGCGGATGAGAATAGGATGGGATTCAACACAGAC
>NW_017728996.1:8048402-8049539 GCF_001723915.1 Gavialis gangeticus | reverse complement strand
GTATCCAACTTAACAACTGAACATGCCTTCAAAAATCGCAGCTCAGAGCCAGAGCTGGTATGAAACAGTCTTCCTAATGCCCTGTAACACACTAGGGAAACAAGGGACTTCTGTCTCTCTGAAATAATGCAGTGCAGATCAACACATCGTGTCTCACCAAGGGTTGCAGGAAGGACTCCCTCAAGTGACAGACAGCACAGGTATTCGTGGGCAGAAACGCTCCACAAGTGACTGTGCTATTGGCAGGAAAGCCTTGCTGCATCCGAAATGATCCCTCTCTCCACCTACCTCACTGGCAATGCAACCCCACAGTCTAATGCTACTGCACATTTCGTGGCAAGCCCGCCTATATAAACCAGTGTCACAGAAGTGTTTCCTCTGTTGTCTTGCACATGAAAGTTTTCCCCTCAAAGTCCCCAGGCACAGCACAGCCAAGTTTCTGAGACCTGCTACTACAAACTGATTTTATACATATAAAAATGAATCACAGCTTCCAAATAGCATAGCCTCAAGGATCTTAAAGGGCTTTACCCAACCTAAAGGGAGAGTCCCAGCTGGCCAGCAGGGACCTTTGTCAGCTGGAGCTCAGAACAGCTGCTCTGGAAGGATGCCTCCCTCCAAGCTCCACGCAACCCGTGTCATGATAAGGGGGGGACACATCCTTGCAGGCAAAAGGCTATGGGAAACGGTTCTAGTATTAAAAGATAAATTATGCCACTTCTTAACTTTCCCATTTTTTTTTTTTGCCCTGTAGCCTATGGTGCATGCACTGGATGTAAAGGATAACGATCTGAGACAGTCAATTCAGTTGCTACAAATCAATATATCACCACTGTCTGACTAAAGTTTACACCAATTGGAAACTTGGCCCTTTATCAGGCCTTATGTGGAAAGGCCCAAGTACGTTCCCTTTATTTTTACTGCAGCATGCCCTGGCCGATAGAAACTTTTACACACCAGCATTTGCTTCCCTGAATTGGTCTCCCAGCTATACCATATACCTAACAAATTCTGGTAGAGGCAGTCTGCTCAAAGCCAATGAGGAATAAGATTCGGTGGAAACAGGAAGACATTATAATATATAATTTCATTCCATTTCTTCATCCCAAGAAGGGGGGGGGGGGGGGGGAATTTTTT
>NW_017728996.1:8038447-8048299 GCF_001723915.1 Gavialis gangeticus | reverse complement strand
GGGGGGGGGGGGGGGGGGAAATCTCTGTTCATTCCAGAGATTTTTTTCCCCTGCATTTCTTCATCCCAAGAAGGGTGGGGAAAAATCTCTGGGATGAAGAAATGGAGTAAAACAGTGCTTTCTTTAGGGGCAGGCAAGTGACCGATAGACTGGTCAATGGATTGGACAAAGACGCAATGGATTCTGCAACCAACCAGAGGCAGAACACCTGACCCTACTTCACTTAAAGAAGAAACCCAAGGCAGCTGAATGTCGCACAGGACTGCTTTTCCTTCCACACCCTAAGTTTGCCACTAATACCATCAAGGCCTGAGTTACCTTGTACCTGGAATGGAAGAAACATGGAATAAAGTACACATAGGCACATGTATTTTTGTACTAATCTGCTTTCAGATATCCCCCACTAAAACTAGAGGCTAGGATTTGAAGAATGAAAAACCATCATTATAGGCCACTTCTTCTCTAGAAAAAAAGAGGCTTGCTCTGCTCACGTCTTGTAACAGAATATGATCTTTCATAGATTGCAAGGCTGGAAGGGCCCTCAGAAGATCATTGGGTCCAGCCCCATCTTCTGCTCTTTAAAATAGGTGTAAAGCAATAAAAGCAAGAAAGGACATAAAACAAAAAGGAAACAAGACTGCTGGCTTCTGCATACATCGATTTTCAATAGCCAGGTATTATTCTGTGCGCTTTACATCAGGGGTGGCTAACCAGTGGTAGATCAGGGAGGGGACAGGCAGCAGATCAGGCAGGGAAAAGGGATCAGTGGCAACTGGGGAGGGTGTGAGGCTAATCTGTGGCGTTCCCACCAAAAAGGCTGGCCCTCTCTACTTTAGAGAATCTCTTGTATAGTAAGTCCCCTGTGTTCAATAAGCGATTAATTTGCTTTCAGTTTTGCAAGCTTCTCCCTGCTTAGAAGTCAAATTAGCAGCTAAACTAATTGCTAAACATTTCCTGCCACACAGAATAAAAAAGGAATTTCACCTTGCCTGGGCAGAATGTAGTTCCCAAAGGATTGCAAAGTTAATGAGTAGAACAGCTCAAAAAACCTGGCAAATCAGACATTCAGCCAAGAGAAAGAAAGAGACAGGAAGTGACAGATTAAGAAAAATAACTCTAAGTAGAGGAAATGACTCGTCCTTTAAGAAGTATATGTGTAAGGTCCATAAAACAGACTATTCTTTGTGGCCTAAACTGAAAGGGGGCAGGGAGGGAGATTTAAAGATTTAAAAAAGCAAAAGCCACCCTGAATAGCTTTCAGGACAGGACCAGGTCAACATCTGACCGTGTCCATCTCAGATGGAAATTTAACTAACTTTGTCTGCTACTGCAGAGACATTAATAAAAGAAAGAAGAGGTTTTGCAACACAAACTGCGAGATTCATTTTAAAAAGCAAAACCCAAAGTACTTCCAGAAAACGTCTTTAATTGTGTGACTCAGACTAGCAGTTGGACACAGGATATTCCACTCCAGGCAACCCATCTGAACCCAGATCATGAGCAGCACAGGAAAGTGCTAAAACATAAAGCTGCCTGGCTTCTTAGTTACAGTAAGATGGTCTGCCCCATTCAAAGTGGCGAGAGCCCCCACATCAGCACTGGCATCTGCAGAGAAACCCAGGACTGCATTGCTGGGGAAGATGCCCCAATATCCCTAGATCAGTGCTAGGGTTGAAGCCTGCTGGTTGAGGGGGTGGGGGACGGAAGGGGGTAGAAATCAGTCTGGATCTCAGCATGCTAACAAAGGGGGTCACATTTGGGAGCTGCTATTTTGCACCTTTAAGCAAGGTCTGTCTCCTTAAATGGGAAAACACACCTACAGGCATTGCTTTCTTACTGCAGTGACCTCCGCTGAATGACTAACCGTGACGCACAGAGCAAAGGGACACGCAAAAGCCGCAAAGGAACAGAAAGGTTTGAACCTACAGACTGCCTGGGAATGCCTTACATAGCAGGCTTCACCTTTGAGAGCCAGCGCTTGGCCACGCAAAAGAAATTCTCTGTCCAGACAGGTTAAGCGATGTGTTTTGAGGAGGAACGAAAAACAAGCAAACATCTAAGCATTTCGTATGGGTATTTCTTCAGTGAGAAAAAGAGCGACTAATGAAGCTAAAACCCCTCTGCCACGTGGATTTCCTCTAAAAGGGATTTAATAACAAAAGTTTCACATTCAGATGCCCTGAGCAAGCTCAAAGATGAGCTCTCGGCAGCGAGACTGTAAGAATCTGTGACTGTAACATGGCACCCATCACAGGCTCGCTAGCAAGATAAAGTGTTTGCTAGTAAGGGGACCCCAGAGCCAGCTTGGACAGAGACTGCTTTGTCTCAAGTTTCCTAGAAATCAGTTAGCTAAAAATCACATCCTGCGCTGCGTCCGTTTGAAGAGCTAACCCTTCCACTGCCTCAACTGCATTATGCTTGGCTTTCCCCCACGGCACTGAGCTACCGACCCGACCTTTGATATGGTCATGTCCGCGCGGCCATCACTTATGGAGCGCGTTGTTTGTTATAATCACTTGTTTATTTATTACCGTTAGCTTAATGCGTTGCCGGACTGGTTCCTCCAACGGCCGCACAGTGCAGAGACGCAGAACGGGCTCATATTAGTCACGTCAGTGAAGTCATCTTTATTGCAGAGATGGAGACAAAGCTTGGTTTAGCTCCTACTCTACAGCTCCTGCTCCCCAGATCAATCCGGTGTTATTTCCCCCCCTCAGACCAACCGCTACAAGAGTTAATGGCTCCCTTGGCTGAAAAGGCAGGAGGATGGAAAATGCCTTGCTATTCTGCTTTCTTTCCAGGTCTTCAAAAGACAAGTTTGGCAGCCTTCAGGCAAGAGCAAGAGCAAGCCACTCTCCAGGCAGTTTGAGAAGAAGCAGTTATGGAAGTAGTGGGGGCAGTGGTTGGAGAGAAATAAAAAAAGGAAGAGACACAAAAAAGGGTAGGCCTAGAGAGACAGGTGTGAATGAATGTCCTTAAGTTTGGGTGACTATCAACTTAGCTGGTAGATGGATGTCTCTAGCACTACCCAGATGAGCTGCCTACCAGACCAAACAGCTCCAGCAACAATACTAGACAGAGACAGCCCCCAAACCCTCCAAGATTGGACCCTTTCCAGAAGTTAGTCTCTGTGTAGAAGTTCAGACTGGAGGGGCATAACACAGCTATAAAAGTCTACCACAAGCTAATAAAAAAGCAAAGGGCTAATACATATGGCATGGAAACCATTGGTAAAGGGCTCCAGTGTTACTCCTGCAAAAACCCAGAACTAGCTAAGCTGGACATTGCCAAGACCTCACTTATAACACACTACCCATTTATATACACTCCTCCCAAGCTGGATACAGATATTCACTCTTTTGCTCAAGTCAAACCTCTATTGACTCCACCAGAGATTGCAGCAAGCTTTCCTTAGCATGCATCATGATACAGGCTAGGATAGCAAGGCAGCAAGAACCTATGCTTATGCTAGTAAATCCCTCTGCTCAGCTGCTACAGTACAAGTACTAGTTTCTTTAATGTCTAGATCCCACCCCGCCACGTGCTCCTCCACCTTTTGTTCCATTATGAATAATGCAGACATCCATCCACTACCAGGAGTGAAAACCTCAGTGCTGAGACTACTGCAAGTAACACTTCTCCAGGGGAGGCAAGCTGCTGCTTGCTCCAACAAAGAGCGCTCAGTTAAGATTTCCCTGAACTGCTTTTGAAGACAAAAAAGTGAGACCCCTCTTCACTTCTCATTGGCAGTTTTTAAACTGAGAGGGGGAAAAAAAAACCCTCCACTGATAAGAGAAGCAAGAATTTTTGTGGGTGATCTCTTTCACTGGGGCAACTGCAAGATTGGGATCAAGAGTTGCTGACTTCGGTAGCCCACTGCAGAAGCAGTCTCTTTTGTGTAGAAGGTGCCAGCCAGCTCACTCTTCCGTAGATGAGTTGGGCCAACTCTCTGTTTAAGAGGAGGGCTTACAGTAGGGATATAAATTCTGGTTAAAAAATTATCCATTTAACCTCCTCTAATTACATTGATTAACTGATAAACACAGCAGCTTTGAGCTGCTCCCTGGGGCCTTTGTCTTGGGGGGGATGGGGGTAGATGGAGGCAGCAGTGGCAAGCCTCGCCAGTCCATGCAGGATCAGAAATATCTTTGTCCACATTGGCGTTAACACTGTCCTCTCCCTACCCATTCATCTGTGGTGGGTTTAAAAGACAAAAAACCCAAAAACAAAACCCAAACCCAGAGGGAAAGCTTGGAGTAACTAGGATGCCAGACTTTTTCAAAGCCCCATTTCCACTCAGGAGGCAGCCAGTCTAGATAAAGACTTCTCGGAAACACTGATATTGTAAATGGTGAGATTTACAGTGCTAGTGCATGTGCTCTTTGCCATGCAAATAAATTCAGGAAGCACTGGAGGTGTGGGACCAACAAGGCGAGTTGTGAGCTTGCAACTGTGTGTGGGGCACCACAGCCCCAAGAGGCTCATATCATGATCAGGATTCCTACCACCTGGGGTGCTTTGCATGCAGAAGTGACAGCAGCTGTTTGGGGCCAGAGACTGACAAAAATATGGGCATAAGACAAAAGTGGAGGGTGAGCAGGCAGAAGGGGTGGCAGGGTGGAAAAACAATTAACGGCAATAGTGATAGAAAGATGAAAATATTAGCAAGACCATAATGTACTCGCCCCTTTCCGCTTCGCTGACTATTTACTGCTTTTCCCCAAACGTCTAAACCCAGCTCTCCTCACTCAACAAGGCACTCTCTGCTAGATTCCTATGGCATGCTAAACTAGCCCCATAATGGAAATGTTCAGCATTATTTTAGAGCAGCAGTTCTCAGCCCATTTAGACTCAAGAAAATGCCAGTGCTTGTTTTTCACTGGTTTTCTGACTACAGAAAAAGAATAGAGCACATCTTCTGTTGCACAGAGCTCAGAAAGACCCCAACAGGGCAGAAGGTTTTAAAAGTACAAATTCTAATTTGGAAGCTCTAGGTTTAATCTTGTGAATCATTAGCAATGCTAATGTTGTGCAGCACCCTTGAGAGGATCTCAAGGCACCCCAGGATGCCATGGTCCCCTGGTTGCGAATCAGTGTTTTAGAGTCTCTGAAAAGCTTAATGTTTTCTGTTCATTGTGTGAACTTGTACAAGACACGAGTGAAGCATGTCAAAGGCTTATGATGCATTGTAAAAACAGAACCTAAATGGGAAAGGGTGGGGGAGTCTTAATAGATATTCCATCACCTCTGGCCTGATGCAACACCCATCCAAAAAGAAAATCAAGAGTAGGAGCTGGATCAGACCCTTATCTAGGGCACTGCAGGCCACATTCCCTACTGGCCTTGGCAGGCATGATGCTACCAACCTCACTGTGACTCCATCGGGGAACTGGATTCCAGAGGAGCGGGAGAGATCACGGTTACCTAGCAAACCATAAAAGATTGAGGGTATTCCAGCTGGAAAGAAAAAAGCACTTGGGGAAAAAAAGTTCACCGTATGCAGTTCTCATTATCCATTATTATGTTAGCCCAAAATCCAGAACAAAAACTTGTTGAATTCCTCCTAACATCATCAGCTCTCCTTAGGGCTGTTCCTAAACCTTGATAGAATAGGCTGCAGCGCAGCTTTGGAGCACTGCTGGATTAAAGCTGCCCCGCTGCACAGAGGAGCTTCTGGAGTTCTTAGCAGTGGTTATATTACAGAGCACACAAACATGAGAAAATTTACTTTAGTCAACCACACAGTGCACCAAACACACACAGTCTGAGGAAGAGGGGCTTGTTCTAAGTGCAAGATGTACAGTACTCAGGGGAGCCAAGCTATAATTAAAAGGTAGGTCCACACTTTATTATTTTGCACTGATACACAGCACGCATTATTGCAGCTCTTCCCCTTTTGTGGTTACACAGAAATCATCATGTTGATGCAACTGGCACACCCCCCAAATCAGACACAGCTGTTTTGCCTCAATACAAAAGACAGACACACGCATGCACACAAGATGAAGAGTGATGTTATTTTATCCAGTGAAACTAATTCTCAGCCAACATACTCTTTTTATTGTATGCCCCCTGCTTAGGCAGGATGAACCTATACCCTCTCTCAAAAGTCAGTGGGAATTTTCATTCATACCTCCCATCTGGATGAAGGGCAAAATGCAACTTGTAAAGCACACTAACCCAGTAAAACGCATGTTAATATTGCCCAAGATCAAGACTGGTCCCACGTCCTACCATACTCCTCAGTAAAGTGTTGGGCAGGCTTTACATCTGAGTTGGTTTGGAGGCAGGGTCAGAACATGTCTCGCCAACATAAGACTTGTTGCTCCTGTACAGCACAGCTTTGCCAGCCTGCCAAAACTGCTAAATTTCAGAGCAGAAGCTTTCTTGGCAGGTGCTCCTCCTTGCCTGGGGGAAGAGGAGGAGGGGGAGGAGGAGAAGGTAGGAGACTCACCTGGATTGAGGCAGCTCACACCCTCCCTACCTCCTCCTCTCTGCCTAAGTTTTGGAAAGAGGTGGCTTCTTTACTACTGGCAAGCGCTGGCTTCTCTGCTGCCCTTCTGTCCCACATCTCTCAGCAGTGGCCTCTGGGGCAGGCTGTAGAAGAGCTGGCCTTTTTCCTACAGGCAGCCACATTCTTCCTTTTCATCAGCAGCTACTAAAGGGGGCAGACTCAGCAGCAACTGCTCAGCAAGCAGCCAGCAGACCACAGCACAGGGGCAGCTGCTTCAGCAAGTCTGCTAGGGCAAATTCTCAGGGGATTCAGGGTGACATTTATTTGGGCTCTACTATGCACCCTCTCCCTGACTGAAACACTCTTCTGATTTCCTTCTCCACCCTGCTCTCACGCTCCAGCATTTTGCCCTGGTGGGATGGTCTCATTTCAAGTGGAGAGAGGGCACAGGCTGTAGAGCAGTACTTCTCAACCCTTTTGGACTCGCAGCACCCTCCCTAGCTGTTGTGAATCGAGCGATGCCCCATTTCAAAACTGGATTAATGTATTACGGTGCTTACCTCCTTGCAGAGGGGCCTGGCAGCAGAGTGGGGGGGTTGGCCAGGCAGGGACAAGCTTGAGCCTACTCTTATCTGCTCTTCTCCTCACGCCTTGAGGCATCCTTCAAAGGACTGGGGGGTGGGGGTGGCTCCCCTGGATGCCATGGCATCTTGCTAGAGAATCACTATTCTAGAGCACCAGACTGGCCAGGGTACATCTGCCACGCATTGCGCCAAGAAGCCAACCTACAACTTATGGCCTGGACTCGAATCCATGGAGGATAACAACACTATTCAATCTGTCTCCAGAAAGTCCTCTGCTTTCTTGCCATTTCCCTTTTTTCCATGCACTTCCAAGCCTCATTGGAGCAGACTTGGGTACAGCTTGCAACAGTGCCAGGCTTGGCTCCTCTATCCCAGTGGTGTCAAACTAATCTGGGCTGGATCCAGAAGGCAGGGGCTCTGCCCGAGCTAGACCTGTGGAGCCAGCAGCAGTGGCAGTGAGTCCAGGTCTGGAGCCAGCAGTGTAGGTCCACGTTCAAGCAGCCGTGTGGGCCTAGGGAATCAGGCAGCAGTAGGGCAAATAAGGGCTGTGCAGATGCAGCCCTTGCTTGCCCCACCACTACCAAATGGCCATGTCCATCTGGGGCAAAGGACCCCAAATTTTGTGATAGGGCACACCCCACTGGCTCTGCCCCCTCCCAGTAGCCTGGCAAGCCAGCTGGAAAAATTCCCTGAGCCATGAGCCGTGTTTGACACCCCTGCTCTACCCCATGCCCGTGTCTTTAGCTTGTTCTGGGCATGGGTCAATTCTGATAAGGAGAAAGAACAAGTCACCTCCTGCTGGTGTTCAAGCCGACCCTGACACTGGAATTTTAATTGAAGTGACAAGAACATGGGGTATGGAGAGGAAGCACAGCACTGCATGTCAGGATGTCCTGCAGTCTAATCCTTGCCCTGGCAGAGCTCCTTTTGTGCCCCAGGGCAAGTCATTTCAACCCCATTTCTGAGATGGGAATAAGAACTTGTGGCAGAGGAAATATCTAGTTGGTCTAATAAAATATATTTGCAAAAAAAAATGTCTTTATTTGCAAGCTTTCAGGCACACTCGCCCTTCCACAGGCATAGGAGAATGGAAAGATGGTAATATTTCTCCTAGGTGGACATGAAGATTAATATTTCATTTCCACCTAGGAGAAATTTTACAATCTTTGGAGTCTCCTATCAGAGGAAGGATGAGTGTGCCCAAAAGCTTGCAAATAAAGACTTTTTTTTGCAAATATCTAGCTGGTCTAATAAAAGATATCAGCTCTGCCACAAGTTCTGATTCCTTTTGCCTGTAGACCAATACAGCTACAACCTGCATCTGAGATGGGAAAATTTTAATCCAGCATTTAAACGGAGAGGGGAAGCTGTGAAAAAGAGGGTTACTGCAACATAGCCGAGCTGTCAAAACAAATGACTCTAGACCCAACATAAAAGCTTTCCCTCCACATGTAAGTAAGTGGGGCCCCTGCCCCCTTGCCCAAAAACTTCCTTGCTGGCAAGATCAAAGCTTCACTCCTTTAAGATTGTTTGAGAAGGACAGACAATATTTAGACAATCTAAAATTAGGCTGAAAAAGCAATTCCTCACCCTCATGTGAAAGAGGACACTAGAAGCTTGTGAAATATGATCATAAGAAACCTCTGGAAGGGCTTCAAGGAGTGAAAGAGGCTTAGAGTAAAGACTGGTTAGCTATATTGTAGTTCCCCACACATGGAAGAAATGTGCGCGCAGAGAATGCAACAAGCACGGCCCAAGTAGTTCGGGATGGGCACCAGATCCAAGAAGGCATCACAGAAATGGCATGTTTAAAGACAGAGGTTGAGCCCACCATGGAAAAAGGTACAGCTACCACAACGGATGTACCATGCATCTACCCCAACTAGAAAGAACAGGCAGGATTCGGGTAAACCTTAATGGCTTTCCTGTAGGTAGCACTGAACAGAAAGCCTATAATCTGTACTAGTGCTAGGCAGCCGCTGGCAGTAAGACAGGAACCTAAGTCTCAAGTATCCCGCTCACGAGGTGCAGAGTCCGGGAGGGGCCGACCAGTCCAAAGCCCTGGCGATGACTTGCGCCAGCCAGCAGTTTTTGCCACTTGCACAAAGAAGGGACCAGCCAGGTTTCTGAGAAATTTTGGTTGCCTCCACCCCCAAATCTGCTTTCTATGTTCATCTGTAGTGCTCCATTATCTCCCAAACTGGATTGCCCCCCAGTCCACATTCCCGCCCCACAGCTGGCTGTCTATAACCCTGATGCCTACCATGTTACCCACCTTGCTGCGCTCAGCTTTTAAAAAACAGACATTTCTTTTGTGGATGTCTCTGAAGGTGAATACCAGCTTTTAAAGCTGGATTTAGCAAGAAGGCTGAAAGCTGGGGAGGAGAAGGAAGAGCACATTTTTCCCCAAAAAATTAAAGGTAAAAACTCTGTTGTCCAACAAAGAGCCATTGGGTTCAGCTGCTGAAGCACAGATGAGGGATTCCAGCGCTGCTTTAATGGAAATCTCCACAGCTTGGTCCAGATGGGATCAATGCAGATCCCTTGTTTGCAAATGGCATTGCACACCTCAAATGTAAGGAGTGACGTGGTGCCACGACAGATGCATAAAAGTAGCAAGGTCCTGCCTGACAACTGAGCATGTGCTAAACGGTACAAGCAATGTACTTTGCAGAGTCTCCTGCAAAGAAATGGGCCTGGAATCTCTTATTCATACAAGAGAATACCCTCATACAGGAATCCATTTCCAAGCATTTGAAGAATACACCCTCAGCAAGTCTGCTGTGGACACCAAGTGGGGGGGGGGGGGGGGGG
>NW_017728996.1:8030603-8038388 GCF_001723915.1 Gavialis gangeticus | reverse complement strand
AGTACTAGATATGCTGGAGGGTAGGGCTAGGATTCAGAGTGACCTCAACAGATTGGAGGATTGGACCAGAAGAAATCTCGGTGCCCAGTTTTGGGCTACCCACTACAGAAAAGATGTGGATAAATTGGAGAGAGTCCAGAGGACAGCAACAAAAATGGTTCGGGGTGGAGGCACATGGTTTCTGAGGAGAGGCGGAGGGAACTAAGCTTATAAAGTCTGGAAAAGAGAAGACTGAGAAAGGGTTTAAGAGCAGCCTTCACCTCCCTGCAGGGGGGTTGCAAAGAGGACGGAGCTGGGCTGTTCTTAGCGGGGGCAGATGACAGGACAAGGAGCAATGGGCTCAAGGTGCAGCAAGGGAGGTGGTGGACTCTCCATTCTTGGAGGTTTCTAAGACCTGGGTCGACAAAGCCTTGGCTGGAATATGATAGTTGGGGGTGGTCCTGCTTTGAGCAGGGGGTTCTCAACCTTTTTTGTACCAGGACCCACTTTGTAAAAATCAATGGCCAGTCCTGACCCAGTGCCCCTCCACTCCCAACCCACTGCTGCCTGCAGGGCAGGGGGAGAGGGGCCCAAGCAGCCCCGTGCAGGCTGGAACTCTGCCAGCCAGCATGAGAAAAAGCCAAGGTTTTCCCCAATTTTTCTGCATTTTTTAAGTTTGTTGATCTACTTTTAAAGTTTGTTTGCGACCCCATCGTAAATTCTTGCAACCCACTTTTGGGTCGCGACCCATGGGTTGAGAAACGTTGGACTAGATGACCTCCTGAGGTCACTTCCAACCCTCATTTTCTAGGATTCTTCTGCATAATAGGATGAAAGATACCTTGGCTCAAGTGGACAATGAACCATTGGATAGGAAGGCTCACTGAAGTCATTTAGGTTAGACAAGATTGTCCTCAGTTAATCATTCGTTTCAAGTTAGCATACAATGGTTAGAAAGGCTTTACTTCTCAGCAGGGCTGGTTCTGTTGTTCAGTGTTGCCTACTACATGCATTCAAACAGATTTGACAAAAAAAGCCTGTTAAATATTTAAAGACCCCAAAAGGAGACAATAACCATTTATTCCTTCAGAGAACAAATGCGTGTCAGCACAGTTTCAGCCAATATCAGATAAAAACCATCTGCCTAAGATATGTACAAACAGGAAAGGAAGTAATTTAAAAAAAAAAGAATCAGAATGACTATAATTGTATGTTAAAAAGGCAAAGTGTTCTGGGATCAAGAACAGGACCAAGACCCTGGGATGCAACCTCTCATCTTCCTGTGCATCCTTACAGTGACTAAGTAAATTAAGCAACAGCACAAAATGTGTGCATCAGTACTGCCGCCACAATAGTCCAAAGAACTGTGCCCGGAAGGGGCTGGAAGGCAAACTCATGCTCTTCTGCAGTCCACGCGCATGCAGCAGTGACGCAATTAAACAAACAAACAAAAAAAACAAACAAAAAACTTAGCTTTTATTCAAGTTAAGATTTAAGGGAGCCACTGCTAAGGAATTAAACCCACTGGAGGCTTTTGAGGGCCAGTGCCCTCATTAGCACTGAACTACTGCTCTCGAAGCAGTACCTGAACTAGTTGCATTTGGTTTAGTTGCCTACACCGGTATCAGGGGGAAACAAGCTGTCCACAAAGGAACTTAGTCTGCTTTAAGGGGATGCATCAAGACAAGCTTTTAGTGCCTTTGCAAGGATGCTGGCCTGGAATACTTCCATTTTCAGGATTAGGGAAAAGCATGACTATACATCCACCATATCTATCACAGCAGGAGGAGAAGAAGGAAGGTAAAGGAGAAACTACCATTTAAACTTGAGGAAATGTCCTACTAGGACACACAACAGACTACACGAAGATGGCAGTCAAGCCTCATCCCTCTCAAACTAAAGATCTGCCACTGACCAGTTAAAGGCCCTTAGGATCCTGATCCTGCAGTCAACGGCACACAGTGTGTACTACGGCAGGCACAGTAGAGTTGCTACTGCACAGTGCAGCTCCTCTGACCTATTTCCAAAGTCATTCAGAAATCACCTTAAATTGGGCCACCAATATTCCGATTCAAATCAATTAAAGCATGGTGGCTCTTTCAAAAATCAATTCTGTTTTTACTGAACACAGCATCCTTCCTCTGCACCTTTACAACGATTAAGTAAATTAAGCACTATACCATCTCAAGAATTATACTGCTGAAAAATGAGTAAGGGAGTTTATCTTTGGTTTTGTGTGCATTAGGAGTTAAGTGGCCAAGTATAGCCACTGTTAAATAAAAAACCCAGAAAATCCAAGGGCCACAAGAGCACTCAATCTTCCTCCAAATGAAATGTAATTTTAAAGCAATGCCCTCTCACAGTTTCCAGCTGTGTCCTTAACTTGTCTGTGAACACTTGAAGGTCATTTTGTTCCAGGATTGTAAGACAATAATCCTCACCTTTTAAATAATCAGGACTTCTGGCAAGACATTAGGAGGACTCCAGCTGATAACCATGGAAGTCCATACCATCAGGGGTCCAGATAAGCTTTTTACACAGGAAATTGGTGCTAAAATTTTCAAGCATGTCAAGAACCAATTAGGAATGACCCGACAGTACAGAACCAAGCTACACTCTCCAAATTAGAGCTCTGTAGAGCACATGGCTCTCGAGCAGGAGAGTTTCTAAAACAGATGTGGCTGGATTTGCTCTGAACAACCAGCCTTCCTTGCAACATACCTTATATACCAGAGTCCACGTAAAAAGAGGTTGGAAAGCACATTACAGAACGTGGCATTTTAGAAGTATCATTTTTGTGACAATGGAGCTGGTTTGCAGCCTGTATTTATCAGCACCACCCTTCTATCAAACGTCCGCTTGACTGCAGTCCAAAACTGAGCTCCACATTAACCTATAGAAGCACATTTTAGTGCAGCTTATGGGAGGGCCCAGACATTCAACTGCTATTATTAATTGCAGCTGTGCAACTCAAAAGCTAGCTTCATCCCAGCCGAGTCAGCAAAAAGGAGACGGCACAGTGCCCCATGGAACAGCATCCATCCAGGGGTGCGACCTGAGAAAGACAGCGAGCAAGTACAATGACTGGAAAGTGGCTTCGAGCCCTTTCCTTTGCCATGTCTGAGGCAGGCTGCCTGCGCAAGGATTCAAGCAAGTCAGGAATATTAATTGGGAAGGTGCTAACAATATGCCAAGGACTATGAGCATGCTACATCAGCAAAACACAACTGACAGCTCACCAAAGCCTCTGTATGATTGCCATACAAGATGCCCAGCAGAGAGTCCAAGGAGAGTGGCTTAGAAAGCAGCTGGATTTGTGCTACGTCAAGGCAGAGAGATGGCCATTGTGTGCAGCGTTCCCATGCCAGCTTCCCAAGAGCATGCATAAAAGCCCTGGAATCAGATTAATGCTACTGGCTTTTATGCGGTCGGCTGCTTTGGCATACTCGGAACTACGTGTCTACCAAACCAGACCAAAGTCTACAGTCATTCCTGGTAATTATCTTGGGATTTTAACTCCAAGCAAGTTCTGTAAAGAAAGCAACATTTTATGTAAAATGGGTCACATACAATCAAGGCTCTGCTAGGTCGACCACGTGGGATTTTAAAGAACCATCTTTTCTGCTCCTCTGTACAGAACTTCCACCGGTTCTTTAACACACAAGGACAGACGTGCTCCCTTTGCATGCACCCAGCACAACACACCTAGCCCTGGAAGCAGCCCCACAGCAAGATGCTGGGCCACCCGCAGACACTTCAGCCCTGTTTGTTTTAAGCATCTCTCTTCTCCCCAAAAACATCCTGTATCTATTTCCAACCTACAAAATAGTTTGGGGACCTTTCACCTTGGAGGCAGGTCTCACACCCCCAGCCTAATACTACTGCAATGGAAGTTAAAGACAGCTTTATTGCTAGAGTTGAGATCAGATCCCTTCTCCAATAGATCTGTGTTTTTAAAACAGATTGCAGTCTGCTTTACAAATCGTGCCACAGCTTCATGACTTGCCAAATACTCGCTTGGAAAGTGCTGTGCCTACTACCGCTAAAGGCATTTTTAAGGTTGCTATACGAAAAGACCAGCAGCTCTTAACAGATGAGTTGCTTTGTGCACTTGGTCTATATTTGGAAGCAGCGAATGGACTCTGGCCTTTTCCCTACTTTGTTTCCCTGCAAGTCCTTCATACATTGAGACAAATCTTTAATAAAGTTTGCTGCAAACTCATGAAGACTGCTACAAAGAGGGGAGAGGGGGTGCATGAAGCAGGCACAGGCGATTTTAAACAGGCTATGGCCCTTCCAGCCTCTTGCCATGTGGAGTCCAGAGGCCAGGCACTGTATAAGCTCCGTATAATGTCAACTGAAAGCATTTGCAGAAAGTTTGTTTTCACACCCCGCTTTTCATACACAGTCATAACAAGCAATGCTGTAGGGCTCCAGCTTGGTAGAGACAGAACGGCCTTTTCACAAGCTCCAGGAAAAAGGAGCTAAACAGAGAACTTTAGATCTCCGAATAATTTTTCCCTCCAGATGGTTTCTCGAGGAATAAACTCAAACCTTCAGACCTTTCTCTCCCTCCAAGTGCAGATCTTAATTAAGAATCTGGGATGAGGGGGTATTTTATTAGAGTTCTTTATCCGGCCATGCAATGAAGGATTAGCCTTTGCTGACTTGCGCTCAGGGTAATGACTAATCCTGGTAGCTCCCTCCGTTCAACCAGCGACGGGGATCCAAATTCCTAACAGACGCGCTGCATTTCAGAGTGCGCATAGGGAAGATCTGATGTACTATTACTTGACAGCAAGGTAGCATCACCAGGACTTCAAGCAGTGCAATGCAGAATCTTCCAAGCTCTCCGTTTTGACAACTTGCAGCTTGGACATTTACTTAACTAGAAGCAGATTAGGCATCTATCACTTCACAAAAACTGGGTCAATCTCTAACAACATCTATGCAACACGCAACTCAAATGCAAGTGCACATCATGTACTCTCCTCGCTCCTACAGGGAAGGGGAGTGTGACTAAGAGGCCAGGATTCAAAAATAAAAGTAATGCTGCTAAACCTGACCGAGCTCCTGTAGCAAAAGCAGCGCCAGTCTCCAACCTCCTCAGAAAAATCAAAGGCATTTTGCAAACAAAAAGACAAAACAACACATCTTCTGCCAAACTATGCCAAAGTAGGAGTGCAGAACCTCTCACAACCCACTCCCCATCCTCTCCTCCACAGGCTACCTCAAATCTCCACCTCTTCCCCAAAACACTTCCTTTGATCAAGTATCCAAAGTTGTCCTGTGTTTTCCCTAGCCAGCATCCCTTTAAAAAGGGAGGAGGATACCTGCTCAAGCAGATACTTCAGTTGCTACAATGGACGGGTTATCTCAGCTTGCTCCTATACGCTTCTTTAAATAAGTTAGTCTCTAAGGGCGCCTATATACACATTCATTGAGGCTGCTCCGATGAGCTGTAATCACAGCACCTTGGAGCACACTTGACTAACAGAGCCTGCTGGAGTGTGGTAATTAACTGGGTAATTACCATGCTCTAGCAGACTCCAGTATCATATGCAGGAACATCTGTGTGCTGAAAAATGGTGGTGGGGTGCTTTCGCTAAAGCTCATTGAATGAGCTTTAGTTAAAGCACCCCTGCCACCATTTTTCAACACAAGGACACTGATACACATGAGGCTCCAGGCACTTCAATTAGAGTGGCTCCCAGAGCTTCTCTAATTAAAGCGTCCACCTAAGGTACCACCATGGCCCTCCTTCTGCTTGACCTCAGACTAATGCAGCAACTACCTCTTTATGCTTATAGAGATATATAGGAGCTAAATCACTACACATTTTAACCCTGAATGAAACCAGTTACACCACTTATATCCTACAGGACCAGGCAGATGGAACAGCTGCATCATGACAGCTCATACAGGTGTCATTCCAAACCAGTATAAAGTATTTAACACCCTTTAGTTAAAATTTAAAAAGTCATACAGAGCTATTTCTCTTTCACAAGGATGCAGCACTCTTCCCATTCTTACACTGCCCCACTTCTATGGTATTGAAGTAAACAAAAGTGGTTGATGACCAGCTGGAAGCAAAACGGCACTGACAGTTTCCATCAGAAAGGAAGCTAATTGCTTGGACAAAAATGGTGAACATCTCCAAAGCCAGGAACAAGCACTGCTCAGCACAGCCACAGAACTCCTAACCGCAACAATACTGAATAAGGAGGTTGCAGACATGCCCGAGGAAAATGCCAGGCTCGAAAGGAGACTAGAGACCAAAAGAGAGGTTGTGTTGGGCAAGACGCCAGGAACTCCATACTGGAACC
The DNA here is from genome assembly GCF_001723915.1 of Gavialis gangeticus. Classification (NCBI taxonomy): domain Eukaryota; kingdom Metazoa; phylum Chordata; order Crocodylia; family Gavialidae; genus Gavialis; species Gavialis gangeticus. The sequence goes on along the minus strand of NW_017728996.1, from coordinate 8,032,083 downwards.
AAAGCCAACTTTCTTCAGGCTCAGTGGTCCAGCACTGGGTCAGCACACCGCGTCAGGAAGAAAGCCAGCAGGGTCTTGCTCTCCAAGCCGAGAAATACACAAAGAGTGGGAAATGGCTGGGGGGGGAGGGGGGGATTGGAGAGGGAAAGAAAAAAAAAAAAAAAACTTTAACCAAGATACTTTCTGTTCAAGCCCAGCAGCAGATTATATTTGAAACACTTATATTCCTAGGATAGAATAAACAAGCCCCAACAAGTTCAACTCAGCCCTTCTTGCCCAAGAAAGGGAAAATAAAAGTTAAGCTTCCAAGTTTCCTTGTTGGGAGGAAGGAGGGTGGGCGGGGAAAGGTCTTAAAAATCCAAGATCCCATCTGCTCTTTGTGGACATCAGATGTTCCACGATTCTGTTTGTTCTAGGCATAATCCCACTTACTTCCAGCTCTTGTGCAATGCATTATGGGCCAACTATGCCTTGGTTAGCGCACAGTGCATACCAACAACAGGCTCAGCACTGCACAAAATACTCAGACCAAAAATGAAGAGGATGTCTGTTGGAGGGATCTTACAATTGAAGGACATGTCTATCTAGCAGTCACTACCTTGATTATACTGCACGAAGATTTATCTGACATAGCATTAAACTAGGTGTTCAGGTATTGCTAACAGCACAGCCACAGCATTACAGAATTCAGCAGAGGCTGCAACCCCCTTCCTTAAACTACCTAAATATAAAGACACACTGGGCTCTGTGATACTGCGGTTATACTGCTACCAGGAACTTAGGTATATCTGTGCAGCCTGTGCTCAGAGCAGTGACTGGAGCACAGGCATACCTTAAAGCAGATGCTACAAAGCATGTGCACTGGAAAACCTAGAGAAAGGACTATTTGAGCAGAGGGGCCCTTTTTCCCCCATGAAAAACTTTCTTCTTGTAGATATTACAGCAGCAAGTCTTTAGGAAGCTTCGAATGAGTCTGGGCTGTGGATGGCTTAAACGAAGCAAGCCTGGGAGCACGCTGTGTGCCTCACACTGCAGGGAGAAGAGGAGATGAGGCAAGTCTCAGGACTGATAGTGTTAATCAAAGGCAGGAGGAATAAAAAGCTGGACACTGGTGATATGACAAGTAATGAGCTTAAATTGCAGCAAAGGAGATTGAGGATACACATTAGGCCCGTTAACCCCTGGGACAGATTACCCAGGGAGGATGGAGAATCTCCATTCCTGGAGGTTTCTAAGAGGTTAGGTAGGCATCTGTCAGGACCATGGAGGTGTGGCTGATCCTGCCCTGGGGTCTAGGGCAGACTGGACAACTTCCAGCAAGTCCCTTCCTCACCTATTTTCAGAGATGCCAGGCTTGGAGAGGCAGGTTCAGGTGAGCCGGCAGAAGGATGCGACTCGACCAGAAAAGAGGACCACAAACAAAAAAGTCAACAGGAGAAAGGCAGCGGTGTAAAGGAATGGAAATAAAGAAAAAAAAAAA
>NW_017728996.1:8014065-8030406 GCF_001723915.1 Gavialis gangeticus | reverse complement strand
GACCTTCAACCTCCCACCAGGGGTAAGAGCAATGGAGAGTGGAGCTGGAGAACACCCCATAGGGATTCCCCCAGGAGATGGGAGGTAAAGTCCTAGTAAACTCTTGCTCTTACAAGCAGCTCCTGCAGAAGCCCCTACATATTCACATGAAGAAAGCCGTGAAGATCTGGGCTCAGAGCTGTAACATACTGTAACCTCCGGGACTGAAAAGTTTGAGTGCCTGACAGGGGAGGGGTTGAGGTAGCTGGATTCAAGCCCTGCAGGAATAGTAAGGTGGGAACAAAATCAGGGGTATCTTACAGAACAGGGTGCTCATGCCTGGGCAGGACAGGGGTGGACAAGTGGGCCTTTCCCCGCAACCAAACACACTGCAGTTCAGTCATCCTGGCCTCCCACTTGACAGCCACAAATACACTCAAGACATGGAAAATGTTGCTTTTACACCATGCTTTCCTAACACAGCTGCATTCTATCTTAAATAAAACTCCCTAGACGCATTTAATCCAGTTGTCTGGGCAATGAGGGAACTAGATCAAAGCCCAAATTATGACAGCATTTCATTAACAAAACCAGGCCCCATTGCAACGAAAGTGCAACAACTCCTCACACAAAAGTAAACGTGCTTTCATCGCTGAAGCAGCTACCCCAACTGTTCCCGTCTCCTGAATCCCTCACATCTCGCACAGGATTACATTTCAAGCTCTTGCTGTTTAGTCTCCTTACACATGCGCTAATTGTAAACCTCTGCTGCGTTGGAGAGAAGATAATGCCGTGGACAGGGTAATGCAAACAGCTCAGCCCCATTACTTTTCCTCGGCATTAGCCACTGAATTCTGCTACAGGGCACAACACAGTACATTGAAGTGCATCTCTCCTCCCAGATTTCAAGCCAAATCCTAATCTTCCCGAAACCACTGGGTCTTTCCCTACCAGGATTTGGGCCTTCTAACAAAGTTTCCAAATGCTGTGAGATGCAAACGTTGACACAGGACTCATTTCAAGGTAGTAGAAGAATAGTTTTTGGGCTCTACAGCTATTCTGAGCAAGAGAAACAAGTAAGAAATGGATCCAATCCTTCCCTTTACAGCATCCAGCACACTCCATCATGCCCGCAATTGTGTGTCTATAAGCACAGAGCAAGGGGTCCCACTGCCACTTGAAAAGACCTACTCTAGAGATTTCCTTGGTCTCCAGATCTGGTTTTTATGTACAAAAACATCTACGCATGTTGAGATTAAAGGAGTTGGAACGGTCTCTTCTGTCTAGAGGGGCCTAGTACAATGAGCTCCAGACTGGGTTTACCAAGAACTAAATGGTAACATCTTGGGGTAAAACGGTCAAGAATTTTTTCCAAAAAAATAAAGGGGCATAGCTTTCATGAGTTAGAAACATATTACAACGGTCTTGTACATTAGAAAAATCTACTTGCTGTGGAAGCCCTCACAAAGACAGCACCACACTATGCACAAAGATCAAACACACAGGCAAAAAATAAAGAGGAAAAGGTTTCTTTACTCTTATCTTTGGTGTTCACCCCAACCCCAGCAGGTGAGTGATTAAGCCTGACTGAGTGATCAGGCCATCTCTCAGGATGCTTCTCCAGAACCGCGGCCTGATCGGGTATGACGAGGAATCACAGCTTGAAGAACCTCATGGCAGTAAGTTCAGCAGAAAGATTCCCTGCCACACTAACCAGCCAAACCTGGCACCTTAAACTACAGCCTTGCTGTCCGAAAGGGTGAAGGAGTGCAAGTAGCAGACGGCACAGGCAATCACAGTTTCTTCGGGGCTACGACAATCCCAGTCAGATCCACGTGGACAGACCCTTGTTGCGGGGCAGGTACAAGGCTCCACCCAGACTGGCCAAATGCAGCGACTCAGTGCAAGCAAGTGGCAGTCATGCTGTATTTGCAGGCACCTCTGTGCAGGCCGTTCTCTCTAATTACCTGCAGACTTAGCATGCAGTGTGAACAATGTTAACTGCCAGAAAGATTAAACTACTGTCTGGCAACAGCAATACATGGGGGACAGGAGGGGAGGATGAGGAGTGAGGCAGATGGCTGTAGGGTTGGTATGCCACAGCAGTAGCAAGCAGTGCGATAATGCTATGATTATTGTTCAATACCGACTCCGAAGACAGGCACAGCTCAGTACAGACTGGAGGCCAGGCACATTCATGTTCCAGACCTAGCTCCAACAACAAGCATGAGTCAAGGCCTTAACATCATATGACTGTGTGGGTGCCAAGTGCCTCTGAAAAAAATCAGGCCATTAACCACTTTAATTTAGCTCTCCCCATCAATTTTCCTATTGCAAAGCAGGGAAGATGAAAATTTGTACCTCATGGCACAAGGGTGTTGCTGGTAGGGGAACACTCGACTTACACCACTCCTTCATTTACGCTTGTAACCTCTAGAAGACTAAGTGAAAGAAAAAAAAGCATTTCCCCTCCCCTCAACCCCATGGTTCCTTAATTTTTATGACGTGTGCCGCTGTTTTCCATCACATAAGCGATTTCTCTATCTGTATGGGTCCTTCATGGGACAATGAGAGCAAAAAATTAAGACCTAGAGCCACTTAAGTGTAAAGCTGCAGAAAAAGGCAGGGAGCTCTGGGCAAGCACAATACCCACAGCAACTCTGAACCAATTTTAGATGGATCATAAACCAGCCAGACCTCAGGTTGGATGCACACCCTTCATTTGTACTAATTACATGCAATTATCCTAGCCCCAGGACAAGATGCCCAACACCTCACCCTCAACTTCCCACCCCTATGCCACCCACACCTGCTTTTCTTTGTGCTCTTACCTCATAAGACCACACACACTGCACTCCCGCGAATCTCCGCACACAGCGCCCCACTTCCACATCTTCATGGGTGGTATACATCTCTCGCAGGCACTCTCCGATATGAGGCACCATTCTGCGCAGCACTTCCCGGCTCATGATCACTCCTGGGCCCCCCATGCAGAAGTTCTCACCAGGCTCCAGAGCCAGTTTCCCCATCTCTTCAGTGGTGCCAAGCCCAGTCTGTCCAAGGAAGAGGGGCTCGCTGCTGTTCAGGCTCCGGAGAAAGTTCTCCAGTTTATCCCCTTTGATGTAAACGTCATCATCTGCCCTCATAAACCATTCGTATTTGTCCAAGTAGTGGTCGTGCATGTACTTCAGCATCATGAAGGATTTCTTCTGGGGAGGGTAGGAGTCATCCACACCTGGCAATGGCACTATCGGGATTGGAATGGAGGTGTCAGAGCCCTCGCTGGAGAAGAACTCAACTTTGCCGGGTATGGTGTTGGACCAGGTCCTGGATTTAAAAAGACAAACCACAAGCAAACCAGATGTGCTAGTTAAATATATAGACTTAGACAGCACACACCACAGTACAAACGAAACATGCAGAGAAGCAATGCAAGAGACCCATTAGCTTTAGCAGTTTTCTTTCCAGTTCTCTCCTAGTGACATCCTTCCACTATACCAGCAACAAAGAGTCATTGCATCACTGTACGTGTTGCATGAAGGTGAGAGTGCCACGGAGAACATGCAAAGTATCCTGACAGGACTTTGTCTGGGCCTTTAAAGCAGGTTGATGCTATTATCTGACTTGGTAATAGAAGAGGGATGGGGATTCTTAAAGTGCTCAATACTTGCCCCACTGACATCAATTGTCAGTCTCCCAGTAAAGCCGAGTTAGGTCAATGCTGATGATTCTTGAAAAAAATCCCACTTCTTTGTAAAAAAAACTATGCGAACATAAAGAGCACAGACCAGTCAGTGGCAGATGAGAAAACACCATGTGGGACAGCCCGAAATCCTGCCTGCGTGTTTAATCCTCTACCTTTTGTCCCCAGAAAGGTGACTCAAGTCATAATGAGTGATGGGGCAGGAAATGAAGAATAGATTTTTTAAAAATTAGCGACTGTAGGAGAGTTCAAGCACAACTGGCTTCAGGTTCTCAAAAGCTTCGCCGCAAGTTATTCAGCCCATGCTCCCCCTGCCCCTCCCAAGAAAGTCTGTGGGAACTCAGAAAGTTCAGAAGTGCCGACTCCTGCAGAACAAACAGATGACAAATTTCACATGAACTCGTGAAGAAGTCTGTGCCCCATGGGAGAGCTCCTGCAACTACCCTAACCAGGCTGTAGCATCCTCTACCCAGGAGCTGAAGAAATAGACTCCTGGAAAGCAGCTTTCCTTTTCTCTTGCAACAGCCTGAGAACCAGAAGGTAAGGGTGCTTCAAGCTTGCTTGTCCTGCCCAGCCAGAGATTCAAGGAAAAACAACCCCAGAGTATGGCAAAGGGCTACCAGGACTCCCAACCAACGGGCTCTTCTCAGTCACTATCGTGTTATGGCTCCAAACGTCACAAGCGGCCTCCACTCTATTTTATTCCGAGCTCTGGCACATTTTGCAAGCCCTGGCACCCAAGTGATTTAGGGTCCCAGGAGCTTACAGTGACTTCAGATACACAGCAGAAGAACTGAAATATGCAGTAAAGGATCCCAGAAGTAGAGGGGAGAGACAAGGAAAAGCCTAACGGCCCCCACTTGAGCTAAAAGAGGTTGTCAGCCCAGGAAGCAAAGAGCTGAAGCCATGGGATTCGAGTGCTTGAGCTAAAGCACCTTTTTGCTGGGATTTCTCGAAACCTCAAGGGGACTTAAGCTGGCTTTCCAGAGGGCTTGCTTGCCTAGGTCACCTCCAGAGCAGCAGCTGATTCACAACCCTCTTCTGAGGGCTAGCTGCAAAGCCAACAGCTCCTTGCTCTCCTAATGCAGGGGGTTACAGAGGGATGCACCCCAGCAGGCAAGATGGGGAGAGCTGCTCCAAACCTAAGAGGAAGTTTGAGAGAGGGCACAGAGACGGAGGAAGCGAGCCCAGCAAGAGAGGTATGGCCTATGCAATCAAAGCCGCTCTTATAGCCAGGAGAATTTTTATGCTGCTTAACACAAACAAGGGCCCCTAAAGACACAGCATCTGTTTTATGCCCTTTGGCAAAACCTGCCTGCCCCAGATGGACATGGGAAGCTGGCCTCTTTATACCACTTGGAAGAGGTGTAGAATGAGTCCATTTTAAGTCAGACTCAAGAAAACATCGTCTCTCCAGGGACAATTCTAAATTACATAGATATTAAAAGTTTGCACTCTTACTCCCAATCTGATGAAGTTTACACTATTGAGTATTGTTTTCTCCAATTTCTACTGACAAGAAGGACAGAGTGTGTATTCGATGTAGGAAGATGTGGAAAATACCTTTTAAAAATCGGCAACTGGAGAGGTTTTTCCTTCTCCTATATAAAGTAGAGTATTTTCTAGTTATGTTTGGTAGCTTTGTTCAGAATGTAATCTGCATTCAGAATCTGATGCGAAAACATTCCCGAGGTGTGAAAAAGAATAGTGTTCCTTAAATGCATCATTGCTATTTATACCAGGTGTTTCCAACCATAATTTTCAGACCAAAAATAGAGTCAGATATGATTGGGCCATATAAATCATCTTAAAATCTACAAAGCGAGCCAGTATGAGACCATCTATTTAAAAATATTCCTATGAATTAAACTAGAAGTTCCATTTAGAAAGCTTACAAGGTTATTTTAATGTTGATTACCCAAAGATTTGTGCAGTTGTAAAGTGAACAAATAGAACTACGAAACTGCTATATGCCAAGTTTGAAATAAATAAAACTGATCCTTTTAAAAACCATGCATCTTTACCATTTGAGTTTAGTACTGAAATATCCAATGTGTCTTAGCGAAGGCCCTGAATTACTAAGTTTCCCAACACCTGGTGAAGTCTATGGACAAAACTCCTGCTGACCATGATCAGAGAGGCAAGTAGGGCTTTTTAACTGCATCATTGATGACTAATGAGCAACACAATTGCTTATAAAAACTCTGTCCTGCTGCAGCGGGGAAACCAGACTGTTTTAAAGAAGACAGACCACACCTTTAGCCTTCACTATGTTTCTTTGTTCACTCCTAACCGCACCCAGGACATGGGTCTTTGTTCTGTTTTGGATGAAACACACATCTTTTTTCACACCAATTCCTGGTATTTTATCTACTATAAGCTTAAAAATTCATTTGCCAAATGCAGCAGCCTTCTGATTGACAGCTGATCAAAAGTATATTTTGACAACTTTAAAATTTAGCTAGAAAATCATGAGGGTAGGGGGGAGAAATAAGTGCTGAAAAACTCAATTCTCAAAAGCCTCCACTGTCATCTCTTCCCAAGGCTGCTTTCACACTGGAGAGACTCCTCTGTGTATATAGCTCCTAGCTGACATGCTGTAGTTGGTAACAGAAATAGCATAGTTGCAGGAATTTATTATGTTTAAAAGTGTTCTCCACCTTCAAATTCAGCTTTTTTTTAAAATCAGCACCTCAATAAGTACTGGCAGGAACTGGTTTCAGCTCAGTAACAGCCACATGTATCAGTAAGACTGGGTGGATGTGGCTTCTGGTGTTCAAATTTCAGTGGCCTGAAGCTATTTTAGCTTAAACCAGTGACACGTAGCCCTGAAAGGTCAGGAGATGCGCGAGCAGCCAGTGGTAACCAAAGAACGACAGTAATGTGTGCATCCTTAGACGAATTGTGGGCAACATGCTCTGGCTGTGCGAAGAAAAAAAAAAAAACCTCTACATGATACAGTTGTACATGTTGCATTATTCATGATTTCAAGAGATACACAATGCATACAGTACAAGAAGTGGCCTTTGATAATATTTTCTGACGAGACACACTTACAGCTTGGAAGCCATGATTTGAATCGGAATTTGTCCCAGACACTGGAATATGTCCTACTCGCTTGTGGTGAAATCACTGATCGGGTATCTATCCTTCATTTCGTACATCAATTAAATTCCTAAGACAAGAAGGCTTGGTCAAACTCAAAGAGATTGGCTTCCAGTGTACTTTAGACCCCTGCTATATGACTAAACTTTTTGACCTCTAGTCAAAAACACATTCAAGTCCCTATCAATGCAAAAAGTTTTTCCAAAAAAAAACAAAAAACCCACCTCTGGAAATACTCCATGTTTGCTGCTTATGTCAGAATGAATAGCTGATGACATAACAGACATAACTTGGGTCTCATATATCCACTTATTAAGACAGAAGTTAAGTGCAAGATATATATTTATTACATATGGGGCAGGGTGCAGAAAGAGTCAGAAACCTGCACTGAAAAGGTGAATCACAACTAGCGGTTGACAGACTTATCTAAATCAATGGAAGTAAGAATAAAAACTACAGAGGACTGAATTTTCATGCAAACAACTCTATGTTTTAATTTGGATTCACTGAAGAATCAGCTTCTAATCACATGTGAATAACCCAAGGTCAGCATTTTCATAGCCACATTTCCAGTTAACTGACCTGAGACTTCAGGAGTGGACTTGCTTGATGATAATCAGTTAGAAATGACATTCTGGCTTCAGTCACAAGGCTTTGCTCCTTCACCAGCTCTTCATGCCACGCGAGTAGACCAGGGGCAGGCAATTATTTTAGGCCACTTACTAAGTTTTGGGAAGCCATCGAGGGTTGCATGACAGGCAGCCAGGGACAGATAAATGTTAATTTTCTAAACTTTTTAGGGGCCCTGCGGGCTGGATAGAATGGCCTGGCAGGTTGCATCCGGCCCGTGGGCTGCGTTTTGCCCACCACTGGAGTAGACACTATCTGCCCAATTCCTGTATATTTTGCTTTCACTACTTACATAAGCAAGAACTGCTTACCATTTCTGCAGAACTGGTTATTCATTCTGGTAATAAAAAGCAACAAGGATATCACAGGAAAAACCCCAGACCCTGACCTCTCCCACACACTTAACTAAATGAGCATGACTGGGGAGTGCCAGTGTAGCACAGCATTTCCACACCACAAAGCTGCATTCAGGGTTAGAGGTTATCTATATTGCAGCCAATGTGCAACAATGCCCAGAGACATCCCAGGTACTGAAAGCACTTGTGTCTACTGAAGATCATTATTAACAAACCAGCAGCTAACAGAGGTCAGTCCAGTAACCCCTTCTCACATAAGCACTGTTTTCCCACTGACTTAAAAAAATGGGAGTACTTTTGCAGAACTTAGGATTTGAGGACTAAGTTTTGCCTTCTTCAGGTCCAGCGCGTTGAACTGCATGCTCTGGTTTCTCTCTGGGTGCCAGACGCACAATTCCCAAACAGCAGGAGTCACCAACAGAATTAAAGCAAAGTTGAAACAAAAAAGTTGGGCCCTCTAGTCCGAGCGTCTTGGTTTTAAAAGTGCATTGCAGCATGGTACAAGACTGTTATAACTTCATCAGTTAATTGTATATTTTTTCCACACATCCCTATGCACATACTGTCAGTCCTGAGCCACTCACAGCACCAGCAAAGCTGACTGCATGCAAGGGAGCTGCATAAATGTTATAGTCAAATCTATGCACATCACACCCCTGCTATCTTTTGTGGGACAAACTCCATCTACAAAGATAGGGCTAAAAAGCTGACAGTGACTATAACCAGAAATACAGGACGTCCCACGAAGTGACAATTAACAGAGTTAACAATGTTATTGTTAACTATTTGTGCAGGAAAAGAAAGTGCTACTTGGCACTTTGCTTGAAGCCTACATCAGGACTTTCCCCCCTTATCTTCAGTTTCCCAAACAGTTGTTATTCATATTACCGTGCTTTGTTATCAGCAAGGAAGACAGAGCAAAATAAAGCCATCTGGAGCATTATACAGACAGTTCTGCCTTTGTAGAGTCCCAAATTAGAGAGGATTAAAAAAATATATATTCCATTTTTGCCTGAGTGGGCTGGTACCTCCCTGGGAAGAGACCAAGGAAGCCATTTAGTTTTCAGAAACACTCATCTTGTATAATTATGCTGCAGGGAACAACACAATTTGTGAATGCCTCGGCAAGATAATGGAGCTGGAGGAGCTATTTCTTGAATGCACAGTTCAGCTAAAGTCTGCCTTGAATTAAGGCTAGTTTTGAGCAACTGTGCTTCTAAATCATGGGTTAGGTCTCTCCAGTGAGCACTCACTAGAGGTGGAGGCAATCAGTTAACTCTGCTATGAAAGTCATGCACACAAAGCAATGTTTGTACCAGAGCCATGTCTGCTACTGAGGGTTTGAGGAATAAGCAGCTGAACAAAACAGGAGTATCTTCACATTTCTGAGAGTCACAAGTGCCAAGGGTGAGAGGAAAAAGAATCCTTGATCCACTCGTGCACCACAGAATTTCATACTATCTTATAACATCACCACATACAACTGACTTCTTTCTTACAAGTTAACACCTTCATAGATTCATAGACATTAAGGCTGGAAGGGACCTAGGAAGATCATCGAGTCCAGCCCCTGCCCCAGGGGCAGGAAGTCAGCTGGGGTCATAGGATCCCAGCAAGATAAACATCCAGATGTCTTTTGAAGGCGTTCAGAGTAGGTGCTCGAACCACCTCCAGTGGCAGTCCATTCCAAACCTTGGGGGCTCGGACAGCGAAGAAGTTCTTCCTTAATGTCCAGCCTGAATCGGTCATGGAGGAGTTTGTGACCGTTCGACCTCGTCATCCCTTGGGGCGCTCTGATGAACAGACGTTCCCCCAGATCCTGGTAAGCACCCCTGATAAACTTTTGGTGGCCAGCAGATCACCCCTAAGCCTGTGCTTTTCCAGGCTGAAGAGCCCCATGGCTCTCAGCCTGTCGTCGTAAGGTCTGTTTTCCTGACCTCTGATCATGCGCGTGGCTCTTCTCTGCACTCTCTCAAGCTTCTCCACAACCTTTTTGAATTGTGGAGCCCAAAACTGGACGCAGTACTCCAGCTGCGGCCTCACCAAAGCCAAGTACGAGGGGAGAACGACGTCCTGGGATTTGCTTGAGAAGCATCTATGGATGCAAGCCAGCGTTTTGGTTGCTTTACTAGCTGCAGCATCGCATTGCAGGCTCATGTTCATCTTGTGGTCAATGATGACCCCCAAGTCCCTTCGTCCATAGTGCTAGCCAGCATAGCACTGCCGAGCCTATAAGGATGCTGCAGGTTTTTCTTTTTCACCTGCATTACAGAGCCTTTGTCTTCAAGGAAAGTTACTTTTCAAAAGTTAGCACCCTAGCACTCCTGCAAAAAGACAACCCCAAAACCCTGGAGTCCTCCCCAAAAGTCTCCTACTCCAAAGCAAAAACTGCCAGTCTGTGCTCTGCTTTCCACAAGGCCTGAAGTTCAGCCTCTTATTTTGCACCTGGAAATAAATCCCACCCTCATACCCAGCACAGCCACATGCTATAAAATCCTAAAAGCAATATACATGCACAGCAACTACTACTCCAACAGCTTTGATGCATCAGTGCCTAAATCTCCTCGTCAACCCAGAAAGAAAGTGGGAGCGACCACCCTTTATATAACTGGTTCTGTAAAGTACATAGCATGTTTTTGGGTCACAAATATTCAGGTTTTTCCAAGTCTCATGCCTGCACCACAGTATGGGGCCAGACCATTAAAAGAACTTGTATTGTTATACTGGTAGTTTATTTCATATTCCAAATGCTTTCAACTAAAACATGTCCAAAGGTGTTCACTGCCAGGGGGTCTGGTTCACTTCACCTAGCCTGAAGTGGAAGCAAATGGCACTTTTCTCCAAAGGTAAGTGCATGCTCCATAACACGCATCAGCTCGCTAACCTGAAAGAACCAAACAGGAGGGATATCAGCCAACAGGCTAGATCCCAGAGTATGTTTAATACAGAACTGGGATAAAAATGTGTTTCCTATTATAGTCCCAGAGTGGCCAGCCATGGGCTCAGGCAGAGAACATGAACTGCCATACACCCCAAGCCCTTCTGGCCGACTTTTGCTTAACCTTCTGTAAGTGCTCAGGCTTTTAGATTGCTCGACAATCTACTTCCTCTATGACAGTGTGAGCAGCATGACAAAGTGTGCAGACGGCAGTCTTTGGAAAGAGTACCTTACGCTGGGACTTTCTGCAGAAAGATGCACACTTCAGCATTAAAACACAGATACAATATAACGTGATCCACGGTCAAAACGGCCTCTCATGATCTTTCGCAGAAGAGTTTCTAGCATATATTTACTGAATTATCTGAACAACTTGGCTGCAGGTTCAGCTTCTTCTGCCATCCATTGCATTAGACTTCTGCAAGTTCCTTGGCTGTATAACTGATGGGCAAAGTAAAGGAGTCGGTCTAGCAAACAGCATATGCACTGGTGCTGCTGCTCCATTTACAAGACAACGGCATCCAGGTTTTTCTGCCCTTAACAGGAGACTCTGGTGTCCGCTGGGAGGCTACCAGCTGAGTTTTCTCCTTCTACAGTCCTTTCACAATAGCTTCCTTCTGCTCACAGGTCCTTATGGATAACCATTCTCTTGGCTTTGTGCTTGTGCTCATTGCTCCCTGCACCCTTTTTTCTGAATTCAATTTACAGACATGCCAGGGGGGATCAAAACGGTTTCCAGGGGTGCATTTCAGCAGTCTTCGTCAAGGCAAATTCAGCTAATCTGTTTGTTAGCTGGAAAACACAGTCCAGAGAATTATTTAGAGCATCAGTGCTTTCCTGAAGGGAACCAAGCCCATATTTCACCACAGCATGTATTTTACCAGAAAGATTAACAAAGACTTTCAAAAGTGCCTCCTGTTTGCACCTTTCCTACACCATAAATGGCGCAACAGCAGCAAGGTACAGCAAACATCTGTTCTGTTCCATCTGGTCCCTTCTGGCTAAGGATTTACGGCCCCCCTCTCCTCAAGTGAACCTATAAGGCTAGAAGGTTTTGGAAGGTCCTGTATTTCTATGCCCTTGGCTCCTCTCTCAACTGCAGCAAGTATGTTAACAGACCTTGACAGCTCCAGTCCTGCCATCTCCAGAATCTCTCTTACAAGCTGCCCATTCTCCTTGCTCCATCTAACCATGATGCTTTTGTCAATTTAATCATCCCGATTACGTAGTTGAATGCTCTGCGGCAATCATACCCCATTTAAGATTTCTTTTTCTCCCAGGAAAATGTATTCCTGCGACTGACACATCTTGTTTGTAAAAGAAACAAGAAAATGAAGAATGTATGTAGGCCTTCCACAACTGGTAAGAGCTCTCAGATCTTGTCCCTTTGGTATGCTTGCTTTATTCTAGTCATTTTTCTAGTCCTTTTTTTTGTATTTATTCATCCTCTGTTCCAGAATACCCATTTCTCCCTTCCAGACATTTTCTTTCCCTATACATTTATCAGTTTTGGTTTTTTTTTACCATATTTTCTGTCTCCTATGTTTGCACTATGGACCTAGATCCATAAGTGCAACTCCAATATATAACCCCACAGAAGTTAATAGACAATACACGCATCGTACAAAGTGTAATGAATGCAGAAGCTGGCAAAAGCAATCAGTGAAAAGTAGTAAGCGATGGTTACAGCAACACGTGTCCTCAAACACCTTCCCTGGAAATCTCATGACCTCCCCCCACTCATCCCAATGGGATTTGCTGCAAAACGTGTTTGAATTGGAAGCCACTCAGCAGTATTAAAACACAGATGAGGTTTCTCCATGCCAGTCTTTGCTTCATAGACTGCACAAGTATGGCACTTCAAAATATTTTCCCCATTCTTTTCTGAAAGTATCAGTTGAAGCCTAATGAGACAGATTCTCTTCTTTTTCTTCCAGGGCTTCAACCACAGTCTGTTTAAATTTAATTACAAGTCTACTGTTAGCCCCTTATTTAAATTGATTAAAACTTATAATTAAGCTGTATGTCGTGGAAGATTATTTTAGATTCTCTCTTTTAAACCTCCCCTCCCATTTTAAGACATTATATACGATTATAATCAGATGCTTCCATTTCTGTTAACAGTGAAACACTTCCATTTGCTTAGTTTTGCTACACTGTTCCTTAGGCTCAAGTAGACCAGTGGTTTTCAGCCTTTTTTCATTTGTGGACCCCTGAAAAATTCCAAAGGGAGGTGTGTACCCCCTTGGAAAATGTCAAATGGAGGTGTGGACCCCTTTGAATTAAAAGTATGAGAATACTCACAGTCACAATGGATCATAGTCTTCTTTCACAGACCCCTTAGACAGCCTGCAGACCCCCAAAGGTCCATGGACCACAGGATGAAAAGCACTGAACTAAACCAAATTGTTGTTACCCACTTTTTGTTAAAGAAACTTCTGTAGGAGAATTCCTAATGGCTTGTTTGATAGGGTGTAGCACCATGTGAATCTATACAAAAAGTATCCAAGCTAAATTGCTAGGTCTTAACTTCAGAAACTCCAGATTTCCTAAGAGTGTGCCTTTGAGGATGACTCCCAATCCAGACCTCCAGGCTAAGGCTAAAATACTCAACGCTATTTGCATAGGACACATCTATAGCAGAAAACCTTGCTCCAGAACCAAAAGCTTTACACTTACAAGAGGGATTACTGCTCCGATAGGGAGAGGGGTGGATGATGAAAGCTGCATTACCATGATCCTGTTATTGGTTGCATTAGCACAGCATATAGTAGCTCTGGTTATGGAGCGGAGCTACTTCATGTCTGTCGAGTACCTAGAACAACAGCAGCCCCAGTCTTCTTCCTCCTGTTCATCTCACCAACACTTATCAAGAGTGAAGGTGATTAATCTTGGTTAGTGTTCACCAGTTGTGCTTTTCACCTGCTTTGTCCCAGCTGACTGAAAGGTCCAATGGAGAGGGGGGTTAATTTTACTTCTTGCTTCTTATCAAATCTCCTTCCTGATACTAACAATCAAGATGGGCATCCCCTTTCTTCCTGGCTAAGTGGACGCAGTGGTGGTCTCAAAACCATTTTTTTTCTGTTGGATTATGAGGTCCTCGCCTGTCAGGCCAGACCTCTCTTGGTCAGCTACCTGGTACCATGTAAACTAATACAGCCTGTTCCGCAGGCAGGGTGTCAAAAACTATAGAGTGGTGCCCCCAGTTTAGCGGGCTAGCCTTGCTGAGGAGGGTGCACGGACACCCAGCACGACTTAAAAAAGACCCCTCAAAGGGCAGATGAGCTCTCTGTGAGCCAGCAGCCATCCGCACCTGGAGAGGAGAGGGGCGTCTCCAGGTCACTCTGCCCAAAGAGTCATCAGTGATGCAAATCAACTCAACTAACCTCATAAGGAAGGTTGTTACAGGATGTAAAGTGCCCCAACGGTCGCAGCGGCCTGAGGTCCTCTCACGAAATCCTCTGCCCCAACACGATGCAATATTCAGAGTAAGAACACCAACAGGAACGTTTATAAAAAAACCCAACAAAACTGCCTTTGCTTCTGTTTTCATGAAAATATTTCAAGTGCTAGGAATGATTGCACTTCAAGCCGTAACCTAGCCCTCATGTCCCTTGAACGAGGCGTGTAGGACTTATCAATGGGAAACATGCATTGTTTAAACATGAATAGATTATAATAGTGACAACAGGGCCCTGGTAGTTTTGGTGATGGTGGGAATTTAAGGCCACTGACAAAACCTAATGAGCCCCACAGCCTTGTTCTTCAGGCTAGTCGCTTCCTACCTCACGTTAAAGCCAAGTCTTTCAAAATCAGCTATATGCCAAGGTTCCCAAACTAAAGAATAAACCAGCTTGTTTTCACTAAATGTGTCTCTTCCAAAAGCCATGACAAAAGGCATCGTTCAGTGGAAGAAAGAAGGCGGTATTAGCTGAACACACAGAAAGGCATTTAACGCCATGTCCCAGTCCATAGGAAAGTGCAAGTAAACAGGCTTGAGCACGGGTATATTTGTGGCAACCCAATCACTGTCAACAGCCTTCACTGGTAACAGTTTCACAGGTCAAGAGATGCAGGCAGTTTACATTGGAAACTAACAGTTCCTTATTTTAGACACTCTGCTCAGTGAAGAAGGTTAATAAATGAGAACCAAGAAAAAGCAGAGGTAAAAGCCCCCTAATGAAAATTGGAAAAATCTGCAGACATGCAAAGCAGCCTTCAATTTTGTTGCTGGCTTCTCTCAAGCAAGAGGGTTTATTCTGCTAGCCCCTACACCATCCTCTTGGGAGTGGGGCAGAGGGCTCAGCCTGAATATATTCACCTAACGTTGATGCAGACAGCTCTAAACACGGGAGCACGTTATAGCCAGTTGCAAATTTCCTTTGTCCGTTTAACTCTACTTCGGGAGCCAGCGAGACCAACTACAGCACACGCGGGCAGACTTGCCCACTCTTTGCGTGCATCTCTCAGACAGCAGCTGGGGGAGGAACTATCTTAAGGATAGGAAAATGTGATTAGAAGAACCTGAAACTGCTTCTAACCGGCTGTCTGAAAACAAGGCGGTTTCAGGTGTCCCTTTACGACCAAGCCGTTTCTGAATCAGACTGTGAGCTCTGCGAAGAGCAGATCTTTGTGTGGCCTATCGAGACTCCAGTGTCTCTCGCAGGAAGGTCTATACAGAGGCACCTTTTGTAAACCCTTTTTACTGGCATCTTAGGGGCAGAGGCAGGTAATGGCACTGTCAAGAGCATCTTCAGACATGGGCGGAGGAGCCTGGAAACACTCGTGGGGCCAGCTGTCAGCAGCTCCCTAGGCAGCGGGTCCAAAGCAAGCCCCCCGGGTGGGTTCAGGGGAAAAGAACAAAGCGAGCTCTTCCCCGACAAAGCCACTGTGACTTTCTCCACCGAGCCGATGGGAAGCCGCACATGCAATGAGAGCAGGGACGGAAAGCACAGCTGCGCGCACACACCCACCCACCAGCTCTTCATGTGCTAGACAGACGTGGCTGGGCATGCAGGGAAGGGGCACGAAGCAACCCCCAGCACCCCTCTCCCTCTGCCCCGGGCTGCCCAACGAGCAGGGGACGGGGACGGGGACATGGGCACTCACCTGTGGGCAGCCACGGCCCGGCTCTGCAGGTATTTCTGGGCGGTCATGACCCCCACGAAAAGGAAGCTCTCGGCAGGCGGGACGTCGTCCCGGGGGCCGCTGGGGTCGCGGCGCCACAGCAGAGCAGCGCGGGGGTCTCCGCGCAGCCGCCCCCCACAGCCCTCGGGGCTGGCCTGGCGCCGGTGCCCCGCTTTCTTCAGCTCCGAGGCGCGGGGCAGGATCAGCCGCGAGGCCAGGACGAAGCCCAGCACCAGCCCCAGCAACACGCTCAGCCAGGACCGGCGGCTTCTGCCGGCCATTCCCCACGGCCGCGCCGGGCCCGGGACAGCCCGGCAGGCGGCCCCCACCCCGGAGCGCCCAGACCCTGCCCCCCTAATCCTGCCTTCCTGCCCCCAACACAGCGCGCCTGCAGCTCCTACCCCCCAACCCTCACCTCCTGCCCCCCAAATCCTGCGCTCCTGCCCCCTCAGCAGCCCGCCCCGCGCTGGCCGGCTCGCCCCGCCGGGCCCCCCGCGGCCATG
>NW_017728996.1:8012988-8014052 GCF_001723915.1 Gavialis gangeticus | reverse complement strand
GGGGGGGGGGGGGGGGGGGGGGGAGGGAGGTAAGGAGGCGGGGTCTGGCCTGGGGGAGGGGGGATGGAGGTGGCTGGGGCAGGGCCTGGCGGGGAGGGGCAGAGGGGTCTGGCCTGGGGATGTTTTGGGGGAGGTCTAAGGCCATGGGGGGGGCCCTCAGTTCAGCCCTGGGTGGTGGTGTGCCCTCCCGGGGTCGGGGAGCCAGGATTCCCGCCTTGCCCCGTGCGTGGGGCAGAGCGCTGCTCCCGTTTCCCTGCTGGGCCGACAACCAGAACGTGTTTTCCAGCGGGGGTAGAGGAAGGCCGGGCCCACGTCAGTGCTGTGCCGCATGGGGCTGAGGGCCCGCTCTGGTGCCGGGTGAGGCGGGCTCCCGTGGGTGGAAGGGAAAGGCCTGGCCCCGGCCGCCAAGCCCTCTCCCGGCACAGGCACAGGGATTCACCGGGTAGAACCGCTACCGTGGGCACAGCTACCCGGTGGCACCCGGGCCCAGACCGCCCACCCGCTCACTTTCTGCTGTGCTCATTAAGCCGCGTGGAAGGACCTGGGCCCATTCACACCACAGAGGGCAGAGACGTGAACGTGTTGTAACTCGTGGGCAGGAGGCGCTGGCGCAATTCGTTTCAGCGGGGCTCGTCTTTCTCTTCACCGGCGTCCCACCTTCTACCCACGTTTTCCCTTAGCAGCTGTCCCTCCTCCTGGAGCGGACAGCTACAGTCCCAAAATACGCCCCGCTTTAAAGAAATGGTATGGCTTTCCTATTTCCTTTTACACCATATCTGCTGGCCCTGTACTTATCAGCGTGTGGTTTTGATCATTTCCTGTACAGTTTTTGCCACTGCTGTTTTGTGTAATGCCCTGTGGTGCCACCACTACCATACTTGGCAACTTCCACACGTTCAGCGAGAGGGCCTGCTCCTTGGAGGTCACAGCCTGAGGCCAAAAGAAAAGCATAAAGTGGAAGCCAAGAAGAAAGATGGAGAGAACATATTATTTACCTATTTAATTGCTCTTAATTACCTCAAATGGCTCTCTACTAATTGGCACTAAGATAAGGAAAAAAAGCT
>NW_017728996.1:7999065-8007988 GCF_001723915.1 Gavialis gangeticus | reverse complement strand
CCAAATGGCTCTCTACTAATTGGCACTAAGATAAGGAAAAAAAGCTGTACAAGACCAGTCTAGCGGAGTGCCATTAAGGGGGTGTTTATTAAATGGTGCCAAAGGAAAAGTGCATAAATCTGGAAAAAGGACATGCTTCGCAGCATACAGCAGCTTACTGTCAAATAAAACTGGTTCATTATAAAAAGCTAGACATTGACAGTGATAAGACACACCTTAGACAAATGTAATATAAGTGCATGTTGCATTGTGACTTTATATTAAAATACTACCCCAAAACAGTAAAGGAGTTGGCTATTGAGAAAAATGCTGCCAGTTTGATGCACTTTTTTTCCCAGTTGCTGGATATGGCATCACTTGAGTCTTTTGCCATCTGAAATGCTCTTAACACTTGCAAACAAGCTACTGCAGCATGCCAAGACTCAAGTCACAATGACAAAGACTTTGAAACAAACTCAAATTAAGAGGAACGAGTAGAAATCCAGGGCAAAAATGAGGGGAACAGAATGAGCGAGAGGATGGAGGAGAAGAGACAAGCCTCCCTTTGGGCTAAGTTGATTCATACAGACAATGCAATTAGGCTGTTGCAACAGTTTACACGTTTAGCACTGTAGTGTGCATGTTAGGGGAAGACAAAGAGAAAGCTGCTACAGGAGGGGAGAGGGACAGGAACACTCCTGGCTGGTGCTGAAAGAAAGAGAAATCCGGAAAAAGAAAAATTACAACCATTAGATAGAAAAAGCAAGCGATAGTGTATCTGTTGCTTTCTTGCAATGGCTTAAGCCTCAGACAGGAGAAGGAGGGTCGGGGCCAGGGGGTACCAGTTCAGAAGTCAGTAGGAATCCCTCAGTGGGCACTAGAATAAAAGCAGACAGCTCCGCAGGCCTGATTTGCTCTCTATAGAGCAGTTGGTCTTTTCTGCCCTGCAAGATGTGGGCAGGACACCTGGTACAGCAACTGACTTGTGGAGAAGAAACATTTCCCCTTTACAGTGGGCCTAAGGAAAATTAACTTCTGTTCAAGGGACCAAAGCATTTCTGTTCAAAAGAGCAAAGCAGCAAGCTGTTCAAAGGAAAAGGAAAGACTCTTCTGGACAGGTCAACAGATTTTCTGAGTGAACACCGCCAGAGCAGTTGCTGCCTGGAGATTCAAGAGATGTGGAACATGACCCAGGCTGCACCAAAACTCATCTCTAATGAAACGACCTGGACACACAATTCCAATGGTATCTTTCATGTCTGCTATAGTCTCATTTATTTCCAACTGGCAACAATAAAACCCCAACATGTCAATGCCTTTGTACACTCATGTTGCAGGACTTGTACCATTTTGCATTTTCAGTGGAGCACTGGTCCTGACAAAAAGTCAAACTACATCATGGCACCTCTTTGCCTGACAAGCTTTGATGTCTTTGTCCACAGTCTAGCAGAGCACTAAGAAAAGACTCTCTCAAGCTGTGCTGGTCCAGGTTCATGAAATGTCTACATAGTTAAAGGTTGACCTCTCCAGGGACAAAGACCTTGTAGTGGTGAAGAGGCTCACGTGTCCCAGTGATCCTTAGTCCTATGTTGCCCTGTCTCACACTCCTGGAAAGGTGACCATGGCAAACAGGCCTGAGGGGAGGCTCCAGACAAATCACAATCCAACCCCAAGTCCTCAATGGTGGATCAGGCAGAAGATGTCAGAATCTCAGGGGCTGCAAAGACAGAAGAAGGCTGCAGCAAGATGAAGGTCTCCTGTCATCTAGGGTAACGCAGGCTTCTACCATGGGAAACACCATGCTCTCCTATGCCAACTTCCAAAAGCCCTGCGGTGATGCACCAGTGGTGATGAAGACAGGACTAGTGAATCCAGCAGTCTCCAGCTATAAATATGCACACAGGCGATGGTAGCCCGCTGGTCATCTTGTTCACCTTAAGACCCATCAGCAAGCCCCGTGGTAGAGATCATCTTTGAATCAAGGGACTGCCGACAACATACCAGTAGTGCTAGCGTGATGTTATGGCTGTGACGGTTGGGAATGATGCAAGGGATAAGGATTTCTTTAGGGTGATGTATTTTATTGGACCAACTGCATCCTTGGGATAGAGTTAGACAAATATTCAAATAGACGACGTTCTTCTTTGGGTCTGCAGAATAAAAGCTTTTACTCCTCAGGCTTGAAGAATCCCTCGCATTTGAAAGCCTAACTCTATCCCAACGATGTAGCTGGTCCAATCAAAGATACCACCCTAAAAAATCCTTGTGTCATGTACACAGTTAATAGAAGTTAAATGTTTCTTTAAAGGACCTTAATGAAGTCAGGGTTTTTTCCCTTTCCTGTTTTGGCCTGAGTAAGGACTGCATCATCAGATTCTAAAAAACGTGGCAAAATCCTTTCAAAGAGATATTTTAAAACAGCATCTTAAAATGAACTTGAAAAAAGGGAAACTTCCTTCAGGATGAATGAGATGTGGCAGCTCTGTGTGTATATATATAAATGGCAGGATCGTTTTCAACAGGTTCCAAATAAGCCTTAAAAATCTCCTGATTCAAGGGGAAAGACATCATGCCATTGCATTACGAGAATCTTCTGACAGGAAAAGGCAGAGCAACTGTGGTTTAAAGGCAATAAAAAAGGGCTGGGGCTGGGGCTGGAGCTTTCAACTGGCTTCTTCCCATAGAGAGAAACAAAAAGTTAGTCATCCGAGTATAAAACCTATGCGACTTCAGAGCAGACATGGAAAGGACGTGATTTATAAAAGTCAGCAGAAGAGGAACGTGTGGAAGTGGACTTTGATTTATGTTACGTGCCACACACTTAAACTCAGGGGCCATACCCCCCCGAGCAGAAGTGTGCAGTTTGCAGTACCTCAAAGTCTTTCACACTCCAGCTTCCAGCTAGGCTCCGAGCACCTGGATCACTGCTGCTGCAGTCCCAGGAAGCCCCCAGGTAAAGCTGCTGGGGCAGGCCCAGCCTTCCCTACCCCACCCAGGGCAATCTACGGCATGCCAGAGTGCACATGCAGGGACATGCCTGGGGACAACTAGCAGTGGCACAAACGCATGCTGCTGCTGTTTGTCTCTGGGGAAATGCACATTCCTGCTCGTGGGGATGCACCCAGGAAGGGCAACATTTGAAAGCCTAGGTTTTTCCACTGCAGTTTTTCCCCCAGTGGATTCACCTGCAAGGGCATTATTACAATCTACATCTAACTTCGAAACAAAATGAGCATTTTGAATTCCAGGGCAGTAGCCTCTTGCCAGGCTCCGGCGCTAAAAGCTGTACTGAGTTTATAAACATCCCCCAAATCCCTCAATGGAATTAAAGCCCTATGATTCACAACACAGAGGGCATTCAAAGAACAGCTCAAGATAGATAGTGAAGGCGGAGCTTTGCACCGCAAGTGATGTCCAAGAGCATGACAAGGATTCAGACTCAGTATCCATTTTGCTGTATCACTGTCAGGACCAGGAGGAGACTGAAATGTAAGAATATTAGTCACAGGCATTGATAACATGCTAAGTCTTTTAGCTGCAAAAGGACATGTCGGTAGGTGAAATTAAGCATCAAATCCTATCAGGCCCGGCCCTAAGCCTTCCTCCTTCGTGGCAGACAGAGTGCCATGAGGTTTATTCTTTAGGGGATTTTCAGGTAAAATAAAAAAAAGTGTGCATGCTGTCTGGTAGAAGTGGGTACACTGTGGCCCATTAAAGATACACCCTGATGCTGCTTTGTTCTGGCTTACGTTCAGGCTTCTCCTTGCCGAGCCACGTACTGTGCTATGACACTCCATCATAGAGGCAGCTGTAATGTAGTGTTTTTGTGTATCTCGTGGATAAAAAACCCTGCGTAAATGTGAAAATATCAAAATAGCCACATCTGGAATAATACAGGATTGGGCACACCTCATTCTCAACATAGCACCTGTGTGGTGGAGACCTTGAGACACGTTACATCATCCAGCATCATCTCTGCAGTTATTCAAACTTGTTTTGATAGGTCACACAAAATCCTGGGTGTACAAGTAGCTACACTGCTGCCTATGATTTTTGTATAATATACCCATTGGTACCAATGGAACTTCCTGGCCAAAAAAAAAAAGGTAAAAGAAGGCAGAACTGTCCAACTAAATACAATTCCTCACTTCCAAGCTAATATCAGTCCTGCCGCTACTCTGCAGTGCAGCACTAGGTATCTGACTTCAGTTTACAGCAACAGCCACTTGATTCCATGGAGAGAAAAGCCTTGCTGTATGATCCTCCTTAAGGAAGCAAGCCTCTCAACAAACATTTAGTTTATCATTTGGATATGCATTTGCTGACCCTATATTTTAAGAATCTTGCATTAAATATTTAATATAATTATGCAAATTAAACAGGCGCAAGCATGCATAAATTCTCTCGTACGGCACACTACGTGTGACGCATACATTCTGTGGGATACCTATAAAGAAAACTTGACACACTCCCAGATCCGAAAAGCACATGTGCTTGCTCCGTTGTCTTATTGCTAATTTAGTGCATGGAGAAAATGGCATTCTGCTCTCCCAAACACCACCAGCATATAAAGAAATGGAATACAGAGCGCAGGTTAAAATCACATACACAGCTTAGATCCTAACAGCTAGTAATCAAGCTACAGGTTAGTGATAAGACTGTCTTTAGTGATGGCCAGGACTGATACACTGAGCAATGATATATTTTAGGCACTTATATAAAATAGTTGAGATTTCATCTTTTTGGCAGAAGTGGAGCTTGTGAGATACAAAAAGGAAATGCATACCTATTCATGTGACCAAACCAAAGGCTGTAAACAGTTTTCTACCCAATTGCTCTCTTAATTAATTAACACCTTGAAGAGCAAATTGAATGCTTATCTTGCTGCGATCCTATGACCCCAGCTGACTTCCTGACCTTTGGGCGGGGAGCTGGACTCGATGATCTTCCGAGGTCTCTTCCAGCCCTAATGTCTATGAAATCTATGAATTTTACTTGATAATATGCCCCTTACTTTGGATAACTTAAATACTTAGGCTGTGAGCTATTTTTTGTGCGTTATAAATTCTCCACCGGTTTTTTTAATAAATGAGTCCTGAATTGAACGGGATTTAATTAATAAAACTCTTTGGCAGCCAGGGTTCAAACCAATCTCTTCAAAACTGTTCAGGCACTGGAAAATGAGCACGTCTTGCATTCAAGGTAACAGACTCATGGTGGAAAAAATCTAGCTGGGCAACTGGGAGGATGTCTCTTTGTCACAATATTTCCAGCACATTTGCCTTTCCTGGATGATGCAGAAACTCCCTCCAGAGTTCCAGCACCCACTGCTCTGATCCTTCTCTTCTGGTCCTTACAGACCAATCCCAGCTTCTCCTCTCCGTTGAATCTCAGAGGTGATACCTGTTAAACCCACAACTAATCATCTTATTTGATTGGCCACTATGCTTCTGCTCTGAAGAAAGCTGGAACAATGCTACCCTCCTATGGTCTAACATGATAATGCAGCAACACATTCCATAGGCTTCCCGCAGGAAAATGCAAGGCAGCTGTTTCATTTGATCCCATCCAGTTAATGTCTTTCTTTACTAGCCAAGAAGCTCACATTAGGTTTTTACGTTTGAGGAGAAGACATGAAATTTTCATTATGAATACAAGCGGTCTCACTGCTGCCTATGCCTCTAGTTCTGATCAACTGGAAAAAGGGCACAAAGTGATGGCTTCTCTTGCCACATCCCCAACCATTCAGACCTTAGCCTGGAGAAGGAAAACCTTGTTTTGTGCACATTTGTGTGTGTCCCTTAAAAGAAGAATCACGTCACTTTGAGAAGTGCCTGAAGAATATATCGTAGCAGCTACTAAAGTTGCCTGGGTTGCATCACACATTCAGACACCTGAAGCCCCGCTGCCTGTCTGGATAAGCGCTGGTGTACTGGGTTTAAAGGGACAGACTCATAGTAGCAAGGTCAAGTTCACAGCCTTTAAGGAAGGATCTTAAGTGATTAGTAATATTTCCTATAATCAACCTGACAGAATCCCTCTCCTTTTGACACATGCAATAGGTCACCAGGAAAAAGAAGAGAAGTTAACATGAAATTACTGTAACCCATCAAAAATGTTTCCAATTTGGTCTCCATTTAAAGAGAAGCATGGAGAAAAACTTGCCCCCAGCCTAAAAAGCCAAGCAAGTATGCCTGCCATAAAGCCTCAGGATCTGCCCAGCAACCTGTCCAGAAAAGGCATGGTGGTTAGCAAGATGGCCACAGACAGGGAGCCCCTGTGGGGAAGGCAGAGCTCAGGTTTTGTTTGTTCTGCTGCCATCTGATAACAACCTGCTCCTCGTAGACCTGTTCTGCCACTCACCACTTCTGCAGGGGTAATGTTCCCCACTGTGTAGATATCACAGGATTGTTCTCTCTCTTGCAGGAGAAGCAAGGTCTCTCAGCGCCACATTCCACTATCAGAATGGGCACTGCCAAGATACAACCTGTACAGATCTTCCACATCATTTCACCCACAGGGATCTGCGATTAAAATGGCATTTCACAATTTGCAGGACTGTCTCCTCTCCCTGGTGTATCCCCAGACACACTGGGGCTCCCACGATGCGGATAATGGGAGCAAGTAGCTTGGAGTGGGCAGCTCAGCCCCAGGTTTACTTCACCTTCGAAGTGCCAGCTTGCACCTTGAAAGCTGTGCCACCAGCCTCTGTTCCAGCAACAGCCCTGAATGCCTCCAGCACCTAAGTCTGAGTGCTCAGGCAGCTGCCCCGTGCCCTGAGCTTCCCTGTTCCTGTACCACTCAGGCAGGCTACCGGAGTATGGGGAGCAGCTTCTGAGCTACTCATGAAGGCCTCAGGCCATGCTGGATGTGTCCTTTGGTGGGCAGGGATCCCCATACAGATGGCGGGGGGGGGAGGGTGGAATACACAGGCCCCAATTAAAAGCTGCATGTGAGCATGGATAGAACGGAACGTGGGCACAGGGGTAAGTACGGGGGTTGCCCACAGGGCAATCTACCAGGACAGAAGCCTGCAGGAGACTGGGAAACATTAGTTTAACCCTCCCTGAGTGGAAAGCAAGGTCTTTCCCTTGACAACTGGTCACTCCACAAAAGCCTATTCACAATGAGCTTCTGGAGGGGAGCACGGGGCTGGGAAGGGCACATGCACCAGGGGTGGAACAGCTGGGCTATTTGGAAGTTTAACTGGTGCCAGCCACAGGAGTGGGCCAGGGCCAGATCAGTAATGGGGTACCTTTTCCTTTGGGGCTGTTGTGTTGTACACTAATACTTCAGCTTTCGTTCCAAAGTAAATCCAGCCTGCAGCCCATCCAAACAGACGCAAGCCCTTTCTACACTTAAAAATACCCTTTCAGCAGGCATTTGGCAATAGTCAGCTCAGCTGTAGCTGTGCCAATGCCAGTAGCACATATAAGAACCAACTGTGCTTGGCACTGCCTTGGCTACACTGGTTGCTGAAAAGCTGCTACTTCCTAGTGCAAACAGGGCCAAAACCTTCAGGGGGATGGACGCAAACCGATGCTGTGTGACTGGCTGCAGCCAGCCTGAAAACAACAGGCTTGGGAACCTGCAGTGGGAATTGGTTTCACTGATCCCTAGGTTTGATACAAAACATAGGGATTTAAATGCATTGGCAACTGTTTAAGTGCTGATAAACCACACAAGAAAGAGGAATTATTGCATTAAATTAAGTCCTCCAGTGCAGAGGCCCAGCACCAGATTTATATACTACTAATTAAGTTCCACTTCACCCAGGCCCAGGCCTTAAACAGGCCTTCTGGACAGGGCAGGATCACATTCCTGGTGAAGCCTCACACAATCCACACAACATGTTGACATCATGAGAGCATAAGGTTTTAGACTTCAAGCAGACTGCAAAAGAACATCTCCTCTCTTCCTCTGTCTGACCACTGGCTGCCCCACCATCACTCCCAGCTCCAGGTAGCACTACGGATCAGCCTTCTAAAGAAAGGACCACATGAACAGAGTACTGGGGAAGACAGGATAAGCTTTACATTAACTTGACCACAGCAGGCTGTTCCAAGGAAGTCAGGGGAAGTCTCAGTTCCCTACAAACTATAAATATCAAGATGGACCAAAGCTCTAAGATGCAGCAGACCTCAACCTCCTGCAGAATGTTCTGTAATGCAAATATGATCCTTAGGTTTTATACCCACCTTTCTGCCAGGAAACGCTACTACCCCCCTTGCCAGAAATAGAGAAGCTGATCACAATATTCATCTAACTTATCTCCATGAACAACATTGCTGCTGATTTTGAGATGCCTGGGACCAGCTCGGCAAGGACAGGATGACTCGATATTGTTCTCTTCTGACACCAGCTGCTACAATTTACCACAATGAGCATCCAATTCGGTAAGAAACATTTCCAAAAAAGCAACTATATGCAAACCA
This sequence comes from Gavialis gangeticus, assembly GCF_001723915.1. Classification (NCBI taxonomy): domain Eukaryota; kingdom Metazoa; phylum Chordata; order Crocodylia; family Gavialidae; genus Gavialis; species Gavialis gangeticus. The sequence goes on along the minus strand of NW_017728996.1, from coordinate 7,999,574 downwards.
CTGTCTAGTTCTTAAACACCTCACCCTATTTCATCCCCTCTGAAAGAGGTACACAAATAAAGCCACAGAAATCTCACTAAAATGTCAACATGTTTTTTGTTCACTTATAATTTCTGCCAGGGACGTTCTTTAGCAAATGTTTAATAAAACTCTGTGTAAATTAGACTCCCAATTGATTTCATTTTATGTGCAGTTTAACAGATCTGTTTTGGAACACTTCTTTCTTTTATAGCATTTGGCATCTTAGGGGCAAGGAAGTGAACAGTTTTTAACTACATATACCCTGCAAAGAGATTTTCAAGGGTATAACAAGTTTGAAAGGCAAATGAAAACTCAATGCCATTAGCTGTGCCAATAAACCTGCCACTAATTTTTTGAGGTGGCTTGGGTTTGTGGGATTTGGAGATTGCTTTTTGCCTCTGGAAAAAACAACAGGCCTCTTACTATCCAAGCACCAGTACAACTGTTTTTAACAAAGGGTTAATTTTCATGCTTTCCAACATAATCCC
>NW_017728996.1:7976128-7994065 GCF_001723915.1 Gavialis gangeticus | reverse complement strand
AATGCCGTTAGCTGTGCCAATAAACCTGCCACTAATTTTTGAGGTGGCTTGGGTTTGTGGGATTTGGAGATTGCTTTTTGCCTCTGGAAAAAACAACAGGCCTCTTACTATCCAAGCACCAGTACAACTGTTTTTAACAAAGGGTTAATTTTCATGCTTTCCAACATAATCCCTTCTGGAGAAAAATGTTCCTGTCATATGAACATCAATGCAGCTATAGTAAACAATAATCTTTTAAATGAAAAGCTACTGGATTGTTTGAAGACAATAATTTTAGAAATATGGACATTTTGGGGAATTTTGACACAGACTTAAAACAGGATCAAGAGCAGTTATGCTACAACTCCACTTTTACTTGATACTTTCTAGATAATTCTTCCAAGGGTCTAAAACCTTCCACACCTGCTTTCAGCTCAGGGGTCAGGGGCCTTTTAAAAACCTCAGAGGAAAACCTTTCAGCTGTCTGTGTAACACTTAGCTTGAAAAGGTAAAATTCAAAGCATTCAAACTCTTCATAACTCAAACATAACTGATCAAAGGGCTCCAAAATTTGCCTTGTTCCAATATCTGAGGATTAAATGTTGATATTTTTAAAAGTTACAAGCAACCGAATGAGTCACTGTAGGCTCAAAGGAGATCTTAGAGATGGAAAAAACAGGGGTGAGCAAAGTACACATTTTCCCTCCCTGGCCCAAAGACGGTCGTTGAAGCATTCAGATCAGTTTAATACTTGGTGAGAAATTGTTAAGAAAGCTGGTTTAAGAATAAAGATATGCAGGCTGAGAACAAAACAGGTACAAAATAACCACGGCCCCTTGAATCCCACAGCCTTTGCAACTCTGCACCTTATAGCATTTTACACCTTTCACAGTCATCGTCTCTTTGTAGTGGGGAAATAGTGTCCCAGCATACGTTTAATCAGCTGCTGCCCTGTTGACCCAGCCTTGGAGGAAGAAAGCTCAGTTGTGTGTGTTGAGGCCTCTGCATTTGTTCAAGAGCAGAGGTCTCAACACAGGTCCCCCATCCCACTCGCCGCCACTGACAGGAAATCTTCGAAGTGTGCACATGGGGTCTCCCCTGCCTTCTGCTGCCCTTCCGTTTATTAAAAACAAGCAGCCCAATGTTAAATGTCTCTGACTAGAGTACGTATCACACACACCACTGGAAACTTAAGGTTTTAAGCTGAACAGCATTAAAGCCAGGCAGTGAAAGCTAGGTTCCACAGGAACATTTAACAGCTTCTCACAGGATAACCCATATGCGTTTAGATACATACTTAACAATATAAAAACCAAAACGAATATACCTAATGTGGGCAGCCTGAAACTCAGTGATATTTCACTGTAGCATCCCACGTATAGTTCATGACTGGCAACTGGAGGGCTTACAGTATAGGGAACAGTGGATCTCTCTCTCCCTCTCGAGACCTGCGTATTCAATATTAGCATTCATATGTATTAACGAGTAGAAACAACTGTGAATTGTCTCCAAATCCAATCATTTAGAAGCACAAGTTCATAAGGGGCCACAGACTATTCCAGTGAAATACTAGCACATGCCTTATGACTACAAGCCATTGTGTGCTCAAAGTCAATAGAAGAGATCAGAAACACAAGAATATTTGCCATATGTTCTTGACAGGAATTTTTCATGCTCTCTCTCACAAGACACACAAAGAAGAAGCAACCAGAGCCACCCAAGCTCTCTTTGATGGAGGATTGAAAGGGTGAGACATTCCTAACTGAGCTTTCTTCGTATCAACTTGAAGTTTATTTTCCATCCTGCACAGCTGGATGCATACCAAGAAAGGGATGAAGACCCTCCACTCTTTCCTTTAGTGCCTCTTGCATGCAAAATTTACACAGGCTTGAGTTAAACTCATCTGCTCACTATAGGCTCTTTTCAGCACAAGTGTTACACAATGTGAAGGCTGTGAAAACGGACAGCAGAGCACAGAATAGGCTTCTGTATCCAGCTGAGCTATTCAGCAGGAACTCAGCTCTATCAACTTGCCCAGGAAGGTGCCTGCAGGACCTTTAGTAGAAAGACAGCAGATGCTATATTGCAAATTAGCTTTACCCTACTGACCTACAGACAGCACCAACTCTGCTAGGGTCCACATACGGGTACCACTTGGGGTCACAGGCATAGGAGTCACCACAAGCCGATGCGGATGCAGAAACATGGGGTTAGAAGCCACATCTAAAAATCACCCTGTGTTTGAAAGTCTTTTAAATTTAAAACTAAAACAGCCCTGCATCCCTCCTCCTGACCAAATCAAGTTCATGAACTGCAATCTGCAGAGCTTCTCCAGCTGCCTGGCCTCATGCTTTGTTTTCCCATTGTTCAGCTCCACAGTTGCAGGAGCTGACTTAGCCACAATTGCTTTCCAGATTGCTAACAATTTGCTTTACTCTCATTTTCTGAAGCTTCTGCTTTTTAAAATCGATGTATTCCCAGCCTGGTGTCAAGCCTAAATGCAGTTCTTCTGAAACCTAAAGTCTTGCCAGAGAAGAATTCTCAGTACGTGTTAAAAGTTAAGAAGCCCGCTGAGAGATGCTACCCAAATACAAGACAACCCTTCACATGCAATTAGCATCAAATGAAAATTGAATCGCACTTTATATGGGATGTATTTTGCTTAGAAACACTGATCGCGCTACAACAAATGCCTACTTACTATATAAAGAGAGACGCTGTAAAAACCATGCTAGTAAGTCATAGATCTGTGATTTGTTTGCAGTGGTGTTTAATATTTACACTGGTTTGTTTTACAAAGCTGTTGAAATAGAAAAGATATAGCAAGAAACCCCTGTCTACTGTCTACCATCAGTAATCCTCACTGGTTTGTTTACCATTTATAAGGAAAACATCATTCAATGCAGCTTGTCACAGAGACTCATCTACAATAACTGGTCTTTGTGCCAACCCAAGATGCCTGAGCCTTTGTTGTCACGTTTACAGTCAACCACGGACAGATAAAGCAGTAAGCAGCCAACAAGAACATCTGATGAGACTTTTTGAAGAAGTGGCCTTGAGAATGACATTTTTTCACAAGGGTCTTTAACACATGCCTTTAATTTCCCCAGATGGACAGGTTATTGATTCTTACCCAGAAGTTTTAGAACCCCCAACTTCAAGCTTTAGGTACATACCAAGACTTTAAAAAAAATAGTATTTACCTACATCAATAACAACACTATGCCTTCCTCTAACACCTTTCTGCCAAAGATCAGAAACTTCCTAACATCAGTGAGAGGACAATAATTGTGCCCATTTTACAGATGAGTAAACCGAGGCACATATGGTTAAAGTTACTTGCCACAGGTCACTCAAGAAGTATTTTGAAATACCAGGCTTAGAACTGAGATCACCTGGCAGAGCCAGGGCCATCAGTCATACGCCACGCTGCTTCTTTAGGTGAAGAAAACCGTCGGCTGTCACTCTTTCTTACATGATCTTTATCCTCTTCAAAAAAGATCAGAAATTTCCCATGTTCTGAGGAACATCCCCCGTTTGGTCACTCACTGCATTTAGTTCTTGCATTAAAATCTGTGCGTCATGGATTTGTTTGTAAATCAGTATCTGCACTAAACCAAGTCCCAAGAGAGTCACTGTGACATGCAAGCGGTAGGCAGGTAAACAATGGGTCAGATTAAGCCTGCTAGTGTCATTAGACACTAGCAAGATTAGCCTCATCCACCTGCAGATGGGCCTCTGCGTCCCGGTCTCCAAGAGCAGGTTCCACCACCTTCTCCAGACAAAGGATTATAACCTGGAATTACAGATGAAAAGTGCATCAGGCACATAAAATATTCACCCCCAATAAAATGAGTCATTAGCACATGATCAGAGGGCAACTATTTCAAGAGGGAAGCAGAAGTCAGAGAACTGCGAGTATAAATGCGAACCATTCAGAGTTATACAAATCATCCAGTCTTGAAGGTGTTCCTTCGCAGCATGGCCCATGTTGTCAGCAACGGAACATTTTAAAAATTTACATTTCACAAGTCTGGGCCATGCTGAAAGAAGGCAAATTAAGTGACAGACCCTCAAGGGTTCAAAAATGCAGGAGCAAAATATGCACTTTGCATAGTTATATCACTGTGAATAACAGCGTTAGAGCTAACATACTACTCACTGGTCATGGGAGAGTACAAAGTGTTCCTTTTGGTCTGGGAGTTCAAAGAAGCTAGATATTCAGACTAAACTTTGTAGCAACCCATCATGGGATTTTCTTTGTTTTAATCAGTACAGAGCGGTATTAGAAAATGCATATCCCCTTAGCCCCACCTGCATTAGGCTACGGATATTTGTTCAATATTCATTATTCCAATATTATAACAAGTCAGAGGCAGATACAAATTACCTCTCTAAATGCAAGAATGCTCAAATTAATGCTTCATTTTATAAGTGTACATTTCGGGAAAAAAAAGCCTGGCAATTTTCCCTGGTCTCCCTCCATAGCGTATACAAGATGTCAGAGAGATAGATTACAACTCTCTGAACTGCCAAGCAAGCTATTTTCAAAGTCAGTCCACTGAAACCTCTGCTACTTTCCCCAGCATTATGGAAATCCCAGAAATTTAGTCAGCAACTAGAATGGTCTACACATGTCTTCAATCCACCATCATCTACCTTGCGAGCAGAATGCAGACATCTAATGCCATAATCTGTTACTTACTTTGCCTAGCATGAGCCTAGGACAGGTGCAGACAAGGGAAAACTGAACAAGTGGGCCAGCTTCTTTAGGAAAGTACTCCACACGGCTGTGGCCTGCTCTTTCCTGTTCTCCCTCACATTTTATTCAGGAAGTCTTTAATATTGAGCACTTCATAGAATTAGACTACGAGACTATGCTGAAGTTAAACTTACACACATGCCAGCATCAGCAGAAAACACATTTGTGCAGCATTTTCTACTCTATAGTAAATCAGGCTATTGGCTAAAATGTATTCAAACTTGACAACATTTCTTTGTGCAGCTTTTTGAACTTACTCCCTGCTACAATCGTATTCAGTGGGATCCTTCTATCTGATAGGTCCATGGGGAAAAATAGTAATTGTCTAGATATTATTTTTTCCTTACGACAACAGTGATTAGCTTATTGGCCCCAAGTCAGCTTTATCAGTAGAGCCAATGCTGTTTCTGTAGAAGGCAGATAAAGGACTGTTTGCAGAGTCTTTGTCTACAACAGGAATTCCATAACTCACCACATGGTATTTGAGAACCCAGGTGCAATCTTAGCTTGATATATTGTTTTAATTGCTTGTGTGCATCATATACAATACAATGCAGGAAGAAAGTATTGAACTAGTGCTAGGTATGCACCACTTACTCCAACTGGGGAAAAAAAATAGCAAGACTAAGTATTTTCTGACACCAAAAGCTACAGACTCTCAATGAGTCACAGCAAAAATGTTTCCTCAAGGAATTGAACCATTGTCAGGCTTCCCCACTGCCAAAATTTATGAAAACTCCAGAGATTACTGCACAAACCTTTATGGAAAGGTATGTGGCCCCAGATGCTAACACTGTACAGACTGAAACCCTCAACCATGAAAAGTTGCATCATAAGGTATGCGTTACATCAAGGATCAAAGTTGTCCTTTCTCTGACTAAACAGAAAGGAATCATGTCTGTATAAAAAGGCCATCCAGAAAACTGAAAAAAATGCTTAATTTTTCAAGAGAAAGGCATTTGAAAGATACTTAAGGTTCATACTTACCACCTCCACGCAGAGGCTTTTTGTCTGGCTTTGGCTTTGGGACTGCTGATGAGGTGGAAGGGCTGGATGCTGTTTCTTGCTGTTAGCATAAACTAAAGTTATTCAGAACTGATCAACACAGGTTTCAGCTAGTCATTTATAGGCATTTACTGCAGGATTATGAAAGTGTAATATAAAGTTACAGTTAGAATCATAGGAAAGTAGAGTTTAGCTTCAGATTTCCTTTCCTTACCTGGTTCAGCTTCAGATTTCCTTTATAGCTTTTTCCTTCCTGCATGCTTTCCCACATTGCTATCTTCTGCCTTCTCTTCTCTTCTTCAAGCTGAGAAAAACCCAGTTTGTAAGATTTTATGACTGCCTGAGTTAACACCTGAACTGTTGTAGAGGAAACAGCCTCCCTCTCCCCCACCTCAAAAGCCAAGGACTGCATTATTGCCTTTTTAGCAAAGAAAATCTATCACAAGCTAAACGCTGAAACAAAGAGACAATCCCTACTTTCACTTGCCTTATCTCAACAGCAATTTAAAAAAGGTCTTCCTCATCTCATCATACAGGGACTGGAAATAATACACATTCAAGTCCTGGCTATAACTCTTTTCTCCATTGTTCTGTATTAATGGCACTTGTTTTCAAATTTTGTATTCTGTAAAAGTTCTTTATAAAGCATGAATATGAAGTAATTTAACACATTAAAGCAGTTTCTGGCAGGAAAAAAGATGTATTTTTCAAATTAGTGTCAAAGCCAGGCCACTCCATGGAAGAGACACCATTACCAGCATATCAAAACATGGCCAGAACCTCTGCCCAGATCAATTTATCCAATATAAGGTATATGTTAATAAATAACAGACTGCCTTAGTTCAATGAAAATGAGGAGAAGTATACTAGTTTGCCCAGAGTCAAAGAAAGCAAAGCTTCCTCAGTCTAACTGCACTGGGATGAGATTTCTTCCAAGATGGCTATTTACTTTCTCCATTAGGCTTTAATTCTCAACATTTCTTGAAATGTTGCTGCAGCAACAAGAACTTCAAACAAGGCTTGATGGTTACACAAAAAGAGAAATATATTGCCACCTGTACTCAAGCCTGCCATGCATGGAAATGAAACTTGATGGAACTGACTGCAAAAAGAAAATAAGATGAACTAGGGCTTATAAAGCTTTTTACTGCTACCCTGATTACAGTAAGCATTCCTATGCTGTTACCTAGAGAGGAGGCGCTGAACGATGCTGTATTCCTTATTATCTCAAACTGTACTCCAAAGCTTTTAGGGCCTAACGATGCTGTGCTGCATTAAATCTACAAATAAGTCAAGCTTGCCATTAAGAAAATATATGTGCACTAGCAATGCTAATTTGAATTGTAATATAACCAGTCCCAAAGATCCATCTGCATACACAAAGACTCAGCCAGTGCAACTGCACAAATTGCCTACAGGCTTGACATTTTGAAGAATCAAGCCCTAGAGTTTTCTGTATCATTTCAGATAAACAAGCGTGCCCATGTCAGTCATTTCAGAAAATAGAATAAAGAGTTCAAGCCCTTTAATCCAAGCAGAAAGAAAGGCAGGAGCACCCCCTACTGCCCATTGATCTGGACAGATGTGCAAGAGAATACTCAACTCTAAAACTACATCACAGACACCCTTCTATCCCTTCGGTTACCTCTCTTTGTTTTTCTTTGTATTTTTCTGCTTGTGCATTCAATTCTTCTTGCATCTTTAGACGAGCTGCTGCCAGGGCTTCCTGCCGCCTCACCACCACATCAGGCTCTAAACAGCCACAGAAAAAGTGGGTAAAGCAATTGTATTCAGTTGAGGTGCACCAATAAAGATTTTTTTGGCCAATACCAATGGCCGATTATTAACCTGCCATATCAGCCAATACCTATCCTATAGCTGATATGCAGCCCAGCAGCTTGGAGAGCAGTATCTGGCTGGTAAGTCTGTTGGGGGGGAGGAGAGTGCTGGGGGGGGGGCAGATCCAGGCCCCCACAGCGAAGGAGAGAATGGGGCTGGGGCAGGGGCAGGCGCTGGCGCTGCCCAGCTGGGGTGGAATGGAGGGTGGAGCCATGGGCTGCTCATCCCACCACTGCGTGCACCCCCAGGGGAGGCATGGAGGGCACATGTCCCCTGGATTTGTGCACGGGGCAAGGGCAGGCTGCCGCTGTGTGCTCAGGGCCAGGGGTTGTGCCAGCCTCTTCCTAGCGGGGGGGCGGGCAGGCTGCACTTGGGATGGGCAGCAGTGGCGCTGGGAGGGGTGGGGTTATGGGGTGGGCTACAGCCACCCCAAAATTCACCATAGCCCTCCACACAGGCCCCCTCCCCACCAGCACTGCCACCTGCCCCTGCCTGCCTCCTTATCCTGTGCTCTATCAGCAAAAATACTAAACACCACTCCAAAGGAAAGCAAACAGCCCCAGAAAGCCATCTGGACCACCCACATCTCTTCACCACTGTCTTTTCCCAAGTCACAAGAAAATATGACAAGTCAATTATTTTACTCATCTTTGTTTTTAACTCTTGAACTTTCCCACATTCACTTTTTATAGTCATTGTTTACATAATAATATACAAATCATCATGAACGTACAAATGAGTTGATAAAGCATCAGCTGAAGTTGCATAAAAGATGCCTAATTTTTCATAACAGCATAAGAGATGTTGCCATGATGGCCCAGAGTATGTGAGAGGCAAGGGTTTCTTAGGGTGGTACCTTTAACAGGGCCAAGTGTGTTACTGGGATAAAGTCAGACACATTCTTGGACAGCACCTGATGAAGAACACTTTGCATTCAATAGCTTGTCTACTTTCTCCCAGCAATAAAGTTGCTCCAGTAAGAGATATCACCTGAAGAAATCCTTGCCTGATTTACTTTTTCATATATTTTTTTTCCTGTGGCTTGATGTGGTATAAAAGTTTACAGTAGGATGTTTATAGGCTGCTTTACTGCGCAGCAACATCTAGTTATGACCATGATAGAAAGCCAGCACAACAGGAACAGAAGAGATAATTTGCGAGGCCCCCAATGTGCCAGATGAATTGATGCCAGGCAATTCTTCATTAGACAATGCCATAACTGCATCCCATGCTTTAACGGCAGCATGAATCCAAATGAGGCCAGGACACGACTCTGCAGCATTTACCTTCTAGGGCTGCAATTTAGGAAATAACACCTGGGCACTGCCTGCAGTGCACACTATTTCAGTTGCACCCAAATGTTCTTTCACAGAGATCTCATTAAATGGAAAGTGCCAAGAGATTGTATGAAGGAGGAAATGGCTAGGGAAGATTGATTAGAAAGGTGTGCCAGGCATATAAACCTCCTCTCCCATACAGCACAAAAAACACTTTCTCGGTAGTTCTGTACAGTGCCCAGATTCGTGGCGATGGCTCCCAAAGCATCCGAGTCCTCCAGCACCCAAGAAGAACAGGCTGCTCTGAAGAGAAGCAGGGATGCCCTCGCTCCACAACCCTGCCTCATCCTGGCAAACTTCCTGCATTTCTCCCTGATGGCTGCTGCCCATCTGTGGCAGAGGTCTTCCCTTCTCCAAATGCTTCTCTTCTCCTAAGCCAGCAGGGCTAAGCTCTTTGGCAGGCATGCTGCCAATCAGCCCCGCACCTGGCAAGCACCACTCCGATCCTCTACCCTGCACGATCTGGTGCTCTGCTTTCTGCTCCCCACCTGATCTACTGCTCTTGTTTCCTGCCCTTTCTGCACTGGGTGTCCCGTGCTCTCCCCAGCCTGCCGCACACAGAGGCTGCTCGTGGCGCCACAGGCCACCCCTGTGCGGAGTCTCCTCCCGCTTCCCTCCTCACCAACAAAGCACCTACTGGCAGCTGCGGGGGCTCCCCTGGGCGAGGGGGCCCAATTCATCTGCCAGACCTTTAGAGCGGGAACCTCATCATCACACAGCTGCCTAACGAGGCCGCAGCAATGCTCTGCCAACAACTGCGGCCAGGCACTGGCTGCAGAGACCGAGGGCAGCCTGGGCCGCGGGGAAGTTCATGCCGAGTTGGTCCTGCAAGTGCCCCCAGCTCCGCCTCCCGCTAGCCTGGGGGCCACCACAGACGTGGAGGAGGACACACACCTGCAGCCGCCCCTGGTGGGTCCGGCCGGCTCCGGGCTCGGGTGCTCTCGGCCACCTTCTGCACGAGGAGGTAGATGGCGATGCAGGCGAGCAGCAGGTACCAGCCGTAGGCCGACAGCAGCGCACCCACTGAGGGGAGAGTGCGGCAGCAGTCACGGCACGGTCTGAGGGAGCATCTCCCCAGCCTCACTGCTAGGGGCAGCCCCGCAAGAGGAGGCAGTGCTGAGGCCACCGGGGGTCGTGACACTGTCTCCACCCCCAGCATGGCACCCCCCCCCGGGGGAGATATGGCACAGCCCAACCCCCCTCCCCTCAGGGAAGACATGACACAGCCCCCCCCTACCCCCTACAGCTCAAGGGAGACATGGCACAGCCCACCCACCCCCACTAACCACAGGGGGAGAAATAGCACAGCCCAACCCCCCCAGTGGAAAAAATCGTACAGCCCAACCTCCCCCACTACCTCTCAGGGGAGACATGATACAGCCCCCCCTCCGTTGGAAAAATGGCCCAGCCCGCTCCCCCAGGAGAGCGGCCGCCCTCACCCGCCCGCGGGAGGAGGTGCAGGCCGCCGTCCTCCACCGCCGGCTGTCCGGGCCCCGGCGCGCCTCCGCCCAGCTCCATCCCCGCTGCCGCTCCGACCCGCTCCCCTATCCGGATGACCCCTCACATCCGGGACCCGCCCGCCCCGCCCAGCCAATCGCAGCCTGCTTCCTCGGCCGCGGGGACACGTCGGCAAGGCTGTTGGGCTGGGCCCGCTAATCAGGAGACGGTGCTCTTCCGCAGGCAGCCAATGGGGACACGGCATGAGTCAGCGACCGTCAGGTCACAATGGCGGCGGGGGCCAATCGGGAGAGAGGCGAGGGACTCTCGGGCCAATCGCACGAGCCGAGACAGGCTGCTGTCGCTGCTGCACACACCGCGCCCGGGGGCATCCACCCGGCGCCTGCGCAGCGCGGGTCCAAAGCGCCGAGCTCGCTGCTTTATTCATCTTTATTATGAGATTCATATTTATATTACAAGACTCATTAATCCACATGGATATGGATCTCATAACTATGAATGTGAATCTCATAATAAATATTAATTAAGAAATATAAATATGCATCTCGCAATAAATACAAATATGAATCTCGTATTTATTATGAGTCCTATTTCTTAATATTTTATTATGAGATTCATATTCATATTTATATTTTTAGGTACAGTTCAAAGCACCTGACGCCTTCTGCTCCACCTGGAAACAAGTCACAGGGCAAGCAGAAAAGGCAAGAGAAAACCATGCGAGAAGAGGACACTTCCTCTGTTTTGACCTATAGACACTTCGTCGTTACCATCATTGTACACTCGTGGAAAAAACAAATGGCGATTTATTGGGCTTCCAAATGTACAGTACAAAATTTACAATGGCAATTTCACGCACGACTGTGCTTCCGAAGCAACGGAAAAACCACTGACTGACCCCGAAAGAAGAGCGGATATTAACTTGCTATGGTAAAATGAACATCTTTCTCTAGACACCAATCCGTTCGACGTGGTTTGGAGCACCCGAGGATGCAATTTAAGATCCGTTAGGAATGGCATCCTCTTCCATCTCTTCTTCCACCTCCTCTGAGGGGCCTACGAAAGGGACACAGGATAACTGACCACCAGTATAATTATAACATTGGAAAAATATTCTCCCTAACTGTCTGTGATAATATTGTTTTCCAATCAGTTTATCTTCTTCTATGGAAGAAATAAATAGGGGGTAACAGACCCCTTTATTGATACCACTAAGTATGGGGGAGCAAAGGATCAAAATTTACCACTAGAGTTAAGACTTAACAGATGCAAATCTTCATATCACCCTCCCCCATCTGACACCAAAGCAATGATTTGAAGACATCTTATTCACCCTCAAGTTACTATTCTACAAATTACTCTAGTTTTCAACTCTGCCCACCACAGCATCCATCGCTCAAGTCTACGCTGTCCAAAAAAACAAACAAGACTGGATTACTTTGCATCTTTATGGTCAGTAACCTATAACAGGTTATGGAAAATGGGTCTGAAGATTTTAGTCTGATCACACATTGCGGCCAATTTCAAATAAAATTTGAACAACACTTCATTGTTACACCTAAAATATTTTCTAATCATAGGTTTCATAGTTGATGATCTGCTCAGGTCCCTTCCAACCCTACCAAGTCCAACTCCCTGCCATGGCAGGAAAGAGTACTGGGGTCAAATGACCCTGGACCTTAAGATTTCCACAGCCTTTCACAGCATTTAAAAAACTGAGCTTTCTTGAGGTATGCGCCTTTAAATATCCGTCCCTTTGTTATATACATTTAACCAAGGCATTTTGGACAGATTCATAAATTTATGACACCAATTTTTTTCCCCACCACCTTTAACTCACACTTCCAACCCACCAGTGGAGATCATGCATCTTGTCTGGGACATGATATTACTGGGTCAGCCTGTTACAAACAGAAAGTTTAGGATGCATAATGACCTGCTTTTCGCTCTCTCCCGGGTATCTGACCCGACTGCAACAAACCCTTAAGTCTCTCCACTTCAGCCAGAGTTGTAGCATTGGCGATGGCATTCTAGAAGATGAAGTGATCAACAACACGATGAACACACTCAACTGACATGTTAACTGCTTTCTGATAACACCTGGTTATCAAAAAGAAGTACAAATAATACTGAAATAAACACAAAGTTATTGACTGCAGTGGGAAGTATGTTGATCAATTCTGTGATCAAACCTAAACTCAGAATAAAGTGTCGCCAAGATCAAGAGAGAGAGATATGGGAAGAAAGATTAAATTTGACTGAGGCTTGTGCCGTAAGGAGCCCAGAAGAAAGATGATCAGAGCATGATTTTGCTTTGTTGCTTAAGACATAGCAGTGTGACAAGTTACCAGGTAGGGAGCATTTTTAATCCAGGACAGTTTCCCTGGTTCAGTTCTCCCTATGCAGAGTCTCCCAAAAAGTTACCTTAATTGCCTCAACGTCTCCTGGGGACGGCCCAGCTTTCTTTTTGTCAGTTGGCAAACCAGCACCTGGATTGAAACTTCAAAGAAAAATAAAGACATGTCATTCACACTCCTGTGGAGATTATCTGCTTCTCTAGCTTCCAAAAGCAAATGCTTTTGGAAGCATTTTATTCAATCAAGTGTAGTATCTTATCTTTGTTAACAAACTGATACAATGAAGAATTGTCTCCTTCAGAAACACCAGCAAGTCTGTCTCCCCACCTCCCACCTGCTCCTGAAGAGAAGCAGGCTTTATATTGAGATTATTACAGATCAGATAAATGATGAATGATATATCAGATTTGGATGTTGCTGAACACAGCAGTTCCACTGCATGAATGAGAAGCAAGGTGGATAAAAACAGATATTAAAAAAAAAAACTACTTAAAATGTCATATTCCTATAGCAACCTGCACAGCAAGGCAAGGGCAATCTTTTTAAGATAAATGAAGGAAAAAGAAATACTAACTAGCAAATACTTGCTGCCAAAAAAGGCAAGTTTAAACCAGTAACTAGTGGAAGTGCTCAGCTATATACATCCACCCAAAGTTGGCTTAAGTGCTAAATCAGATTTATACTGCATTAGCCTATTTGCAAGTACAGCGAGACTGTGTCCTTTGTTTTATTGTATTCAACTAGTTCAGTTTAATCAATTGCTGGTTCTAAAACCTTCATGCTATAAGAGAAGACTCAGCTTAACTACGGTAACTAACACTATATTAATTTAATAAGCCAGTAGACAATCTTTATGTATCCAGTATATTTAAAAGTAGTCTTATTTAACTGAAAGTTTTAAAATCTTGATTCACAAATGCTAATTTTCATTCAGTTTGATATGAATGAAAAGTACAAAATAGCAATCTCACTTTTATGTACAAATTCGGAAATGGAATAAATATATATTCAGCTAACTGCTTAAATAGATGTGCATATGTAGAGCATAGCCTCTGTGTTAGAAACATAGTACTAAGTTTAAAGGCTGTATTTAGTTGCAAATCAATGCATTTTAATAATCACTATCCAATGAGAATCAAGTTATTTTTATGCAAATAACTAGAAGTACTAAAAATAAAATGCAAAACAAGAGTGTTTAAAAGAGTCAGCTACTCAAACCCATGCACCCTGGCCAGATACCACTTCTTTAAAATATTCTGAGCTGTATTCACCACCATCCAAAGCGAGGATGCTCAGAACTACCATATCCGGCAAAGCACTACCAGAAATGTTAGGACATCCAGCCCACGACTAACATTTCAATTTACTTTTTTGCCGAGCCCTGCACACATTGACTGAGGTGGTGTTTCTGAAGGGGAATGCCAGTTTAAATTGGTTATCTTTTATCTTACGTTTTTGTTCTCCTGGCAATATCCTTTGCAAGTTGTGCACCCCGTTTGCCCTTGAACATTTTCTCTGCCTCCTGACGCTCCTACAGTGATACCACACACACACACACAAAGTTAATTTAAGCAGGAACATTAGGTATATTTTGCACAGCTTCTTCCTTTAAAAGAAGGCTTCTTTGTCCCGTTTGCATCAGAGCACCTTGGCATCTGGACCAGATTTAAGAATAAGCATTTGAACTTACTGTCAAAATGCTTAAACTCGATGAATATCAGCCTAATGTTCTTAACACCCATTTGTCTTCCCACCCATTTGTCTTCACAGGGACTCCTTATTTCATCTTTCAAAGACCTGCGTGTCTATTCAGGGCACCAAGAATGGCAGAGAAGAGCAAAGCATGTACATAAGCAATGCTACAAGACATAATTAAACCAGATATTTATTTAAATCAATGAACTGGTGAAAGAAAAACTGGTTCAAAGCATGCAGTCATTCAGTACTTAGTTCGATACAAATGAAACTTACAACTATGGAAAAAGCTGAGATTGGTCCACAGAAGGTTCAACAAAACAGGAACAAATATCTGCCTCAGAGCCTTACAGCAAAGAAGCTAGGAAAATACTAGACTTACTTTTAGCTTTACTTTTTGGAAATCCAACACTCTGACTTGCGGGACCTTGTGAATTATATACAGTCTGTAATGTTTCTTATTTGTCACAGGATTCCTCAATATGCTACAAAGAAAATATTATGAACAGATTCTGAATATGAGAACATACTGTCTAAAGTATATATTGTAGAAAGTCCTCGCACACTAACAAACAGACAGTCCACCCAATAAGTGCAGAAACAAAACCTTGTTCTTGATCCCTATGAAAACTACAACACCAAAGTAGCAGAGATTGGTTTACTAGCTTGATAAATTTTACTGCAAGTTATAATAACCGTCTCAACCACCTTCTAAAATGAAAATAAAGACCAACTAATTGCTTACTACATTTCTAAAATGCACAAAAAGCTGTTTCAATTGTATTTCACTGCATTATGATGAACTTCTAAGGATTACTGAACAGCATGATTTATATTTAGACTGAAATATTTTGTAAGAAAAAAAAATCTAGATTTTTACTTCTGTGAAGCTAAAATAAGTAACAGAGAACACAGCACTTAATGTGAATGTAACAGCTCATTTCTATTTACTTTGATAGCCTTTTGGCAATTTGAGAGCTCACTCATCAAAATTTATGCATCTTTAACCAATTTAAAGCTGTAGTTAAGCATAAGGAAATATAAAACATGGGCTTACATTAATAAAATCTATTCAAACAAATTAAGATTTCATACCTCAGGTAAGTCAGTGATTTAACAGTTGTCAGTGGATCCAGCTCACCCTGAAAAATGGGAATGTAATGAGTTATTTCATAGCAGTCCAAAACTAAAAGAAGCTGATTCAAGTCTACAGTACTGTCAATGACATCCAGTCACTGGTCAAATACAAATTATACCTAGTATGGTGCTAGGCCCAAAAAACCCCAAACCAAACACACATGCACCCCCACACCTCCAAATCATGTCCATTCAAAAATATTCAAATGTGTTACCTTTCTACAAGAAATATCCTGTCAATATTTTTATAAAATGATGACAAATACTTTGCACTCATTCACATAATCATACTACCAAAATCTTCACTAGAGACAGATCTTACAGATAATATTTATTCAAGGTAACAGAAACAGTAGTAAGCAAGTTTCAGGTTTAAGCTACAAATAGCTGATGGAGAACTAAGTAGGCAAGTATTAAGCATGCCATCAAGCATTTCAATATGCTTTGAGTTCCATACTAAAGACTAAGTTATGCTCCAATTTATGCCAGTGCAACTGCACTGACTTCAGAGGAGTTGTACAGACGTAGCCAAGAAAAAAATAGCCTTGAGTGGTAACGTACTAACACTATTATTCATTGACGAAGAGTACAAAATTCAAGAGGTAGAGATTAGGAAAAAGTATTGAAAAAAAATCCTACTTTGGTATGCAAACGAACAGAAAACAAAGTTTAAAATTAAATAGTTCTGGGTTTGTTTAATTCACAAGATTGTGAAATGAACAGACCAAAAACACTAAAGCATTAAGATGACTTTTGTGAAACCTCCTCATCCTCATTTACTAAAATCCCATGCCCATTTTACTAGTTAGCTCATTCAAGTCTAATCAAACTAGAATATTAAAGAAAAAAAACCTTATATTTTCTCTAACTGAGCTGCACATTTTCCGTTACACTATGCAGTATCAGAAGGCAAATGCTAACTAATGCCCCAGTCCTGGGAACAGTGCTGGACATCCTTAGCTAAATGAGATATTCAATCTATTTACATACTATCATCTTGTAACTTTTATATGAAAAAAATAAATCTCAAGAACATCTCCTGCATGTCAGAATGATTACCCTTGTAAGAACAGCTGTCCTGATGTACAAATGAAGACTAACACAATGATTTTATCTTCAAATGATTATGTAATATCTATATCTCTTTGCATATACATACATATAAACGTATGTGTTGCTATATATCTATATATCGAGAGAGAGAAACAGGGAGCACAAGAAAAACAAACAAACGACACACACGTAACTTAAGCTTGGTCAAAACTATTTTTAATGGAGAACTTACCAGCTCTGCAATGTTATTGTTAGTCAGAACGAGCTCCTGAAGGTTGGGTATGGCCTGTTCGAGCCCTTCACCAATCCGACTACAATAAACATATTAAATAAAAGAAGAGCCAAAGTTTATTTTATACTCGATACAATTTTAGTAAGAGTAATGGAAAAAAAACTGCAATCTGCTGCGATGCATTTTAATCATCAGACGCCCCCCAGATTCATGGGGATCAGAGGCTGCGGGGAGCATCTGGGCTGTTATGATCTTTATCTCCTGCTACAGAGCAGCTCCCGCGCACCAGTGTTGCCTGCCCATCGTCTCCCATCTCCCGGGCTGTCTCCAATTTACTGTTGCTGGTACGCGGCATAACCATGAGCGAGAGCCCCCGCGCAGGCAGGCTCAAGCACATCCCAGCCTCCGGCTTCAGCTGCCTGCCCGCGAAACAAGGATAACTCAAGGCCAGACGCTGGAGGTCCAGAGTCGCGGGCTGAAGCTGGCAGCCGCAACCTGCGAGCCCCGCTAGGAGCCCGTCCGCAGCTCTGCCACCACACCCTCCCCCGGGGAGGCAATGAACGCCCTGGGACGAGCCCGTGACAGGTGCCTTTCCGCAGGGCGTTTTCTGCCCCACGCCACTGCAAAACGAGCACGGACGGAGCCTGCACCCAGGCGACAAGGGTGCGGCCTGCCCCCGCACGGGGCCCCGGCCCCAGCCCACCAGATGCGGTTGTTGTTCATGAGCAGCGTCTTCAGCCTCTTGAGCAGCGGGAACCCGTCCAGCTTGCGGATCTCGTTGTCCGAGAAGTCGATGGCGTCGAACTGGTCCAGAGTTGCGCCCAGGTTCTCGATCACCGGGATCTTGTACCCTACGGGTAGGCAGACGGGCGGGGGGGGTCAGCACGGGTCACTGCAGCCCCCCCACTTATACCTCCTGGGGCAGACCCTCATTCCCCTCCCCCACAGCCCCCCCATGCCGCGCCGCGGGCGCTCACCGCGCAGGTCGAGCTCGCGGTCGCGCACAGCGTTGGTGTACTGCGCCGCCTGCTCAATCAGCTCGGCCGTCAGCTTCACCATCCTGCCGCCGCCAGCCAGCCGGCC
>NW_017728996.1:7971793-7975980 GCF_001723915.1 Gavialis gangeticus | reverse complement strand
CCGCTCCTGCCGCTCCGGTCCACGCCGCCTCGCCTTACGTCACGTCCGGACGCGGCGCAGCGCCGAGCTCCTTGAACCGCCGCAGGGCGAGCAGCCGAGCGCCGAGCGCCCCGAGCGCGGCACGCCGCCATCGTGGCGCCCGGTGTGGGAGCAGGCACACTGAGCGCAGGGGTGATAGTCAGCCCCGTCTCTGCGCCTTCTCCTCCCCGCCGCCCCTCACCCTCACTTGCCAGGCAGCCCAGCACTGCAGGGAGGCAGGCAGGCCCCGGGGCGCAGGCGATCTCCTTACTCAGACCAACAAGATACTTGCGCGCACACAAAAAAATCCTTAACTGCCGGCTTTCGGGCACAAGCGCCCTTCATCAGGCACCGGTCCTGTGCGGAAATGCAAGCTCCTATTTCCTGGGATTTCACGGAGGGTGTGAAAGCTGGCGAGGAACCTCTCTCCTCTTTTGCGGATCTGTGATGGTGCAAATCGCCCTGAACCCAGGCGGGAGGAGGATCTCGGGTTTCGGCTGGTCACCGTTGCACCCTGCTTGGGGAAATACGAAGTTTTCATTTTAAAAACTGGCTAAAATTCAGTCTCTTCCATCTTCCAGGTTGTAGCCATATTGGTTTAGAGGAAAAAGCGGTCGGGGCTCGTGGTAGAGGTGATCTCTTACGAGACCAACAAGAGTTTTGCTGTATTGGTCTAGAGGAAAAAGGACAGAGGCATTGGGTCTCGTATCAATAGAGGACAGAGTAGCAGAAAACCGGAATGTCCTCTGTGATGGCCGCCCTAGCTCACCAGGAGGGGGAACTGATGTAAAGGAGTAGACCTGTCCTTGCCATCAGGAGCAAAGCTGGAAGGGAAAAAGGGAGGCAATGGGTGGATGAAAGGGCTGCTACTGCACCCAGCCTTTCATTTTGTTACTGGTCTCTTTGAAGGCCCCGTGTGTTAGCCAGATCCCAGACCCCCCAGATGCAAATCCTTGAGTGTGTTTATTATGCTAGCAGGCAAGTTTCTTAGAGTAGACGTGATATCTTGTATTAGACCAACTTTATTATTCTGGGTCTCCTTTTGGATTGCAGGCGTTGGCCCGTGAGATGAGACAGGCCTTTGAAGATAACACATTAAAACATGCAGAAAAGGCTGATGACCGCTGCATCAACACTGCGCTAGTTCAGGAGTGCAAGTGCTACCTGGGGCCAAAGCAGAGGACTGGGCTGAGATGGCTGCAGTTCTGTTTCTGGCTTTGCTTAAGATTGCCTGGATGCACTTTGCTGGGTTATTCGCTGCTCGGTCATCAATGACTATTAGGATTGTTTGCCCAACTTGTGAAACTGCAGGGCCAGCAGTCAGAGGTGCTGAGCTTCTGCAGCTCTTGATGACTTGAGCTTGGGTGGCAGGTGCTGAAAAGTGTTGCCAATTCTCCTAAAATGCAGGATTCTGGCTTTGTGGGTTGAGGAATTGATGCCTAAGGGCAAGCACACACTTCAGTGCTTCACACTCCAAGTGTCTCTGACCTTGCCCTGTCTGACACGAACGCAAGGCAATGTGACATTTTTAAGAACAAAACAAAGTTCCTTAGTGCACTGCTCTTCCCCTGAAGCAAGGATGGGAAGCTGAGCAACCGTGTGATGAATGCTAGTTACACTGCCTGATGCCCTACTGTAAGGGGCTCAGATTCTACATAATAAAAACCTGTAAGGAATAAAATAAATCCTGGGTATTTCAAGCTGAGCACCTGCAAACTGAGGCACTGAAACTCAAGAAACGGTATGGCCATAGATCTTAGAAAGTCTGGCTCGTTGTGACGGGCTTTCTAGAACTATCATACCCCTTGCTCCACTCTGACCTTGCACCAGCCATCCCAGGCTTCTCAGTTTCTCGCATGCGTAATGCAATATGAGCATTACCTTCCACAGATGTTGAGAAGTCATTCATTTTTTCCTGAGAGGCAAGGATTTCTTAGGGTGATCTCTTTTATTGGACCATCTCTATAGTTGGGATAAAGTTAGACAGACTTTCACATGCAAGTCATTCTTTGTCTGGTCTTCATTTTTCCCAACTGTTTTGGGGATTCCTGTGTGGGAGATGCTTTACAAGTCCAAAAAGTCTTCAAGAAACCCCATTTTGACATGAGGCCTTGCCTGGGATCAAGTGAAGGGTAAGAGGTTTCTGATGAGCAGCATTGAAGCCTAAGGCCGTCTGTTCCAGAGATACTGGTGTCTTTGTAAACTGACTTTCCAATGAGCTGAGCTCCACACGGTGGCACTCCAGACTTAGAGATGCAGCTAGTGCTGCTGGGCAGAAGCCTGGGTAGCTTTGTGCCTCATAAACTAACTCAATCAGAGACGTATAGCATGCGCTTGGATAAGCAGAGGGCTGACTTCATCAGATGCCAACCACAATTAGGCATCTTTGGCCCTCCCACCTGGGTGCCCAGCCAGACTGGAGCCTGATGCTTGTTTTGTGCAGGTGTAAGCAAAGACTCGGGTTCAGGGAACTGCAGATTCAGTTGTATCCCCAGACAAAGTGCTGGTGAAAATGCAAACCCAGAATAACCATTCTCTGCTCTTTGCACCAGACACCATCATAAACATGGAGCCGTAACAAGTTTCTGCTGTCTCCAGCTGGGCACAGGCAGCAGGTATAAGCACATCAACTGAGCCTTGCTGGGTCACGTTTCACATTTCTTTTATTTCCACAAGTACATATGACAATGGATCTGTGCACAAAGCAGTTCTGTACAGAGCCTGAAGGAAGATTGATTTGCTGTGCAAAAATGTGACTTCTAATTAGCTAGCTCTGAAGGCTGTTAGGTGGTACCAGTGACCTCTCAGCCACACAATCTGTGTGGTGAAACCAAGGTTATTCTGGTGTGACCAGTAAGAGCTGTTGGAGAAACAGCAATCAATCACTGGCCTTTCAGCTTTGGGGGCAGAGGTTAAATCCCAGTCACAGGAATTTAGTTCACTCGCTCAAGCCCCTTATATGCCCGTGACTTGGCTCAGGAATGGGAGTGCTGGGCTGAGCTAGTAGCTGCAAGCTGGAACGGAGATGTGGGAAGCCATGTGGGATGGGGCTAGGACAGCCATAGCAAAAGCAAACAGTGCTGCCCACTAAAGCGATGATGACCCAGGGTGAGTGTCATAGGGATATTTTACAGGTGAGGATTAGGCCGCATGGTCACAGTGCAGGATGAGCTGGGCTGTGCTATGCCTGGCTGTGCAATATGGAAGGGAAGCAGGGCAGGAGGCCCGCCTCTGCGAAGAGGGCCAGCATCCTACTCTCCATTGCACAGAAGTGAATCTTGGCCCTGTGGCTCAGCGTGACAGGTCTTTTAGAGTTGTCACACCCCTTTCTCTGCAGCTGAGTTCACACTGCAGCTCCTGAACAACATCCAGTCCTAGGAACGCCTTCCCGTGGTTGTACGTGCTGAGGGGATGTTGGCAATTCCACCATCAGCCCTTGTGCTCGGAGAGCTGGGACTGAGCCGGGATCATGCTGCAGGCTGCAGCTTGACCTTGGAGCTTTGTTCCAGAGATGGAATTTGCTTTTTAAAGTCACCTCTTTGTTCAAGGCAAACGCACTCCTACTGCTCTCCCTCCCCTCCCCTCCCACGGGGGGAACCCAACAAGGTTTTACCTGAGAGGAAAGAGGACAGGAAAAGTGCCTTGGTTCACTGCCTGCCCTGCAGATTTTGAAACCGCTTAACAGACTGGTAACCTGGCTCCAGCTTTTGTGCAGTGGAACTGAACATGGCAACTTCTCTGTAGAAAATTATGGGGGTAAGTTCAGGCACATGTGTGTGCAGTAGGGCTGTGCAAAATTGCAGCGGCAGTTTTGTTTTGACTTGTTTCGAGCTGGAGACAGCGAAATCGAAACGAAACAGAGAGCTTCGAAACAGCCTCAAAACGAGGCAAGTGGAAATGTTTCGAAATTTTCTAAATCTTTCGAGTTTCAAAGCTCAAGCAGGGCTTACCTGCAGGGAAACAGAAACTAAAGTAAGGAGAGGGAGGGGGAAGAGGGAAAGGAGTGCTCTCATTATTGACTCTGCAGCTGGCCAGTGACTGCCATCCTTCCCTGAGGTCCCTGCCAATCCCAGGGCTCTGGGGGAGGGATGGAAAAACAGCATAAAAAGCATTGTTTGAACTGAGCTTTCTCTGTGCCTTCACACTTTCAAGAGACACAAGTTTTGCTC
>NW_017728996.1:7952427-7966793 GCF_001723915.1 Gavialis gangeticus | reverse complement strand
AGCAGCCAGAGGTGCAAGGCCCCAGACTCCCCCTGCACTGATCTCCTTGACAGCTGGCAGGCTTCATGGCCTCAGCAGGGGCTAGCAGGCCTGCAGCCTTCACCCTGCTGTGCCTTAACACACACAGTGGCACCCATGTCACACATTTTGCTTGTCAGCAGCTTGAGGTGCAGTTTCCCCCAAACCCCTGCACCTGTATCTCCTTGAACAGTGGCCTCAGCAGGGGCTAGCACGCCTGCAGTTTTGACCCCACTGTGGCTTAACACATACACGTGACATGAGTTTTGCTTTCAAGACTTTGAGGTGCAGTTTTCTTGAACCCCTGCACTTATCTCCTTGGAACTTGGCAGGCTTCATGCCTGCAGAAGGGGCTACCATTCCTGCACGTTACATCCAAATCAGGCCAGAAATGGCAAAGTTGTAGGCTGTTTTGAGCTTCCCCATTACAGCCTATGGGCAAAACGTCAAAACAGCGTTGAAACAGCGAAACTGTTTCAACGAAACAAAATAGAACAGCAGTTTCAAATCAAAATGAAATCCAAAATGAAATGCTGTTCCGTGGAAACGTCAAAACGCAAGTCAAAGGAACGGCACCGTTTTGTGCAGCCCAGCCCGCCTCTGGGGCTCCCGTGAGAGTCTTGGGGCTGCTCTCACTTGCACCAGCTGGCAGTGATCTCCAAAGGATGCTGCCAACAGAGACCTTCACACTCTGCTGGTATCCCTCCATGCCTACTCCTCCTCACACTCCTGCACACAGGGGACACTTTCATTTGTGATCATTCTCCACTGTCTTCCTATCCCTCAAGCAGCACTCCCAGGCCCCCGGGGTGGACAGCCTGGCTCTTTTATTCATAGTTCCAACAACATCAACACAAATCCATGAGAACTGATCGGGTAAAACAGGCCACTTCATAACGACACCACTGCAAGAAGTTTGATGCTTCATCCAGGAAGAGCACACACCAACTACAGCTGCTTCCTCAGCCCGATGAAGGGTATTTATACCCGAAAGTTTGCAAAGAAGAATTTTTCCAGCTATCTGAGTTGGTCTAATAAAAGATATCAGATTTACCCAAAGAACCTTGACTGCAAGACAAGGCCTTTCCCATTCGGTGCACATGCCAGTGAGCTCACCCTGTTTGTGAGACGAGCACTGCTGCGCTCCATCATCGCGGGCAAGTCTGGCTGATTTCAAAGGGAGTGAAGTCTACGGCACTGCAAGCAGAATTGGGCAGCAAATCTGCCCACTGGGACAGAGGCAAGATGGAAGGTCAAAGACTTTCAGTGGGAATGACTGTGTCAATGGCACTCAACATGGGGAAGGAAGTACTGAGTATGAGCAATCCTGTGACAATCCAGACATATGTGCAGATGGTAAGGAGTACTCTCTACCCCTCCAGGACACCATTAACATCTGTCTGTCTTGGCCAGGGCATTCCGATTTGTTGACAGGGTTTGGCTGTTGTGAATGATTTGTGATGCCCTAACCACAATGTGGATGACATGTTGATTAGGAGACATTTTTGGGGGTTGGCAGCACACCAGCAAAGCAGAGATTAGGTGCCAAAGCCACAGCAGGCCCCAACATGCCAACACCCTGCCAAATGTCAGCGGTGCTCTGTTCGCATGGCCCAGGAAAAACAACGCAACTGCCCTGTGGACTTTGAGTAGAACGGGTAGAATGACCGCGACTTCTGGATGCACCTCTCTGTCCTGAACTGCCTCCATGAGACCTGCTTTGCCAACTGTAATATTTGTGCAGTCCAAAAAAGTTTTCTAACACTCCAAGCATGGAGTATAAAGCCGTGCCGCACGGTGCATTAATGCTGACACACTTCCCCTAAGAGGTTTTGGCAACATCAAGTCCTGAGGGAACCTGGATGGTTTGTCAACGGACTCTCTCTGAATTACAATCCAGCCAGTTGGTTACACCTTCTTACAGTGGTCCCAGCATCAGGGGATGGGGAAGACTGTTGGATGCAGGTTGTAGCTGGATGCTACCTGGGCTGTTTTATTAAAAAAATTAAGTCTTTATGATTGGGGCAATACATCTAAAATACCAGCACGCAGTAATTTAGTAAGGATAGGTATGTGCAAACCTCCACATTTCATTCAGGTAGGAGTGAGAGCGGGGGATACTTACACATGGAAAGGTTTAACTCCAGGATCAAAACTGGCTTCAGGGACTCTTGTAGCAGCATAGCAAATGCCGGCTTGAAGTCAGATTTGGTCAGAAAAACTAAGTGGACCCTGATAAGGTGATACCTTCTAAACTCCTAGGAGACAGGGGCTGCATATATATGTTCTGGGTAGAACATATATTTCGCAGAATATAGATCTGTTCTGTTATTACCCACAGGATGGGGGTTACACTATGTGCCACCAAGTTTAAGGTCCACTATACAGCGTTTAAGAAGCACTCCTTTGCCCTGTAAAGTCAAACCACTTGCTTGTAGCAACCACCCCGCATCTCATAGCCACAGCGGGCCAACTGGCTGTGCACATAACCTTATATCTCAAAGGCACAAGATGGGTTAGGCAGCTTTAAGAAGATTTTCCAGAAAACAGCGATTATAGATTTGTCATTGGTGCCAAGAGACCGGAGAGAAATGCGCTTTAATAAATTGCCTAAATATGCATTTATCTTGAGGACAGAGCCACTTTGATCCTCTGAGCACACCCGTGTCTGAGAGACTGTAATAGCTCTGAGCAAGCAATTGCAATAGCTTGGATAAATAATCGGAATTTTATTACTTTCCGAAAATGATTTCTGGGGGAAGGGAAAAAGAACTATGTACCATCATCAACCCCCCGCCCCCTGCGTCCTCATTTACACTGCACAGACCCCCCCAGAAGCTGATCGTCAGAGAAGTTGAAGAAAGTACAATTTGAGCCCTTTGTTCAGATGTCTGAAATTGGGTCATATTTGCAAGGACAGAGATCTGTTCAAGTGGGAGGCAGGACTGGAATCTTTAATACGCCCGGGGTTCTGGTGCCGGGTTATCTTAACCAAGCTGCGTTTTTCAGTTGTGTTATGGAGGCCTCAGGCTAAGCATCCTTTGAGCAACACAAGGGATATGACTACAGAAACAGCCCACATGAAGATTCAACCAACATAAGCCAGAACACTTAAAGCTCAAGCTCATCAGGTGCCCTTGATCCACAGGTTACTTTCTCCCAATGCCTCCTATACGTGACACAACAACAACGTAGAAAACTACACAATAACCGAGTGCGCAACTACAAAATACATGAGAAATACACAGCAAATTATATCACCAGTGTGGATAACTATCTGTGAATGCACCACAGCACACTGCTGAGAAGGCCACTTCCCTTTCTGCAAGTGCTGATTTGTTAGTTCCTTCAAAAGTATAAAATACAGCTCAAGAAATTCACGCTGTGTTCTGGGCACCAAGCCCATAATTAAAAATGACAAACAAATATTTTTGGACATAAATTCTTCTCCCTGTCTGCCCTTCCTAACAGCTTTAGAGAAGAAAGAAGAAAGGCAGACAGGCCCACAAAAGGTTGACAAAACCGGATGCTATCCAGGGATCCCTCCAGCCTGCCAGTAGCTCGCTCTGTCTTGTTTATACATCCTGGTCCTATTGAAGTCAGGCAGAACGGTGACTGGTGTATGAACAATTTAGCGTGGAGGAAAATGAGGTGGGACTTTCCCACGAGTCTTCTGCTGTGCGGTAACTAGCCCTATAGCCACAGTACACCTGGACTATCCCAGCTAAAGACTACCATCCATCTCCTTCTTGGGGGGGTAGATCGTAGCAGAAGGGCATCTGATTGCAATGATAGTGTAATACTTTTACTTTCCTTTTGTTCACAGTTGCAGGCACCATGCACTGTGATCCCAACATCTCACAAAATAAGGTGCCCGGACAGGGAGCGAAAGAGGCCGAGGTGCAGCAGGTAACACTGCTGGCAACCCGTTTTGTCTCTGAAACAATGACACAGCATGATACTAAGGAGCGACGTATACTGCTGGAGATGCCATCTTTCAGGTGTGAACCCAGTCGGATGAACTGCCAGGCTTGGTGAGCTCACAGGAGATACAGAGTACTGGTCCACCCAGCCCAGTAATCAGAGAGCAGATGCTAAGGGGAAGAGTATCTATACAGGGTTTATTCAGATCTGTTCCCTGCCCCTCTTCCCCTACAGCTTCCAGAAAGTCCTGAGCACTTGTGTTCAATAAAGGTCACAAGGCACTTTTCATAGGAGCAGTGGCATTCATCTCCAGATCCTGGTCCAATTGCAGCCTCGGTAGCTTCGCTCTGCCTACCTAAATTCTCCCCGGCACGACTGGCCAGCTGCCATGCCGTGTCAGGTTCATACAATAGGTTGTAAAGCAATTTGTAAGCCTCCAGATTAAAGGAAGTATATGCAAATAGGGTATTTGAGAGTGGGTTTGTGCATCCCTGCAGAAGTGCATTTCTCTGTAGATGACCCTCTTACAGAACCAACTTTTGACCTCAGGCAGTCCAGCTTCTTTGTGCAGCAACATACAAGAATATCACAGAAATATCACACCCTTGATGTAACTCTTGTCTGGATGGCAAAAAAAAATAAAAAATAAAAACCTTCATTGACTTTGGTGCCATGAAAGAGGACAGACTCACTTGTCTGGGACTGTAAATATTTTATTAATGGAATGGCCAGTTCTTAGAAGCTTTGCCTTTATCTGGTGATGGATCCATTCTGTTTTAGGAACAAGGATAGTTTAGTTCTCACCGGTTCACTGGGTTGAGGTAAGGTTTAGTGGACAAGCCAAGGCAGGATGCAAATAATTGAAATAGAAAAAAAAAAGGATTATTCTCACTTCATAAAGAACAGACTGTCTTTACTGTGAATTTTGCTGGCACAAGATTTAACTTGTTTGGACTATTAACAGTGAAAGAACATGCAACATAAGATGTATCGTTTACATATACCTGGTGAAAAGCACTTATCTGGAAGGTCTGACATAGCAGTCACAGAAGAGAGGGAGGATGAGAGACACACAAAAGATTCCCTGCTCCCCATAAAAAATAGTGTATGGAGCAAACCAATGACTGTATAAGTTATTACAAAAACCCCCTCTTTAAAACAATGTAGCCCAATATATTTTAAACATAATTACATAAACATGGTGTGATGTACTAGTCAGAGACGGAGCAAACAGATTCTGATCCAGTTTACAGACCCGTTCTGTATAATCAGAGCATTTCTTGGCTGGACCATTGCAATGTCTTTCTGGGAAATGGATGCCTAAGAAAGTCATTCTGCTGTCAATCCAGGGAGGACTTGACTGGAGAGATGTGTGAGCCCAGCAAACGTTGGCATATGTAAGAGGCTGTGATATGAAATGCAGGCAGATACAAATAGGAAGAAACATCTCATTTAGCAAGATGGGAAAGATCTAGCTTGTTTCACTGATTAGAACTGACTTTGGCAATGACTTGCCTGCGACTTTGGAAGAAAACATGTATCCAGTGACCCCATGCTAGTTCAGGTGGGTGCCTGCTTACAGTCCCTTTGGGCAGGTGCCTGGGTTTGCTGCAGGGAATACTGCATGTCCGAAGACACTCTGGGCTAACTTCAGACCGGGGTGAGCAGGTCAGATGCACTCATCCACTCATTCCAGCTCTGAGTTTGGTCCTCCACTCTCCACTTACAGCTAAATCTATGGCTGGACAAAAACAAACAGCAACTGGAACCAAAGAGTAGCTCAAATAAGTTTGCTTTAGAGCTTTGATCTAGCAGATTACCCAATTCATCACTTTATATCTGTACAGAGCATAAAAATATTGCAATGAGGACTTATATCAGGTGCTAGCTAGCATAAAAGTACTGAACCAAAAATGGCTTCTCCTTCTCTGAGCTACAGAAACCTGTGTCCTTTGAGCTGTGAGCTCCTGCCATACACTCTGAAAGGCTGAATCAGACGCACTTGTGCTAAGAAGCAGGCCTCGGCATCTGGATCCCACATCAGTCCCCATTCACAAGAAGTATTTGAGAGTATTAATATCACCATTTGTTTAGTATCTTTTAAGACTTAATGATTAAGAACATGATCTTACCCAGACCAGATGCTACTACACATATTGCTATAGAAACCAATGGACAGTGATATTAAAGCTGTCAAACTCAGGAGCAGATGCTGGACGGTACCCTGTAAACTCTGCCCAAGCTGTAAAAATAAACTTTAGTCCTCAAGGTTTGGCAAAATTGGACTTGCAGGACGGAGGAGCTCCTGGAGGCAGATGCTGAGCTCTATCCAGCCATGAGACACGTCTGACAGCAAAACAGTACAAACAGCTTCTTCTCACAGAGCTTGCTGGATTTCCCCACCTCGCAGAAATTCTTGTCAGCTGCAGGGCCATCATCCGAAAGAAGAGAAAATGAGGAAACAGGTTAAGTTTCAAAACAAATGAACTCTCTCCTGCAGCTAGCAGTGCAATTCATCCCCTTGCCGGAGGCGAGAGAATGGAAAATACGTCACTTTTTAAGAGAACCTTCACTGGTTTTTAATGAAGGAACGAAGAAAGCTTGTGATGATGGGATAATTAGCCCAAATAGAAGATATAATGAAATGCAACCTCTTGTGTGTACCCGAGCTATAAGCAAACACTTATCAGTCTTGCCTGGTGACCTTTGTTTCTATTGCAGTCATCAGGCAGATGCCACGATGGGAGAAGTTACAGTGCTATTCACTGAAAAATGTACAGGTCAATAATTCTGCAATTTGACTTCATTCTAGTAGGTCATTCCACAAATATGAAATCACAGCACCCAAAGCAATTATATTAACCCTATTTCTCTTGTGAGGAGAGAAACAAAGGTTGGGAGCTTTTTGTTGAAGACAGTAAGAGGATTCAAAATGCAGTCAATTTGGAAAGATCCACCTGAAGGCCCTTGCCATGGTCCCTACACATTTTTCTCATCTGCTCTCTGGTTTGATTCCAAATCCTGTTTCATTTGAATTCCAGAAAAGCTTATCGTCATCAACAGCATCATCTAGTACCTTTTTAGCCCTGACATATCCAAGGTACTTCACAGACCCATAGACGGGGAAAGGCCCTGCTCGACAGAGTAGACACTCAATTCTCAGATGTACCAAGGAATGGGGAGAGATGGCAAGGCAAGAAGATGCCAAGACAGGACATATTAGAGCAGCCACAGCTCCACTCTCTGCATAACCAGAGTGCAGCCTGCTCCAGCCATGCCCTGAGAAGCAGGAGATGGTGGAGTGGGATACACAGTGCTGACCCTCCTGAGGGACCCCAGATGCCAGTAGAGGGGAACCTCCACATTCCCCTTGAAGGCAGCTTTAAACCTCATTTGTGCTACTGGGGCTTAAATTGGAGCCCAGGAACTAGTATCTTGGGTTACCAGGCAAGTACGTACCATTGATGCAGGTTTCATTGGTCACGCATGAACCCCGGAGCAGGCTGAAACCTTCCTTACACTTGACACAGTTCCCCACCGAACCTTCACAGACTGAGCAGCTGCTGTCACACCTGACAGAGAGACACACACATGATCCCAGTCAGCACTGGGACCACAGCTCGCCCATTCCAACATGTCAGGCTGCCGGACAGCTCTGATAACGTGCTTAGGAACACTTCAGTGTCCAGGCACAATTCAGCCATGGAAGACAACAGATCTGTATCCCTTTGCATGCACACTGAACGTGCTCGTCTCTCGTTGGGAGACTTGAACAGATGAGAAAGAGAATAAGACACTGGGCTGGAGACTGGCGTCTTCCACCTGCTTCACATTCACTTATGGGCAGAGGTGCCTTCGTTCCCCTGCTTTTGCCTAAGGCATGTTACCGAGGGTTTCTGACTTGCAAGTGTGCGTCTGGCTTTGAAGCAATGGTTCTATGAGTCCCCCTCTCCTACCAAAAATGGCTTTGGTGGGTCCCTGCTCAGTTTTTAATGGACAGATATCCCCCACCTCACAGAGTGTCACCTTGGCCAGCACAAAGAGACACGGGTACTGCAGCAGCCTTCTGACTTACAAGGGGTTCCTCCAATGTCAGGGCAATGAGACTGTACTAGTTATCCCACAGACCCACCCCAGATATTGACTCACTCCAGATGTTGACTCCCCAGCAATACATTCACTTTAAGCACTCTGTACTTCAAAGGGAGAGCACCAAGAAAGGGACAGGAATTGTCTGGAGGGAGGACCCTAAACTGTTTGGACCCAGGCTTGTTTACTATGGAAAATATCTCATAGAAGACTTCCTTGGTGAAGGAGGAGTTTTGGCTTCTGAACTGCATGGGTCTGAATTCAGTCGTGAGGGTTACAGCAGCAACTTACATTTACAAACTATCCTCAGAACAACTCCTCCTCTCTTCTCTTTAGCTCAGCTTCTCCATCTTTAAACTCAAGATAATAATACTGATTGGGCACGTTCACATGAGACATTTACTGTGCAGTTGACTAATTAATGTCTCAGCATCTACATGTGTTCCCCTAATAGGGCACAGGAAACTAATAAACTCCCCAGCAGGGTAGGACTTGTAACTACTGAGCTGGCTGGTTAGGGCACAGGGGCTGCCTGCTGGCTAGCCCCAGACTGGAGCACCCTCATGCCCCAGCCAGCTCCTCTGCAGCACAATGAGCCCGGCTGGAGCAGCTCCAGGCCGGCAGGCTGACCCCCCAGCCCTCCTACCAGCCGGGGCTGCTGCAATCTCGCTCAATGTACTACAGTGTGGTTCACGTGTAAATTGTGCTCCTAGGAGCTTCCTACGAGCAATAAACTGTGGAGCAATAAACTCCGCAGTTTATTGCTGGTCACTAATGGCATGTGTAGATGCACCCGCCTTCGCCTAAAGACGTTCTAATGTTCACTGGCTGGACTAGCATCATAATAATACTGACTCTAGATAGCCAGCATAGCCCAGGTGAAAAGTGCTACATAGGAACCAGGTGGTGTATTATCGAAGGTGATGGCACACGGAGCCCATGTAACTGCACTTGGCAGCAAACCCTGCACTCTGTGTCTTCCCTTCACTTAAACCCAGCATCATCCTGTATCAGGCTTGATTCACCAGGCAGGAATACAAGGTCTGAGCTCTAGGTCTAGCTCTGAAAGCGACTCACTACATGACCCCAGCCAAACCTTTCACTAGCAATTTCCCTGCTCTTCCAGGGGCAGGACCCTGAGAGTGCCACCTCCTCCCCTGCGTTTGGCTAGGGCAGGCTACAGAGTATTCCTGGGGTTTCTGGCTTTCTGCCGTGTTGGTGCGTGTGTCAGGATTGGAAGCAGCAAGTCTAGGCTTTCCTCAGGGAAATGATTATGTGCGAGTTCACCGGCTTGGCCTCAATGGCCCAGGAAGCCTCTTTCAGTCCTGCGTCTGTACCACAGGACCAGCGTTGCCCATCAGCCCGGGTCTGGTGAGGGGCTAAAAACCACGACTGTCTGGTCCCCAGGCAACATGCACCTGGACTCTTTCCACTAGCT
Organism: Gavialis gangeticus; assembly: GCF_001723915.1. Classification (NCBI taxonomy): domain Eukaryota; kingdom Metazoa; phylum Chordata; order Crocodylia; family Gavialidae; genus Gavialis; species Gavialis gangeticus. The sequence continues at coordinate 7,957,324 of NW_017728996.1, read as the reverse complement.
TCACTTGAGGTGAAGGCCATGTGATTCAACAGGACTCAGGGCATGTTGGACTTCTCCTAGCTGGTCCACTAAACAGCTTCACCTGCAAGCTCTTTCCTAGATTTTGATGCGTGTTCCCTGTGAAATGGCTCATCGCGGCTCCGCACCCATCATGGCTTTATTCAGCTAGCTCTTAAGACTGGATCACAGCAAACTCCATCATGCCAGTTTTAAAGGGGAAAGTCTAGAGGAGGGCACCGTACCTTTTGCAGAGTTTCTGAGGGATGCCGTTCATCTCTTCAGGGTAAAACCCCTCCCGGCAGGCAGGGACACATTGCCACTCGTGCAAGGGTAAGTCTTTGGCACATGGCACGCATTCCTCTTTGCCTGGCTCTAGGGAGTATAAGGGAGAAGTGAAGCATTATAGTCAGCTCCCAAGATAACTGCCACATTGTGCAAGCAGGCCGGGACCAGAGAGGAGCGAGGACCACTCCGGAGGGATTATGCAGCACTCCGCTGTGCACTCAAAAATTGCGGAGGAATCAACAACCTGCCTTGGAGAAACAGTGGTGCCAGCTCCTCTGTGGTTCCTTGGCTCCTGCATGCTTGCCCTCAGCCCTGCCAGGGCCCAGGTCACCTCGCAGCCTTGCAGGGAAGCATGGCTGGGCACTGAAATGCAGCCTGACATTTATAGGAGCATCCCGGCTGAATGAGAGCTGGGTGCAGGCAGCCTCTGATCTGCACCATCTCTGACCACGTTTGCCCTGGTTGCCAGATTGCCCGAGCAGAGAGACAGAGGACAGCACGTCCTCTCTGCAGCAAACCTTCTCCCTCCCAGCCCTGCACCTACTGCTGCAGCCCGTGCCCACCGTGCCTCTCCCTATCTCTGCCTAGTCCCTTCTCCTCTCTGGGTCTCTGCTTCTCACTCCCTCTCCTTCCCACTCCACTCCTCACCCACTCCCAGCATAGCTCCACAGAGACCATGTGTCCTGTCTGCAACAGCCCGGGAGCTGGCTACATCTACATAAGGACAAAGAAAGAAATTCCTTCCTGACCCCTGCAAGGAAGACCAGCTTGTGCCCTAAAGCATGACACTTCCCTCCGCCTCCCACCCTTCCCACCTCCCAGGGTCTTAGCAGCTGTATTTGTATAAGGCTGCATTTCAGGTGTGCAGCAGGGGGAGAGCATGAGGTGAAGGGAAGGCCAGCTGAGATTACCTCTAAAACCAAGGAGAAGAGACCTACTTCGCTTCTCCCCAGCACCGATATGCAAGAACTAGAGCAACAGACTGCCGACTGATTAAAACAACATTAACTAAAGGTCTTCCATACCCAGAGCAAAAGCCAGCCGAGAAACACTTATGTGAGCCAGGGAAACGTGAAAAAGCAAGAAAAATGAATGCGGCATACTGCACTTACGCTGACTGGAATAAGAATTAGAAAGGGGGTAAATTTTCTTAAAGGATTAAAAGTCAGTTCCCTTACATGCTTTCTAACAAGATCAATGAATATTTTGGACTTAGTCCTAGGAAATTAACCGTGTATGATAAATGAGATTCAAGCCAGAGAACACAAATTGTCTGGAGATCATATTATCATCAGATCAGGAGATGCTTTCAAGACTACATGCCAAAGTTAACAATGCAAAATAATTGGACCTTTGCAAAACAAAAAGGCAAATAACAAAAAGGGATGCAGAGCAACCTCGGAAAGCTGATGGGAAGGAAAGCTGTCCAGGAAAGGCATTAGGAAAATGCTGGCAATATTAAAAGAATGAAATAGGGGAAATGGGTATTTTTAATCTGAAACAAGGGTAGAATAAAAGAACCATGACAAAATAAGTAGGACCAAATGGGGAGATTCCTGGCAGCTGTAAGAGCTGTGCCGCCTTGACAATGTTCTTGGGATGGTCTTGCAATAGCAGCAGGGCTGGCAACGCCTGAGCAGTGGCAGCTCCAAAGCACACTGGAGACACCAGTGGTAGCCACCGGCAGCTGCCTTCAGGCTCCTGGAGCCAGGGCAATGCACTTATGGAAGAGCCAGCTTCACACCAGGCTGAACTGCCACAGGTCAGCAGCTCCAGCCAAGGGGCTAGCCCTGCTGACAAAGGGATGCCAGCCATGGCAAGACTTGAGCCCTGCTACCTTTGCTTGTTAAGTTGCCTACTCCACCAGAGTAAGGGGTGGTCAGCCCAGCACCAAGCAAGATTGAATCCTGGGCCCACACCTGTTCCCTCCAGTGGCCCCTGCACACCAGCTCTGCTCCACAGAGACAACCAAAGTGGCGACGCAAGTAAGACGGGAGCACAGGACCGGCAAAACAGCACTGTTCAGCCCCTCTTGCAGCCCCTGGGTTAAGGGGAGAGGCTGGGGAGCTAGGAGATGGTGGCAGCCTCTGAGCTGCTGTCATGGCCCACAGTGGGAGGAGGGGGGCGGTCAGCAGTCCTTGGAGCTGCTTGTATCAAGAACTCCAGCTAGAAATGGGGGTGCAAACTTAGCTTAGGACCAACAGAGAATTCGGGCCTTGGTTTGCAGCTGTCTGGGCTCTGCGGAGGCATCCGTCAGTCAGAGGCAGAGGCAGAGATGTTGTGCTACCACTGGAGCATTTGCAACTCCCACCCCCCTTCTCCTTGCACCGATCTGTGTTGCAAAGGCTCCTGGGCTGCCTGAGTCCTAACTGACCATGTCCCTCCTGCCATCCCAGAACTGGCCCTTTCCAGACCCCCCCAGCCTGCCCCAGAGGGATTGGCTGGGGCTGGCCAGCCAGAGGCCTCCACCTCTTGCCACGCAGATGACCCACAACAGGCAATAAAAAAAGAAGCGACACTTGTATCGCTCACCTGGCGCTAATTCCCATCTAACCCTTGCAAAGATCAGGGTCGCAGTCGCTGTGGAGCTGGGTTTTGCATGGAGAGTGAGATCCCACCTTCATGGGTTGATTGGCACAAAGCACTTACTTTGTGCACAACAGATGCCACAACACCCGGAGCCTGGGAAGCGTCAATGTGCCTGCAGTGTCAATGGCTCACAAGTGGAGAGGGTTGGCACCGTGCTTGGAGGAGCGGCTGGCGGGCAGTGAACATACCTGCACATGTCTGGCAGCTGGCCTGGCACCCCTCGCACTTCCTGGCCTCTCTGCTGAGGTACATGCCGGGCTGGCATTCTGGGACGCAGCTGTCTCCTGACAGGCTGTCGGCAAAGGAGAGAAAATATGCACCAAAACCCACTCTACAGTGATTCCTGCTGACAGGTGTTGAAAACAACCCGGAAGGAGGGGAGCTGGGGAGGCTGGGACCATTGCTCCCTGTGTTAGAACCACCCAATGCTTCCTGGCATCAGCCCAGCAGATCCCAGCCCCCGGACCTAGAATAGATCCAGCTCCTAGATCTATTCTGTGGAGGGGGATCCTTGCATGGTAGAGCAGTCCCCCTCTGCAGCTTGCATTGGGGACTTGCCCACAGCCTCCTTGTACCCCAGTGACGTTGTAAAGATCCCTTGGGAGCTGTCAGGCTAATCCAACATAGGGCTCGGGGCTGAGGCTGGGGAACGAAAGCCCAGGAGAACCACGTCCTTGCCAGCTCTCCCTCCAGCCTGCTCCCCTTGGATGCACGGCGGTCAAGGGCTGGGTAGCCAAGTGGCAGCCCAGCCTCAGAGCCCAGTAGGCCTGCGAGGCTGCCTCTCTGCTCCTTGCAACCCCGGCCCCAGGCCTGCAAGCGGGGGTGCTCTACAACTGACCGCACTGCAATCACTCCCATGGGAGACTCCTTCTCTCCAGGGAAATTCCTGGCTGGGGAGAGGAAGTCATTTCCATGTTCTCATCAGAGCTAGGCTGTGAACCTGGCTGGTACTTCCTATCATTGCTAATGTAAGCTGCACGCCTGTCTGGGGTCAGCAGACCCTTCTGGATGCTCCGGCAGACTTAGTTTGTCCCTTGCATTGAGCTAACCCCGTGAACCACTGGCCGCTACAGCCAGCCCCACCACTGCTTGGTCCTGACTGGGTCCCTTTGCTGACCCATTCCTCTCCCTGCTCCTCCCTGTGTGACCAACCCTTTGTCTGAGCAAAGAGCAGAACTGGGGAGGGAGAGGGGGATCTAGCCCCTTGCACAAGAGGAACTCGCTTTCCTCTCTGTACCTACATCACTCAGATCCAGGGAAAGTCACGCCTTGAAGAAATCCAGAGTAACTTTATCACACGGTAAAAGTTACCACTTTGAATTTCCAGTGATGCCGGAGGGTCTCACTGGCAACATGAGATCCTCACCTGGTGTTTGTCCAGCGCTGAGCCCTGTGGGGCCCATGACTGCAGTTCAAGGCCACAAAGTGCCACCATGAGATTAAAAAACTCTCCAGACCCCAATGAAGTTTAACTCTGAGTGCCGCAGAGCTGTACGGTACAGCTGCGCACACGCTGCCTTGCCTCAGAGCCATGCAGAAGGCATCTGAAATGGAGCCAGCACTTCAAAAGAAATTAAAGTCCTTCTTGGGACCAAAGGAATCGCTGCAGGTTCTTTAATTAAATGTTCAAGAGGAAATAGAATTAAAAAAAAAAAAATGTGGGCAGCCAGCCTGACTCTCCCAAAGGCCTGAACACCACAAAGAACCTCACAATAAAAGGAGGCGATAATCCCGCTCGCTCCTGTTCTTCTTGGCGTTGGAGGAATTAAGCTGTTTAAATGTTATTCATCCTCCATACAGATACTCAGGGAATGCCTGCTCCGTGATTCATGTACTTTTGTTGTAAGCTTGCAAGCTGTCTGAGGCAGGGATCTACTTTGTGTTTGGTGTTCATACAGCATCCAGCCCCGCAAGGTCCCGGTACATGACGGAGGCATTACAACAACGCAGATCATCATACTAGTTGATCCTTTGAATAGCAACTGGCTCTAAGGAGCAGCAGATTTTTCTTTGGCTTCCTGCA
>NW_017728996.1:7946805-7947427 GCF_001723915.1 Gavialis gangeticus | reverse complement strand
TACAGCGTCCAGCCCCGCAAGGTCCCGGTACATGACGGAGGCATTACAACAACGCAGATCATCATACTAGTTGATCCTTTGAATAGCAACTGGCTCTAAGGAGCAGCAGATTTTTCTTTGGCTTCCTGCAGCCTGAATCCGAATGGCCAGACTGGACCCTCTTTCTCAGCATTGCTGCAAGGTCTCAGTTGCTGGACAGATGAGCATGTGCTCCAATGTCATTTATGCTGGTTTTATACCCCACTGGTAACAGGAATGGACAGGCATGCTGCTAATCCCAGGGTAGCTCACAATGCAAGCAGCTCTGACTATACCACACCACTAAGTGGCACAGAGCAAGTACTAGCCTGTTTGCCTTTAGCAAAAGGCTGCCCCAGGATGGACAAGGACAGATGGAACATAACCTGGTCCAACTGATGCAAGCAGGGCTTGATCTCAGATTCCTACATGGGCAATTCCCCACTAGATTGGGGCAAATTACCCTGATTTAGAGATTTGCACGGTCTGTCCACTACTTTTCCTCCCTGCTGTTATGCCATTTAACCCAGTGTAAGCAGGTCATCTATCCGCACCCTCATGTCCATTCATAGCCCTGCTGGAGGTGACTGCTCACCTGGGGTGA
>NW_017728996.1:7933308-7941805 GCF_001723915.1 Gavialis gangeticus | reverse complement strand
CGCTAGATTGGGGCAAATTACCCTGATTTAGAGATTTGCACGGTCTGTCCACTACTTTTCCTCCCTGCTGTTATGCCATTTAACCCAGTGTAAGCAGGTCATCTATCCGCACCCTCATGTCCATTCATAGCCCTGCTGGAGGTGACTGCTCACCTGGGGTGACAATCTGGCTGTATGCCCCAGCAATACTTCTTGTAAGGATAAGGCACCATGAGAAGGTCGGTTGCACCCTGGCTCCAGCCTCTGTTGAGCTGAGTGGAGGCCTAGATATGGTGAGGCCAGACTGCAGGTTAGTGCTGGATCCATTGTTACCAGCCCCAGAATGATCTTCCAGTAGGATCAACAAGGGCAAAGCAAGAGCCCGTCTGAAGATGGAGCTTGAGAAATGTATGGATGAGATTCCCTGGCATGGCTGCTCGCGATAACAGTATGGGGGTGAGTGGCCTTGAAGCCTGTGCACCTAGGAGTGAAGTCGAACTGCTGTTAGGATCTGCTCCTCCCACCGGCATTCACACTGAGCAGGGCTGTGCTGGAACCAGCATGCCTGCACGGGCTGCCCAGCATGATTTCAACCAAAGGGAAGCTCCAAGCTAGAAAAGCAGGTTCACACCCTAAGTTCCCAACATTTGATTCAGAAAGGGCTTCAGCCCAAATGGCCACATTGCCCTTGCAAGCCAAATGTGACAGACGGCTGAATGATGAGGACTCGACGGCCCTGCTGGGACCTGTTCTTTGTTCCCAGAATAAGACAAGATGGAAAGTTCTTAGTGAAGCAACTTCAGTTAGGCCTTTAGCGCTTTAATGTGACAGAGATGATTTGAAGTCCCAGCTTAAAAGGATACTGGACAATAAAAAGGCAGCTTTCTATGGATTATGCCTGACAATGCTTCCACTCTCCCTCCTTTGAAGGAAGAGATAATCCTTTGGCCTGAGCAATTCTTACTTCTGCAAGAGCACTGCTACAAAAGCGTTGCTCTGGCCCAATTACAAGCTTCGGAGTGGAGCAGGTTTTCAAATGGGCCAGCAGAAGGGAAGTACATTCATTTTGCTGTGCCCTGCATGGGCTCTGTGTGGGAAAAAACCCAGATTTCTTTCTTTTGTGGGGAGACCTTTAGCCCTGGCACACTGGCTTCCACTTCCTTCAGACGCGTCTGAAAATAACCATCTTTCAATTCAGAGCTGGACTCGGACCCAGCGGAGTTTGGGTGAAGGTGAAAGTTGCTTCCCACTTCCCGTTGCGGTCAGGGTGGGCCCAGGACAAATGAGAGTGGGCAGAGGGCTGCTCCAAGCCATACCAGCTGGAGCGGACACCCTGGGGGCTTGCCCATGGGCACAGGATGGGATGGGACTTAGCACATGCCAGTGCCCGTTCCAGCCTCCCGGTGCTTCATGCAGCTAAAACCAGCGATCCTCAGTAGCGACGCCATCAGGCTCGTTAGCTGCAGTGCCTCAGAAAGCTCTCACTCAATGACCCCAGGCCCACTCTGGCTCAGCGACACCCAAGTCAGCCCCATGCTAAATACCCAGGACAGCTGATGGTCTTCACCAAGATGCCCGACACACCTGGGAAGTGGCAGGCAGAGAGTCTCAGCTCACAGAAAAGCCCTTCCTCCACAGCCCCGTTCAGGCCTTCTGCGATGGCCCCAACCCCGTCAAGCCCCTTCCTGAGACAGGTGGCAAGCTGGAAACCTCTTATAGCTAAAGCGACACGGATGCTTTCAGGTGGCAAAGAAGGGAATTGGTGGGAGGTGAGTGACTGTAGCCTTCCAAGTGCAGCTCCTGGGCACCAGCCATAAGTCCTTTTCAGAGATCACAGCGTTCACTCCCGTGGGCTCCACCAGGAAGTCAAAGGGCTGGTGCACCTGGGGGAACTGTGTGGATTTCAAGTGCTACAGAAACCACCTCCCACCTCCATCCGCACCTGGACTTCTTTCAGGTTGGCTTCTGCTGCTTGGAAAGGGGGTTTAAGCCACTTAAACTGGAATGTAAGTGTCTGTGTCTACGTAGTAGTGGTGGCGAGGGAGGGGATGTTACCAGTGTAATTAGCCCTGTACTATCCCAATCTAACTGTGCCAGCACAACAGGCACAACTCTGGTGTGCCAGGGCATTCTCAGCCTGCACTGTGCATCTGCTACCCATCCAAAATGGGTATTTATAAACCCAGCTCAGCACCTCCTGGCTTATGGAGACAGAATTAATCCACACAGTCCATGCTGAAGGAGCCATCTGAGGCTCAGGAGGAAACACCTGTGTTGTCACAGTCACTGGAAACATTTTTCTTCCCCGTTTTTCCCCCCCTTTGGATCCTCCCTTGCCCCCTCTTCTTACAAACAAGGCAAGCAAAAGGGATTGACACCAGGTGGCATGAGGCAAACACGTGCCTGAAATGATGCTGTGGAGGCTGAGGTCCTGCCACGTGTGGAGCCCCCTCTGCCTCTGCAGTGAGACAGAGGCACTCAGCCCCTAGCAGGATGAGGCCCTCTAACAGAAAAGGCTGGACTCCGGCTCCCATTCATCTGAATTAAAGCAGGAGTAGTCATGGAGGGGATAATGCTATGCCTATGAGCAGGCAAAGAGAGGAGTCAACGTCTCTTCCGATGACAAGAATAATACTTCATGCTGCCACTTCAGGTGCACACAGTGCTACTTCTAACTGCAGGGGAGCATTTAAGCACCATGTTGATGAATGCTGGAGATCAAGAGATGGTATTTAGATGGTGCTTTCCAGCTGCAGGGGGAGTACATACAGCCCACACCCACTTCTGGATTTCCAGGCCTTTGGCAGTTTAAATCACAGCCCCGATGTGCTTGAATAGTTTCTCTCTTCCAGCGCAGATCTATGTCTTAAAAATTTCATTTTCCTATTTTTCAGAGGGTGCTTGTTTCCAACCCTTTCCTTCGTTTCAAATACAGTGAAAACCCTGAAAGTACAAATTTGTTCCCTGCTGGTCTATTACCTGAATCCATCCTTGCACGCAGTACATTTATCGGGGTGGCCAATGCATTTTCTGCAGCTTTGATGACATTTGAGACAGCGCTTCTGACCTTTCAGAAAACACAGACAGTCAGGGCGAATCAAACATGGACAAGAGATGCAAGCAACAGTCACAGCCACAAAGCACAGGGTAATTCATGTTAAAAAGTGCTGGATTTCAATTACTGTTTGTAGGCAGCAGCTGCCGAAGGAGGCAAGCATGCCCTTCAAACAGTCTGTTACAAATGACGTGGGGAAGGGTGGGGGACAGAAGCAGGGTTCAGACTGCGTGGATATGTGGAAGGGCCAGAATAGATATCGACTTGATGAAACTTCTGGGCTGGGGATCTTGGGATGATTCAGATTTAAGATGTGCTTTCTGTTCACGAGTCTCAGATTATCCCCTGCATGCCAACAGGCGATGGGATTAGAAGCAGCATATGTTTTTATGTGCTTTTACGCTCAGAATAGGCCCAATGCAGCCTTCTTTAAAGTGAATGTGAGTTTTTAATAGGAGAAGGCTTAAGCCCCAGATTCCTGGCTCCAGCAGGGTTTTCTGGCCTGCTAGGGTCCTGTGCGGACGTGGGCGTGGACTAATGCCCATCCATGAGACAGGTGAGAAGGAAGCATTTCTATTTTTGCCCACAGCTGGACAAGCTAAAAGGTTCACAGCTAGAGTGCAAGCAGATGGTTATTCAGCGTTTGCTACCTGCAGCTGCATCGAGACAGAAATACCGCGGAGCAAAGCAAAGCGCAGGGAGGGAGGGCTGATGCCAAGACGTGCCTTCATCTAGTAAAATTCTGAATGTTTGGAAAATGTAACTGCTTTCAATTCCCCATCTCATCTATTCAGCCCTCCCCACTCCCACTCCTTCTCTCTCCACTGCCAATTAACCCAAATGGAACACCTTATCTAGGCATAATAATGATAATAGTACCCAATTGATTGCAGCTGCGGTAGTTAATAATAGATTTCTGTAATGCATATTGTATGGCTCTAGTTAGGGTTTCTATCATCAAACTAAGGATGGTGGATAAGAGTTTCACGGCTAGGAATTCAAGTACTTAACCCTCACAGACTTTCCATGGGAATTAGGCATCTAATCTTTGGCTGATGTTCCCTGCGAGCCCAGAGCTGGAAGCATTCCGGAGACTCAAACCAGAATGCTCCTCTCATCTGCTGCGTGACCTCAACTCACGCAGCAGATGAGGGGGTCGGACTAGATGATCTGCTTCTGACCCTAGAAACTATGAAACTCGGATCCAAACCTTTCCCAATCTTTGAAGGCCTCAGTTACCATTAGTGTTACGATTACCATCACTAGTGGTAGAGACAACGTGGTGCCAGACCTACAGTGACCGCAGGAGAGGTCTGTCTGAGAAGACTATGGTCTGGGGCTCTCAACCTTGCGCACCCTGCATTGACAGCTGAGATTGCTTAATTTTTTCCAATCTTGGCCATTCAACAAAAAACACTTGCATATCCACATGCTAGAGTGCACAAAGCATTCACATCCTTACGTTCCTCTGAGTAAAACCCAGCTGGACATAGCATCGCACACGTGTTCGTTTCCTGATGGTGGTAATAGCCACGCCTGCAAGTCGTGCACTGAGTCTGGCCCCTGCCCATGCAGTTTTCACACCCTTTGAAGCACCTCCGGCACCTTCTTCCTGTGTCGTCCCCAAAAAACCCTGAAGGGCAAGAGTTCACACACATCCTGGAGAAGGGGGACAGCAAAACAACACGACATTAATCATTTTCCTTTTGTTTCCAAACGCCTGATCCTGAAAGACGCATCCAACAGAGATCATGAGAGTGGAGAGTGCTAGACTAGACCAACAACTGCATATCGCAAAGAGATTTTCTTAGAAAACAAAATGGTTTGGTGATACACCCAGGGCTCTAGCTGGTGAGCAAATGGTTAAAAATTCTATTCTAGGTCTTACACTGCCCTCATCAATTCACCACCCTTCACAGCATGGGTGTCCAAGTGCCTTCCCTTTATCCAACTGCAGAAAAATTGCAGAAAAACATACATTTTTTTGCAATTGCTCAGTTGGTCCAATTAAAGGTATCATTTCTGAACCAAGTGTTCTACATTTTTGCATTTCTTTTTGTCTAAGACCAACACGGCTACCAAATACTTCCCTTTTCCATGACTTCTCTTGGGTGGTGTTAAGCATCATTTTTCTCTCCCTTGCTCAGGTACTGAGGGAAGCCCTTCCTTTGGGAGGACAAACACTTTTATGCTTTTATGAACTAATGTTATGCGACTGTCTCCTGGGGCTCCCCATCTGCTGGTCTGCCTCCCTCTGTCATTTCCTCTCTTATACTTGGAAAGCTCTTGGGGCAGGAGCCATTTGTATCTGTACAGCACCCAATACAATGGGGTTCTGATCCAGGAGTAAGGCACTTGGGCATTCATTCAATACAATAACAAGCAATAATAGATCTAGGCTGAACTGGAGGCTGAAGCAAGTTTCCATTGCTTCTTTCCTCTACTTACGCTAACTTGACTTTATTTCTGGCTACACGTATCACCCCTGGAGGAAAGTCCTTGCTGACTGCACCCACAGTCTTCTTTGATGAATCATTCACCAACCCAGAAGTATTCAGAAGTCATCACTATCAGCCAGCAGCTTAGGGCAACATTCCTTAATTTAGGTATTCAGGCAGGACTGCTTTGCAAATCCATGCCCCATCAACTGCTTCTGAGCTATGGCACGTTACGAAGGAGATACAAAGCAAAGAGAAGAGCTGGATGTCAGGACCTCTGGGTGCACATGGACCCAAAAGGAGGGGGTTCTGGCATAGGACATGACCACACACACATGCACACATGTGCACACCATGTTATACTTAGCAGGAACCTGCCTCTTGGCAGTGCAAGCTAAACAGGTGCATGTTGATACTTTAGCAAAGCTGACAAGTGGGTCACAAGTCCAAAAGTGTGGTGCATACTCCCAGCTCATTAGGCCTGGAGGCCCATATTCCTTTGGTACTTCCTGCAAGGTAATTCTCTGTATGCAACTAGCTCACTCCAGTAATCACTGACCCATCTAACCTGCTGTGAGTGCACAACAGTTATCTGAGCAACCAGCTCCCCATCTCAATATCATCCCTTACAGAATGACTGGATCACTCAGTTCTCCCTGCACCTTTTTCAATAATTTTGTCCTTTATTATCAAGGTTTGCACTGTGCAACAGTCGTGGGGAGAGGTCACCCATGTCAGCAGCAAGGATCCTACCAGTTCCCCAGTGTAAATAAGCATTGACTTGACACGTGTTTCAATATGACCATGGACAAGGATATCAAAGCAGTCTAAGTCATTTGGGAACCTAAGTCATTTAGATGCATTGCGGCCTGGGTTCCAGTTAACAGCAGCTAATAGCACTTAAGTTCCCAAGCACATGACTTTGCCATGCAACCAAAGCTTCTGAATCATTGAGGTTTGTTTGAAACTCCCCATATTGTTCTGATTATAAGAAGACCTTGCATATAAGTCAACTTCACATTATCAGGATCAACTTTAAGGAAAGTGGTTTTTTTCCCCCTGAACATGATGATACTCTGCATTTGGACTGTAGCCTGATTGCTGGGGACAGGCTGAGCCTGCACAGTAGTTGAGTAAAACTGTTATGGGTCTGTTTGATGGGAAGAAATGCTGACTTATTGGAATGATATGGGCACATGTGATAACTTCCTTCTGCCATTCATGTTCCAATTTACAGCAAAAATTACCTCCCCTTCCCATTCCTTCTTGCAAAATATATTTTCACATGACTCCTTATGAAAAGAGTCCAATCAGGAGCCCTCCATGTATGCAGAAGGTAAGTACAGCAGAGGGAAGAGGTGGCACAGCAAGCTCCCTGGCTTGGCAATGCCAAGGGTGCCTCTCTGCCACCTAGCTGCTTTGCCTGCCAACCAGAGCCAAGTTGAGTCCAGCCCCCTGGGGATGGAACTGAGACCAGTTCATTTAATTGTACATCAAAAGCATTTCACAATAATTAACTGTCAGACTTCAACCAGGTGACAACAACTTTCAGCAATAAGCTGTCTAGTTGCACTGGAACTAGCCGCCTATTAGGATTCAGATTTCTAGGGCACGCATCAGTACAGTGTCTGAGCACATAGCACCACCCTGCTCCCCTCCACTGAGGCAGGAGAAGCGCCTCACTTCCCATTCACACACGGGTTTTGGAGACATCCAGCAACTTGCTCAAAGTCATGCAGGCAGTATGAGGCAAATCCAGAGAGGGAGAGCTAGGTCTCCTGAGTCCCAGCTCCTTGCCTTATCCACCCACCTGCTCTTTACACAGGGGAAACATGCTCCTTTCCACCTGCAGATTACGACAAGGCTTCTCTTCTACGTGACACCTGATTCAAACCAAAGCACTTACTGAATATTGCTGTGGTATGCAAAGACAGCCCTTGGAGTAAGGCAGTGGGCCAGGACATGGGCGGTGGGGGGTCCTTACAAGCCCCCTCCAAGCTCTGGGCAAATCAAGCAAGGTGCATCCACGCTGTGGTGGCAACTTGTCCATGCCAAGATCTTCCTAAGTATGCTGTACCCAGAAAGATGCCACGGAGGCTGTTCTTAAGACCTTGGGTGCTTAACACAGCCACTGAGTTAATCCAGTGGACCCAGGAGGCAGAAGCAGGTGCATGGGGTAGGCTGCGCAGGGTCCTGGCTGGGATACGCTAACACTGCAGCAGAGACCTGCCTGCAAATCCCCCCATGCCTCAGGGAGTGGTACTTTTACACTACGTGCTTGCTTCGTCTACATGGATTGCAAACTCCTACCACAAGCATATACAGCTCTGTGCACACTAGGATGCTCCAGAAATACAAGGGAATAAAAATAACCACATTACCTGCCAGTTTTAGCACTTCCTAGGCTGTAATGGATGCAGTTCAAGCACTGATCTGCCTTAGGACCATCGCATCCTTGGTCGCCACATTCAGGATGACATGGACCTTAAAGAGACAGATATGTCTGCTGAGACAAGTGGCACAAGAGCTTCCAAGCCCTGCTAGTATCTTCAACCCCCCTTCCTACACAGGTGGGAGCTGCTCAGGGCCAGCGGGGATAGGGGGCTGCCCCATGAGGAGGACAGGATAGGACCCCAATGCTTTTGGAGGGTTTGAAAGGTAATGTGCTCTTCTGGGGCGAATAGCCAGGAAGCCGTTTCCGTCCATTTGTCAGCTGCCCTTTCCCTTCACCCCCCACCCAACCATGTGTGTCAAGAATGCAGAATAAGGAAGTTCCCTTCCTAACACTACACTGCAGGAACTGCCCAGACCCTTTATAAAACCACCTGCCCCAAGGCCCAGAGATGCTGCTGAGGGTGCTCATAGCAGATTCCCACAGGAAGGAGATGGCTTATTGTACCTACATGTCCCCCAATCAAGCCCTTTTCCTTTGCACACTGCAATTTCAGGTCCCTAACACTGAACTGGGCACAATTGTATGCTAGGGCCACCACACATGGATTCCTGATGGGGTTGTCCCTTTGAG
>NW_017728996.1:7916896-7928308 GCF_001723915.1 Gavialis gangeticus | reverse complement strand
CCCCTAATCAAGCCCTTTTCCTTTGCACACTGCAATTTCAGGTCCCTAACACTGAACTGGGCACAATTGTATGCTAGGGCCACCACACATGGATTCCTGATGGGGTTGTCCCTTTGAGGGGAAAAAAGAAATAGCAAGCCTTTAAACATTTTCCAGGGGAAAAGTGCAGGCCTGATATAACCCTCCATGAATCCATTCTATACCTATGGGACATTTTTCACCCAAACCCACACATATCTATAGTAAGAAATGCTTTGATTTGGTTCATACGTGTACGCACACATGTAAATACACACAGGCTCATTCACACGCAGGTTGTTTCTTCTACATCCACTTCTGCAGTATCTCCCTCCTTAGCACTAACTGAGAGGTGAGGTTGCCTGGCTATTATAATCAGATTTGACTATCATAACTAGGACAAGTCCATAGTCACCTGCTACTAATTTGTGTATGAAACAAAGCAGAAAAATATTAAAAGGAACTGGAAAGAAAACATGGTCTGGCTACAGGTTGGCACCTCCGGTAAGATGCTTTTTGGAATGGCACAGTCCTTGGTCCACAACCACAAGTGTTTGGCCTGAGGAGAGCCAATAAAATAGGAAGTGGGCATCAGAGAAAACTCCAAAAAGTCTCCAGTCTCTAAGAGAAAGAGGCTGCTGTGATCCAGGAGAAACAGGGAGGGAAAACTCCCCAAAGCAGTGGCTCTGAGCTTGATGGAAGAATGCACTTCAAAAACACCACTGGATATTTCAGGACAGATGCTTCGATCCTCTGCAGAGATGGACACAGTGGAGGGAACAGCTCTGTGGGGCACATAAATGTACTGGGAATCTGAAAGGTATGACTGTGGGCAGCCCAGGGAGACTGAGGCAGAGAAGAGGCACGAGGGGCCAGATATCCTGCCCTTTCAGAGCCTTTGCCTGTCCTAAGGAAATCTAGTGATAGTGACTGATCATTATTATCAATGGTTTGACTCCACCCAAGTTTCCAGTGTTGAGTGCCCTAGTGTAGACAGGCCACTGCCATTAAGTGCTGGTCCCATGGAAGTCAATGGTAAAATCCCCAGCAATACCAGTGATGTCAGGATTTCACCCTGATGTCACTGAAGCCCGTGCATAGTCAGTCCAATACATATATGGAATAGGAAATTGCTGGGTGGGACATCAGGAGCAAGAACTGAACCCGCAGCTCCCCCTAGATCTAAAAGTCTGAGCCTCTGCTGAGTGCAAAGGCTGGGCTGGTCCAGACTGCAGCTGGCTCGCTAACCTCAGTACTGTACATGGCTCAACTACCACCCAAGCGGAGCTGAGCACTACTTGAGGAGACATGGTTTACAGATAGATAATTAGGTGCAGTGTGTGTAGGGCCAGACAAGTCCACTCCGCACAGCACATGGCCTTGCCTGGGGCACTGTGTCCAAGTTTGGGTGCTGCCTTTGGACCAACTGGAGAAGAAAACAACAGAACTCAATCTGAAGCCTAGAAAATACAACCTGGGAAGGAAGACTGGAAAGCACAGGGTTAGTCTGCTCTAGAGGAGACTGGGAGGGAGACATGATAATGGGTAAATGGCTGCAATAAAGGAGAAAGCAACAGGATTTTTCTCTATGAGAATAGGACAAGAAGCAACAGACTTAAGCTGCCAGAAGGCAGATTAGGTAGGACATCACGAAAACTCTCCAATTGCAAGGACAGCAAAGTGCTGGAATAGAATGCGGCATCTCCATCCCTGGAGGTGTTTAAGAGCACGTTGGACACGTGTCTATCTGGAATGGTTTGGATTGAGTTAGCTGTCCTGGTCCCTTCTGGTCCTATTTCTCTGCAAGTCCGTATCGCAGGGA
The DNA here is from genome assembly GCF_001723915.1 of Gavialis gangeticus. Classification (NCBI taxonomy): domain Eukaryota; kingdom Metazoa; phylum Chordata; order Crocodylia; family Gavialidae; genus Gavialis; species Gavialis gangeticus. The sequence continues at coordinate 7,926,468 of NW_017728996.1, read as the reverse complement.
AAGAAGCATGTTCCAGCTTCATATTTTTTTGACCAGGCTGAACTCCCTTTCCCATCATGATTTAGCACCAGCCACAGGCCTCTGGTGACAGCCCCCTCAAGCTTTACCACCTCATTCCACGTGCTCAGGGCCTAGGTTTTATCTCCAAGCACAATGCTGCCCATCTATGCCAACACCACTGTCACGTTTGCATTTCCCTCCATGCTCCGGTTCCAGCAGCTTTGTCTGGGGCGACAGCCTGCTTGGCTTCCAGCCAGGCTTGGAGCTGCCCCATCCCCATGGGCTGGGAAATGTCGACAGCAGATCTTTTTTTACTTGCCTGACATCTTCACTACCAATTTGTGGTGGGGGTGATGGAACCCGCCATTTTTTCAACCTCTAATTTGATCCCTTTACATAGTCTGTCCTGGACTATCTGCTCCTTTATAGTACACGTGTGGGCTGGCAGCACAGAACGCGTCCAGGCGGTTTGGCTCTGTTCAGCTGACAACAGTGCCTGCCCCCTCCCCGCACACCGCACCAGCACTGCTGCACAAACAGCTGAGGGAGGCCAGGGTGTTTCATGTCCAGCCTGATCTCAGAGTCGCTCCATCCAGAAACAGCCTGCTTTAAAAACCTGCACGGTGCAACAGCTCAGCCCCGCTTCACATCGACAACCAAGCAGCTGTTTGACTCGGACCCCTGGCAGACAGCATGGTGCTCCCCCGATGCCAACAGCAACACTGCTGTTGGATACCTGCTTTCTTCTATTCACTTGTCTTGACAGCAATGCTGAACTGCAGCTTGGAGGCAACTGGTAGATCCTGTGCTCCCTCACACAACAGCAGCAACAGCACGGACAGCAACGGCGCTCAGCTCACATGCTGCTCAGTGCTGGTGAGCAAGGGCCACCCTCACACCACAGATGTCCCCTTGTCCATTCAGTCCTTCCAGACACCAGGCAGCAAGAAGGCGCACCATGACATGAGCACTGATTTCCTTGGACGAAGATCTCCCAGTGAGCGATCCTAGCAGGAGCTCTGCTCACCCAGCATCCTGAGGTCATGTCTGAGCTCATTCCTTTACATGAGCTAGCTTGGGCCTTGGGAGCAGGAGACCTGCCTTTGTGCATCGCTCTGCTCTGGGTAATCACCTTGGGGAGAAGCAGGACAGATGAGTCTGGGTGCAGTGCCACAGCTAACGCAGCTGTCCTGCTTGAGGAGCATGGCACCGCACTGGGACACGTAGAGACACCTTTCGTGGCTGTGCTGTTGGCGGCCAGATTCAAAGCAGCACGCTAGAAGCTCTCAGTCCCATTGCTGGGTCCCTCAGGCTGCGTTAACCGTGCTTATTTTATCTTTTGACAAACTCTTTGCAACCCAAACACTGGCCAATGCTGACTGGTCCAGAGAAAAGAGGAGGAAGCGAGATGAAGGAGAAGAGGTGTCTCAGTTTTCAAACCCACCAGCTCCTTAACCACGTAACTCGGTCCACATCCTGGAAGGTATTTAGGTACCTAATTCCCACCGAAATCATCAGAATCAAGGCACCCAAACACCTTGCAATATCTGCCTCCTCATCCTTAGGGTTGGGCCCAAGAGACAACTCTATGCGCAGCCTCATCCAACTTGGGGGAGATTTAGATTGGGGCGGGGGGCTGTGGTGCCAGGAACCAGAGACCACATGGGTATGGAGAAGAAAGGGCCAAGTAGAGGTGGGAAGGATTTTCAATACAAATTAGCAGACAAAAGACCTGTCTACACTAAGGATGCTCAGGGGATGACTCCGATGGCCACTCCTGAAATCTCTGCCTCTGGTGCACCTGACAGCAGGGCAGGGGGAGCCCCTGCAGCATCCTCACTGCTTTGGTTTAGACTCGGAGCACGGGGAGCGCAAGTGGGTGGATGCAGTTTAGCTTTCAGCAGCAGTCTGGAGACCGCTCCAGGGGCCACGTGGATGGGCCCAGAGCTCACCAGACACCCTGGGTTCAACACCAAGGCTGGTTAGCGAGATAAAGCCTGATGGGAGCAATCGGGCACTAGGAGTTCACGTGTCTGGCTCACAGAGAGCCTTCTCATTACACTTAACGATCCTCCATGTTACTGGGATTTACAGAAACCTATCCTGCTGCACGTTAATACTCGCAATGTCTCCCCGTAATTTATAAGACCACAGGAAAAGCAACACAGCAGATTAACGTGTCAATAATTTAAGACTTGTTTTTCAGAAACGGAAACTTGGAAAAGGAGGCTGAGTGGCACTGGTGGCGATTTCAGTGCAAGTGATCCAAAATGCATTAAGCGAATCATTCACTGAACTCCTGAATTGTCAGTGTTGTTCGTCTGTAGAAAGATATTACATAAATCAGAAATGTGTATGCTCAAAATGCAGCCTCACATTTACCTAGCAGCCATAATATTTACCTACAGGCGTTTGCCAAACCAAAGCTACAAGGCATTTCTTGCTAATCCTTTAAGGACAAAGTCAAAAGGCCCAGAGAACTGATGCCTGTTCAGCAAATGCCTGGTGTAACGTAGGCACTTCTGAATTCGCTCTGTTGCATTTGCTGCTAAAGGTGTTGCAGGTAATTAAGACAAATCTGTGCCAAGGAGACATTTTTTTTCTTTTGGCAGCCTTCATCCCTCATCTTCCATTGTCGACCACAGCAGCGAAACCGTAATTGCAGGGCTGGGATGTAACCTGGGGTGCAGGCTCTTGGCTGGAGAAGAGGCTTTATACCCCTGCTGCAATGCAGCCCTGCTTTATACCCCTGCTGCAACACAGCCCTGGTCTCCAAGCATGATGGTTACAACACAAAAGCCAAGACGGAAGATGCCTGGGGATGATCTGCATGTATGCACAGGCCCGCGTATGCTTCCCAGCAGGGAATACAGACCCAATGCAAAGGAGCCTTTGTGCACGTGAGAATCAGGCATTTCATCATGCCAGTGACTTCAGGTGAAAAAATGCTCTCACCAAGGACTTTCTCGCACTACCCATATAAGCTTCAGGAGCTTTTCCTGGGTTTATGCTTGTGGACCCGGATAAGCTTCATAATCTACATATGCCAAAGCTGTACTTGTCTCCTGGTGACATCAGCCAGGATCAGGCCAAGTGGGATAAGGATGTTCTAGCCTCTTTTCTTCCTCTCCACAAAGAAACAAACCCTAAACACAGAACCACGACCATAGGCAGGTCCTACTTCTTGCAGGGAAGCCGTATTCAGTTGATAGAGGGTTGGGAAGTTTTTACCTGCGTATTCTTCTTCTTCCTCCACCACCTCCACCTGACTCTGGAAGAACGACACTTTGGAGGACTCCATTTCCGAGTTGGACATTTTCATCGTCCTTGATCGGGAGTGATGGGAGCCAAAGGTGTTGTACGGGTGCTCAGCCGTGCCATACAAAAAGAGGGTCCATTCCTTTAACTTCCCTGAAAGAGATTCAATAATCACAACCAAATGATGACATTTAGCTTCTACTCTCTGCCATCTTTTGCAGGATTGCAAAGCACTTTATGCTGATCAGGAAGTCCTCACACCCCTGCTGTGGGTGGCACGATTTCCCCCAAGAAGCAGTGAAGCGTAGGAATGTCGGCCTACAGAAGCCAACTGTAAGAACGAGGCACCGAACCTAGGAGTCTTCTCTCAGCAGGCATGCCAGGAAATATAATGGCTTCAAGATTTTACACAGTATAAAATTGTCAACAGAGCAGAAGCAAGATCACTCAGCATAAATCTGTACTAGCTGACTGAACCGTGGGTCTAAATTAAGGTGCCCATTAGGGAATTTTTTTAATGCATTAAGTGTCATGTGATCAACTGCAATTACACCATGTGCGTAATAACTGAACTACGGAGAAAACTGTTTGCTGCAAAAGCTGTAATTCGAGATAAGGAGATTTTTTTTTTGTCCTGCACAAATGCATCTCCAAACGTATGCTAGGGTTATATTTAGGCCTGGTTTCCGCAGTCCTCTAAACAAGTTTTTTTTCCTCAACACAACTGATTAAAAAAAACAAAAAAAATCGGAAGGACCACGCCAGAAGCATCATGGCTCCGTAAACACCAGAGCCAGAAAGGAGCATTGGCCAATTATTTTTGGTTTGCGTAGGATGGGATAAACTGGCATCACAGATGCGATCTATGCCACAGAATTTCAACATAAATATAACACGAAATGCAATGCCAATAAGTAAAAGTGAATAAGCTCGGGGGCAAATGGGGACAAATAGCAGAGCCTCCAGAAGGCACCTCCTATGGTGTTAGAAAAGCAGTCTCTAAAAGAAGCCTGTCTGCATAACAACTTTACGGCTACTTAATTTAGGATTTAAATCCACATATGGGGGGTAATGGCTGTGTGGGCATTCCTGCCTTGGTTTAAGAGGGTCTCATTTTACTGTAGGTTAAAGGCTTAGGTATCATATACTCACAGCATACTATTTATACTATAGCTATTACATTTATATTATTATACGGTCTCACGTTTAAATGCGTTCCAGTATATAGGATCGGCACTGCAGTATATGCTATACTACGTGAAAGCAGTAGTATGTGGATGCATTTACACTGGTATAAAGTAGCTAACATAGACCTAGTTTACAGTATGGACACACAAATAATTTATCATGGAATAAAAGGGTGAGGACTTTACCACACATCAGCTGCTCAGTGGTACCTTAGCTCCCCATGAAACAGGGAATTTACCATGGTTTAGCTACTACTTACCCTGGGTTAAGAGCATGCACACATTCAGTTATCACAGAGCAGCTGACATGCGGTAAAGCCCTGCTCCTTTTCACTTCAGGGTAACTTCTTTGTATGTCCCCATCCTTATTCCTAAAAGGGAAGGGGAATAAATTAGACTGGTTTAAACCATCACCTTTATACAAGTATAACTCCAACTCTGTATCGATTTAACTTTGTAAAAAAAACAATGCTAACCAAACAGTCCTGGTGGTAGATAACCTGCACACAGGCCAGGCCTAAGCCACACGGGAATCAGTTCAGCACTTAAACTGGAATAAATAGTCTTAAATCCCCCACCAAGGTTTGTGCCAGTTCAACCCAACATGTTTAGAACCCGTTTAGGGAGTTTTCTGCCCCATGCAAAGAAGGTTCCCAAAAGCTCGAAGACTCCTGAAAACCTTCTTCGCCCCATTCTGCATTGGGAATTGTGAGGCATGCATTGTCAGAAGGCCAGAAGGCCTGCCTGAATCAAACAGCAGCAGGGGAAAATAGGCAGCCCACTCCCAGGATGCCCTTCCCCAGGGGTTTGCACAGCACTCTAGGGAAGTGCCAGACAATCTGTTCAGAGGGCCCAGAAGAGGGGTTTTGCCAACACTTTTGAGACCCGGCTGCCTGAAGTGATGCACCAACATCTGCATCCATGGCCCTAAACTAAACCGACAGGGGTCTGAGCACTCTGTGGTCACAGTGCAGCTCAATGCAGGGGCAACCACATACCACAATGGCAGGACCAGGGGGTTACTGTACAGGCAAGGGAGGGGATGACTGTGTCCTGACTTGGTTACAAAGAGAGGGCATGGAAGGGTCTTCCTTCTAGATAGTGGTCTTCCCACTCCTTGTGTTTCCATGCGAGACAAGCATAATTCAGATTGAAGGGTGGGAGGGAAGAGTCACTCTGAAGACAGGATCATTATTAGTGTTTGTCCTCTCATCTTCTTAGCGCCACCGCACTGTCCTGATCTCCCCGGGCTTGGTTTCTGTTGGTCACGCTCCTCCGATGCACACGTCTGGACAGAAGCAGAGGCAAGACCCGTTTGGCTGGTCCAGGAAGTGTTGCTGCTTCTTTCCAGGAGCACAATGTATAACTAAGACTTTCTGCTGTTAATTCCCAGGCAGTACATGGGGGGCAGGCCAGTTCCAGGTTGTAATACTTTACATCTGAAGCACTAAACCTCTAAATTAACATATCTGATGTTCAGATACCTTGGCTTTTTATACCACAGGTTTCTTTAGGCTGTGCTAGAAACGACCAAGTACATCCACCTGCTTCAGTGTCTCAAGCGAGTATTGACTGGGCACTGCTGGCAAACACAAACTGAAAAGCTGCAGGTGTTTTAATTGGGAAGGATTTAGCTGTAAGCCTCCAGCTCATTGAACAAACTTGCTCTGAAGCACTCAAGCATCCTAGCCTCTGACACGGGGTGCTGCACTGTACCACCTCCTTCCTTGAAGCTCTGGGCTGGGGAGGAGGCTGCAGAGCCCTGATCATGCATGCACTCTCAGGCAGGCTAGACTTTATCATGAGTATATCCCCAACCACTATGGGTTTGGCCACTCTAGACTGTGAACAAGGTGATGGAGCCTGGCTCTGCCCTTCCCCTACCTCCTGTCCCCAAAAGGCCGTTAATGGGACTGTGAAACCAGACCAAGGGTCTAGGCAGTCTACATGGTGGGACTCTCGGTAGCAGGAATCAAAGCAGAAGCTAAAAGTGATGTGGTAGCTAAGGCTGGCGGAGGGTCATGAGCTGCTGTATGTGATAACCACCAGAATGGGTCAGTGCCCTACAGCGGTGGACATGGATTCCACCTGCACCAGAATGCAATCCTCCATGGGCGGTTACACCCTCGCAGTGCAAATCATTATTCAATGTTTAATGCTATCAGGGGAGTGTTAATGGTCTTTGGCTTACAGGCATTTAAGGCTCTCCTGCATCTGAACTGAACCACAGCCAGCCAGCGAGTCTCAGAGAACTCTTTCCCCTTTTGTATTCACAGGAAAACTCTCTGAACATCAGGAACAGCTTTCAGGCCACGTGGAGGTGGAAGAGCGGCCAGAAAGTTAGGGGAGGGAAGAACTGAAGATTCACGCAGGAGGAGAGGCTCCCTCCCAACCATAACAGACGAGGGCTTGCAAGTGTCATCTCTCCATAGGGCTGTAACCTTTGCGGAGGAGGAAAAATACTGCAGCCCCTGCTACAGCCCTTCAAAAACTGTTTTATGTGAAACCTGGAGGAGCAGCTGACACAGCAGAAACTTTTGCATGGAGAATCATAGCCGGCATTACAGTCTACAGATGCTTTGGTGGTCTTCTGTTTGAAGGCATCAATATTCATCCAGTCAGCATGGATTCACCAAGGGCAAGTCATGCCTGACCAACCTGACTACCTTCTATGATGAGATGACTGGCTCTGTGGATGTGGGAAAAGCAGTGGACATGAGATACCTTGGCTTTTGATGCAGCCTCTGTCACAGGACGGGGTCCTAGGTCCTTTTGACTGTGCCAATCCTGCCCAATGGGCACCCTTCTTTCTCGCCTGCCACATCTTGTTGGTGATTATTATGAATAGGGAGGCTGCCCTCAAGTTTGTTGGACACGGTCCTGATGGACACTGCTGAATCGTGTGGGTTCTTGGGCCCCTTTTGGGTTCCACTCCAAAAATGGATGCCTCTCAGGACACCCTCAGCCTTATGGGCTAAATGCATGGCTCCAAACTGCCCCTTTACCACGCCCTAAGCCTCGCAGATGGCATTCACTCATTGTCCCTCCAAGTGCTTAATTTAGCTTGGCCTTCAGTCATCACTGGGCTCTCCGCAGCTCTGTCTCTCTCTTGGTGCCCCCCGGCGCTGGGATCTGCTCACCCCTTTTGTCCTCTGCACCCACTCTGGCACTAGGTTTTGTTCATCCTGAATCCTGCGCCCACTCTGGTGCTGGGGTCCCCACGCTGTAGAGGGCCCCCAATGAGGCCTCCTCCTTCCCCAATAGCCTCAGCCCGATCTTCTGGAGTTATAAGACAGCAACCAAAATATGAGCCCCTGGGCTATAACATAACACAAAAAGTTCAGGGTGTGCTCTACCCCTTTAAAAGGGTCAAACTTCTTCCCTGGCACTAAATGCCTAGTAGTCAAGGGTACCTGGTGAGGTCCTGCATCCCCATTAGCCCCAAGTGCCACATACCAGGCAGCTGCAGCATCTCTAGGCAATTCCTCCCTGGAGGATCCTTTTCCTTTGGCTGCTGGCAGGGAACTGACTCTCTAGTCCCATCCCTGATGTTTATATGGGCCCAGAGCCCTGCCTCTTCTGGTCAGCTGACCGGGTGCGGGTGCAGGCTAATTCCCTCCTTAGGCCTGCTGCCACAGTAACCTGCACCTGTGGGCTTCCTGCCTGACTGCTAGGGCTCTCTCCCCTAAGCAGTTTCAGCCCTTAAAGGAGCAGACACCTTAGTGCCCTGCAAAGTCTCCCATAGCATTCTTGCAAGCAAGCTAAGGAAGTATGGGATGGATGAATGGACTGTAAGGTGGATATAAAGCTGGCTGGATTGTTGGGCTCAATGTGAAGAGATCAATGGCTCAAGGTCTAGTTGGCAGCTGGTATCAAGTGGACTGCCCCAGGGGTTGTTCCTGGGGTCAGTTTTGTTCAATATCTTCATTAAGAATCTGGAAGAGGGGATGGCGTGCACCCCCAGCAAGTTTGCATATAACACCAAGTTGGGGGGAGTAGTAGATACACTGGAGGGCAGGGCTAGGATTCAGAGAGACCTTGACAATTTGGAGGACTGAGCCAAAAAAAATCTCATGAGGTTCAACAAGGACAAGTGTAAAGTCTTGCACTTAGGACAGAGCAATCCCATGCACCAGGACAGGCTGGGGGCTGATGGGCTGGGCAGCAGCTCTGCAGAAAAGGACCTGGGAATTATAATGGACAAGAAGCTGGATATGAGCCAGCAGTGTGCCCTTGTTGCCAAGAAGGCTAATGGCATCCTGGGCTGCATTAGTAGGAGAGCTGCCAGCAGACTGAAGGAAGTAATTATTCCACTCTACTCTGCACTAGTGAGGCCATATCTGGAGTACTCTTTTTAGTTTTGGGCCTCCCACTATATAAAGCATGTGGACAAGTTGGAGAGAGTCCAGTGGAGGACACTGAACATGGTTAAGGGGCTGGGACACGAGTTATGACGAGAGGCGGAGGGAACTGGGTTTATTCAGTCTGGAAAAGAGAAGCCTCAGAGGGGATTGAATAGCAGCCTTCAACTCCCTGCAGGGGGGTTGCAAAGAGGATGGAGCTGGACTGTTCTCAGTGGGGGCAGATGACAGGACAAGGAGCAATGGGCTCAAGCTGCTGCAAGGGAAGTTGAATATTAGGAAAAACTTTCTCACTAGGAGGGTGGTAAAGCACTGGAATGGGTTACCCAGAGAGGTGGTGCAATCTCCATCCTTGGAGGTTTTTAAGACCCAGCTTGACAAAGCCTTGGCTGGGATCATCTAGGTGGGGCTGGTCCTGCTTTGGGCAAGGGGTTGGACTGGATGTGACCTCCTGAAGCCCCTTCCAACATTAACTGTCTATGAGTCTATGTCCTGGCAGAGGAACACTATGAGTTGGAAAAGGTGATGGGAAAGCCAGTGCCTGAGGCTAGTCTTTAAAATGCAGCTTCCTTTGACTGTAGGGGTCTGGGATAGCATGGAGTTAGTTAACAAATGAGAAGGGGATGCAGACAACAGAGAGGCCAAATACCAGGCCAGCAATCCTTTGCATGCCTGGCACAGTCATGAGGCAGTGTGCAAATACAGCCTATCCCGGCCTAAGTGCGTCCTGATGTCGTTGATCTCTGGTGCTAACAGGACTTGGAGC
>NW_017728996.1:7910412-7911896 GCF_001723915.1 Gavialis gangeticus | reverse complement strand
GCCTAAGTGCATCCTGATGTCGTTGATCTCTGGTGCTAACAGGACTTGGAGCAGGATTTTCCCATGGTCCCAATCATGGACTGAGAACAGAGCTGTGCCAATCACTTCTCCCGGCAGGAACGACTGGATCTGGGACCTACAGTTCTTCCCTTTGAGAATTTATCACCAGTGATACATAGTGGTAAAAACCTTTGTTAAACAAGACTACTGTCTGACTGGCAGTAGGAATGAAGCATTACTGAAAGAAAAACATCTTCAAACACACAAGACTACTTTGTGCAAAGTCTTCCCATCCCATGGCAGCATGTCCAGCTGCCCGGGACACTCCAATAAGTTCCTGGATGTGGTGTCAGTCTGGTTCCTCTCAGCTCTCCCTGCCCCTCGAAAGTTTTTCTAAGTCCTACCAGAATTTTTATGTTTCCTGTCTCTGGTGGGTCTTTGTCTTCTCGTCTGACCATTTAGAGGGTTGGTCACAAACTGGAGACAGAATGGTCAGAGCTGATAGCCTATCTGGCTAGCTTGGGGGCCGCTGGCTGAAGAGCCATGGAAACACAGAACAGTGTCATCTGGAAAGCCTGCCCAGGAACATACTCAAGCAGCAAGTCTGCACTGAGCTCTGTGCTATTCTGCACTGTCAAGGGGACCCAAGTGAGCCAATTTAAAGCTAGCATGGGCATGTGCATAGGAAATAACTTCATATTGCCCAGCTGCATTAACATCTTCCCTGCAGACCTGCAAACAAAGGGAGCCGTGACCCCAGCACAAGCTGCCCATCTCTGCTCTGAGTCTGAATCTTGACTTGGACACAGGCTCTCTTTGTGACTTTGGCTGAATCAATTTTGCTTTGGTTTTGTGCGACCCCCATTAGCAGGGACAATAATCCTGACCCTGCCTCCCCAGGGTGAGAGCTATCGTCAGTACGGCTGTAAAGCACTGTGAAGGTGAAAGGCAAGGTGTGCTGTAAGTGCTGTGCATTACTTGGGGGTAATGAGTCCTGAGTCATCTGATTCATATTTGCTTTCTTTTTTTAAAAAATGCCAGCTGAAAATAGTCAAGAAACAAAATGGAGCAATTCCTGTCAGCCTGTGACAGTTTTACCGATCGCATTAAATGTATTAGGAAACATTCTGGCAGAAATCACAACTATCTGCTCGCACAGTTATTGTCTACACACACCCACCCACCCTCTAGTAACTGGAGACATGTGGGAAGATTTCTGCTTACACTTTGGCTTTTCACCAGTGATAACCTTGATGTGCAACTTCACTCTCCCTTTCACACTAATTAAAAAGCCATCCAGTGCTCTTCACTCCTAAATTGCCAGTTAGAGACCTGGAGAGAGAAAGGACTTTTTCTTTTCTTTTCCCTTCATGCCATGGAAGAATTGTCCCCACAGCACAGATGTTTCATAGACATTGATGTGGGCCTGGAAGGGACCTCGCAACATCATCGGGTCCAGCCCCCTGCCCAAGGGGCAGGAAGTC
>NW_017728996.1:7906099-7909971 GCF_001723915.1 Gavialis gangeticus | reverse complement strand
AAGTGGGAGGATGACTTCTTGGGTCTTGCTTGAGATGCACTGGTAGATGTAAGCCAGTTTTATTGCTTTGCCAGCTGCAGCATTGCACTGGTGGCTCATGTTCATCGTGTGGTCAATCATAACCCCCAAGTCTCTTTCGGTCGTGGTGCATGCGAGTTCCCAAGCCAAATCAATTCAAATCTAACCAAACCAATTCAAATCACATTACAGCCCCTGGCTTCCTTTTGTTTTGATCTGGATTTGGGAACCTGTATTTCTGGTTTCAGCAAAATTCAACTTCCCTTCGAAGCTAAGCTGAGAGTTCCCTTTTAGACTATCCATTGGCAGGCAGATCTCTTCATTTCCTCAGCATAAATAATTCTATCCTGTCTCAGTGGTCTTTGCATCACGCCCTACATATGGGATAAGAGTTTTATGCACCTATGCGTGAAAATGGGGGCAAACCAGGTGCTCCATTTTGTAGCCTTATACTTACGAACCATAGCATAGCGCTACCTAAGCAAAACAGCTGAGGGCCAGGACCCAGATGTTCTCGGTGAGTACTGTACAGACATCTGCATAAAGCGTGGTGTGATGAACAAGCCTATGAGCTGCACTCTGAGCAGCACCCAAGCCTCACCTCTCAGCAAGGACATGCAAGAGGGATGACAGTGGGTACGCACCTTGATGAGCAGGGTGGCGCACTTGCGACGGCATGTCGCGGACCTCCATAGTCCATTCCCCCTCGGCTCTCTCCCCCCAGCAGTGGACAGTCATGAACTCCCAGTGTCTAAATCCTTCGTTAGAATTATCGAACGCTCTGCAAAAGGAAATGAGCACAAGAATGTAAATCATAAAGCCAGCAGTGCCAAGAGGTGGGAAGAGCTGGTCATGCTATACCTCTAACAGCCTAGCCACAGACAGCCCGATGGACCAGCCTTTCACCTTCCTGATGGAGCAAGCCACCTCCCCACCCCGGCAATGGCCTTGAGGGAACCAAAGCAGTCCCTGACACGAGAGGGAATGCCAGGAAAGGATGAAATGTATTTTTAGCTGCTTGCTTATGTGTTTCAGCTGCTGCAAATAAAAAGGACGGCCAACACAAGGAGACCGGCCAACTCTTCACAGAAAGCAGTTTAAGAACCACCATGATAACCTCAGGCCAGCATGTTTTTCATAGATCTTACGATTTAATATCCAGAGGCTGCTGGGTGCCCTACTCAGGGATCTGGGGATAAACTGTCACTTCCTTACAGACCCACGAGGAGCCAAGGTTTGGAGCATTCACTACACTCAGGCTATTTGCACTGGGGCCCTGAGCACCAGACATGACCAAATAGCTATGAGACACAGCAGAGGCCCTGACAGCTGTGCGAACAGCCCCTATGGAGGGCGTGGCAGTCACGCCAACTGCACTACAGTCCTAGATGAATAATTGCACTGCGCACGCAATGGAAAAAGTCTGGCATAAACTGCTTGACACAGAGCTGGAGACATGTGCAGCCGTTCCCTCTGCGTCAGCGTAGCCAAAGCAACAGACTGGGACGAGGCTCTTGGTGCACTTGCTGAGACAACTAAAGACCAAGAATCCACCATAATGGAGCCATGGCCCTGTTAAAACCTGCAGGTGTTTCCTTCCACCCACACAGAGAAGAGGGCACAGGCCTCTGTGCCCTTGTCCAAAGCCATGAGAACAGCCCTGGGCAGCCAGAATTGTGTAGGGAAGCCCTGAGATGGCTCAGCACTACACCTGGACTCAGCTAGCGTGGACCCAAATTGGAGTGAGAGGGGGGAACTCCTTCACATGCTCTGCCAGCTGGGCCAGACCCCGATTGCTGCCTACACGAAGTCCCCAAAAACAGTCCCCTGGGGTCTGCACCACAACTCATACCCCATTCATTTGGGGTCGTCAGGAGAACACTCCAGCTTATTGACGTCTTGCGAATTCTCAGTAAGGACAGTGCTCCCCTGATAAGTCTTTGCCGAGAGGTACAAAGTCATGTCAGTAGTGGAGACTGCAGACCAGCTGCATGCACATGAGCACCTGTTGTACATGTGGGGCGGCTGCTGCTCTCGCACATCCTGGCTTTAATCAGGAACAACTCTGCACAAGCCTGCAGTGTAACACAGATGGGGGCTGGGGTTCAGCTCAGCAAACACAGTAGTCGCCGTTCTCAGGACAGACTCTGGGTGAGGCACTAGACAATGACAAGCCTTGGACTTTATAGAGCCAGGCTCAAAGTCTGAAAGCCATGATGCTTCCCCATCATGAAAAACCCTACGTTTTGTTATAGACACAAATCGAGACATGCTCCATCTAACACGGGACTCTTGATTCCCTCCTCTCCCGCTTGCATCCAGCTCCCTCCCACCTGCAAATGCTCCCGTGATATCCTGCAACTGTAAATCTAAAAGCATGCCCCAGGGAAGTTGAGAGAACAGGTGACGATGTACAACAGACCAGGAAAAGCAGCCTTCACCATGGAGCCATCAGTAGCCAAACGGCACTAGGGGATCCTTCAAACAACTGTAAACGCTTATGTTCTTAAGCCAAGGAGGTTCATCCAGGCTCACAGTTTGCAGCGGGACCATAATGTGTGAAGCCAAAAGCATGAATCAGATCTGGAGTGGAGCTGACACCATTGCTTTTCTGGTATTCACGGATCACTGGCCCCATGGTCCTTGCTATTTTTATGCTTCCAGTAATCGAAAAGAATACAGCTGTTTGCCTCATGCTCAGTCCTCTAGCAGGTCCCTGCCATCTGGAGGCTAGGATGAGGTGACAAGTGCAGCCCCCCCTCCCCAGTTATGCTAGACCAGGTATTTCTCACTGGAACACAAGGGCGTTCTGCCAGGAGAGACCTCAGTCCCAAGAGCCACCTTCACCCCTGCCAGCTCCAGTCACTGGAACTGCCCCTAGCCATCAGCCAAAAGTTTTCTGAAGCAGTTTGCAGCCACAAGAAGTAAAGTGATGGGGTTGACTGGCTGGGTTTATACTTCTTATTCTGAATAAAAACTGGGATACTCCAAGCCTTTAGATCTATGTCAGCCTTTTGCAGAAACTGTAGCTGTCAGCGTTTGGCTCAGGTGCACACAGGGAGTTTTGTGGAGAAACAGCCCTGAGTGGGCTCCTCACTTACCAGGACTCCTAAATAGGTGTATGGAAAGTAGATTAAGGGAATATGCGGGGTAAGGGGAAAGCGGCATAAAGCATTTCATTAACATGCCAGCTCCCCAGGCCTCTGCTGCTCTGCCAACTGCCCCTTCCTGTGCACCCATCACTAGCTGACATGCTGCTTCTTCGTACCAGGGGGAGGTTCCCCAGCTCCTCCCCAAGGAACCGGGGAGACATCTCTCCTTCTGGCTTTTCACTGGGATGGAAGGTCCTCTCCAGCCTCTGCCAGTTCCCCTCACAGGAAAACAGACCAGGCCACAGCTCTTCTGTGCTGTCCCATCACAAGAAACCCTGCTCTCCTCCCCAAATCTCCATTCTCTCACTTGCACAGTGACCGGTCGGACCAATCGCAGTGACCACCTGACTGAAGGACAGTCATTTCTCCCCTCCCATTGTCACCTGCTCTTGACCTGCACAGAATGCCTCTGCCATTTCCCATGCAGGGGCTGTGTAATGAGCTGCATGGCTCGGGGGCAGAAGCCCAGCTGCAGGGGGTTAAAAAGATAACAACCCGTGAAATGAGGCAGGAAGCCCAGCTGCAGGGGGGCTGGAGAGAGGAGTCTGCCTGCCCAGGAGTCCTGGGTCAGGTGAGAGGGATGATTGCTAGCCTTAGGGGGAAGTTAAAAGCTCCCAGGGAGGGGAGCAGAGAGACAGAGAGAGAGAGAGAGAGAGAGAGAGGAGGCTGGTATGCAGAGACAAGCACTGAGCCTCTCCCCAA
>NW_017728996.1:7904733-7906088 GCF_001723915.1 Gavialis gangeticus | reverse complement strand
AGGCTGGTATGCAGAGACAAGCACTGAGCCTCTCCCCAAAGCTGAAGAAAGACTGTAGGTTTTGCTTTTGTTTGTAATTCGCCTGCTGATGGTATTGCTTGTCTTGTCTGTTATGGGGACAAGCCTGCTCCCTGCAAAATAAGTGGACTGGAATTGAGAACCAAATGGACTTTCTGAGCAAGCTCGCTCCAGGGTTGGGATAAAGGAGAGACAACCTGCTACAGTCACCATGTCCCAGACTGGCTCATGCGCTCTTTGGCAGGGAGGGAAGGAGGCAAGCGGAGGGAGGGGGGAACGGTCAGAGAATGAAGAAAGAAGGGAGAGAAACTGAAATGACAATGGAAGTTGGACAGGGAGCCGACCTCATGCCCACTTGGCACAGTGACAGTGCTGCTGTAACGGCTCTGCCACTCTTACCTTGGTGCCAGGAGCTGAGACCTGGTCCCTGAGGGAGAAATGAGATTGATCTGCAGGTCCCCACGGCGAGGGTGGGAGATGCTGATTCTCACAACAACGTGCTCCAGGTACATCACGCGCTGGTCAGGGTGGTCGGCGCAGGCACTGGTCAGCGTGGTGGCGCGCACTGGCTGGTTGGGGCGGATGTACCTGGACAGGAAGACAAGCAGGTTTGCAACAGAGAGGACAGCGAGTCACCACTGGGGTGGGGTAACCAGGAAAGCAAGACAATGGCCGTGTGTAGGGGAGCGACCGGTTGTGATTCATGGGGCCCTGCGACCTTGTCCGAGGTGATTCTTCACTGCAATACCATGGTTCCCTGCAGCACCACGTGTGCCCACCGGCAGCCAGCTCAAAGGGGATTTCGTTAAGTAACTCACCGCCCTGCATGCAGCCAACCCTTGAACTCAAGCACAGAGAAATCATAGACAATGAGGGCTGGAAGGGACCTCAGGAGGTCACATCTAGTTCAACCACCTGCCCAAAGCAGGACTAGTCCCGATTAGATCATCCCAGCCAAGGCTTTGTCTAGCTGGGCTTAAAAACCTCCAAGGGTGGATTTACCTGTCTGGGGTACTTGTCCCAGTGCTTTACTACCCTCATGAGAGTTTTTCCTAATATCCAACCTAAACTTCCTTTGCAGCAACTTGAGCCCATTGCTTCTGGTTCTGTCATCTGCCCCCACTGAGAACAGTCCAGCTCCATCCTCTTTCGAGCCACCCTTCATGTGGTCAAAGGCTGCTATTAAATCCTTCCTCAGTCGTCTTTTCCCCATGCTAAATCAGCCCAGTTCCCTCAGCCTCTCCTCACAAGTCATGTGTCCCAGCCTCCTATCCATTTTCATTGCCCGCCGCTGGACTCTCTCCAATTTGTCCAAAATGACCATGAAAAGAAATAAG
>NW_017728996.1:7896148-7904319 GCF_001723915.1 Gavialis gangeticus | reverse complement strand
TGGGCGTCCCATGGGACTGATGAAAGACCGATGCAAAGTACCCATTTAATAGGTTGGCTTTTTCCTGGGCGTCAGATGTCAGCTGTCCCATCTGGTTCAGCAGGGGTCCAATGTTGCCCTTGCTTTTCCTCTGGCTCCCCACATATCTGAAAAAGGACTTTTTATTGTCCTTGATGCTCGAAGCTAGTTGGAGTTCAGTTGCAGCCTTGGCTTTCCTCGTTTGCTCCCTGCAGGACCGGACCAGTGCAGAATAATCCTCCCTGGAGATGGATCCCATCCTCCATCGGCTTTTCTTTTTAGGCTTAGGAGGTCTGCTAGGTCCCTGGAGAGCCGGGGGGGCTGCTGTGCCCTCTTGCTGCCTTTCCTTCAAGATGGAACAGACTTAGCTTGTGCATTGAGGTTGCTCCCTTGAGGAGCAACCACCCTTCTTGAACTTCCCTCTCCCTGACACACTGCTGGCTTATTTCCAATTTATTGTCCACTGTAACCCCCAGGTCCTTTTTGGCAGAGCTGCTGCTTAGCCAGTTAGTCACAACCCAGTTGGAAAACCACTGCTCCAGTGCAACAATTCTCAGCCTGGGTGCCCCGGGCTGCCACCAGATCCTTTCAAGGGTGCCAAGGATATGCATATAAGCTAAGCAGATAAGCCAGTCCCAACGGCAGGTCGCACTAACTACTGAAAAGAACCAGAAGGAGACACAGGACACTACAGCACCCCTTTTGGGCATGCTTGGGAGGGACTGATCATCACACATAGCAGCTGCTCTCGGGACCCCTCTGCAGAAGCCCAGCCAGGCAGGCTCAATGCTTGCTCACATCTCAACAGCGCCCTTACAGCTGAGCCCCGCGAGCCGCAGAGCCTGCATTCTTTGTGGCAGAGATAATCACCACCGACGAACGGTGCATTCCCTGTACCGTTCTCAGTCATGTTGTTAATGCACCATTTATTAGAGGGAGCAGCCTCTATTATTCCCCTGATTTCCTCTGGGGCCCTCTCTGAGCACATGCTCAGGGCTCTCGCAGGGATTACATTGCTTGGCCTTATTTTGCCTCAGTCATAAAAAATAATCCAAATGGCTATAAACAGTGATGTCATTCCCTAGGAGGGCTGGTAAGTATTTGAAAACATTATTTGCATTCACCACGAGCAAAATTCAAGATGTTGCCTCTTCTCATTACTGGCTTCAAAAAGCCTTAGCCTCTGCGGGCCAGATTTTCAAAAGAATCAAGGTGTCTGACTTGTGTTCGTGTCAGCGGAAGGCATCTGCCTCAAACCTGGGACAATCTGGCTCTTTTTAGGGATTTAACTCTCACTGATTTCTCTGGAAGTGAAGCACCTAAATGCCTTTTTTTAAAAACAGACCTGTATATCTAACAGCATCTGTCAACTACTCCTTCTGGTCCAATATCATGGTAGGATGGACATTTTAATACATCAAGAAGCACCTTTCAGAGCCAGGTTATGCCTGGACCCAGGCTTCTTGTTATTTGTAGTGCTTCAGGTTTCCCTAAGTGAATCAGAGCCCCTGACATGCCTTTGTTTTCAGCTCCAAACTGAACTTGCAGGCGGCAGACAGGCGATCCGATCCAAGGAGCCCGGTGTCATGCAGGTGTCAGGCGTATAGTTACTCCGTTCTGCAGAAACACTTGGAAGAAAACACCACAGCAGAGTCTGGGGAAAACCTCTGGAAAAATAAGCTGCCCCACTGGCTACATGCAGTACCCTGCTATATGAGGATTAGCCTACACTGCTTTCTGTGCATGCTCCAAGTAAAACCACCAAGCCAAAGCTTATTCCTGGTCCTCTTCCAGCTTCAAGACTGTTTACTCAGCTTAGTAATTAGAAACACTCAACACCATCATGAAGCTTCATGCAGAAAGCTAACTCCAAAAATTGTTTAACCCAACCTAGAAATAGTCTGAAGATCTAACAAATCCAGCGATTTTGTGACACTGCCAAAAGAAGTGATGCTGGGTTACAGGACCCTCCACGCTGGTTCCAGAACTTGAATTCACTCCTACCTGACTTCAGAGGTAACACTCAAAACTCTCATGAGCCATGAAGATGCATGGTGCAGTTCACCACTCCTGATTTACACCAGGGAAACTTCCCCTGAAATCCCTGGTGGTGACACTCAAGTGAAGCTGGAGTAATGATGAAGGAGTAGGATGAGACAACCCCATCAGCAAGGTGTGAAAATAGCGTGGATGCAACTCAGAATGATCCTAGCTTTCAAACACAAAGACAAAGGCTCTGAATATAATCACACTGACATCCTCTAATATAATCACTCTCTCAGGAAGGAGCCCTGGATACCCTCTGCTGTGTACTTGCAGCAACAGAAAAGATCAATGACCCTAAGGATGGTAAGACCATACAGCTGGAAGGGATCTCACCAGGTCATCTAGTCTAACCCTTTGCTCCAGGCAGGATCATCTCTGACTAAACCATCCCAGCCAAGTGTCTGTCCAGCCTGCTCTTGAAAATTTCTAGGGATGGAGAGTCCACAACTTGCCTAGGCAGCCTCTTTCAACTCTTAACCACCGTCGCAGTGAGCAGACGGAGACAAGATAAGGATGCAGAACTTGAATTTAGGGTTCATGCCATTGCAATCTTTCTGGGGAAAAAAATTCTGCCCTCTTGCCTAAGAGAAGTGCTGGAGGTGGGAAAGGACCTAGCAGTCCAGATGTACATACACACAACTCATTCAGTAACTACTGGGATTCATTGTCCTCTTCCTGTCTGTCTATAATCCTTATCTGCATCCTATTCAAATTTACACTGTATGTGTCCAGGGCAGAGTCTGGGTGTAACCTAGTCAGTGAGACGCCATGTACATTGGAGGGGTCTCAAAGCATATTTGTTTTCCTCCAAGTGTATGCATGGGTGCACACAAGTATGTGCATCACTTATGCACACTAATAGATTGATATATATGTAGATAGATGGATGGAAACCCTCCCTACATTCACAGACACTGCGTGCAAGGTAGATCTCCCTGACTAAAGCTAAGTCAGACAGAAAAACAAGGAGTGTGACGGGCCATTGAATGGATCTCAAAACTGGGGAGCATTTTCTTTGCCTGCCAGCCTCAACTAGGTTTTCCCAGAGACCAGGAAAACTATTTGGATTGTTTTGTTCAATCATTGTTTCTTATTGCTTCACAGCAAATGGCAAATCAATGCAATCTGCATCACAGTATACACGACCTACACCCCCATCTGCATCACAATACACTCCACAGGAGCTGTGATGGAGTAAAGTGCTCGATGATAAGGAGAGGCTTTTGAATGTCTTGAAGATCCAGGAGTTGTGGGTCACAAACTTTGATTTGGTAGCATTATGGGGGAAGCATTTCTCTCTGGGCTGGAATGAGCATGCTTATCAGATAAATTGCTTTATGAATTAACCTGGCTCCAAATTCCTAGCTCCACATCCCTTCATTTTCCAGTAAAATAATGCTCTTTAATCAGTGCATCGCCGTGCTGGGAAGGAGGCAGTGTCTTACCACGAAGTTTGATTTTTTTTTTTTTTTTAATGACTCAAACCCACTAATTTGGACAGACGGATGATTCTGCCCATATCTGTCAATTGGTTGGTTCCCGCAATGCAAAACACATCTGTATGCCTGTTTCCATTTAGGCTGTTATTTCAGTGCCTTGGCCAAGCAGAGATTTCCCGGATTTGAACAGAACAAGGAACTCCTCCAAAAAAGAGCCTGATCCACTGGCTTTCTGTTGACTCCAATAGGCTCTGGAGTAGGCTTAAAAGAAAAGCAGAGACGCCTTCCACAAAAGCCTCTTCACCTGAACCGCCATGGACTGGCTTGGACAGAAGAAGAGCAGGGAACTGGCTAGACTTTGAGCAGACCAGTTATGATTGACACACACCACTTTCTGCTGGTGGAAGTGAACTCAGGATTAGTTAACTCCAGCAGAAACAAAGCCTCAGCTCAACGAGGACTGTCTTCTCCTACGCTGCCATGCTATGGAGACACAGACTGCCATCCCTTCCTTTTAACTATGAGGTTTGACATCTCAGCAAAGTGCCTGTTTTCTTTGGCATCCATATGCTTGTCCACCCCAATCACATTTACTCTTTGCTCCTTCATCTAGCGAGGGAAAAGAGAACAAGCCTCTATCAGAGCTGTGCTTCCAATTTTGTTACTGAGAAATGAGAGGGTTTTCCTCATCTTCTTCTGCTCTGGGATACTGACCTAGACGGATCAATCCTAAATCACTTCACCTACGTGCCGTTACCCCTGGTCCACCAGATCTCTCTCCACCAAAGATAAACCATGAAGGCAACCTGTCTTTTGGGGAAAGAGGAGGCACAGCACATTTCACTGCCTGGCAAATCCTGTTTGTGGTGCACGAAAATAAAAAAGCCATGCAAATATGCAGTCAGCATGTGGGAATGGCTGCACTTCAACTCGGGAGAGGGGGATCCAAGTCCAGATTCTAAAGGATTGTGCAAGTCATGGCATCCTTTTAAAGAAAGTCAAATCAAAGCATCCTCATACATTTGCACAGCAATACTAGGATCAAGGCTGGTTTGTCCACAGTGCATTTGAGGCTTCTAGTCCCTGAATGTTGCCATCAGCTTACATACAGCATCTGTAGCAGTGCTCAGATTGGGACAGGTTAGACATTTGTTTAATAAAAGGTTTAATTCAGTGACAAATGCAGTTGGGGGAGGGAAAATAAACTCTTTATGAATTTGGGCCAAATGTGTTTTGGCCAGCACAAGCAAAAACAAAGAGAGAGATATGGAGGGAGAAACAGAGAGAGAGAAATGTTTTAAATAGTGAAAGATTTATTCTGATGCATTTTTAAATGAAACATTTGGACTGATTTTTTGAAAACCAGAATGATCTTTTGTTTCAGAATGTAGCTTGATTTAATTTAAAAAAAAAAAACACATTAAAACACCCAAGAACTATATAAACTTTTTAAACTTTTGACTTTTCTCAAATTTTCCCCCTTTTTTTGCCCCAAATTCATCCCCATATTAGACCAAGTTAATAGGAAAGAGCAGATGCATTGATACGTTTTATTACCTGGAACACAATGTGATTTTTGATGAGCATTAGCTATACATTACCTGTGCTACAATACAGATCCTCTCTGCCCTGACTCTTTATTCCCCCCAAGAAAAAAGCCATGTGTCACGTGTAACATTTTGTCCCTCTCCGATAAAGCATCACAAAGCTCTAAGCAGCAAAATTAACTGGTCTGCATAAACTAGGGGTGGGCAAAATGTGGCCTGCAGGCTGGATGCAGCCCATCAGGTCATTCTAGCTAGCCCATGGGGCCCCCAAAAAAAGCTAGAAAGTTAATATTTATCTGCCCCTGTCATGTGGCTCTTGATGGCTTGCCAAAACTCAATAAGCCGCCCTCCACCCAAAATAATTGCCTGCCCCGGGCATAAACCCTTCTGTGCCCCGCTCTCATTCACACAATCGCAGAAAAGCTTACAGCCCATTGTAAACTCATGCTTATCATACTGAGCAGGGTCATACTGAGAAAAAACAGGGTGGTTTCAACATGCCATGCCAAAATATATGTCCAGCTGCTTTTGATTGCTTGGGACAGCATCCCAGAAATGGGCAAATATTCCTGACATGAAGTGTCCAGTGTCTCTAAGCACAAGCCTGAGGGTTGGATGGGATGGGGGGGTGCCTTTCCCTCTGGCACTCAACTGCTTCAGCACCCCATATCCCTCCTCCGGGGATGCCTGCTGGAGACAACCACAGGGCCTTCACTCGGGGCAGTGAGAACTGCATAGTCTAAATCCATTCATCCCAAAGATTTCTCAGCCCCGGGGCTCATGACACGTACGCTGGCTCATACTCACTTGGTTTTTCTATCTGAGCTGCCAATGCAGAGATGCTGGGGAGGTACTGCTTTCCATTTCTTTGCTTCTAATACAATCGCTTCTGCATTAACCAGGCCGAATCCATATAGATGGCTAACTGAAAAGACAGAAGACTCAGAAACCTACTTACTGAAAAGTAATAACACCTAGGAATAACCCGTGGAGGGGCAAAAAATGCATTTGACTGGATTCTCAGAGGCAAAAAATAGGCCAAGGAAGATACAGATGTCAGCTGTGATAGCCCAGACCAAAGGAAATACTTCTTGTTAGATTCCCATCACCATCAAGTTTACCCTTCTGCAAAGGTTAGCACTTCTGCAACCCCTAAAGATCAAGTTAACCCTTTTGCAGAGGTCTTCCAGGTGAAAAGCCTCCTGCTCCATATTCACGCTCTGGGCAAGCAAAGAGGGGAACCGGTACTGAGTGTGAGCTCAACCCACAGCTGTCCAGCAGCTGGAGCTTTCTGCGCTGCCTACGGGAGTGTCCTGCCCACCCGTTCGCCCTCCCGCGGTGGAGGCCAAATCCCAGAAATGAGGTGAGAAGTCTGCTTCGAGCTGGCCTCCTCCACAAGGGCCACTCTCAGGCTCAGATGTGCCGCTTGGCGTGTGCTCGGGGTGGTCCAAGGCGGCAGCATCACCTCTTGTCTGGGATTTGGATTTGGCACTGGGCCCAACTGGCACTTCTTGGCAGCAACCTCGGGGGTGGCATGGGGGCAGCGGGAAATCGGTGCCACGGCGCAACAGTGCTGGAGGCTCTCATAAACAGTGCCGCAAGCCTGGATTTATGGTGCTGAGGCAGGGACGTGGGCATATCCCCTCTGCACTCGGGAACTCAGGCACAAGCAAACTAGCTGAGTGGCTCATGGTGACATGCCAAACCTCTGTTGGAGACAGGGAAAATCCAGGTCTCCTTAGGAGGAGCCTCCCCACACAACCATCCTTCCTTTTAGAAAGCAAACAGCCCTTCTTCCCTGGCTCTGGGGCATGACGTTTAATAAGATCCTGGACGGGGTTTTATGTTCATCTTTGCGCTGTCGCCTGTGACACCTTATCCAACTGAGCAAAGGTAGCTAGGCAGAGACTTCTGGATTGGGCCAGCAGTCTGGTTTAAGGAGAGCGATTCAGTTCTCCAAACTTTTGATTTTTATTTTATGATTTCCTAACGCCGCTCAGCACAGGCCAGCTGTTGTCTGACAGCACAGGCAGCAGATGCTCAAGTCCCCTGGTCTGGGAACATCCATGGATAAGCAGGCTTTTGCAAAGCTTATCAAACTGCAAATTATCCGCTAACGGTTACAATTTGCCAGCAAACCTTTGGTGAGAATAACAAAGAGGAATCTTGGAAATGTAGGGAAGAGCCCTGCCAGGGCTCAGGCTCCTGTGAATATTGCTGTGTGCTAGCCCTTGTGATCCTTCTCTATGCAAATATTCTTGCAACTAAAATCTCCCCTGCCCCCCCACGCATTTGCAAATACATGAAGAGAAGGCAACACTAACACCACCAAAGGGAATCAGCAGATTTTCGTTGCAAGGACTTTTGTAAAGGCTCCCACTGAATTTGCCTAGCACTGGTTGTGTGATCCTTGGTGCCTTCCAATGGGTTTCAACTCTCAAGTATTCTGCTTATTTCTATTATTCCAAGTCTCAGAGGGGCTGGCCAAAACTGCTGCAACCAGGAGGTTATATCTGAGGAGGAGATCAGAATCCTTTCATATGTAAAGGGCCCCAGAGGAAATGGAAGTAGATGAGAATTAAAGCATTGCACCAGAGCAGACAGGATTGTCCCAATACCTACATGCAGTGTCTAAGATCTCTGCTATAGAGATGCTAATAAATCATTGGACTGGACTCTTAGAGGTGGCTGCAGTAAGACAGGCCATCTGTGTTTTGAAGCCATTCTTATGTCCCAGCCATTATCTGAAGGGAGTAACAAACCAGAGAGGACTGCTCTAGATAAATTTTCCACCATTACTGACTGACTATTTTGGCAGCCGTCACAATTTTTAACTCATTTGCTCTGGACTCCCACTGGCATTAACACGAATTACACACAGGCAGTTTGACTCCCCCAGTTAGACCAATACACACAGTGTTACTGTGGTTACTCTATTCTTGCTAATGCAGTCACCCCCACGGAGCCCAGCTGATTTGGTGTTTGATCTGACTTTGCCAAGGTGCAAGGCTTTGCAGTAGTACGGCACAGACCCTCCCAAAGGGCTTCTCCCCGGAGTGTGCAGACAGTGACACCAATGGCCTTGCTCTTCACCCTCTTCTCCACATATCGCTGTCTCTGA
>NW_017728996.1:7868765-7891148 GCF_001723915.1 Gavialis gangeticus | reverse complement strand
TTGCCAAGGTGCAAGGCTTTGCAGTAGTACGGCACAGACCCTCCCAAAGGGCTTCTCCCCGGAGTGTGCAGACAGTGACACCAATGGCCTTGCTCTTCACCCTCTTCTCCACATATCGCTGTCTCTGCCCCTTTGCAGCAAATGTTGCTCAGTCCGACGCCCCTCCCTTTTCCATCCCAGTCTGCCTCACCTTTGTGTCCTGCTCCATTTGTTTTCCAGTCAAGTGCTTTCAGATGTACCGGCCGGGACGTTCGAACAATCAGATGCTGAACATCTCTCCAGGTCAGTAAAGGGCTAAAATAATACAGGATACAAAACAATGGAAATTATAGGAAGCCTTCACTGTGCCAAAGTAGGGACTTTCAGCCAGCCCTACCTTGCCAGCTACGCTCTGCTCTGAATGTTTTGCAGTATGAACAGGAGAGCGCAACCTTCCCTGCAGCAGAAACAGAGAGCACCCCTTGATAACAGACTGAACTGCCTCTCCACCACCGTTACAAGAAATATAGCATAAACCCGTGATTAAAATGTTAATGGCATGGGTGATGATTGAAAGGATCCTGGCACTCCGCCCCGTCTTCCCAGCGGGAATGGTTTCTGCAAGTCAGAGAGGTAATGGCCAAGCAGTGGCAGAATCAAGAGAAGCAGAGCCAAGCAGGGCACTGGATGGCATGGGTAATACGATGGCCAATAAGTCTGCAATGAGTGTTTGCAAGCTATGGCAGACAAGGTTTTTTGGGTGAATCTGATATCTTTTATTAGACCGACTTATATATTTAGCTCTCATGCTTAAGAACATAAACTGATTGCCTCACAGACGTCAGGAAGGAAATCTACACCGTAAAGCAGTTTCTACATCGGTCCATCTTTCTCCAAAATACCAGGCACCGGTCAATGCACAAAGCATACTTGACCTGATACAGCAATGGCAATTTGGGGTAGATAATATTAGGAAGAACTTTCTGCCACCAAAGGCAGTTCAGCACCGGAAGAGGCTACCTATAGGGACTGTGCAGTCTCCGTCACTTGAAGTTTTCAGTGCCAATTAGGCAAACATTTGCCTGGGATGGTTTGGACGGGGATGATCCTGCCCTGAACAGGAGGATGGAGAAGATGATTTGAGGGCCCTTCCAACTGGAGTTTTCTATGAGCCTGTAAGCCAACGGGATGAGGTGCTACACAGCAAACCCTGACTTCCTACAATAAGCCCCGTGGGAAATAAACCACATTCCTCGTTTAGGGTGAAAAACAAGCTTAAAATAGAGCTGATGTGGGATTTAAATAGCGCTTAGGCATCGTGCTGGTCCTCTGTACTGGCGTGAATTGCACTCAATTTGCACATTAACCATACATAAGAATTGCAGCTCAGAAATGTTTCACAAGCATTTTTTTGTGCTTTCTCCTACAGATGTTACTTAAGCAACTTGAGCTTTGATTTACAATTCTAAGCTGCACGTAGCAAAAGAAATTCAATGCATTTCTTCTTGGAATAATGGAATATCCCAGCGCTTGGCTTTCTCTCATGTGTATTTTATGTCCCAATTAAACAATCCAAAAATTACATCTGACTCTCCTAATTTATTTGTAATGGAAATTACATCTCCTGGAATGTATTCACCCAACATGGGTTCCTTGATTTAAAACAGAGCCAAGCACTGAAAAGCTGGTGGGGGTAATGAAAACAAAAGTTGCCAGCTATGCCAGCATTTGTAATGCCAGCCATGAGGTCCATCGCATCAACATAATGACTTATTTGTCCCTCTGACTGTGCAATCACAGTCGCTTACGGGTTATTCATGGCTGCAGGAGTTAGGAGTCGCAGCCTGATTTTGCTTCCTGCTCTCTTGCCCTCCCCTAAAATAATACAGTTGAGAAGGTCTTCAAGACACTTGTCTATGAAGAAACGCTTCTCAGAAAAGAAATGTATAGGAGCCAGCCTTGCAATGGGATGAAGAGTGAAATCTTTTCAGAGGCTAAGTCCTATCAGCGTTCTGCCAGGGTTGGATCATGCATCAGCAGATGTCGGCAACAGCTTTGTTACACACAGCCCTCTAATAGCACAGGCTCAGACTTCAAAGGGAGCAGGATCAGGCCCATTAACTGTCCAGCTGCTTGGGAATCAGCAGTCCCAAGTGAAATGCCTGTTTTCACAGAAAACACCTCCCGCTGCCTTGTCTGAAACCAGAGGAGAAGCAGAGCAGGGCTGTGCAGCTGCTAGGTGGCTATGCCCTGCAGGGAGCCCGCGATGCCCACACGCCTGGATCTGCACCGAGAACTTGAACGATACTGAAGCAAACCCTGACTGTTTTGGATGCTAGACCCTCCTCTCACTCCACATGACACCAGGGCAGCTGCCATCCACAGAAGCCTTGCATCAGAAGACACCCCTAGGTTAGAAGAGGCAGGCCAGTGGCAAGGCACACGCAGCGAGGACAAGGCTTATCCCAAGATCATTCACCCGCTTCGTGATCTGATGTGATGCAGCTGTTACGATCGTTAGGGTATGCTCTTAAATTCAGCTGTTCAGAGCAGGGAAATGAGGGGGAGAGGAAGAAAGAGAGATGGCTGGAAAGGATGAGTTGAGTTGAGGAAGGGATCCCCTTTTTATCAAACATGGCTCATTTAATGCATGGAGCTAGCTGAGATGGTTCCCACCAAATGAATTTCAGTTGTTGTTCCAAAGCCTCCTTATAGCCACAATGAAACATTTAGAGAGGGGGTGGGGAAAAAACCTGACAACATTGCTGATATTTTCCATCTTACACAGCATGCTTAGTTGACAGTGCATCAAAATCACTTCTGAAGGAGCTAGCAAAATCTTTGGCCTATTGAAGTCTGTGTCATCTCGCTGTGACAGCCAGGTTCTCGGGGGGAAAAAAGTCTGAAGAATCACATTGGTTTAAAAAAAAAGGCTTAAAACGACTGTTTTGTGTAAGACGGGGACTGTCCAAACCCCATAAAATGGAAACAAGTTTGACATTTCCCATGAAACGATTTCCCCCCTTTTCACCAGCTCTGTTGAAAACACCTGTTCCTTCTCCTCGGTGGCGATTGTCAGGGACCCTGCTATTATTCTGAACTTTCAATGCAGGAATCTGTCGACAAAGGAAGGAAGGAACGACTTACTTTGCTTCTAAGGCCAAGGCGATGATGCCTGCGACCATGGGTGCAGAGACGGAGGTTCCCGTGTGGCCATCTGTGCAGCGGTGCCTTAAGTCCGTGGTAACCTAATGACAAAGTGATTGCAGCTAGTGACTGTGCAGATCTCTACGGAGATCTAAGATTACAAGACAGGCCAAGTCCCCTCTCGCACACAGAAGGTTGCTGTGCACAGATTAGCACTCAGGGATCAGAGTTTATTTAAGACCAGCTGAATGGCTACTGATTGAAAGCCTCGACTGTGATAAGCCCTAAAGAGCCGTCACGTGGCTGGGAGCAGACTACGTTGCAACCGTGCCAAAGGGTCCTAGTTTGGGAATAAATCTCTACTTTGTTAGGTGCTGTGCGTCATAGAAAGAGGATTCCTGCCCTGAGAAGTGAAGAGTTATTAACAGTGGTAAGCAACCTTTTTGTGGCAGCGGGCCCAAATAATTTGGCTCAGGTCTGGGTGGGCTGGAGCAAGGACCCAGCAACTGCCACTACTAGCACTTCTCCTTGGCACCCGGCTGGAGCAGGACCGAAGTGCCCCACCCCTGGCTATGCCTGGGACACTGCCAAAGCCCACCGCTGCCCAAATGCAACCAAAGCCCGCTGGGTTTATGAGTCGGATCCAGGGTCTTGGCAGGCTGGATCTGGCCTCTGGGCTGTAGGTTGCCAACCCCTGGTTTGTAATGCTGAAAGGCAACTGGTGGAGGTGCAATACAACGAGATGATAATGAGCAACAGAATACCGAGCACTCAGAGCAAACCACCTGCTTAAGAAGTGCAGAGGTTTTGTAGGCATCCCAGCAGAAGGAGGACAGTGAGGTTCATGGGGGGAGCAGGGCAGACGGCACAAAGAAAGTAACCGGAAAATTTGCAAAATGCAGGCACCTGCCCGCAAGAGCATCCCGATTTAGGAGAACAGGTTGGCATGTACATTGCTCCAGCACTGGTGTCCCACAGAAATCACCAGCTGAGCACATACTGAGATTTAAGCAGATGTCTTTGTGAATCGGGGTCTTAGCAAAGCACGGCAAGGATGCACATGGGATCAAAAGCTGTATTTCACAAGCTCCCATCTTAAGTTGTGCTCCGGCTACTTTGCTAGAAAACAAAGACTTAAATTAGGGGAGAAACAACTATGAGTAGTTTTGCCGAGGATCATGAACCTGTAGAAAGCTGTGCCTGGAAAACAAGCATCCATGCTGCACCAGGAAACCTCAGGAGCAGGGACAGCATCTCCTGCATTGCTGCGGTCATATCAACACAAGTTTTCACTCTCCGTCACTGCTGGGGTCCTGGGAAACAATAGCAAACTGCTACTGCCAGCCACAGCTGCAAGGCAGACAAATCTGTCTACTGTGCCATTACCAGCTGGGAAGATGAGGATATGAGTATCACCCCCATAACGATCTAGCTCATAGACATGCAGATGCCTGTAGGCATGGACTCAGCTAGTAACACCTTTCCCTCCATGTTCAAGTCCCACCTGGGACTCAAGTTAGTTCTGAACGCCATCATTTAAACACACGAAGAGGAAAACACCATGTACATGCTTTCAGATGAGAAATTAAATCAGACATATCTGCACCCTAGGGCTGCCAGCACTCCCAGTTTTACCTTGAGCCCTATGATACTTAGTATTTTCCTTAAAACCACCCCTCCTGGCATCAGCTTTCCTTTCACAAAAAAAAAAAAAAGAAGAAGAAAAACTCATTTCAAATAAGTTTGGAAAAGGGAGCTCCAAAGGCTCAGAACCTGGGGCAAACCATCTTTACCTATTTATTTCTTTATTCAAAATCTTGCAGTTTTTAAGCAGATCTCAGGATTTGGGGCACCACTCTCGTGATTTTTGGAGACGACAATTTTGCACCTGCCCAAGAAAAAGTTAAAACAAAAAAATATCCAGCTGGATCAAAGCAGATCTCCATCCCACCAGCCATTTTGCTGCTTGAAGGTAACACCTGCTAAGCTGGTCAATAGTAGCCAGCTCTAGAGCACTGAGACACTCTGGAGATGCAATGCGACTATCTGTGTATCAACTTATTCTTCAGAGGAGGTGTCTGTTATATTTCCAAAGCAGCTGCTGTCTGGGGATAATATCTACAACCTGCTGTGGTGCGTTTAGCTGCATGAGTTTTATAAAAGTTAATAGATAAGGTTTGGGCAGATCACTGGGTAGTTTTTTTCCCCCTGGATGCTGTGTGTCTAGTGTCCCTTTCAGGGTTGGGGTTGTTTTTTTTGAAAACTTGAGGATACTCTTAAAGCATGAAACTCCATCCACTAGTTCCATTAGCTTGGGCAGGGAATGAGGAGACCTGGGCAAACACTGGATTTTCCATCATGGGAAATCTCAGTGTTTCAATCGTTGTTTCCATCCTGACTTAATGAGAAAAGGCTGAACTGCTGACTTTTCTTTTTGGTTTTATTTTGTTGGTGAAAGAAATAGCTGAGAAAAATGTCATGTAGCAAAATCAAAGTATATGGGGAAAACTAACAGTTTCCTGCAGAAAAATCTGATTTAGCAAAAACTGTGTTTTCTGTCAATGGATAAATTCGATGGAAAAATTCCCAGCTAACTCCGGTAACGAGCAGGGCCAGTGAGTAATATCAACAAGGGCTACGTTTCACATGATGCACAGGGACTCTCCAAACCCAACGTCTTGCTTTTAGGAAGTGGTGTAAGCCACCATAACTTGTCAGGCAATCAAGTTATCCAAATGGTCCATGGAGAGATTCATTCAAAGCCATGGATGTTGTCCCACTTTTCTCTTAGAAGAAACTGAACAGGAAAAAGATGATCAAGTTTTGATAAATGGTTGTTGCCCAGACAGCTGTTTTGCTGGAGGTCAAGGTCCTTTTTAGCCACACTCAGGGTGACTGATCAGGCAATGCGATAAATCTGAGCTGCCAGAGCAAGGAGCTCACTGAATGCACATCTGCTACATGAGACTAGCTCATGTCCCACCCGGCTGTGGGCCAGCCCGTGGGTGTCCTGAATGCAAGCATCTTCCTGAGCCAGACCTGCTGCCCCGCTTCTCTGAGCTCCCCAGCAGAGAGGTAAGTCAGAGAAGAGGGCCCAGCTTTTCAAACTATTACCTTCCCGAGCAAGCAAACATTGCTGCCATGCACAATCTCCCAGCTGGGTTTGCAGTGTATAAAGCATCGATTCTGCTTCTACCAATCAATGTAAAAATAAGCATCCTTTATAAAGAGCCATTTCCTAGCACAGATTGTGCAAATCAAGAGGCGCGGATTCACAGCTACAAAACACGGCCTTCCACCTCTACTGAAATATCCAAGCTTTCTGTTTAAACAGCATGCATAAAACCGCCGTCTTAATTACACCACATTTACAGCATGGGCTCTAAAAATCACTTTTAAGATTAAAAATGGTCTGTGGTTCAGACACACGAACCTTTCAAGTCAGCATTAAATTCCTATTAACGTAATCAGAGCACAGATGCTGTAACACTCCACACTCGTTTGCAATAATTGCACGTAATGGCTGAGGGGAAGGAACCCATCCAACTTGTGCCTATGGGGGAAAAGTGCCGAGGAGGAAAGAAATAGCTCCTAGGTGTTTTTACCTGCTACCAAAGCAGTGCATGCACACGTCTCTCTCTAAACTTCTGGAGCACTATTTATTTTCATAATTAACTGGCTCCTGTTACTATACTATCTGATCACCACACACCTTTACTACATTCATCCTCCCAGCATGCCTCTGAGGTAGGAAACTGCCACTATTCCCATTTTACAGATAGGAACATGAGGTCCAGAGAGATCAGGTGACCTGAGGTTGCTCAGGATATCTGTAGCACAACAAGGACTTGAATTCAGGCAGATGGCTGGAACCATTGGACCACACTCCCTCTCTGTTCCCCACCTCAAGCTATGGTGCAAGTAACTCAGAAACCAAATTAAATCCATGCAGAAGGGAGGGCCCAGGACAATATGTGCACAGTCACATCGCTTTAGGAGGCCTGGAACATTGTACAGGTTTTCACTTATTAAAGAAATAAAAGAAGTCGGATTCTCTTCTCCTATTAGACGTCCTCTCAACTGGTTCCAATGACACCCTCAGAGTTACATCAGTGTAAAGCCCGAGAAACAGAATGCAGAATCGAGTCTTAAAGGGCGGGTCCACACATTCATTAATGTGCTTTTGCTAATGCACACTAAATTTAGCACCTCCTTTGTGAGGTACTAGAAAAAGGTGCATTAGCCTTTTTAAAGTCCATTAGTGAACGTGCATGGTTTTTCGTGATGCTTTAATGCCCATTAAAATAAGCTCATGAGAACTAAAGCGCACATGCAGACATGCCCAAAATTACAAGACAGGGTCCTGATCTTACAAACCCGCGCAGGCTTCAGCTTAAGAACAGGAGCAGCCCCACCGACTCGACACGGAGCACATGGCCTCTGTGTTTTCAGGATTGAGGCTTCACTGTAAAGAAGTCCCAAACGGAAAGAAACGTAAAAACCCAACGCCAAATGAAAGTCTAATGAAGCATGGATTTTCACGGAAGGCACTACATTGGAGGTATGTACTTCAAGCAGGGATTTAGTCTTATAGCACAGCTTTCATTTTGAGGGAGCCCACAGGGCTTTGCAAACTACACTCGCTCCGTTCACTGCTGAGCTGCAGTCTCCACTGGGGTGAAGCCTAGCGACGGCACTAGCAGTACCCAGAAGTTTTGAAAGACGGTGCGAGCACCTGAAGCTGAACTCTGCATCATTCAGCCACACCTCACTCCTGCTGAACCACTGGGAAGGTTTTAGGCGGGTGGATCTCTGCGAGCGAGACTCAGAGACAACACTTACAATTTTCCGATCGTAGAAAGCTCCACTACTGTAGGTGGTAGCCAGGGTTGAAGCGCATTCCTCCAGGTACCAGGGCTTTTGACCATTCTCAGTTGTGCTGCTGATGGAGATGGTGTAGATGCTGTTAGTGTAACCATCGCACGAGCAGTAATCTCCTTCTCTGCCACCGTTTCCTGATGCCCAGATGAAAATGGAGCCCAGTCCTTTACGGCCCTGAATATTCATCCAACAAAACACAAAAAAACCCATAAGGAAACAAGCCGGGCCCAAAATAACTCTTACAGTACCACTACACCATTACAATAACCATTACAATAACTCCACCCCATACCGAGGGACATACGAGTGCAAGGGACCTGTTGGGTTATCAAGCCCCATTCCCTGCTATCACAAGCAACTGCTGCATATAATCCTTTCCGCAGACACCTCCCTTGGCTCTCGGACCCACAGCACTCCCAGCTCCCCCTCCCAGTGAACACTCTTTAAAAAACAAGTTGCCATTTCAAAAGCCCCTCTCTGCCCGTGGTGCATATCTACATGCCTGTTGTTTAAAGCCACCACCAGTCTCAAAGGCAATTACTGCTCAATAGGACAGAGATGCAGAAGAGCCTTGGAGGAACAGGCTTTATGGCTCTCTTTCAAGTTTTCAAAGGGAAAAAAAATCTCAATGTTAATTATGTTTCCTCCCTCAGCAAGACTAAAAACAGAGACATGCAGACACCCTCTACAGGGAACGTTCCTAGCCACATGGCAATGGGGTGGAAATGCCGAGCCAGCTGCAGATGCCCCTTCACGCAGCAGGGCAGGCGGCAGTCCTGCAAGAGTGACCTTGTTCTGATGGACACAGCTGTCCCAGAGGGATGAAAAGAAAGGGCTCATGAAGAGTCTGCCTCCCTTCCTCTTAGCTCAGTAACTCTAACTGGGGGTAACTACACGTGCATGGGGTTTGCTAATTAGCCCCTCAGTAAAGTGTCACTATCTACACATATGGTGCTATTAGGCCAGAGTAAGCTAATTAACTCCACCCGAGGGCTGTACTGCCTGACACAAGTACTATCCTATGGTGGAGTTATTTACTCCCCCGCAACACATGTGTAGATGGTGACCAGGGCTGGCTGGACATGAGGTTGCTTCAGTGCGGGGACTGCCCGCACTGTAGCACCCTTGTGTCCCAGGCAGCCACTACGTACCATGCTGAGCCGGGGCAGAGGAGCTTTGGGCTGGCCAGCTGGCCCCTGTGCCCCCTGCCAGGTGGGGCTGCACCACCCTGGCTCAACATGCCGCAGTCCTGACTGCATGTGTAAACACTGTACCTGGGAGCAATAAACTCTGGTGCAAACTGTGCAGGAGTTTATTGTGTTGCAATAACACATGTACACGTGCCCACTGAAGGGGGAAAAAATCCCACTGAACCAGAAGATGCCCAAAACATCTTGTAAGATTTGATATCTTTTCTATATCAAAAAGATGGCCTGGTACTATCTCTTTATACCAGTCTTTCCCCTCACTTTAGGTTGGAACCAGTACTTGGTGAAGCAGCCAGGGTTTGGCACCACACGTCCAACACCCAACAGAGTCTCAGCATAGCCCAGATTTTGATTCTGCTCTGTGAGAAAGCAGGGGGCAGAGCACAATAAGGGTCTTTACAGCCCAAAGACCTCTCATGAGCCAAAACACAGCAGAGCAGGGAGATCTAAACTCTACCAAGAGCCCTCCATCCTCACCAGGGGGGGAAATTCCACTAGAGTCCTGTTTAGACACAGAAGGGATGGGACAAATGGGGTCCTTGTCTGGTCTTTCCATGGGACACATTTAGATGGTAATGCCACTCCCGCACAGGACCTGGGCTGCAGCCTGCTCTCATTCAGTTCAGCACAGAGATCAGGAATACCACCATGCAAGTCACGGTCATGCGGGCTTTGATAATCACATCACGAGAGCAGAGAACATCAGGACCTATGTTTTGACACCAAAAAAGCAACTGTCTCACCTCCCACTCTTAACCATAGCAAAAAGGGAACAATTTCCAAGAACCTGAGGGGATGCAAGGAGGAGGGACACTGGAGACAGAGGTCACACAGCACCAAAAAAAGTGCCATATAAGACATGACTGGGAGCCAGTCAAACATGAACAAGCCTGTGTTTCTCTCCTAGGAACAGCTTCTTGAATGGTGAGGTTTGGGGTGGGGTGGAGGCGGCGGGGACAAGAGGAGAAGGGATGGAGGAAGGGACATTATTAAAGCACCTGACTCAGGCTTTCGGGCCTGGTAGGTGGGTCAATGTACTCCCTATATGTATCTCACACGATCTGTAGGTCAATATAGCCTTTCGCCACTGGCCTGTAGGTAGGTAAGTGTTCATAGATTCATAGATGCAAGGATCGGAAGGGACTGCAACAGATCATCGAGTCTGACCCCCTGCCCGGGGCAGGAAAGGGTGCTGGGGTCAGACAACCCCAGCCAGGTACGTACCCAGCCTCTTCTTAAAGACCCCCAGGGTAGGGGAGAGCACCGCCTCCCTTGGACGCCCATTCCAGATTCTGGCCACCCTCACCGTAAAAAAGCTCTTCCTGATGTCTAACCTGAAACTGCTCTCCATTAGTTTGTGACCATTGTTCCTAGTTACTCCAAGGGGTGCCCTGGTAAACAGAGCATCTCCTATTCCTTGTTGTCTTCCCCCCACAATGAATTTATAGGCAGCCACAAGATCACCTCTCAGCCTTCTCTTGTGGAGGCTGAAGAGATCCAGGGCCCTCAATCTCTCCTCGTAGGGCTTTCCTTACAGGCCCCTAACCATACGAGCGGCCGCCTCTGGACCCTCTCCATGTTGCCCACATCCCTCTTGAAGTGCGGCACCCAGAACTGGACGCAGTACTCCAGCTGCGGCCTGACCAGTGTCGCATAGAGGGGGAGCATCACCTCCCTGGCCCTGTTCGCCATGCATCTGCTAATGCATGATAAAGTGCGGTTAGCTTTACTGATCACTTCGTCACATTGATGACTCGTGTTCATCTTGGAGTCAACAACTATGACTCCAAGATCCCTTTCTGCTGCTGTGCTGCTGAGAAGGTCATCCCCCCGCCTGTCAGTGTGTTAGGGATTCCTTCTCCCCAGGTGCAGCGCTTTACACTTGTCCTTGTTGAACTGCATCCTGTCCTGTTCTGCCCTTTTCCAACCTGTCCAGATCCGCCTGGATTCACTCCCTACCCTCTAGTGTGTTAACTTTTCACCACAATTTGGTATCATCAGCAAATTTGGACAGAGTGCTTTCCACGCCCTCATCCAAGTCACTGATGAAGACGTTGAATAGCACCAGTCCAAGGACTGAGCCTTGCGGGACTCCACTGCACACACCTTTCCAGGTCGATACCGACCCGTGCAACACCGCTCTTTGGGTGTGACCCGTCAGCCAATCTGTCATCCACCAGACTGTGTAATCATCTACATCACAGCCTGCCAGTTTATCTGTGAGAATAGGATGAGATACCATATCAAAGGCTTTCAGGTGCAGGTGGAGAACGAGAACTCCTGGTGGAGAATGACAACTCCAGCAAACTATCTGACAGAAGCAGAAAAGCCAGAGCGGTTCTTACTGGCACTACAGGAAGCCTTGAAAACACATGCCCTTTTAAGCAAGCTGCACCTTCACCTGAAACGCACTTTGCTTTTCTAGTCCACCACCTACAACTAACCTACAAGGAGACTCTGGCTTGGTCCCACTTAGCCTGCTAGAAACTCGATCCAAAAAGATAATGTAGGGGCTAAAGGAAAGTAGCTCCCAAGGGGTGGGGAGGTGAGGGGAAAGCCACCCAATTTTCCAAGGGGAGGAAGCTGGCATGTGCCCAAAGAGATATTTTGGAAAGACTCCAGGCAGGTCTGAGGTTTATGGGCAGGGAAAGACTTTTTGACTTCTCCCTCCCCAAGGAATCAACTGAAAGGATGGGGGAGGGTTTCTTAATACTTCCCCCAAGAGTTCGAGCAGAGGGATGGTTTATTACCTGTCTAGTTGCACTTCTGGGCTGATAATCTCTATTTGCCCTGCCTCTGGATACCGGGGATAAGCTGGGCTGCTTCCCTCACTTTGTAAAGGGTTTCATTATCTGGTCTGCCTCGCAGCCAAATAAAGAGGACACTTCCAAAGGAGAGATTAATGGAGCTGTCTGGAGCTGTGCAAGAAAAAAAGGATGACTCAATAGCCAAATCATTCGATTCTCGTCTGCTCCTGGATAAGTCTATCTACTTTTCCGATGGGCTGACTACTTGGCCAACTACTACCAGAACTTCAATGAGCCGTTTCCTAGTACAGCATTGCCATCTCTCTAGGGTTTCCTGGATCTCTTAGCTGTCAACATCCTAATCCATGTTTTTGGCTGAGTGATCAGTTCACGTAGGCTGGCTCTGTCTCAGCAAGCCCCTGTAGAGTTTCTATACAAAAACAGATGTGGCTTTGCAGGTTTGGTAGTGCAAAGTTTGGCATGCTGATACTCTTTAGAGCTGCAAGTGGCACAAAGAAGACATTGAATGACTGCCTGCGAAGGTTAAGACCCACACATCCACTCCCCAAGAAAACGGTCTCTCCAGGATTTCTTTCAATGCCATTCAGCTGACCTAGGGAGCAGTCACGAGTTGCCAAGCACATCCAAAAGGAAGAGATCTAGCAGTGATCAGTGTTTGATAAAAATGCAGGGGATCCACAATGTGCCTCACGTACTTTGTGAGTTGTAGCGCCCGCGTTGGCACTTCCTAAGCTCAGGTGACAAGCCTGGTTTTGAAGGCTGGCCCCCGACCAGCTGGCTCACACGGCACACCACCAGACTCTGCGAGCGGCGCAGTCAGATCCTCGGCCCTCCGTCCAGGGCTCAGATTCTGGTCTGACTCACCCCGTACTCACACCCGTCTCCGGCGGCGTTGCAATGGGTGTGAACCAGCTCTTTGACAGGATTATATTGAGACAGTGATGGGCACACATATAATTATTCCTCTCCTAGGGATTCATAAAGGAAAACTCCCTTCTCCTCCATCATGTTAACGGGATGGAGAAGCAGCTATTTCTGGAGGATGTTTCCAGCCACAAGCAAGGGAAAGACTAATAACGTAACTACTGTAAGTTGGCCTGGGAGCCAAGACATGGCTTCCATTAATGCTCAAACACCAAATGGCCAAGATTTCTGCAGGGACGTTTAAAATGCTCAGGGTCTCCGCATTGCTCACTGGCAACTCTGGCATGGATCCTAGGCTTCAGTCCGAATCTGATCCAAACCCCAGTGAAACCCACTTATTTCTTCACTGACTTTTACAGGCTGTGGATAAAGCAGTCAATTTAAAGTAGATTGGGCTGGATTCTTCCTGTTTTCATGACACAGTTCAGTGCTGTATTGACACCGGCTGGTTGTATCCTGGCTTTAAAGACATCAATTACAGCATAGGATAAATAGTCCCCCATTAGCTCAGGAACTAATAAGGTGTGGCTGAGAGAGCAAGTAACAAGAAAATAGATAACACTGGCACAGTCCTATTGCCAATAGATAAAGGCTATATTAATGTTTCCATTAGAAACTCAATTTGAAGGATTTATAACTCAGCCACAGCTATCTACTTGGCTAAAGGTTATCACTAAGGAGCCAATTACAGGCTTTCTTCATAATTTAAAAAGATAGGCTGGGCGATTAGGAGTTATGCATATCAGGGAAGAAATCTGTGAGTCTCAGGTGCTTCGTGGCTCTCCAAATTGATCATACATAAATGATTAAAGCCTGGCTGTTGTTCCCTGGATGGTTCCCTTTCCTGCTCAGATACAGACAGATCCGAGCAAGGGTTTGGTGGACCACAGTTCTCCTCCTGGCTTCCCCCTGGCTTTAGGGGACACCGTAGGGCAGAAGAAGGAGACTTGTCATGATCCACAGCAAAATCTCCTGATCCTGCAGATCTACTAGACCTCCAGACAGAAATTCAGGAGGAAGAAGGGAGCTGTAAGCAAGCAACCCCAAGGGAAGCTCAGCCAGGGGCAGCATAACTCCTGCAGGAGCTACAATGAAGTGTAAAGCCATAGGGCACAAAGCCTGAGATGCCGAGTCTCATGCACAAAGCCTGAGATACCAAATCCTGTTCCCGCACCAAGCTGCTCTTGAAAAGGGGTTGCGATATCTGAAGGAAGGTCTTTTCCCTATGTTGACTGGCTTCATACATACTGCAATAGTGCCCCTTCCAAAACTCATGTAGGAAGGAGCTGGCTTTTCAGAAAGCACCGTGGGCCATGGCCTTAACTTCAGCCTGAAGCACTGAGCTCCTGGCAGAGTTATAGCCAATCTTTCAAAAAGACAGGCAGTGTTGGAGAAACTACTCCACCCCTGGAAGAGCTGTCTGACCAGTCACCGGACTGAGCCTCCAGCTTGGTGACAGCCCTCCGTTTGGATGCCACGTGATAACTTTTGAGCGCTGGATCCCATCAGTCCCCGTATCTCCAGGAACGCTCTGGGCATCAGTGGGCAAAATGCTATTGATTCTGATAGAAACTGGACGCAACGATGCCGTGAAATGAGGGATGCATGGAGACCCCCCTGGGCAGCTGTGCTATAAGCTGAAACCGCTGCTGGGTGGTAGCCATAAATGCACTGCAGCCTCAGTTCAACTGTGCCCCTGCTCGCACTATAGCCTGAAGATATTGGAAGAAGAAGTCAAGAAGATGGAAAGGATGAGGAAGAAAGCGAAAAAGGATGGATCTGGGTTTGCCAGCAGAACTGAAGATCTGTGGCTGAAAGCAGGTTTCTCCCTCCAACCAGCAGCTGGCACAAGGGGCACATAGAAGACAATCCTGCTGATAAGCAGCCGGCATGTTTCTTGGCTGCTTTTTGCCCTGCCACAAGGCTACAGCAGTGGAGCCCCACCGAGCCGTCTGAGGCGCATAGATCAGGACATGCTCCAGTGGGTTTTCAGCAATGGCTCTACTGCGTGGTGCCAGAAGGTGGTAAGTGTTAACAAGGCTTAAGAATAGGCAGGGAGGGTACCTACATATAGCCCCCGGCTGCATGAGAAAATAGGGGGCCATGGTATGGCGCCTGGACCATAATGAAGAGGTAGACCTGTATCCTCAGAGCCTTTCAAAAAGAATAGAGGACATGGAGAAGTGGAGGGCACGGCGTACCCCTGGCTCGTGAGGGAATGAGGCCCCACTGAGAACCCATTTCCACAAGGCAGAAAATGAAGGGACCTGGTATGCGATGAAGGAGAAAACAGAGCCATGTGGTGACGGGGGGTGCGAAGGGCCACACAGTCCCAGCACGGTCAGGTGGAGCATGGAGCAGACCCCAGCATAAGGTAGTGGAGGTATGAAGGATATGTGTGCATACACACGTGCACACAGCCTCTGGCATGGCGAGAGGGGATTGCAGGGAGGAGGAAGAAAGGGATGCACAAGACACTGGTGGAGGTGGAAAGGGAGGGATGCGGGGGCCCCGATGCCTAGTTCTTCTCACCATTAAACATTTGTAGTAGGTACAAATCCCTTCCTCGTGCATCAGCCTCACTTCCCAGCCTCCCAAAAGGACAATCACAGGGAACCCAGGAAGATGAAGCCTGGGCCTGGGCCTTTCCCTTTGCAAGGTCCCTCCGCTAGAGTGGGGAACAGCAGGGAGACGCTTGTGGAAGGATCGGACCTCCTTGGCTAGCGTGCTGAGGGGTTGTGATTTGAGTAAAAGCAGCAGATGTGGTTATTGGGACAACACCTGTGAAAACCTGAGTGCCAGAGGATCTCCTGCACACTACAGCCATCCAAATGCCAGACGCTCTGATCAGCTGCTGGAGCCTATTTAGTTATATCACGTCCCTGTGGATAAGAAGACCTAAAGAGATGTCTGGTTCCCAGCTTCTCTGTATTTACATTGAGTGAACTCCCTCGTCCTTCAATGAATTCCTCCTCAGACTACCTACAGGAAATTAAATAAATAGCGGGATGACCCCAACATGCACCTTATTTTTAGATAATGTTCAAGCTGTCCAGGGTATGTTCAGGGCCCTTTGTGCGACAGCTCTGACTTTGGGAACCACACTTTCCATTTATGCCTCGCTTGCCATCCCAAACTCTCAAAGAGCTTTGCAAAGCCAGGGAGCTCCCATCCCCATTTCGCAGATGGAGAAACTGAAGCCCACAGTGATGCTGGAATTTGCTGTGGATCCCAGCGGTTCAGCTGGAGCTCTCAAGACCAAGACGTCCTGCCTCGTAGTGCTATCCTTCCCCGTGGGGCCTCCTGCACCAACTGAGATGCTTCATCTGATGGGGTTATTTAAGGATGGAGCGTCCACCCTGCAATTCTGCCCCCGCTTTGTTCGTACATCAGCAGGAGACTGCCGTGTGGGTTTGGGGAGTGCAGCTGAGATCACCTTTCCTTGCGCTCTAATTCAGGGTCTGAATGCCCGTGTCTTGAGCTGGAGGTCATCCCAGGTGTGTTGTTGCTAACACAAAAAACCCCAAACCCAAAATGATACTAATCACAGCGTGCGGAGGATGCTGGCAGTTTGCAATGTTTCATCCCGCTTGGCACAGCTAAATCTGCAAGCAAGCAGCATTACTCGATAATGACACCCTGTCAAGGAGGGGCCGATGCCACAACAGGACTTTTTTCTCAACACTTCGCCCTCCTCCCCTCAAGATCCCCTGAAATAATTCTTAAGTTGCAAAAAGAAAAATGAGGAGGAGATGCCAAAGTGTGCATGGAGGAAGAGGTGTGACTTGCCCTCAAAGTTGCAGGGGAGTTCTCGACAGACATCTGCAATTTAAGGTTCCCCAGGGAGCATATTTTACTCCGTGCTGACCACCAAAAGCACACAGCTGGCTTCAGGATTTCAGACAGCCAGGACAAGTCTGACTAGTCCAATCTGAACCGGCTGTACCTCTTCGAGGGACGGCACCAGGACACGCACAAAGCCTGAGATACTGAATCATGGTCATGCACCAAGCTGTGCTTGAAAAGGGGTCATGATGTCCGAAGGAAGGTCTTTTCCCTATGTAGGCTGGCATCATACATACTGCAATAGCGCCTCTTCCAAAACTCAGAGCTGGCTTTTCAGAAAGCACCACAGCAAAAGACAGGGCTTGGTCCAGCAAAAATTCAAAAGCTTGCCATAGCCTGCAACTCCCTTATCATTTGCTCCCAGCTCTTGTTGCAGGGTTATACTTGCTCCTAATTATAAAAGTCTCTGGGGCTAGAACTCAATCTTTACTGTGTCTTTATACAGTGGCTAGGCCAACAGACCCCATCTTGACTGGAGCCTTTGGTCTCTACCATGCTATGCATCATAACGAACTGGGCGGTGTCTGGGCACACATCTATGCTGGATCTGTGACTCTTTGCAACTCTTCCCACATATTAATGGGTCTTGAATTAGTGAGGGGCATAGGAGTAGAAGGGGCCTCCTCAACCATCAACCCCTACACTCCCAGACAGCCTTTTACCCATTTACCAGAAATGATGTAGACATGGCTGAGAAGACCTGACTGCTGCATGCAGTGCAGAGAAGCTACTGAAAAGCCAGCTAAGGTGATAGGCTGTATCAGCAATCAGAGAGGGAACAGAGAAGTACAAGGACACTGTAAAGTAACCACCTAACTGACCTTTGGTAATGCACTGCATTTGGGCCACGCCGGCTCCAAAGACATGCAGCGGAAACAGGAATATTCCAGACAGGTAGCGAGGCTGGGGAGGGAGGGTCGGTACAAAGAGAAAGGAGACAGCGACAGACAGCTGGAAGGTCCTGTCTACTCCCTGCCAGAGGTCACTCAACAAATTTAGATGGGAATAAATTTGGGACAGACAAAGGTCACTCCTTTAAGCAGGGCAGGAATAACCTGTCAAAGCCACTGAGGATAAATATTAGCAGCTTGGTAAGAAAGAATGAGACCATTACATGAGAGGGCCTTGCTGTCACACTAGCCAGGGTTATGGTAAAGAGATGAGCCATCCCCATGCTCCAGGGCATGCTCTGATTGCTATCAGAGAGGACAGGAGGTCAGGCAGGAACTTGCCCTCATGCCTCGCATATGTATCCACTGAGGTGCCCTGCACAAACCTGCAGGTCTGATGCCCAATGCCAAGATGGAGCACACTGACCCACGGGAGGCAAGAGAGGGAGAAGGGACACAATGCCACAACAGCAATCCCAACACCAGCCAACCCCATGACCTGGCTTGGAAGTACTCCATCTCCTTGCACCCGCAAACTGGCAGCGCTGGTTGTCTGCTGTCATGTAAGACTCAAGGGTGAGGGGACAATAAGCTGGGGCAGGGAGGGAGTGGGTGGATCATCCTTAGTGCAACAACAGGAAGATAGACATCCTACCCCCGACCCCTGGGAAAATAAATCTAATTAAACAGCAGTAATAAAATATTCTCTCCCTTGCAACGCGTTCGATTTCTTAACCCAGCTTCCAGTTACAATTTGGAATTAGACCTTGGGATGAACCTCCCTCACTGGAGCCACAGACCCCGAGCCTGCTGCGAAGTTAAGGCCAGCCTCTTTCCTCAGGGATCCTCCTGGCCCGAAGCAACGGGGTTGTCCTGATTTATGCTGATACTGATCCATGCACGGGGAAAGCCTGAACATGGGAAGAATATGCCCAGAGCAGCTGCAATGATAGGCATCAAAAAATGGAGCTTCCTGCTGCAGGGGAGTGGGTCTGAGAGCACGCCTGCTCTTTTACCCACCAGCCACATCAGCCCAACCCAGCAATATGAATGCCTCCAAACTGCAGATGTGAGTGTGTGCTGGGGGCAGGACTAAAGGGATTCACATGGCAGATGCCTGGGTGGCCGTAGCTAGACGCCCGCTCGAGCTCTCGATAATGGCATCACCCTGGCTCAGCTTACACGAGGGGAAAACAGACGTGAGTCTCCTCCAGGAAAG
Organism: Gavialis gangeticus; assembly: GCF_001723915.1. Lineage (NCBI taxonomy): Eukaryota > Metazoa > Chordata > Crocodylia > Gavialidae > Gavialis > Gavialis gangeticus. Next base: position 7,872,286 of record NW_017728996.1, on the reverse strand, counting down.
CTCCCCGGGCGAGGGCAATGAGGGAAGTTGTGATGCCAGCAAGACTTCAGGATTTTTGTTCCCACCTCATAACAACACTCTCCCCTCTCAAGTCTTTGGGTGCTTTTAATCTCAATTCTGCCCAAGCTACCCTCCTCCCCGCCTCTCTCTCTCACACACACACACGCACACACACACTTCAACTTCATAGGGAGCAAAAGGGCAAAAAAAAAAACCCAACAAAAAAGCAAAACCCGAGAGTCTCCAAGGCACTCAAAGAGTCACACCTTTTTAATGCCATGCTCAAAAGCCTGTCTGGCCAACGGACCGGGTCCATCAACTGTCTTCCCATCATCATCTGGCCCCCAGCTCGCGCTGTAAATGTCAATGTGATCGGGTCTGATGCCAAGCGACTTCGCTTCAACAACATCTGTTACATCTCCATCTAACATACGAATGCCTAAAAGCACAAAAACATTAGACATTAGGGCTTAATGGCTTCTATGAAAGTGGAAGGATTGCAATCAAAGGCCTTTGTTAGCGGCTGCTGAGAACTGAAAGGCTTGTAATGTCTTGAATAGCTTAAAACAATGCCACTGTGTATGCTGTAATGAGCTCTGCTGCCTGAGTTCTTAAGCTATTTTGGAAACCTTTCCCTCTCTCACTTCTCTCTCCTCCTCTCTCTCTGTTACGGATTTAATTGCAAATGATGGAAAGGAATTAAAATTATACTTTATTTGGAGCTCTCGGGGCGTTCTGACACAGAAGCAGGATTCACACAGCCGACGACTTCAGAGCCCAACGTCGCGTTTCCCCGACACCGAGAACCAACCGTGCTCACAAAGTTGCCCTACTTGCTGCTGCGAGTCTCGCAGCTGCCGGAGATAATGCGCCTTTAAAATTCCTTTAGCTGTAAATGCTCCATGTTCAACTTTCTCTTGTTCCCTTTACAATTATAGCGAATCAAATCATTCATCTTTACACCTGGAAGATATTAGCCTGTTTCCTAAATGCTCACCAAAAAGAAAAAAAGCCTAGGCTTAGAATGTGTCAGGAATGGACTTGGCGTGTTAGCTCACGCACTTTATGTAGAGCTGTTTGCTCCATGCACCAAAATGACACAGCACAGCGGTTTCTCATCAGGAACAAACTGACTTCTTCACAAAGGAAGAAGAGCTCAACTTATCTGTCAGATGATAAATGAGAAGGAAGGGGCTACTCCTACAGACCCGGCATTCAGTGAGCAACCTGACATAAAAGACTGACCGGGAGGGTTCAAAACTTCACAGGACAGTTAAGTATAGGAAAAGTGTATTTTGAAGGCTCAAGTATGAGATTTTTGAACATCTCAACCCCTTGGATGGCTTTGGAAATTTACAGCCAGATCTCCAGGAAGAGAGAGGGAATGTTATTACTGAACAAAAAAGGGATGAAAACAGGAAGGGGGAGAGGGGATGAAACAAAACCCAACACTGGGCACATCTACACGTGCCGATTTAAGGCACATTAGCCATTTCTAAGGCAATTAAGGGCATGGGTCTACATGTGCGTGCCCTTAATATGCCTTAAAAATGGTGATTTTAAGCTACCCACACCTAAATTTGATACCTACAAAAGCAGGTATCCATTGACAACATGTAGCGGGTGCATGCAGATACACATGCACCCCTTGAAAACGCCAGCCGCAAAACCAGAAGTGCCGCCAGAGGTGCACTTCTGGTTTCGCCGCTGGTGATGGGCTCAGTGATCGGCCACTGCCCACCCCCCCCGCCCCTGCCCGGGTTGGTGATCATCCACTAGGGACCCCCCCCACAGGTCAGTGATCTGGTGCCCCCCCAGACTCAAGAGGCACCAGTCACCCATGCAGGTATCAAATTTAAGCACGAATAGCTAAAGCGCCTTAATGCACATATAGACATGTTAAGGCGCATTAACACTATGTCAACTGGCTTGGGACTACTAACTTTAGTCCCAAGTCAGTCCACACACTGCATTAATGCCCCTTAGCGCATGCACATGTAGATGTGTGCCTAAATCACCTTAATGCACATTAGAAAAATGTGCATTAAGTTTAGGCGCACGTAAAAGCACGTGTAGACATGCCCTGTGTATCCAAAACACAGAAGGATAAGCAAGTGTTCACCGTCTCCCCGCACGCAGCAACTCAGCTGGCCCCGAGAAAAGTATCAGCACCCAGAGGGAAGCTGCAGGACAGCAGAATTGCCTCCGATAGCCTGAAATCACAACAGTCATGCTAAGAAGGTGGAAAAAAGTAGGTATGAGGGAACCATTTAACTCTAGCTCTCCATCATCCTTTAAGTCTCCCCCACTTGCCTCCCCAAGGTGGAGCGGTACGAACAGCTCATCCCGCTGATACACAAGGGGCCCAGGCAATGGAACAGGGAATCGCTGAGGCTGTGAAAACTAATTCAATTAGAGAAGTGACAGAGCTCGGACAGCTTCTTCTGTGATGTGGCTTTTCCAGCCACATGAAGCATTCGCATCAATCTCGAGAGAGAAAGCTTGTCTGCCTCTTCCCTTGACAGCGCAAGGCACCTTGCCTGCAAATGCCCGATGGGAAAACAGATAAGAAAGGGGAATGAGCTGGAAAGAGCCGACTTAATAAGATGTGGCGGAGGCTGCTCCTGGCTCATGACAAGACTGCAAGTGTTGAACTCTGCCACTGAATCTCTAGTGTTAAAGACCCATGGAGCCAGGCGGCTTGCCTCCGTGCGTGGTTTCCCAGGGGCCCTGAAAATGGGACGCGCCCTCTGAGGTACAAAATTCAGCTTATTGGGTAAGCAACGCTATTCAAGCAAGCACAGTGTGAAGGAAACCCCTGCTGCTCAAGCAGTCATGGGTCGGGCCTCCAAATATTGTGAAGCTGGCATACAAAATCATGAGGTTTTTAAAAAGCAGCATATCTAGGAGTCTTTTCTGTCTCCTGGGTTCTCTGCCTGTAGTGCACACTCGCCGCATCTTTGCACAAGCAGGAAGGCTGGTAATCATCCCTTTGAAGGGGAAACTAAGATTGTCACACATTCCCCAGCATTAGGAAGGATTTTTTTGCCCGCTGCACAACTGGTGAATGGGCAGTGCTCAGCCACTCTGGCCTGGGAGCCAAATGAGTGGCACAGTGTTGGTCTGCAGGTCAGATCCAGCTCAGAGCTGGTCACAACCCAGCATGCCAGCCTGATCCCATGCGCTGTATCTGGCTGCAGAGGGCCCATGTGTGGGGCCAAATCATCCAGCCCATGTCTGGAAACTTGGTAGGGTAGGAGCAGCGGCAGCATTAATTGCCGTGGCTCTGCGAGCAACTATGCTGCTACTGCTCCCCTGCCGCCAAATTTCCAGGCCCGTGGGAAGATGACATAGCTTCAAGGGCCAGAAGCTGAGCACCACTGGGCTAGATCATGATGTATTATCAGGGGAGAGGGTGTTTGTACGTTTGCTTCTGTTTATCACCAGTTCTTGAAGAACCAGACATTAAGCCCAGCTGCCGGCAGGGCATGGGACAGCGTGGGTCAGTGCTCGGGGGTGGC
>NW_017728996.1:7863186-7868621 GCF_001723915.1 Gavialis gangeticus | reverse complement strand
GGGGGGGGGGGGGGGGGGGGGGGGGGGGGCCGAGATGCCCAAGCAATGTGCTTTGCTCCCATGCACAGGCCACATGCCAATGGCCAGATAAGAGTTTGGGAAGAAATACTGCCCCATCCCTCCCTGCCTGTGAGAGTGGCAGGGACCATTCCTCTGCAGCCTGAGGTGTGGTTCACCTGGGATCGCTGGGCACAGCCTACTAACCAGCTCCCTTCCAGGGCAAGGGGCTGAATGCCGTTTGGTCTCCCCTGTCCTTTGCCCACATCCAGTCTCCCAGAGATAGAATATTTCCATCAAAAGCCTTTAGGCTTAATACAGGATTGTCCACACGACACCTAGTAGCCAGTGCTCTCCAGGGCCGACGAGATGGTGACATGGTCCATCTGCCCTTAACGATGATGCCACGGAAAATGCAGAGGCTGTTTCCGCAAGCAGGTCTTACCCATCTCTCTCTGCCCTCAGGGACGTGGTCCTAGAGTGCAGGAGGCAAGCGAGGGACTTGCTTGAGTGACAGCAGAACCTGGCAGTGTGACAGCACCATGCACGGGGGATGTGGCAGCACAAAGCAGCTTCTGGATTAACAAGTTGTTGCAATGACTCTTAGATTTTATTTTGCACCACAGGGATCTGCTTTGATTAAAGAGGATGAGCCCAGGCTGCATCCCCCACAAGGGCAAGGGACTCATATACCTCAGCTAAGGGAACAGCTAGAGGGAAGTATGTATAGTTACTGCCAGTGGAAGCCTGGCACTGGTGGGGGTGAAGAGGGCTGAATCTGGGCACAGGGAGGGAAGCAGGAGGTGGCGCAGCGGGGAAGCCATGCTCAGCTCCTGCACAACAGGCCATGGGACCCCACAGAGAACCGCAAGGGGTGCTTGCAAGGTCTTTATTTTCAGGACTGTAGCTACAAAAGACAAGGGACTCGCCTGCCATCAACCCCATGCTGCCCTTCTAGCAAGGCGTGGCCACAGAGCCCTTGAGACCCAGTCCTGGCACTGTCCTAACAAGCCAACACAGAGGGGGCCGAGAGGGGCCGTCACGCTGCAGCCACAAGCGGCCAAAATGCAAGGAGCTGCCAATGCAAGGAGGGGCAGGCAGGTAAGGAGAAAGGGGAGAGAAGGCTTCAGCTCTGTGCTGCCATTAGGGCTTCCTGACCTTGAAACAGAACAGGAGTCTGCTGAAAGGGGCTGCAGCACAAAGACCAATTGCTACAAAGGCCATGGGCATGCTACAAGGGTCACCTGTGCCCCGCAAAGCCTCCGGTGCCTGCACTTCACCCTGGCAGAGCGGCTCTGTTGCAGGCACTGGTGCTTCCCGGCAAGTTTTGTGGGCAGAGCTGCATCTGCACTCGCTGACCTGGTGTTCGTGTCCCACCGCGGGGCTCTTCGTGCAGCCGCAGACAGAGCGAGCAGCTCTGGATGAGGACACGGCCATTTCAATAATGAGGAAAGCAACCAAAGGCTCTGGAAATTAAGAGTGTCATGACAGAAGCCACCACTCCCGGGGCAGGCTGCGGGAGAGGAGGTCTGGAGCCAGGACAGGTTGGTGTTGGACCAGTCAACCCTGATTCTGCACAGCAGTCCCGATCAGGAAAATGCTTATACCAGTGACTTGAAGCAAAGCATGGGCTTACGTGCTGCCCAGAGCTGGGCCATCTGCGGGGTATTGATAAATGGAAGATACTGCTTCAGAGGGTTTGGTCCCATCCCGATGAGAGGGCCACGCCAGTTCAGGCAGGCCTCCTGAAGGCAGGCTCACTTGAGCTTTGCAGGGCTGCTCCGTGGCAGCGCATCATTTTCGTGCCCTTGGAACCAGCTGGGTTATAAGAAGCATTTCCCTCTCCACATGATCTTTTTCTTAAACAAAACACATGCAGATTTAATTACAGTGGTACACTTGACTGTTGTCCAGACTACCTCGAATCTATCTTTCCCAGGGCAGCCCCCCTGCCAGCAGAAAAAAAACCTTACAACACAGAGCAAAGGAGCAAAGTCTTTTATAAAACCTCCCTTTCATAGGGAAGTGCACTAAAGAAACTGAAGAGAACAGGCAGAAAAAAAACCCGAAACCTGATGTCATGACTGCATTTTTACTGCAAGGTTTTGTGTTTCCTCAACAGCACGGGCAAGGGGTGGCTGCCAGGGGATGGTTTTTGCACTTGCTACATGAGCGTGCGATATTTAGAGACAGCAAGGTTATTTCAGCTAATCAGTCACCAGCACGCCGTCATCTAGCAGGAGCTGACAAATAGTATTTGAGGTTCGTTATTACCACATCCTGCCCATTCTTCATCCTTAAAAGAAAACATTTAGTAATGTCATCCTTCAAAGCAGTAAAAGCCATGTGTGCATTAGGGGTAAAGCAGAGAGAGAGTCATCAACCCACTCTGACCTTGGCTCTTGGCTAAGATCTCAGAGCACAATGTTTGCTACAGTCTCTGCTGGTGGGAAGGTCAAGGCCACCTCTAGTGACCAGGAACCAGCTCTGGGGATCCTGCAGGACTTTAAAGGATGGTCTGGAGAATAAAGCATGGTCCTGGGACTCAGAAGACAAGGGTTTCATTCCCAACCCTCAGCCCCAAACGTCCTGCATGACCTTGGGTGAGTCGCAGCCTCTCTGTGCTTCAGCTCTCCTTCCAAAGCAGGGATGATGGTACCTCCACGCCTTACAGGGGTGTTTGGAGGCTGAGCTACAAAGAGCAGCGGGGTGCTGGCAATATCTGCACCCTGAGAGCTGTCTTTAAAAATCAGCTGTAAACTTCTCCCTTTCCTTTGCTTCCTTCACTCCTGTCCGGAGCCCAACACTAAGACTCACTGCACAGCAAACCAAACTTAGCTCGGAAAGAGCTGGCAAACGCATCCACATGCGGATAACAGGGTCTAGAGAAGGAAAGCAAAGTGAAATAAAAGAGGGGTATGTGGGGGAGGGAAATAAGTCCGCTATTTCCCACCCAGCAATCAATAAAAGCCTCAGAACATCACAGGCTGCACAAAGCTCTTGGAGCCGGGAGGGGGAGGGAGGAAGAAGGTACGCCAGGACCACTTTTTGTTTATTGAGCAGTAATGTATTTTGCCTACAGCAAATGAAAAAGCAATGCAAGAGCAATGAAGAGCAGCAAGTAAAACTAGATTGTAGCTTTCTGAGTGTGACAAATAGGTTTCCCTGACAAGTTTTGCTCATTAATCGCGAGTTTATTTTAGTAATCCATCTCCCATTGCTTTCGCTGCAGCCGCGGCACATTCTGTTCCACAGTCGGGCACTCTATACCATTTAGGTTTAAAGAGTTGCCTAAACCCCACGACCTCCAGCTGTCTGTCTTGTTTTATCATTTGGTTCGACAAAGCCTCCCTGCTCCCCTGACAGACAGCCACATCAAGGTGCTCATTAAAGAAATCAAATGAAAAAGAGAGCGGTGTATTAGCATAAAGCTGACAAATAATCCCTGCCTCTGTGGCTGGGATGGGGAATATACTCAACATACAGGATTCATGCTTCTAGGGTCTGATCCTGTTCACCTTTGATTCCCACTGCAGCAATTGGAAGCAAAAGACTTGCACCAGCCAACCTGCACCCGACAGTTGCTCATCCTAACAGCCCTGGCTCCTCTCACTGCGGTCTGCTCTGCAAAACGGAGCTACCCTGAGCTGAGAAGTGTGAGCAGATGCCCCAGTCTTGCACAGACCTCCAAGCTTCCAAAATAACCATCTGCCTTCTCGTCCCCGTACTGAGACACCAAGACATGAGATGGTGTTACACGCAGGCATGTCCACACCCTCCACCAGACAGACTCAGCATTTCCAAAGCACTCAAGACCAATTCTGGGAAAGGGGGAACTTATGTCTTCCAGGGAAAAGCCATATGCTGGCAACCAAATGCTCTAGCATGGAGCAGGCTTCAGCAGAGAGGTGCTAGGGAAAGCAGGGTCTCAACTGGTTTAAATCTCCAGTAACCCCTTCAGGGTAGCACTCTGCAAGCCAACCTCAAAGTGGAGAAAAAGAAAGAACTTGGCTGAAGCATGTGGAGAGGACTGTAAGCTGATGGCACGATACAGAGAAATATGGTATCGCTCAGTCAGCTCTTTTCCTCAGTGGTTCGTATGAATAAAATGGAAAACCCGTGCTGGGCTCAGCCTAGTCCCATGGGTGCGTGGCTGATGGCCGTCTTGTCGCTGTCTCACTAACAGCCCCTGCAACCCCCTCCCCTGGGTGGGCTGGCAGAGGAAGAAGCTAAGTGACCCTCCACCCACAGACAGACCCATCTTAGTGTGTGCGCTCTGCCATCTGCTGCTTGCCCAGCCACAGCAACCATGGCTGGAGCGGCATCTATTCTGCAGGTTTTACTCCTGAGGATGCTCGTATGTGGGCTCCTGCCAAGGCCACATCTGCCTGGATCATGGTCCAAACTATGACAGTGGGAGTTAGGCTGACTGAGAAGCTTGTACCTGTTGCTAGGAGCAGCCCTGCTCAGGTCCTGTCCCTGCTACTGAGGTGGGCTACGCCCGGCTGGCAAACTGCTTTGCAAAGTCATTTTCCTGCAGATTTAGTACACGGCTGCCCATAAAAACACCCAGCAATCTATGGCCATCCCAGCCTGTGCAGTGTCCCATGTGCAAACTTAGGCAAGTTAACTTCATCTCACTGACCCCATGCCTCACGGCCACTGCAGCTATAAAGTTTCAGGCTGGGTGATCCTTAGTCTTTGGTCTTAATTGCTCCAAGTTGAAATTGGTTAATGGAGATGCTAATGCAAATGAGCTTTGTGATTCTAATTGGCATCAAGAATCCAATTTACTGATGGAAATTAATTTACTTCCCTAGGATTTATTACTTGTAATATAACAGTGCCCAGGTCAGGGGGGTTGGAGGCTCATTTTCCGTGCACTCATATGCATGGAGTTGATAGAAATCAGTTGCTCTCAGTTATGGACTTAGACATTTGCTTAGATGGAAACTCAAGTTCCTTTAAAAAAAGAATAACTTAAATGCAATTAATAACCCAGTGGCCTCGGCAGTTGAAGAGGAGAGGCTGATCTGCAGACCATGAAATTCCACACTCCAGCCAGGCTCGCAATGGGGCCCATAGCGAGCGGTCAGGTTAACCCACCCTCTAGCAGAGCTCGCAGAAGAGCAGAACGACCTGCACTTCTAGCTTGCATCTCAGTGGGCACATCTACACGAGACACTTACTGCACAGGTGCCTAATGAACTGCGCAGTCAATGTCTCAGTGTCTACATGTGCACTCCTATTAGGGCACACAAAATGAAAAAGCTCTGCAGCAGGGTAGTACCTGTAAATACAAGTACTAACCTGCTGTGGAGTTTTTTCATGTGCAGCAGCATACACAGAGATGCTGCCCTGGCTGGCTGGGGCACAGGGTGCTTCAATGCAGGGCTAATCAGTAGGTAGCCCCTGGGTTGAAGCACCCTGTGCCCCAG
>NW_017728996.1:7838474-7863079 GCF_001723915.1 Gavialis gangeticus | reverse complement strand
CCCCTGGGTTGAAGCACCCTGTGCCCCAGCCAGCTGCTCTGTATCATGTGAAGCCCAGTCGGAGCAGCCCTGGGCTGGCAGGCTGACCCCCAGGACCTGTGCCAGCCTGGGCTGCTCTTACTGGGCTGCATGTGCCGCACACAAATATTGCTCTGGAGTTTTTTGCTCCCAGGTGCACATTCAAACGGCATTAACTGAACGTGTAGATGAGCACAGTGTGATGGAGAAAGCAGCCCCTCTGGGCATGAGCTGATTGTCCGGAACGAGCAGGGCCTGAGCCCCGGGTGCTCCCATCCTTCCCTCCCCCTGCAAGTGATCAACCCCTATGGCAAGGGCAGGAATTTTTTCACCCACATGCCCTCCCCATAGTGCAAAATGCTCAAATTGTCTCAACAGACCAGCCCACAAAGGGAGCAAGGAAAGAAAGATGGTGGTGGGGAAAGGGAGAAGAGATGCAGGGAAGCAGAAAGGATTCTTCTAGCGGAAGGTGTTCCTGAGAATGGACAGGAGCAGTGGGCCTGAGTCAGGCCCCAGAATCCCAAGAGCTCGCTGTGGTGGCACCAGATGATGCAAGCTGTCCTGCTGGCCTGTGCTTCCCCATGAGCAAGTGACCTCCTCTCCTACATGCCGGGCCACAAGGAATTGTCTTTGTGCACATCTCCTCTAGGAGATGAAAAGGGAATAGACTTGTGGGTGATATCTGGAGAACAGAAAAGGACGGAGGGGTGTCAGAAATTCAGGGGAGGAAGGAAAATGAGATAAACAAGATCTATTCCTGTTCTGCCCATACTTCTGTCCCGCCTTCCCTTGTGAGTGCCCTGACAGCTCTCCCGTGGCCAGCACAGGCTCATTACTATGTTCCCATCATGCTGTACCAGCTTTCCCAGAGGCAGCATTTTTGCTGACAAAGCTGTGCTGGTTGCACTGCTCGGTCACAGACAGTCAGAAGCCCTGCAATGCTCTCCCGGGAGGGCAGTTCTGGAAGAAGGAGAGGGGCAGAGTAGGGGGACCATGCACTTCCCACCCCCTCAGCCCACAAGGGGAAGGGGCAGGCAGCTAGCACACAGCCGGCCTCCATCACCCCGTTTTATAGCAACACAAGGAGTAAAATCCAACTCCACCATAACAAATGAGCCCACAGACCAAGCTAGGCAGAGGGCCAGGCAGCAAGACCCTTGCTATGGATGGTGCTGCAATTCCAGGGATGGACTCCAAGAAGCAGGGAGTTACTAGGAAAACATCCCCGGCCCCAACTCGAGCCATCTCCCAAAGGCCTGCAGCAGAGCAACCTGTTCCACTTCTAGCACGATCCTACATCGGCACCTGTGGGCTCAGGGTTACACTTAACCACAGGGAAAAGCTAATGGCAAAATGTATGATATAGGAAAGACTGTACAGAGCAGCAGCAAAACCTGTCTGTGACAAATGGAGACCTAACTTTGTTTCTCAGACTTCTCCCATCAGCTCCATCTCGGAGGCAAACATCCAAAGAGCCCCAGTTCTCTAAGTCACCCTCCTGAATGATTTACATTTACATCTCAATCCCCCAGCTGATTCTACATCTGAACTGGGGTGTGGTGTCTGCTCCCACCGACACTGCTGCTACCGACTCCCCTGGAGAAGGGGTTGGTAGCAGAGGAGGTTAGAGAGGGACAAATCCAGTTTGCAGCCGCATTCAAAGTTGAGGGCATCTGTTTCTGTTCTGCCCTGAAAGGGAAACCAATGATCTTCATGAAAAGAGCACGGTGTCAATGCCTCCGTTTTCATATCAGCATGTGCATGTATGCATGCTGGTGCTGCGGGCCCACAGGCGGGTGAACGCCAGTTCAAATCCTAGATCAGCAGTTTTAGTCTACTAGATTGCAGTGAATCAGTCAGTTGTTGGCCAGTGCCCTCCCTACAGAGCAACAGGCCTCAGTCTCTCAGAAGCACTTCCCAGTGAAACTGAGACACTTCCATGAAACTACCATGAGCAGCTCCAGAGGTCTGCACTCAAAGTGGCTTTAAGGGATCTACACAGTGAGACTCAGACAGGCTACAACATCTACCTGAAAATAAGGCCCCTTGGTCTCTATGTAAAAAGCAGGGAGGTGACTTGTAAAAATTACTCTCCACTGATGACATCAGGACATCTATCATGACAATTCAAAGATTCAGAAGACCCAGGACAGACCACTGCTCCAAAACCAAGGCCAGTTCTCTCTTCATTCAAGACACCACACGCCACAGTTGTACGGGCATAGGCATGCAGCAGCGAGCCATGGGAAGCGAGAAAGCCAGAGCTGAGCGCCAGCCTTACCTCCAATCTTTGCGTTGTACGCTATGCCCACGATGCAATGGGAGTTGTTTGCGGAAGCTGCGACTTCTCCCGCGCAGCGGGTGCCATGCCTGAAAAGAGAGCGTACCATCAGGGTGTGCCCTGTGGAAAGGATTTCCAGCATGCAAGCACAGGTGTGCATCGTGCCCCTGTGGCACACGATCCCCAACTGCCTCAACATCATGCCTAGTCATCACAGGCAGAAGGCAGGGCAGGCTTGCACCTTACAAACTAAATGGTTCAGAGAGGCACAAGCTTTCCTAAGCATCAACCTACTTTGTCAGATGCTAGGAATGGACTCAGCCCCATGTAAGAGCCCCACCATTCCTCTGCTGTCCCAATCCTGCAGCGATGTCACAATGATCCATTTGTGACATCCCAATCCCTCTGGTGAGATCACAAACACAGGCCTAGGCTGCAGCCGCTCAAAAGACTGAAAGATCCTCATTCGAGACACCAGCTCAAGAGATGGAAAGATCCTTATTCAACCAACACAACAATGGCCAAGGGAATGCAGGAAATTATTGGGAAAGCAAATTGCTTCTTGTATGAATGTTTCCTTTTCAAATGTGCCACCATGTGGAAGTCCCACTTCAATTTAAGTTCCAAAACCGTGTCAAAGTTTTGACATCTAATCCACTAAATTAGAGAAGTGCTTAGAGGATTAGTATTGTTAAGGGAATTCATGTAAGGTCACCCTTAAAACTAGTTTTTTGGTTGGTCCTGTTAGACTAGAGGACACAGCTGCAGCAGGTTGTTCAGGCATTTCACTACACGGCTCCTATTATCAGCATCAGGAGCCATGCGGTTATAATCCCCCAGCACCACGCTGAAAATTCACCCCTCTTTGCACACCAATTGGCCTGTAGCAGACCCTCCCCATCTGAGGCCTATTGTGAAATGAAAAGAGAAACAGACCCCTAGGTTTTCACTGGTGAAGCTATTCCTTTTATAAAGGCTTCTTGTGACACAGGACATGAAAGAAAAGCGACTGATCCTAGGGCTTGCTATTTAGCAAGTTTGCTGGCAATTTATGGGGTTTACCACGTTCAGGGAGCCCTGCTGTTTGCTCACAAATGTTTGCAGGCAACAATTACAGAATAATTAACTCAAAAGCAGGGGTGCTGGCTAGAGAGCTGAACTGAGAGGGCCCGGGCAATTGCTAGGATTGTGTGTTTTATTCACATCGGGGGCAGGATCCTATGTGCAAGACGGGACAGCTCGTGTCCGAGAGGATTCGGCTGGGGGCAGGTGGGGGCAGGGGAGCGGGGTGTTAGAGAAGGCCAATGAGAATAAAGATCAAGAGCCTGGGGAAAAAAAAAAACCTCTCACCAGAGAGACTAGAAAGATGGGTGCTGTTTCCCTTTGAGAGGAGACGCATGAGATGGAAGCTGATGAAAGGACTTACAGTAATGAAAGGTTTCGAGCAGACAGGACATGGGGGCTGCTGTTATCCCTGTCTCCTAGCGTGAGAACAAAAGCAGTCAAGGAAATGGAAGAGGAGGCAGATACCAAACTGATCAAAGAAACACTCATCACAAAATGGGTAGTCAGACCATGCAGTTCAGTGCCACGGGAAGTCAGTGAGGCCCCAGACAGCCTGGAAATTTAGAGGGATGCTAGGAATATCCGAATGAATGGCACCAAAAATTATGGAAGGGATTAGGAGCTGCAAGCTGCTAGGCTTACACTGGCTTGACTAGCAGAGATCAAGAGCACGCCTGATGCGAGAAATAAAGCATCTCCTGGCCACTTACCTGGGGTCTAATACCTTCTTCTGACGTGTCTACTACTGTCAGAGAAAGGACACAACCTAAATGGACCCTGGAACCGATGCTTATATCACTGCAAACTGAGTGAGGATGGACACAGCACTGCTGGCGGAGGACAGCGAGTGGCATTTAACCAAGAGCTACATCAGGAGAGGACAGGCAGTGTGCAGCAAGCCCCATGACTTAAACCATCCTAGAAATCAGCTGCCAGGGCAGGGAGCAGCAAACAGTTAGTTAATCCTGCTTCAAACTGAAGATTACCACTCATGGGTGCTGACCAGCTGATCTGTTGTTAGGGTTTCATCTGTGCACTCTGATTCTGCAGCAGCTGAAATCAAACTGCTATGATTTACCCCTGCATGAAACTGGTGATAAATTATCATGGTTTGGCTTCCACCTATTGTGAGACAGGGCAGACAGATGAAACCGTAACAGTGGAATCAGCTGGTTTGTGATAAGTCCCCCTCCCCTGCTTTTCAACGGTAAAATTGTTTGGTCTCTCCACCAACTCAGAAAAAAACATCCTGGATGTTCCTCTCTCTACACCAGACCACGGCAGACAGCCAAAGTGGACAGATCTGCTATTAAGCTACTCACCATCTGCGAAAATGCTTTAATGTAGGCTGTTCTCAGGCAATGGTCATCATGTCCTGTCACACTGTATCATTCACATTGGTTTAAGAGCTTAAACCAGCGCTGACCAACCTTGTCAAGCCTCCCATTCCCCAAGCGCTGCTCTGATCCCTGCCCCAGAACAGACAGGGGCTCCAGCTCCAGAGCTGAGGGCAGGATGCTGATGCCAGAGGGGTGTCACCTCCAAGAGCCAAATTAACCCTGCCCTAGTCTCACAATCACTGCACTTCGATGTGGCAAGTGAGGGTCCAAAGCCCTGAATTCAGCAGCAGCTGCTGGGTCAGGGAAGGGTTATCTTGGCTCTTTGCGGTGACACCCCTCACAGCAGGGTCCAGGCCTGCCCCCTACTCTCCCCAACCTGGATGGAGGCTGGAGCCCTTCTGCCTCCATCCCAGTGCTTCTCTTTACTGAGTGCATCCGGCTCAGGTACCACGCACACTTGTGGTACATGAGCCATGGTCTGGCCATTCCTGGCCTAAACAAAGGGCTGACATGCACCTTCTGGCATGCACCCTGGTATGGGTCACTCCTCCTCCGCCCCAGGCCTCCCTCCCCTCAACCCCAATCCTATAACCCCAGTCCCCTGAGGGGCAGCTGCTGTGAGAATTAGCTAGTGCCTGCTAGCCAAGTGCCCTGAAGGTGTTGTGCAGCCCATAGCAGAAGTGCCAGGTGCATTACCCTGAGTACAACTGGAACAGACTCCCCCAGAAGTGGTGCAAACACCTACTTTGGACACCTTTAAGAAACGCTTATCTTGCTGGGGTGATCTGACCCCCGCCGACTTCCAGCCCCTTGCACAGGGGGCTGGACACGATGATCTCGCAAGGTCCAGTCCAGCCCTAATGTCTATGAAATCGATGAAACCTATGACATACTTGTTCTCATTGCTGGCCTCATAGCGTGGGCTTGGGTCGTTGTCATTCCCGTTGACGTCGTAACTTGCCAGAGGATCCTAAAAACATCAGGCTGCTGTTAGCGAGATCGACTGTGCGTGTGGCAGAGATCTAACTCACACCCCGTGGAGGGAAAGTCTCGATGACTGTAGCAAGTGGGGTGGAAAGATCTCTCCAAAGCCAGCTCCCACAAGGCATGGCTGCTTGCAGGCTGCATATGCCATAAGCTGCCATTGCATTCACTTGGAAAGACTTTGCCTACATCTGGGGCAGGCCCTGAAAGGCAGAAGCCCCCACTCTGGGGCTCTGACGCTACCTCATTCAACTGCAATGCAGGCATGGCTGAGCTGCCAGTTTTCCTTACACATGCAGCTCTTTCCTCAGGATTGAAATCCTGTCTCCCCGCTGACAGAAAGGGCCTCCAGAAAGAACGCTCTTTGAGATATCCTGCTTTTCCAAATACGCCTTCCTGCAAGGCCACAAAGCGTTTGCTGCACAAATCCATTCAAACGCTTACATGAAATGCCTGCAAGCCAGATGAGACGCCACGTCAGCGCTAACAGGGCACTCGGGGCTCAGGATGGGGAGGCGGCTGCTGCGGTGACCTGGCTCCTCTCATTTCAGTCCCAAGCATCTGTTTCCAGCTCTTGGCATCTTGGGTGACACCCAACATATGGGACCCGCAGTCAGGAGCACACAGGCCAAGAGCGGAAACTGTCTGCAAGGGAAATAACTGACGCGGGCACGGAGGGCCTCACTGCAGGCATCCCTGCCTCTCCGCTCCTTGTCCCAGCATGGTCCAGCCCCATCCCAGCACTCACCCGGATGCCCAGGAGAAATCACAGGTTGATAGACTCCAACATGAAGCTGAAGTCCTTCATCATCTTCCCTTGCACAAGTGACTGGTGCCTCCTGAATCTGGGGGGGGCACCCGCAAAAGCTGCCGATGGCAGTGGCCCTGTCAGGGGGGGCACTAGCCCTGCTGACAGCATCAGTGTCGGCTGTCAGGGGGGCACCGGCCCCATCAGAGGGGGCACGTGCACCCCCATGCACGCCTTACAAGTCGCCTATGGCTGACATCAGCAGGAGTTTGTCTAAGTAGGGACCGGGGGAGGAAGGGATCTGGCCCTAAAACCATGAAAAGGTGGAGCTCATCTCAAAGACATTTAGAAGGTGAGAAAGAGGATGAAAGAATTACTCAGGTCACTGCAAAGGGTCCCTGTGGAGGGCCCGAGCCCTGGTAGAAGGTAGCTCAGCACTGCTCACTGCCTTGGGACACTGCCAGCTGTTGTGGGGGGAGACACCCAGCACCAAACTTTTGGCCCTGACAGGTTCAGTTCCCCTCAGAGGCATTTGACTCCCACCCCAGCATCGTGCCCATGTGCATTTAGCACAGAGTCAACAGTGGCTGGCACTGTATGGGATTTTTTAACAATCCAACTAATACCTGAGATAGCAGGGAGATCTGCAATAAGGTTTAACGTCTGTGTATATGCGACAAAGTGCCCAACCAAGATTGAGACTAAGGCTTAGTTCCTAGCTAGGACAAGGGGGATTGGAAGCCAGGTTCTCTCTGAGCTGAAATGTGAGCCTGGCTCAAGGACTAGCCTTTCCCAGGGCCGCTTAAGAGCTGACTGAAGAAAGCCTGGTTGATTTGGGTTTAAACTCTGGCCGAGTGAAATCATTCACATTGCATCTGCATTTCGCTCTGGCCATAGGCTGCTGGGTTTTACTCTCACAAGAGTCTGATGATGGTATAAGCCATCTCCCACCCCCAGTTCCTAGTCTCCCCAAACAGAATAGAGTTTCCAAACACTTCACTGGGGAGCTGTACTTTATTTCCTGCTGATGCATGAAAGGTCTTCAGAAATCAAGCTACTCAAAAAAACCCCTCTGCTTCCATTTTGCAATTAAGAAAACATCACTCTTCTGCTTTGGATATGACATCCCAAATCAGTTTGTACTTACGTAGTTTTGTACAAGATCCGGGTGATTTTTCTCAATGCCATCATCCAGGATGGTCACTACGACATTCTTACCGGTGTAGCCTCTTTGCCAGGCTCCTAGGATGTTCATATCTGACCTGCAGCGACTGCTCTTGTCCCCGCAGTGCTAAAGATGAAAACAGCAAAGCATCAGCACTAATAGCCTGGCATCCCAGAATAGCCTGGCATCCCAGGAAGCCAAAGTGTCATACCACCTGCAGAGGTGAGATGCTGTGAAAGCACTCAGACAACTGACATTTGCCTTTCAAAGCTGACCAACCTGTTTCTACAGTTGTTATACCTGTGTGATTATAAAACCAGACCCGATTAACGAAGGGAATAGGAATCTGCAGTGCCTTCTTTGGTGCTTCTATTTCAGAAGTGCGTTCTTCAACTTTGAATAGGCAGCAGCATTTCTATTACATGCCATTATTATGAAGGACTCTCCCTGCCAAAACCCGCTCAATGAACCAAAAAAAAAAATGGTGTTATTGCAAATAAACAGTTTCAGCCTTTTTAAAATGACATGAATTTGCACTTGCCTGCTGCTCCACGTTTCTTCCTCATGCTCGAGATAAAATGATGGCTGTGAGGGACAGCTAATTACAGCAAAGAATTTAAACCTACCTCCTCCTGTATCCTGGGGTATATGAATTTATAGTTTTAAAATACAGCTCTGAAACACATTATCTTCTGTGTTTGTGTCAATGAATAGGTTTCATTATCAACCAGGCTCAGCAAATGAAACAGCCCATTAAATAAACCCCATGTAATGCCTCTGTCAAACAAATAAGTACCTGCCTAGGAGGAAAAGTCCATCTACGCTACTCACCAAGTACCACATACTTGGCCACATGGGGTCATCGAAGTCTGGGAGATGTGGGTCACTTCGCACGTGCCTCTTAACTCGTCTCTTCACTTCCTGCTGTTGTATCCATTTCACCTGCCAAAAACCAGGTGAACTGTTATTGCTGAACAACTGATCCCACCATCCTCCTTCTCACCACCTTGAGCAAACAAAACAGCTTTGCACACAAAAAAGGCTTTTACATTTAGACACCAGACTCATTTCTCCATGGTCAGTGGATGCATACCTCGCTGTGGATGGAGCAAAACCCCAGTTTTTCCTCTTTTTTTAAATTTAAAAATACATTCCCTCTCCTTTCCCAACCATATCTGACTTTCTCTCTGCCCTCTCTATCCCTTATAAGTGATTACAAGTAGTACTAGGTAAGCTAAGTTCTTGTACATTGCAAATAGTGTTCTGTTATGTTTGTATTGATTTTTACTGTTTTATATTGTATTATATTGTATTCCTATCATTTGTGCATTGATTTTTATTATTTCATATTAATATTGCATGGTTTAGGCCTGTGTCTGTAAAAAGTGATGTCAAGTATCCATTCCCATCTTGTTCCCATCTTGCCCCTGTACCCTGTTGCAATTCTGTAACCTCTCCCATGTCAACTGGTTTTCCTTGAATGCCTGAAACAAGAGTATGAATGGATGAGTGAAACACAATGACAGCAGGACCTCCTACTAAATCACCCCACCATCAAAACCAATACCTGGACCAAGGACCCAGCCATTGGAACCACCCTCTGCATTCAAGACACAAAAGACGAGGCAACCCACCATGGTGCCAAGGCTGCACATGCGCACGCTGAACATCTGGAGCCCTCTGGACAAGGGCTGACATTGCCCTCCCCATAGGAGATCACAGGCAGTCTGCCCCATAAAAAGGGGCAGTGAAGACTGACTCCTGGGGACGCCATCTTCACTTGGACCAGACCTGCTCCACATCACGCTGCCTATCCACCCAGAAGCCCTGCTGGCGACCCCCTCTGGACAACACCTGATGGAGAAAGACCCCGACTGACCGAGGACCCCCTCCCAGCCTAGACAGGTAGCTATCACCCCCACCTCTCTTCAACCAAGGACTTGGACTCTGTTTCTCTTCCCTACCTGGACTCCAGCCCTTCCACTGAGGCTCTTTCCCCTGCTACCATTGTGTGTGTGTGTGGGAACCAAGCTGTACAGCACAGTGTTCATTTAATAAGCCTGTTGTTTGGACCCCTGAGTTGGGTTTTGCTTTATTACGGTTCTGGCCCTGCTCCAATCTCTGCTTTTCCTCGCCCCTCTTACTTCAGTCTCATTTCTCCCTCTCCTGCTTCTGGCTCTCCGCCACCTCCAACACCTGTCTCATGCCCCTGCGATTCCAGCCGTCCTGAGCTCCTCTCTGCCTGCAAACTCCTGTTTCCTTGCTATTGCCCCATCCCCACTGCCTTTCCCCTGATCTCTGCCACTGCTATTGCTTCGTCTTCACTGCCTTTTCCCCGATCTCTGCCACTGCTATTGCCCCACCCCCACTGCCTTTTCCCCTGATCTCTGCAGCTGCTATTGACCCATCCCACTGCCTTTTCCCCTGATTTCTGCCACGCTACTGCTTCATCTCCACTGCCTTTTCCCCTGATCTCTGCCACTGCTATTGCTTCATCTCCACTGCCTTTTCCCCGATCTATGCCACTTGCTCTTTAGTTACCAAGCACCCCAAGCATAGCTACCATAGGCATCACCACACACACACTGTCACCTGAATCCGTGTTCAACCTGTGTGTATATGTGTATGTATGTGTATATTGTGTATGATTTCATGTCATTATCATTAGAGCATGTATGAGCCTGAATTGGTGATACGTATGCATGGGTGTGCCCGGTGCGGGTGTATGCACCTAGAGTGTGTGTGCGCCAAATTGATTTTTGTGTGTATATGTGCAATTGTACACCACACCCTCCTGTCTAACAGCACAATATTGAGATCCTGAACGTCGGCCTGCCCCTACAGGGCAACATGGAAAGATGTTGAAAAAGTAGATGTTTGCCCCCTTACACAAAGGGTTACGGCCACCGGAGATTGTTGAGCCTGCAAGGGAGTTCAAATCCTAGTGCTGTGTTTTATCAAATGGGTAAGACCTTCAGGCCATGATTCTCAACAAAGGTGCCAGGGCACCCTAGGGTGCTGCCAGATCTTTTGAAGGGTGCCACAAGGTGTGAGGAGACAGGTGAGGTGAGAGGAGACTAGCAGATAAGTTAAGCAGATAAGTCAGGCTCAGGTTTGTCCATGCCTAGACAATCCCCTACCCCTACTGCCCAGCTCCTGTGTAAAAGGGTAAGCACTACAATACCTAAATGCGGTTTTGAAATTGGGTGCTACTCATGTTGCAAAACAGGAACAGATGCTGCGAGTCCAATGAGGTTAAGAACCAGTTCCCCATGGTATTTGGGAGGGATGCACACAGGGATCATCTAATCAGGCTACAAGATGCTCTAAGTCAGTGGGAGGGACCAACCTTTCTGGCAGGCACGCCACACATTAGCCCCGTACCCTCCCCATGTGCCACTCCAATCCCTTTCTCCTGCCTGATTGACTGCTCTGCTTTCTGCTCCCTGCCTCACCTGATGCTCTGCTTTCTGCTCCTTGCCCTATCTGCCACCACACTACTCGTCTCCCCCACAGCTTGCTGTGTGCTGCTGCCCCGGCCACCACACTCTAAAGAGAAGCCCTGACCTCACTCAGGAAACCCATACTCATAGGAGCAAATATTTCCAAGGTTGGATCTATGGTGATCCAATACTTGCATTTGTTTTTATACTTGCATGTACATAAGCACGGAGCGTGGGCCCAGCAAACAAAAGTAACAAGAACAGTGCAAACAGCCACAGATACCAATAAAAGCAGTCCCTGCTTGGCTTATACCATCCCATGTGCCCTATGATGGTTGCAAGAGAAGTCCTTTGATGAAATGACTTTCAGCATTAGACAGTGCCGTCCCAGGACAGAGGCTGCATCGTGCATTTAGTGTGGTGTGGGGCAGCTTATATAGGAAGGCCAATGGATGGTACCAAATGGCAGAGATAAGCTGACGCAGCTCTGAAGAAAAGGGCAGAGCAGGGCACTGGACCACAGAGCACACCCAGAGGTTTGGTCCCTACATAACGTGCTACCTCCAGCCCCGCTTTAGCCATGCACACAAGTATAGGCTTACCTTGGAGGGGGTGCTAACCTGTCGCCTGTTTAGCAAACCATTTCAGCACTGGCTTAAGCCCCACCAAAGGCAAGCCACTGGCTGAAGGAGGACAAACGTGTGCTTGGATGCTTTGACAAGCGGGAGCTTATATTTCCTTCTCGCTAAGGGTGTTGACAATTCTGCAGAATCAGTGAGGAAATAAGTGATCAAAAACAACCCCCCAGGGGTTTTCACACCGCCCAGGAGTTTTAACCCAGCTGTTGTGGGCATCGCACCCTCATCCCATGGCAGCACTTGCCCTGATGTCTGGGAAACTGGGATGCCACCAGCTGCTCTTTAACAGTGACTTTAGGAAGCTCCAGGTCCGGGACTCATGAGCTGGCAGCATCCCCTTTGATCCTTCTGCCTTGAGGACTAGTTCTCGCAGCACGGGGCTGCAGGATGTGTTGCTCTAACAGCAGGAACGCTGCCACCGTCGTTCTTCTTTCATCTGCCAGCGATAAAATCACAGCAGCTCTATCCGAGCATGCCCTGGGCTGCTTTCATAAGGCTCGCTCAGTACTTCTGAAAAGCGAAGCTTTATGTGAGGTCTGTATTCATACAACTCGCGCTCTGGCTGATCGCCGTGCTTCCTCGCATCAAGATCTCCATGCTACAGGCCTCCTCAGTATTTAATGAGGGCTTTTACATGTGTGCATGACTTTGTGTTTCCATGTAAACACGCGTGCTGGCCGCAAAGCCACACACGCCCATCCAAGCAAATAGTCCCCTAATCTTGACTCACTGAGTCTTTGCTGCGAAAGAAAAAAAAAAAAGGGAGGATTTATTTGTGCACAGTGAGGGATTTGAGCCATGTTTTCTACTGAGTCCGTGCCCTAATGAAAGTCGCCGTGTCTCTTCTGCACACTGCAATTAATAAGTGAAACACGAAGGCGGTCATTAGTTGGGGCCAGTCTATTTTGTTCTGAGTGCTCTGCCTTCTAAGCTCAAGTCAGCAGCTCTCCTCTCCCCGGTGTAAAAGATGGCTCTTGGCCCTCTATCTAGGGCCTATGTCCTAGCAGGAGGTCTAAGTTGGGTTTCATGCCTATTGCTCCGACAGTTGTTGGCTTTTAGCAGTGCATGACATCCAGCAAGATCAAATATAATGGGATTTCAGAAAGGGTGAGATTTGTCAAATGCCAGTTCTAGCCCAGGATGACATAAAAAGTGCTGCAGGGCAATTATAGAAAGGTGGCTGTCTTGGAATAAATGTACTATGAAATCCTTCCTTTGTACTTGTTCGCTTCTTCCTTAAACTGCTCTTTTTCTCAGGCCTCTGCCAGCCAAGCAGCACATTACTCCCCAAAAGGATACTGCTCCCTCCCCTACAGGGAAAGATGAAACAAGCACCCATTAAAAACAGAGCATCGTGATGTGTGGCATGAACGGGTTTGATGTTAATTTTTCGCTCTAACACCTTAAATAAATATTCTGGCATTTTGGTGCGTGTTGGGAGTTAAAAATCAGCTGACTGCACCCAGTCAACATTTTCCCCTCAAACTATTCCCCCCCCAATAAAAAAAATGCCTCTTTCATAAAAATGGAAATCTTCATGGCTTTTTGATTTTTCTTGTAGATATTTCTTTAAAAGAAAACAAAAGCGCTGTCTTCTTTTTTTTGGCAGTCAAAAACTAAAGTTCACTCGTTAGGTGCAAACTTTCAGTTAACCAAAATGTTTTTGCCGGTCCACCTGAATTTTTTGCAAGCCCCAATGGTTAAACTACTAAAACAAATTTCAGGCTTGGGGATTTTATTTTCTACAAAAAAACATCCCCAAAAGATTTCATAGAAAAAAAATCTAAAGAGGGGCAAAAAATATTTTAGCTAAAGTATTTCACAGAGAAAAATATAATTTCCATGATGCCTTTGCAGAAGAAACTCTGTGGTTTGTTTTATATAGTACTGCAATAGTTCCATTATGGTTTGTGTGTCTCATGCATAACTACTGTAAGTAAAAGTTTATATTTTTTGTGACTGGTTTTCTGAGAGTGATCAGAGTTAATAAAGATGCTGGCAGGTCAAGCCTTCTTACCTTGCACTTTATTTTCTAAAAACAGCCTTCCAGGATATTACCAAAGGGCTAGGCAAATCCTGTACTCGTATGCAGCATTCTGAATAAGAGATTATAGGTCTTAAAAGTTATATTTTACCATTTCCAGTTGCCATGATCATAAGCTACTTCACCCGTTTGAGTGCAGCTTATTTCAAGTCTTCTTAAATGTCCCTGAATGACATGAGTTGGCCACACCAAAGTACCATGCCAAAAATCTTTAAGGATTTTGCTGGCTACACTGCTGCTTGCTGGTATAAATCCCACGTTAGATGGTAAAGAACAAGCCAGTGGGCATTTTCAGGTGAGGCAGCTCTTCATTTATTCTCATTCCTCTTCTTCTGGAGTCTGATCACAAGGAAACCCAGCAGCCTCACCTCTGCTCCTTGGCAAAGACTGAACTACTCTAATTCCAGCCTTGTTGCAGCTCACTCCCTGCCCCAACTCTCCTATCCTTCCATCCCAGAGTGCGCTTTACAGCTCTTTATTGAAAGAAACCCTAATAATTGATGACAACTTAGTGGCAGGGAGCAAGTTATACATCAAAACATTTTTCAGCCTTAAAGGGTCTGCTGCTGCTCCAAGCGCTCTCAACCCCTCCCTCCCACACCGCTCTGCCAGGTCCCTCAGATGTCACAGCTGACCCTGTAAGCCAGGCGCAGACACTCATTCCACTTTTACCTGCATCAGTGATCGGAAACTGGTTTACACCCATAACAGAAGTTCAGCACATGTAGACTGGTTTAAAAATGGCAGAACCCAGTCTAAGATTTGCTCCCCACCCAGGGCAAACATGCGGTCTGTTCACTACAATCTAGACTTTCTAAACTGGCTGCTTGCAGAAAACCATGCAATTTAGACTGATTCTGCCTCCGGCTTTTTGCATGTCTGCACCTAGCCATGCTCTCCGACTGCTCTTCCCAATGAACAATTTGGGTGCTGAATGCTTTGTCTGCCAAAATGCTGTGGGGGGAAGCTGTCTGGGAAGAGAGGAGCCTGGGCTGCCACCCAAAGCCCTAAGTTCATGCACTTCCTCAACGACAACACAGACGCTGTAACCTGTCCTGGGTCATGCCTCTTGGACCAGGTCCCTCCACCAGCCCCTGATAGCTCAGTTGCGCAGGAGTAGGGGGCCACACAACCTTATTAAAAAGCCATCATGGGTAACACCAACATTTTTGCCTCTCATCAAAGATAAATGCCTCAGTGCCTCCTTTTCCCAATGGGAACCTGGCAATGCTGATGGGATTTTGCCCTGATCCTATTTTCCAGTGTCTCATGTCTTTTGCTCTGCTACTCCATTACTTCTGACTAAAGCATCATTTTAAGTCACCTTCCCACATGCACTGGACCAGCTGCCTTCCCCAAGGTTTTAGGTGACATAAAGCTCTTCTCATGAGGCTTGAAGTTTTCTAAGATTTACATTGGCTGGAGATTTGGCCCTAGGAGACCTAGTCTTCGTGCAACTATTGCTCAATGAAAGTTATGTTTCTAAATCATTTGAATTAGCTGGTTGAAAAACCAACCCTGCCTGGACTCTCTTCAGCAGCTTCCTTTTCAATTGAATCTAAATGGGGAGCAACCAGGGTTCAATGGGTTTAACAGTATCCACACGGCAGTTTGCAGCCACTTAGCGGAATTGATTTAAAAAGGGGTTTGACTTGAACCGGAGCAACTGGTGCACCGGGACAAGACCCAAAACCATAAAGGAGGAGCACAACACAAAGTGACAATCATGCCATCTGCCACATTGGTAGCTTGTGCCATTGGAATGGGTGAAGAGAGGCTGGAGATTGCCCTAGCCAAACGGGGCTCCAATTTTAAACACCACTTTGTCACAAACAAGTATTCACTGAAACAGCAGACAGAAATAAAGGCTCCCTGAAAAGAGCAGGTCCTGAATCTGTTTTAAGGTAGATGCAATCCTCACAGATTTAGGGTCTCCAGGTAGGGGGTCTGAGCAGGGTCTGCAGGGGTTGGGGGAGGTCTCACTGCACTTGTATTAGTCACTGCTCTGCTCTGGATTTGTCTGTGCAAATTCAGACTAACAAAGGGACTGATGCACGCAGAACAAAGGATCCTAGGACAGGACAGCAGCTGGCTGGACTTCCTGCTGGGATGCAGTAGCGCAGCGGCAGATAGCACTGACCGGAACGATTCACGAGCACAGCGACTGAAGCAGTGGGACAGGCTCCATGAGGCTTTTCAGACCCTTAGCTATTATTAATAACATTTATTTCGCCATCTAAGGCACAGCATTATGTAACCGCTACCCACAAGGCTTCCAATGCCTTGCTTTGGAGAAAAAGCGGACTGATTTGACTTGTTTGAATAGTGATCCAGAGCTTAGAGACTAGTTCCAGGACAAACCAGATGGCCCGACCATGTGTTCGTCATAAAGCGCAGGAGACAAAAAAAAAAAAAAATGTTGTTGTTTTGTGACACAGCATGTGGCCATATGCCCCT
This sequence comes from Gavialis gangeticus, assembly GCF_001723915.1. Lineage (NCBI taxonomy): Eukaryota > Metazoa > Chordata > Crocodylia > Gavialidae > Gavialis > Gavialis gangeticus. The sequence goes on along the minus strand of NW_017728996.1, from coordinate 7,846,896 downwards.
GGATTGGGGTGATCGGTTGCCACCCTGCCCGTATTTCCATTTTAAATACTACTTGTAATTGAAATTTTGTTCTCCAGCCACTAACAGGGCTTGTCCACAGATGGCAGCAAGCTCTATTTGTGTATGCAAGCAGCAGCATCTCCCACCTTAAAAAACCAATGTCTTTCCCTTACTATTTCGTGTCCAAACTAAAAGGCCAAGTCCTGCTTTTCCAAGGAGGAGAAAAAGCAACTCTGCACCTTTCAAATCACACTTTCTGCCACATCCTCTCTTCAAGGTGGCTGTATGTGGTGGGCGATGCAATGGTGTAGCTCTCCTGATCTGCAAGCATCTACAGGACATCCAAATATCAGGGCCCAATAATACAGGTGTGCAATTTTCAGAGCAATTTGCAATGCACAGAGCTAAAACACACCAAGGTTATTGCACTGAAGCTTTGAGACACTGAAGTAAAGGACCCTGTATCAAAATGATAGCAACCCACAGTGCTTCCACCATCTTCCTCAATTGAAAAGTCCTTAAGAAGTCCTCCCCTCCTGCCAAGAGCAGCAGAAAGTGCTGCATATATTTTATTCTTTAGCTCTATCAACTCCAAATTTTACTGTGTGCATTTACTGTGCTCATACTCAGGGCAGATAAAAGTAGATCTACAACTGATTTTTTTTAAAGTAACGTTCAGACAGCCCCAGCCCCACACTGTCACTGCCCCAAGACCCCAGGGTCTCCCCAGCCCTGCCTGCCCATCTTGCTTCCAGCTGCAGCCCCATCCCTGCCACCCAACTGCATGTCCTGCCTGCGGGGGTCCTGCCCCTGGCAGCGCATGCAGGGCGGACAGGCTGGGGTGTCTGCGCAGTGGGACTAGGTCTAGCAGCGGCAGCCAGGAAATGGAGTCTGCTGCAGACCAGATGTGCCATTTTGCCCACACCTGCTTTAAGTCAATCTGGCTGGGTAAGAGCAAGAGTGAGAATACATGGGCAGAAGAAAGAAAAAAACCCAACTTCAGTAAAAAACTCGAGAAGAAGAAGATCAGGAAGCACAAGTGAAAGAATGATAGATCTGAATCACGAGGCTGAAAGCCCAAGAACTGGAAACACAGCCAAAAGCACCAGACGTGTCACATCATGCACCCAACTTTCAAGAGCCTAATTCTCCATCTTGGAGGCATCTCCTACCACTGTAGGGCCTAGCCCTGTAGGACCCAGTTTCTCATCTATCTGGTACTGCCACCATAAACAGTCATTGAGCAGAGCTGCAATGGGCAATGGTCACTTTGGCGGTAACCAATGTGGTCCAGTGGTTATGACACTGGACTGGGAGCTAGGAGGTCTGAATCCCATCCCCATCCTATTGTCCTCAGGCAAATCCCAAAATTTCTCTGTGGTTATTTCCCAGCCCCTCCAGTCCTTTTCTAGCCACCTGGATTGTAACGTCCTTGAGGCAGGGGGTGTTTCTACTAGATGTCAGCCAAGTGCCCAGCACAACGTGGCCCCAGTCCTGCTTGGGGCCTCTGGATCTTGCCATCATGCAAACAAATAAATAAATTAATAATGGTGTAAACAAAAACCCCGACAAGCAGAAGACAGAAAACAGACGCAACATCTGCAAACGATTGAACTCTTCAGCTCTTCCGTAATAGCTGCCGTTCCAATTTGAGTGGCTGCGATTTCTTTTTCTTTCTGCCTCGCAGTAATACAGTATCATACTTTCCATTTGATGAATGCTAATTATGTGCCATTCAAAAGACAAGACACCTCCAGAATGATTTGGAAACAGGGGGAGGAAAAAAACCAGACGGATGGATCACACTTGCAAGGTACTACGCGACTGGAAGCTAATTTGACCAACTTGGAGTCAGCACACCTGGGCAAGGCAAATATTCATAGACTGAAAGCTAATTGATTTGGTTTTCATTAAAAACCAGACCTAATTTAAACAGAGGTATTTCAGCTGCAAAACGGAATTCACAAGTTATTCAAATGCCTGCGTGCTTCCCCCAGGGCTACCCAACTTAATTAGGATGCCAAGAAACAAATCAGCCGACCAATCGCATCTTCTTTCCAGCAATTGCTGGAACGTTCAAATTGTTAATTTTTTTCCTATTGGCAGCCTTGCTTTCACAACAGCCCGTGCTCCAGTGTTATCAAACAAATGTGTTTGAGATTACGTTCAAATATTTAACAGTAAACCTTTCTTTAATAGTGGATTCATTAGGAGTACTGTTTTCCATGGAGGCCTTCCAAGGAAAAGGCGGGCATGAATACAATTCATTGTCTCAAATCAATAGGAAGGTCTTAATAATAATATTAATACTTTGCACTTTAATTACTTCTTTCCTTTGAGGAGCTTTATACAGCTTAATAAAGTTTCACAACGTGCGCGTGGAGCGGGGCACGGCACATCGGTTTTGTAGCACGGATAAACAGAGGAACGTGAAGGAGAAGTCACTTGTCCAATGTTACAGGACAAGTCTGATACCAAAGCCCCATTTCTCAACAGGAGCACTAAGGAGACATCCCCTCTGCACAGACTGCCTGGGCTGGGGGCCCCGGGAGTGGCAACTGCAGAGCCACAGGCTTCTCACGCTCGCCAGACTCACCCAGCAGGATGCTGCCAGGGCTGGAGTCTGCGGCAACGTTTCTAAGGGGCGTCCCTCAGTCCTTAGCATCTCAGTCACTGGATCCACTTCAGGAATAAGTCTGCACTGCGTTCTGGGACAGCTGGTACATCCTTCCCCAGCTCCTGCATGGAAACGTCCTGGTCTGCCAAGTCATTTCACTGCCATGCTTCTTACTGGCTTGCTCCAGCAGGTGCCAAGCCATAGATCCAGCACGGCAGGATGAATGGCTCCTGCTCATGGTGGCATTACTGCAGCAGGATGCTGGGAGACAACCTGGGGAAAGAGTGCAGCAGTGTCCTCCAGCAGCCCCTTGGAGGTCAAGGACACTGGCTCTGCGGGTGCAGGGAGACCAGCGGATGTGGTGTACCTTGATTTTAGCAAGGCTTTCAATGGTCTACCACAACACTGTCGCAGGCAAGCTAAGGAAGTGTGGCCTGGATGAATGGACTGTAAGATGGATAGAAAACTGGCTGGAGCATCAGGCTCAATGGACAGTGATCAATGGTTCAGGGTCTAGTTGGCAGCCGGTATCACGTGGAGTGCCCCAGGGGTTGGTTTCGTTCAATGTCTTCATCGATGACCTGGAAGATGGCACAGAGTGCACCCTCAGCAAGTCTGCAGATGACACCAGGCTGGTGGGGGGTAGTAGATACACTGGAGAGTAGGGCTAGAATTCAGTGACTTAGACAAATTGGAGGATTGGGCCAAAAGAAATCTCATGAGGTTCAACAAGGACATGTGCAAAGTCCTGCACTTAGGACAGAACAATCCCATGCACCGGTGCAGGTGGGGGGGGGGCCAACTGGCTGGGTAGCAACTCTGCAAAGCACCTGGGGGTGACACAATAAGACAGATACGAGCCAGCAGTGTGCCCTTGTTGCTAAGAAGGCTAATGGCATCCTGGGCTGCATTGGTAGGTGTGTTGCCAGCAAGTCAAGGGCAGTGAGTCTTCCCCTCTATTCAGCGGTGGTGAGGCCACATCTGGAGTCCTGTGTCCAGTTTTGGGCCCCCCACTACAGAAAGGATGTAAAAATTGGAGACAGTCCAATGGAGGCAACAGAAAAATGGTTTGGGGGCTGGGGCACGTGGCTTCTGAGGAGATGCTTAGGGAACTGGGCTTATTCAGTCTGGAGAAGAGAAGACTGGGGGGGTGTTGTTAACAGCAGCCTTCAACTCCCTGCAGTGGGGGTTGCAAAGATGATGGAGCTGGACTGTCAGTGGTGGCAGATAACAGAACAATGGTCTCAAGCTGCAGCAAGGGAAAATTAGGTTAGATGTTAGGAAGAATTTTCTTACTAGAAGGGTAGAAAACGCAGAAACAGGTGACCCAGAGAGGTTGTGGACTCTCCATCCTTGGAGGATTTTAAGACCCAGCTCAACAAAGCTTTGGCTGGGATGATCCTTCCTTGAGCAGGGGGTTGGACTAGATGTGACCTCCTGAGGTCCCTTCCAGCCCTCATGATCTAGGATTCTGTGACAAGGCAGGCAAGAACTTTCAGGCTGGAAGACAACAAGACACAGTGAAGATACCTGTTGCATGCTGAAGGCTCCTCATATACAGAGTGGAGCCAGACAGTTAGCCACAAGACCACGCCGTCTTCAGAGCCTCTTTGTAGGGAAAGCCACTGCACAGAGCAGTGCAGGAAGCTTTCACTAGCATCAGGGAGCAAGTAAGGGAGGCCTGGCCAGTGCAGAAGCAGGTTGCAGCTGCTCTCTGGAAGCTGGCTTCCCCTTCCTTTCCTTCTTTGTGTCCTTGTCACAAGGTATTTAGCAGAATTCACAGATTTGTTGGAATCCAACAGACTACACCGGGAACACTTCTGCTTTGGCCTCAAACGTGTGGCCTCTGGATTGTCAACCATGCACCTTAGTGACTGTGCCACCCCAAGCCCCACTGGCTGGCCCACACTGCTACTGGACAAGCCATGCAGGGGTAAGCCTAGTTGCAACAGCGCCATGGCCACAGAGGTTCCCAAGGAAGTTAATGGTGTGCTGAGATGGGAACTAGTGCGCCCAAACTAGCAGCTGGTTATGAGAGAATGAGCTTTCCAGGATGCACAAGTGCTACTGGCAGGAGCATTGTAGCCACAAGACATGCATGATATATCAACTGCAAGAGAGAGCACCCCATATTCACACAGGTCTTCGCTGATTAAACGGCAAATCTGGCATGTCGGCGTGGCTTACACCAAAGTGCAGGACGGCAGCATGCCAAGGAGACCCAACATTCACCTACTGGAGTAATGCAACATGAGAGGGAATGAGGGGGCAGAGAAGCATGAGGCTGCATGCTCCTGCCATGCACGTAGGAGCTCATTTAGTATTTGCTTTTGATGCTTTAATAAAATCCTTGCCTATGACTTCCTGACTCCAGGTTTTTCCCCCAGTTCCTCACATGCCACAGCACTGTACAGCTGGACCCATCTGCTAACATCACATTGGGCTAAGGTACCCAGGAGTCTTCTGAACACCACCACAGCCAGCTGGGCTGAGAGGACATGGCTAAGTCATGAGACAGACGGATGTGTGCAACCTGGTGCCTTTAATAGTGAAAGTTGCCCAATTTGGGGGGTAGGGGACTTGCGTGTCCTGCTCTCTTCACCCCCAGACACACAGGACTTGGCCAGTTGTACAGGGGAAGTGTGAATGGCGAACGTTTGATAACCGCAGCACGCAGCAGGGTTTGGAGCTTGGAGCCCAGCAGCTGCAGGATGAAACCGTACAGACTGGAGCCCATGGGCACTGGAGCGGGAAGGTTGCATCCTGGGGCTATCAGAGCAAGTCGCAGCTCCTGCAGCAGGGAGTCCTGCTCCCTCCTCTGGCTGTGTTCAAGATGCTGTACAACCCCACTCTCCTCCTGCTAGGCTTCCCCCTCCCCTCCCCTCTCCCTGCCCTGCTCCTCCTTCCCTCTGTGGGGTTTGCTGGTCCTGTGCCCAAGTCACTTGTGCATTCTTACAGAGCTGGTCCCCAGCCCGCCTCCCCCCCCCACACAGCCTGCAGCAGCAGCAGGTCCTGCCAAGGTGATGAAAGAGCCTATTATATATATTTTTTTGTCCCAGGGAAGATAGAAACAAATCCCCCGTTTATATTCTGCCTCGTGGCAAGGCCACAGGTTGAGACGCCTATTGACTTGTTATGCATGACACCCTGCCCTGCTCCCGTCAGCCAGACTGCCAGCCCACGGCCACACAACAAAAGTCAGTCTGAAAGCCTTATCATTTCCAACGTGACCTAACTACCCTAATCCCAGGTCCTTCCACTCAGACAGCTACTGGTCTGAATTTTAACGGTGTTTCGGGCCAGGGTGCCTGGGAGGATGCTGATCTGCTGGACAGCCCAGCAGAAGAGGAGCACTTTTCTAGGCCTGTGCATGACCAAAATCTTTTGCTGGCTGCTGAATGAGTGGCAATACAAAGGAATGGAGAGGGCCCATAAGTGACCTGAGCAACTGCAGGGAGCTTACCAAGGGCTGCATGAAGTTCCCCGAGACCAACCACATCAAGACACTGAACTGGAGGCTCACTACCAAACCCGGGCTCCCTCTGCCCATTCCTGCCCCTTGCCTAGGCCCTGCAGCGAACAAGAAGGACAAGGAAAGGTGTACTGCTAACCCCCAGAGATGTTTTCAGAAGTTCCAGTGGCTGCATTGTGCGATTGAGGCTGCCCAGGACAAAGCTTTGATATCAGTAATTGTTGATGAGTCTCTCAGTGTAACCACTCCCAAGAGAGCGCTGTTCCAAAGATGCACGCAGGCTTGCTAATCCCAGTTTGGATCATTTCCTGTTAAGTGAGGAGTGCAAGTGGAGGAAGGGCAAGCTGTTAGCTGTGCGTTTAATGTTTTCCCTCACTTTGAATCCACCTTGGATCATGCACAATACTGAACAGCGCCCAAGATATTCCCCTAGCCCATTCAGCCAACTCCAGAGCCAGTTCTTTTGACTCTACCCTCAGAGTCTCTTCCGGTGTCAGTTCCAACATCTTGGCTTCCCATGCAAAAAATAAAATAAAAAAAGTCAGGCTGCTCTTACTCAGAAGCCTGTCATACAGACAGCAGGCTCCGTACTCGGTGCTGGTGAACACCTAATTGAAAGTCTTCCTGAAGAGGCAGGTACCCTGGGAGTTACAGCTGCCTTTCTTCACCTTCCAGGTTTAGACATTGTATATCCTGCTCTGGCCAATGGTCCACTCCACCCCATCCTGCTCCTTACTCCAAGGCCCTTTTGGGCCTCTGGTCCATACTCCCTGCTCCAGTCGCATGGGCAGGTAAGCCAGATTTCTGCCATGTGCTATTTGATGGAGCTAAACTGAGCAGAAAGCAATGGAGTCGGCCACGAAGGTGTGTCCACAAACTGCCCGTGCACAGGAGTCCAGTGGGAAGGCAACATGGAAAGAGGCCGGTGTGCACAGGCCCAGGGAATTGTGCACTGCTTGAGAAGACTATTGATACAGGACCTCATCGCTCCAGCCTTTAGCCGGGTGCTCACTTAAACCTACTCTCAGCCACACAAGCAGACCCAGGCCCAAAGCACAAATTACAGGAGAACAAAAGGAAATGGCAAATCAGGCTAAAATGCTCCAGGTCTTCCCTGGTGGGCAGCCAGGTCATCTTCACCTGATCATAACCATCTCTCTAGTAAAACCCAATCTACTTTACTTTGCCATTACTGGACTTGTATTTGCATGGGAGGGTTCGATAACCAGAGCCCAAAGCTCGTATGCTAAAAGGCTCCAGGCTATTCTCCAGTCAAACTGGAGGGAGGAACAGCAGGAAGTTTATTAGACAACTATTAGTATTCGAATGCCTGAGCCAGGAGTGGTCACTGCCAAAAAGGCAAGTTTCAGCCCAGGTTAAACGGCAGCCTGAGTTTTACCCCAGACTTTCAGGAAGGTCAGTTAGCTGAAGCTGAAAGCACTCCAAGCCTGGGTCTAGAGGCTTTTCCATTTGGCTGGGAAGGGATTGAGACAACAAGCATAAGAGCCTAGGTTGACTCTGCAATGCAGACCTAGTCTCGCTATCCCTCCCACTTAGCACGAGGCCTGAAAAAGGCAGGCCATGCTAGTTTGCTTGAATCTGGTCTCCAGGAGGCAGGAACATTTTCCAGCAACCTACTTCTTTTTACAGCCATGCATGTGTACAGCACATCCTGGATACTGGCATTTCAGTGGAGATCGGCAGCTTGATTACTGCTTGCAATACCAGCTCTGAAGAAGAGCAGCCAATAAACTCCCTACACATGCAAAATCCAAGTGGAAAACAAGGCAGATGCATATGGTTCAGACATTTTCCTCCAACTACTAGACACAATTTATTTGCACTGCTACTCCCCATCTCAGGCTAGATGCTCAGCTAGTTTATGGCAGGATGACTACACTAACGTCACTGATATTATCCTCATCTACAGCAGCAGAGAATCTGGCCTCTGGTGTTTTAGAAAGCTACAGTTTTAGTCCACTTGATCCTACTCCAAGTCAACTGAAGTTGGTTAAACTACTGCTGTGGACTTCAATGCACTCTCAGTCATGGCCTTAATTATCTTGGCTACTCTCATCTGGGTTTGGACTTAGTGTTGGAGTCCAGTAACACAGGTGAGCTTACATGCGTCCCTCAACCTCAGCATGTATGGGAATCTTTGCCAGGGCATTTATTTACAGACCATCAGGCATGGGTCAATAGTCACCATCCTTTCTTATTAAGGAAATGTATAAAGATCATGGCTGCTTTAAAAAAAAAAAGTTAAGCACTAATTAACCCAAAACCAAAATTTAAGAATATTCATTTTTTTTTTTTTTTTTTTTTTTTTTTTT
>NW_017728996.1:7828925-7838325 GCF_001723915.1 Gavialis gangeticus | reverse complement strand
TTTTTTTTTTTTTTTTTTTTTTTTTTTTTTTTTAACTAAATGGCAGGGAAAAAATAATGGTTTTCCCCAGGCATGATAAGTGCTTGCAAAGATTTCACTTGCTCAAAAACTCTTCTCTCAAGTACCTTTGGCAATGATGCCAGAATTAAACCTTCTCAGGTTGCTCTAGGAAAAATTTTTAAAAAAAAAAAGTGTAATGTGCTTATTGCCAAAGGTTTCATACATAGCAACCATTAAAAGACAGCACATGTTATGGCAACTGGCTCAACACCCAGAGCACGCAGCACCATTTCTATATTGGAAGGATCTTCTTTATCCTGCTTTTCAATCCTCCCCTCTCAGGCGGATGTTAGTGCTTAGTCCTTTTGATGTATTACTCAGTGATAAAACACACTTGTCAGATGAGTCACCACACGCACACAGTGCTGCGATTTCAAGGATAACATGTTAGAAATGCAGTGCATTTACAGTCATGTCCAATTATAAAAGCTGCAAATAAAGAAAACATGCTCTGCAGGGCAAACCCTATTCAAATATATGGTTCACTCTGAAACCTCACAAAAGTTGCAGCTATTAAGCACTGAATATTCACAATGGTACTTAGTATGTCATCAACCACACTGCAGTTAACTATAGCTGGGCAGAGAAAGATCCAAAGCAGTGTCAAGGCTGAGAGGCACATCCTGGAGGTGTGACAATTTTTTCCCTGCTCTTGAGCTTAGTGGAAACAGGGCTTTATATTTTGCAGTATTTATGTGCATTATTCAACAAAATGTGCGTAGGGCTAGACTCGATCTTCTGAGGTCCCTTCCAGCCCTAATATCTATGAAAGTCAGGTGGATACAGAGAGAATGCCCTTTACACAGTGTAGGGTGCAGGGAATATATTTATCCTTTAATGCGAACACCAACATTTGAAAAGTTCTGTAAAGATGTTTGTACTTGGTGTAGGGTCCCTGAGCTGTAAATGCATACTGGCTTAATACATCCGCAAAGTGGCAGAGCCTGGGTCTGCATACTCCATTGCTGAGCAAGATAACAAATCAGTGCCATGCCCTCCAAGACATCCCTGGTCTAAAGGCTTTTTCCCCAAGAGCATTTGAAGGTTTCCCCTAAACCCCCCTGGCCGGAACAGAAGGCAGAGTGGCGCCATTTGCGAAGAAATGCACCCAAGCGGCTGTGTATAAGAGGCTTGGTAATGTTATGTACTGTAGCTTGCAGGAAGGAAAAAAAATGAGATTGTGGATCTACCAGTGCCTGGGAACATCATCTGTAATATCTCCACCACTGGGCTTTTATCACCAGAGGGATGGTATCTTGCCCCAGACCAACCCAATGAGGCCAACAAATGCAGAAGAGAGAGGGCATGCAGACCTAATGTGGAATTGACTCCTTCCCTTCCCAATGCACAGAGATCTTGCAACAGAAACAACCCAAAAAAAAAATTGAAGGACCTGGCTTGAAGGCCTTGTTACCCCTCTGCAGCACCTCTGCCCAACAGAGCCAAGGGACTTGCAATGGCAAGACTGGCAGAACACAATGCCTTACTGCCTGCTTACAGCCTTCCACCCCCTCCGGGGCAAGGCAAGGAGGACTGCAGAAGTCATTACCCAGGGAGCCTGGCTCCCAAGTGAGTCGTGTTGCCAACCCTGGCTGTACCTTGGGATCCATCCGGAGGAAGGTGTGTGGGCCTCTGCTGCCGACCGTCGACCGCTTGAACGTCTTGCTGTGGTGAAAGTGGTAATAATTCTCCAAGCTCCCAATCTGCAAAACAAGCAACGTGCACAAGTCAGGACAGGGCAAGCTGGCCACACATGGGGAGCTGTCAGGGCAGCTTCATTTTTCACCCGCTCAACTCAAAAGGATGCTAACAGCCGGCACATGCCCCAGCTGAGAGCTAGTTCTGATCTGCAAAGCTACTGAGCTTGCTCCGACACCCGCCGTAGGAAGGAAGAGCCATGCTGCTGGTCTGCAACTTGGATCAGGCTTTGTGGCCAGCTTCCCTACCCACCCCGCCGTGGGGACAGCAACAGCAGCTTACATGTGGCAAGACCAGCCCACCACATACACACAACCCTGAAGAACTACTAGCTTCTACAGCGATGCCCGCTATCCACCACATCCTGCACCTCCTGGTAATTTATCCCAGATCAGAACTGGTAGACCAAGAAAATAAAAGCACTTTAAAAAGTCTGAGGTCTAACTTTGGATGTAAGGGGATGCAGAGGTTTCCCCAAGGGTCCTCTGCATGGGGGTGGAGGTTGTCTAGCAGGATTTTCAGAGGTTCACACATCAATTCATTGGAATGGGATTTTCACTCCAATTTTCCACACAGATTTGAGCTTGGGCCTGCTCAGCGCCAAACAGCAATGCTGAGGCCACTGCCTGTTCCTGCCAGAGGCACATTTAGAAAGTCGAAGTGTTTCTTCTACTGGGACAGCACATGGTCCTGACACTCCTTATATTCAAAGCCAAACCATTTTGCTCCACTTGAGCTACAGGCAGAACCCAAGCCTGAAAGAAAAAAAAGTTGAGTCCCAAAATGTGAAAATGATGCAGGGCTTAAAAGAGTGATGCAGAAGGGGGTGCACTTGCTGCCCCTCCTGCTACAGTTACCAGTCTTCTCTCCTGCAGCAAGACAGCAGCACCTTTTGCAATAAGTTATTCTATCCTGCAAGCAACAACAACCCCAAAGAAAAAACAACATGTTCAGAACAAGCATCAAGTCCTTGCTTCACATGCTCAGACAACTGCTTCGCCGTGGACTGAAGGATTTGGCTTAAATAGAAGAAGATTGCCTTTGCTCTCCCCTCCAGGAATGGATTTAGCCCCAAAGAGGACGAGAAACATTCAGGACAAGGTCATGTTCACGTGACATGGGACATGCACCATCCAGGGCCTTAAGGAAACCCAATTTCTAGAAGATAGGCACCAACAATTTTGAAGAGGGGAGGGGAGTTAGATTCCTTCAAGGTATCCCCCCTTCATATGCCTAGGACTCCAGACCCTAAAAAACACTCCTCTGTAAGAAAAAGTCTCTTCCTAATGTTTTCAAAAACTAAAAGGAATAACCCAGAGGAACCAGGACTTCAAAACCCCCTTCACTGCAAGTCCTGGGATAAGTCGGCATCTGAGCAATTTACTGCAGGGGTTTACAATGCGTCGGCTGCTCCACGATGACTACACACATGCACGTTCTCTCCCCGTGAAAGCTAAATAAATCATGGCGCTGCCATCATTTACCTTCCTCTGCCCTCGGGGTGGGCACACACATGGGCAGCTACGATGGGGCAGCTGGTGCACAGTAAGTCCCGCTCCCTTTTTAGCCCATGGAGAACTGTTCGCACGCCTCACCCAGACAGGCACAGGTTTTCCTGGTGGCGTAATCTTTGGAACAAGCCCCAAATGTTTCAGCCTCTGGGAGGAGAAAGTTTTCCAGTGCTGGCAGACCTGAAATCGGATAACTCCCCAGGCTAGGCGCTCACAGCTCACATACGGCCATCCTTGTAAAAGTCCAGGGCAATAAGCTTCTCTTAAGAAAACACCAAACTTGTGCGGCGAGAAAGGCAATACTTCTTTGGGATGAAGACCCATTACTTCCACTCATTTTAGGACACGCTGGCCCCACTATTCCCCCCCAAACACTTGGCATTAGTGGAGCTATTCCTGCCCACGGCAGCTACCTCAGCTTGGCTGCGGAAGAGGCAGATTCCCTCTCCATGCACTCCCCAATTCTTGTTTTAACAACTGTGAACAGCTCCCATGTCAAGCAAAGCCAAAGCTATGAGTCACATGAAACAAGAATTGGAGCAAGCTTGTGTGCATGCAAGCCATTCAACTGCATGACAATTGCTCCTGGAAGTGTTTTAATTACCCCCCATCCCCCCCAGTTTAAAATTAACGATGGGCAGGTGCACTGGCAGCACCACTGGCAAAAGCTGGCACGGTGCAAAGTGAGCTCAACACCCAACTTCTATTCCGGATCCTCCCCACATCTGCCAGAGCAATTAAGCACATGTTCCCAGTCGGCAGTACTGAGTGGCCCCGTTAAGTCAATGCAAGATTAAATGCTTTACCACTACGTAGCTGACTGGGAGGTGCAATTTTGGGCAAGCCACCCCAGGCTGTCAAATCTACACCAGCAATTTAGACTAGTTTAGTAACAGTGGTTAGGGACCCAGTTTAACTGAGCATAACTCCTACGTTGTTCTCAGCTTTAACACAGACGCAGCTTAAGCAACAACAACAAAAATGCTTTTCATTCATATTGTTAACTTTGGTTGGGGAAGCAAATTGAGCTACACCCATGAAGCTGGATTTTTGCATTTGGAAGATAAACTGCATCTACACAAGCAGTGCTTCCCAGTACAGCTGCATCAGCAGACTGGTTCCAGCAAAGTTACCCCATCTGTGAACCATGCAGAATACAAACAGCAGCATCCTGCTCCTCACACACATTTGAGGATCTGTTCATGTCTGTAGACTGTTTTGCAGGAGAAGGGCTACACAAAGCATTAGCTAAATGCAAAGTATTTAGTCAGTGCTGCAAGTTCCTCTTTCAGAGGTGGTGAGTTTTGCCTAGCAAACCTTGAAGAAGAGAACAGCTCGGATTTAGGAAAGTCAAGAAGGCAGCTACCATTTTGCAAGCCCGTAAACCACATGGCCCAGAATGAATAGAGGGCCAAGAGCCTCTCGAGTGCTAAGAGATTGTCCCCAATTTGAAGATCTCCCCCCAGGGGAGGCAGAAATGAGACCCAGGTACGCCCTGGAAAATGCAACAAAAATGTTCCTCACACTACTGCACTCACTGACTTGAGCCAAGAAAAGCCATTAAATAAATCAATGGTACTTCCAGTCCCTCCACACAGGGATTAGGCCGTGCAGATGTGTGCGGGTCATTTCCCAGCAAACGCCCACCCCGTGAACAAGGAGCTACACCAGGGCAGAAACTGGAGTGAGTGAGACTGGAGCAGAGCCTGATATATCTTTACGAAAATCGCAACTGGCAATTAGCTTCCTCTTAAAAGAGCCTTCTGCTGGCAGCAAAGCAGGAATTAAGAGGCAGAAATTAGTTCAGCAGCTGTGAAGGGCTCGCGTCAGCTGAGTTTTGCCTCATCAAGGTCATCATCAGCTGGATGTTTCGTCTGTGAGGAGCTGGTCCAGCAGCCGCATGACAACTGGCCTGCATTGTGTCCTGGCAGCTGGAAAGTTTGCTAAAAAAGTCCCTATAATGAGAGGTAAACTTAAATTCTTGCTAAACCTGGAGATTCCAGTCTGGGAAACAGAGGATATAAATAAGCAGAGAAACCAGGTCTATGTTTAGCCTACAGCCAGGAAAAGAAGGGAGTTAAAGAAAGAGTCCTAAAAGAGCTTATAAAATGTGTGCGGCAAGCTTGCAAGATAATAAATACAGCAAGGGGATTAAATGAAGTACAGAGACAGAGACAGAGCCCCACACCAAGGTTCTGTTAAAATATCATGTGCAGCCCAGACAACATCAGGCCTGAGCTGGTCTGTGGTCAGGGTGACCACCTCCAAGTTGTGGAAACAGGCTTCCTCCTCACTGCTCAGCCCTGCCCTCTGGCCCACAGAGCAGTATTCGCTAGATCAGAGGCAAGAGCACAGGCTAAGACAGTTTAACACTAAGTTGCCTAATGCCACATCCACACTGCAGGGCCTACTGATGCTTAAGTGATGGTGGTTGTTGGGTCCTGTGGGATAGATTTGGCCCTGCTGGGCTGAACTGTTTCAGTCCCCACACTCAGACCACCTGTCCAACAGCAGCCTCTTTCACAGAGCTAGCAGACATGGCTGTAGTGGAGACAGGGGCTTGAATGCTCCTGCCCCTGCTTGGAGTCTGTCTTCTCACTCCCACCCCACACATCCATACTGCACCTTTCCTATCAGTTTAAGAAGCCCATTCACACAGATCAGGGGTTGTCAACTGGGAGCACGCATACCCCTAGGGGTACTTGGAAGGGTCCTAGGGGGGTACGTGTGTGCGGGCAAGGATGGAGCACCACCACCCACTACCCCATGCCTCCACCTCCCAGGAGCAGGGCCGGGGAAGGTGGGGACAGAGCTCACACGCAGCAGCTGCTGCCGCCATCCACCACCCAGCGCAGCTTTCCCACGGCCGGTCACACACGCAGCTCCATGGGCCACTGACAGGCAGCATGTAACTGGCCAGGCATGAGGCCTGTCAGCAGCCCATGGAGCTGCATGTGTGACCAGCCGCAGGAAAGTGGGATGTGGTGGCGGTATCGTGGGGCGGTGAGTGGTGGTGGCTGCTGCGTGCAAGCCCTTTCCCCCCTGCACCACATCTGGCTGCCACCACCAGGAGGAGTACACTTCTGGAAAAAAAAAAAAAAAAGGTTGAAAACCCCTGGCCCAGTATTGTTCAGATTGTCTTTGTAGAAGTCGGGGGCCAATTGCTTTAGTGGAGCTGCATAGACCTAGGAGCCAGGGATTCCCAGGTTGCAGTTCTGGTTCTGTCAGCGTGTGGCCTTTCATTTCCCCTGCTCTTTCCACCTCTAAATGCAGGTGAAGCCAATTAGCCCCAGAGAAGTGTCCTGAGCATACAAACGTGGCTGAATTGTCCAAGCCAGGCTTCTGATTTTGGAAGTCCAACTGGAGACACTTTGGGCCTGACTTTCAAGGCTGCTTTACCACATTTCTACTTGGCAAGATGGGTGCTTAGCACCTCTAAAGACAGCATGCCCTGCAAATCTAAAACCAGACACCCAAAACCCAAGGCAGTTTCCAGAGTTAGCCCCAAGCTGAAGGCACCAATGGGCCTGGCCCAGAAAAGCATCGTTCAGAATTGTAGCCCCTGCCCCTTCATTTCCCAGGGGAGGTACAGAGGATGTGGGGACCCACTGTCCTGCCCTCCCACCTCTTGGCTAGCACACCTGGCCAGCCCCCTGGGGTGGTGCGAGGTGGGGGGGAAGCCGTCTGTAGCACTGCCATGCAGCTACCATGTGCTCTGTGGCCCCACAGCACAAGGAAGGGATCAGAGGATGGGTGCAGTGATGGGGACCTCCAATACCTCCCAGTGTTACCATGCGGGAGCTATACCCCCTCCCCTCTGCTTCACACAGCAGACCCATGCTGGAAAGTCCTTCCCTGGGTTTTTGCCCCTCAGTTCTCTTCCCAAAGAGATGATGACAGAAGACCAGTGTCTACAACCTTTGAAAACCCTAACCAGCTTCCTGTGCAGTGGTCCTCCTTCACCAGACAGGAAAGCTCATAGCCCTGGTAAATCTGTGGGGCTGCTTTGCAGTCTAAGTTCTTCCTGCAGGACAAGCATGATTCAAAGGCAGAGGCCTGGGCTGGTTTCTTAGTTATTGTCAGGCCTCTTCCAGCAGTGCCTGGAACCAGCCCAGTTTGCGAGTGGCTGCACTAATAGGGGTTTTCCTGTGCTGCAGTTCCCCCCCCCCTTATTTTAGAAGATAAATAACAGTACAAAAAGCAAGTGGCTGGGCGTGTGGTTTTATACCCTCTGCAGGGGAGTTTGAGATGGAAGAAAAAAAGAGAGAGGCTGGAAAGCTACCAAGTCAAAAACAATTAGTGGTTTTGAAAACCACTTGCTTTTAACAACACAAGTCAAGCTCTTAACTGGAGCCAGCCAAGCAGCAAGAAGCTGTTCCTTTTACTCCTAACCCCACAAACCCTCCCTGCTCTAATCAGTCCCTGGCATCTAATCTTTCCTTGCAGCTCCCTGCTACATCTGCCTACCCATGAGGACAAGCTTGATGGGATCATTCATTTTCCTGCTCTTGAAAAAGTGTCTGGTTGTGTCACTTGCTGGCAACAGGTGACTGGAGTTTTGTTAAGCCTCATTTAGTACGAGGCAGGTGCAGCACTGATGAGGAGCAAAAGTTGCAGGAGCACCATGCAAAAGGTTCAGTTTTGGGCCCAGGCTCAGCCAGCCACAAAACAGGAACCCCAGACCAGCTTGGGACTCCATGCAGTTGCACCGCTAGCGCTACCCAACACAACCCTCCCCCCCCACCGAGACACATGGAGGAAGAACTCAGTATTCACCCAAACATTAATACGAAAAGCCAGATTGAGAAACTGCTTTAAAAGATGCAGACAGAACAGCTGCTCTGCATTTGGCTTTGGGCTGGCAAGGTCTGTTGTGCACAGCATCCAGCCAGCCCCAGGGGGAAAGGGTTACAAAATGTTATACCCTAGTAAACCACAACAAGGAGTCACAGGACAGGCTGCATCGCATGCCTTCAGCTCAACAGCTTGTTGGCAAGCCTAGAGTCCCAAGTCCACTAGCCCTCAAGGGCATCCTCAAGAGATAGGCATCGTCCTAGCACAGTGGCTTTCAACCTGTGGCCCACAGGCCCGGCGGGGGCGGGGTCTATGAAAGAGGACTGTGATCAACTAAAAGTATGTATGTGATTGATCATATAGCCACGCTTGCAATTCAAAATTTCTGAAGGGGTCTGCACCTCCAATGGAAATTTTTTTAGGGGTCAAATAATGCAAAAAAAAAGTTGAAAAAAAAATCACTGCCTGAACAAGACCAGACCATCTGACTATGTATCAGGGCAATGACAATCCTCAAGCCTTAAACTAAATGCTTATGTGAAGTGAATTAGCTGCCTGAACTGGGGCAAAGTCCCAGAAAGAGAGTGTCCTGGCCCACAGGGACTTTTGCTCTGCCCATTGGAGGAGAACACAAGCATTGCTCCAAGGTGGTTGAACACACCGGTAAGACACATAGCTTTACGAGACAGAGACAGAGACGTTTCTCTTCTGCTTCCAGGTTTTTTCAGGCGTGTATGCAAAGGACGAGAAAAGCTAACACCAGACTACACTACAGACCCCAACCTGGGCAGATGTTCGCCAAAAGGTCCAACGCACTGCTGTGGAGACAGTATATAGCTTCTGGCACAAGTGGTTCTCTCTGCAGCTGCTCGGTTACCTCGGAAGGCATTTCTCATACTAATCCAGTATCCAGTCCTCTGGGTCCAATGCATGAGTAATTGAAGCTTCCCTTTTTCCAGCCAGCCTCATGGGTATGGAACGAGGAAGAGGAAGCAAACAAGTTTGCCTGAACAAGCTAGGCAGGTGATTACAGTTATTTCCATATTTATCATAATACCTTCATAACATTTTGCTGGTTCTGCTTTCAAGTGTTAAATATTTAATTAGCTTTGCACTGCCTTATGCCAGAGCGTTCACTAGTCTTCACTGCAGCCAATGTAATCTCGGTAATTTGTTTCCACTCGAGTCAGATTAAGTAACTTTCTCCCCTTTCATGCAGTGCAGGATCTCAGCACTTTACATTTAATATAGTGTTTGCAGAGCTGTCATTCGCTGTGGTCCATGTTTGCCTGGCTTTAAAAATAAAATTAAAAAAAAACAAAAAAAAAAAAAAAAAA
>NW_017728996.1:7822264-7828892 GCF_001723915.1 Gavialis gangeticus | reverse complement strand
AAAAAAAAAAAAAAAAAAAAAAAAAAAAAAAAAAAAACTCTGAAATGCGTCTCTTAAAAACTAAAAAAACCAAAACAAAAAAAAGTTAAGAGTCAGGTCTCAACTGCCCCATGCTTTTTCAAAGATTTCCATTGGATCTCCACACCTCATGCTCATCTGTTGGAATGCTCTCTCATCCCATACAACTTAATTAGCATTTTAACTGTATTCCTGTTGTATACCCCATCCGTTCAGAGTATATCTTTTCTAGTTTTATTATGCTCATCTCATTCTAAACCTCTAATCCCTCAGGCTCTCACTTTAATAGAATCAGAATCCATGAACGAGCATCAGGGAAGGGAGTGCTTGCATTCCCCGCCACACTGAGGACCGTAAACTGCACCTTATGTGGGTTATTAACAATAAAAATAAAAATGCAAAATTGCTATGCCCCACAAAACAGCAAATAGGTGGGGGATGGCAGGCAAAGCAGAACTAGATGCAAGTGTGGCTCACAATGAAGAAGAGGGGGAATATATAAATGGATTTTAGGAAGGCCTTCGACAGTT
The DNA here is from genome assembly GCF_001723915.1 of Gavialis gangeticus. Taxonomy (NCBI): domain Eukaryota; kingdom Metazoa; phylum Chordata; order Crocodylia; family Gavialidae; genus Gavialis; species Gavialis gangeticus. The sequence goes on along the minus strand of NW_017728996.1, from coordinate 7,828,344 downwards.
TTGCATCCTATTCTCATAGGGAAGCTAACGGGCTGTGGAGTGGATGCCTACACAGTTAGGTGGGTGGCTAACTAACTTAGGGACCGCACCCAGACAGTGGTGGTGGACAGGTCGTTCTCAGCCTGGAAGGAGGTGGGCAGTAGGGTCTACAGGGTTCGGTCCTTGGACCGGTGTTATTTAATATCTTAATCAGCAATTTGGATGAGGGTGTGGAGAGCACCCTCTGCAACTTCGCAGATGATACCAAGTTATGGAGCAAAGTTCTTCATAGACATTAGGGCTGGAAGGGACCTCAGAAGATCAAGTCCAGCCCCCTGCCTGAAGGGCAGAAAAATCAGCTGGGGTCATAGGATCCCAGCAAGATAAGCATCCAATTTGCTCTTGAAGGTGTTCAGTGTAGGTCCTTGAGCCACCTCCGATAGCGGGCTGTTCCAGACCTTGGGGGCTTGGACAGTAAAGAAATTCTGAAGCCATCTTGTAGTAGTTTATGACCGTTCGACCTCATCATCCCTCGGGACGCTCTGATGAACAAATGTTCCCCCAGATACTGGTGGTCACCCCTGATAAACTTGTAGGTGGCCATCAGATCACCCCTGAGCCTGCACTTTTCCAGGCTAAAGAGTCCCATGGCTCTCAGCCTGTTGTCGCAAGGTCTGCTTTCCTGACCTCTGATCATGCGCGTGGCTCTTCTCTGCACTCTCTCAAGCTTCTCCACATCCTTTTTGAATTGTGGAACCCAAAAACTGGATGCAGTACTCCCATTGTGATTAGGAATGGGAGGTTAAGCAGGTGGGGTCAGTAGTAAGGGGTGACACATTGGCTCTTGGAGGTCAGGTAGACCACTGTATTATTTAGAGGGGATGGGGGGGGTTGCACACTTGTTTCTCAGAAGGAAGATTCCTGTTGGCACTGGACAGCTGTTCTTTGAAGCCTTCTCATAGATTTTCAGGGTCAGAAAGGACCTCAGTAGGTCAATCAAGTCCAACCCCCTGCCCTGGGCAGGAAAGAGTGCTGGGGTTAGGTGCCTAGCCAGGTGCTTGTCCAGTCTCCTTTTAAAGACCTCCAAGGTAGGGGCGAGCACCACCTCCCTTGGGAGCTTATTTCAGATTCTGATAACCCTCACCATAAAGAAGTTCTTCCCAATGTCTAGTTTAACAGAGCATCTCCTGTGTTCCCCCCCTCCCCAATGAATTTATAGGCAGCCAAAGTCACCTCTCAGCCTTCTCTTGCTGAGGCTGAAGAGATCCAGGTCCCTCACTCTTTCTTCATCTTCAGGCCCCTAACCATATGAGTGGCCTCCTCTCCATGTTGTCCACATCCCTCTTGAAGTACAGCACCCAGAACAGGACGCAGTACTCCAGCTGCAGCCTAACCAGTGCCACAGAAAGGAAAGCATCACCTCCCTGGACCTGTTCGTGATGCACCTGCTAATGCATGATAGAGTGGTTAGCTCTATTGATCATTCTGTCGACTCATGCGAGTCTTTGAGACAACTATGACTCAGAGTTGTCATAGAGATCCTTTTCCCTGCTGTGTTGCTTAGAAAGTCATCCCCCAATCTGTATGTGTTGGTGATCTTCAGACAATCATCGTCGGCAATCCCACAATTCAAGAACGATCTCTACCATGGCTCCCTGATGGGTTTTGGAGGTGACTTAAGAGCCACAGATCTATCTGCAGAAGCTGTGGGACTTTCTGGAGGGGGGAGTGGGCTGTAGGCTAGGATTTCTCCCCTTTTCCTGCCTCCACTCTCTTCTCTGCTTTGAGGGCAAGACGCTTTGCCTCCAAGCGGGCTGCCACTTGGTTGAGGCTGCAGCACCACTGGAGTCAGTTAGCCAGCTCCTCCCAGCTCTCAATATCAACATCTGTTCTCTTGGGATATGCTTTCAGTGTGTCCTTGTAGCATTTCCTCTGGCTGCCATGATCTCATGCTGCAACCAAGCTGGGAGTAGGGCACTGGCTTCAGGAAAAAAAGGTGGGCAGCATTTCACTTGATAGGCACATCGTAAGACAATAGGGTACCTGAAAGCTCCAGTGCTCCTCCAGGCTACCAGCAATCTAGCCTAGGGGTAGAAAGACCAGTGTCACAAGAGGACATAGCACTGATAGAAGTCATTCACTCTGGGCTTGGAGGTACAGCTTCAAGAGGTTCCCCCATACATCCAATTCAGTCTACTTCCTTCACCATCAGGTGCACAAGGTGGAAGTCAGCTCTCTCAACCAGCTCCAATTTGTTCTAGGTGTTGATCTCAGAAGTTGACGCTTCTGTCATTATCAGGCTTTGTGGGACACCAAGTCAAAGGTAGCCTGATGACCAACAGTCTCAAGACAAGAGCAAAGTAAAACTTACCTCCTCATCTGTGCCGTCTCCACAGCCAAGGATTCAGTTTCATAGCTGGCAGGGCTGGAAGGGACCTGAGCAGATCATCAAGTCGACCAAGATCGCAGCGTCCACATCTTGTCCAGCCACTGCACTTTGCATACCTAGTCCAGACATTCACTCTGAGGACTATACAAGACTGCCCTTGTTGCTCTTCACTGCTCCAATCTGTCCCAGAACCCTTCAATAGTACCTTACCAACAAATAAATTTCCGCTCAGTGCTGATGCTGAAGAAATGGGAATTGTATTTCCCACTCAAGCACAAGACTTCAAATTTGTCTCCTTAGGAGTATCTTTTATAAATCAGCAGTTCAAGGCCTTCACTCCTTGGAAAGATGGAATTTTCCATGCTCATCTAGGCTTTCATAGGCTTAAGTTTTTCATTTGCCAATTATAAAGATGGATTTGCTTTGAAGTCCTGACTAATGTACTTGTGTTTTGCTGCACTCTCTCGTGTCAGCTTATTCAGGTCCAAGGCTCACCTCTTCCTATAAAGTAGAATAGAATCTAGTGGTAGAAGAGTGGCACTGGGTCTGCTGCTGGGGGTGTAAGTGTGGCTGGACTAGCGAAGTAGAATAGCTCTACTGGACAAGAGTTAGCAGCCTTGGTGGTGAAGCAAAGTGTTCACTTTGCATCTGCTGCTGGCAACACACATACAAACTCAGCATCTTCATGCTGTCTGCAGGTTTGTGAAGTGTTTCAAGTTACTGAACAGTCAATCTGCCTGCCTTTTGCATTTGAAGCAATTCACTAGAAGACCACAATGATCACTGCAGCTAGCTTGGGGCAAAGGCCCTAATTACAGCCAGCATCAGATAAATAGAAAGTATTAAATTTTTAGAGGATTCAGATGTTTTCACAGTTAAACTTGGGCACTTTGTCCTTGACAGAGCAGAAGCAAGGCAACATGGTGATCCAGTCAGGAGAGGGGGCAATGCATGTAACAGTAAAATAAAAATAAAAGGGAACAATGATGAAAGTCGGCAGAAGGTAATGCTTTATCCATGCAACATGCAGACTGGAACTCAATGCCACAAGAGGCTGTTGGGCTAAGAGCTTAAAGAAAAAAAAATGCTTTAACACAAGGGTGTCAAACTTATGCAGCCCCATGAGCTGAATGATTGGCATGGGCCTGTGGGATTTGGCCCACACACAGCCCCCCCATCATACCCAAGCCAGCAGCTGTCTGGAATGTGGGGTGCAGACCCTGGAGTGGCTGGAATGGGCACTGCATATGGCGCAGTCCAACCAAAACAGTAGTCACACTGCACACGGTGGCCACCCCAGCTAGCCATGGCCCTGGGTCTGGGACAAGCGATACACATGATGCCTGCTCCAGTTGGTTTGGGACCCAAACTGCAAGTGGTACTCACAGGTGATGCGTGCAGCACAGATCCTGGACTGGCTGGAATAGGTGCCACCTGCAGTGCGGTCCAGGAGTTGCCAGGGCAGACAACACATGCAGGGCAGCTGCTGCTTTGGCTGAGCTGGAATCCACACTGCCTGTGGCATGCTCCAGCTGGTCTGGGATCCAATGTCCAGATCAAGTATGCTGAAGGGGGAAGGGAAGGGGTCCATGGGCCAGATTCATCCCATGGACCAGCCACTGGCATATGCTATGCCCATGTGGGTCTGATCAGACCCAGGGACAGCAATGGGGACCGCATGGCAGGGGTTTGACATCCCTGCTCTAACATTAAGACTATCCAGAACTAATAAACACCAACCAAAGGGATATTAATCCTCAGGCTTCTGGGCTGAAATCACTCACTAGATGTTAGAGGCGTAGGCGAGAGCTCACATTGGGGCAAATTATTCCATGTTTGCTTGTAAAGGGGGTGCAAACACCTTCCTCAAGCTTGATGGACCCCATATATCACATAAATCCTAGCATGGCAAATCTCTGGGCCCTGGCACACATTAAAGACAAGACACAATTAAGGCTCTCTCCTCACCCTACATAGTAACCCAGCAATGCGTTAAAGCCGATTTATGGTGCGATAATATACCATACAATGCGCAACGCCTTTGTGGCTTGTTTGTATCATGACTTATCTTGAAGAGATCCCACTGTGCCAAGGCCCTCAGAAGCCTATGCAACCTACGAAGTCCATTCCTTTAGCATCTTACATCTGGACCCACCCCATGGGATAGATGCTGGGACTAGTGTTAAGGGAAACACAGTAGATGAACATACATTTCCTTAAGGGGCGCGGTAGTTACAGAAACTGTCTGGGGGAATCCAGCACCACAGCAGGCAGTAAATCCTCTTGTTCCCCTGCTAGGGTGCAGGGAATTTGCCTGGAGTTCTGCACAACACTGAGTCCTACCTCCCTTTTGTCCTCAGCTTCACAAAACTTGCGTTTTCAAAGCACCTTTAGGTTTCTAGGGGTAGTGCTTCTGAACAAGAGGCTGGAGAGAAACAGGACTGCTAATCTTGCTTCATCTTTGCAGCACATTCTGGGGTGTTACATTTGGTAGCCTGTGGCAAGTAGCTGAAATACAAGGTTGTCGGCACTCTTAAACCCACCTTGGTGATGCAAGCAAGGTGAGGCATTTCATCCAAAGTCACGACCTAGAGGGTGCTGGTCTTACGGGTGGCTGATCTCGTATCCATCCACAACACTGAGGCTGGGCTGGTGACAAGCTGACCAAAAGCAACTCATGTTTTTCATGGAAGATCTAAGCAAAGGAAGCAGCATGGTTGAGAAGAGGAGAGCCATTTCATTCTAGCGATAGGCATGAAGGTTGTTTGTCCATCAGGAATTTAGATCCCCAGATCCTAATACTCTGGCAAGGTTTCCTGTTATGCCCTACAAATTTTTGCTTGATGCTAAAATAACTAGTCGTACTGGTTGGAATAGGAAACATGCAGCGCTGCCTTTTGTCAGGCATTTGAGAAACAGGAAATATTTGGGGGAAAAAACAAACAAAAAAAACAGCTCAATTTCAACAGTTTTGTGATGGTCATAATGCCCATGACCTAAGCTAGGCCTCATGCTGCATCTTGGATGATGCGGTCTGTGAATGAGTGAGTAACACAAGGTTTTTCAAACCAGAGCCATGTTCAGGAAGAGGTCTCTGGGAGGAGGATTCAGCACTAGAACAGACTGCAGAATCTCCATCCCTGGAGCCTGTTGGTTAGACAGAAATGATCCTGCTTTGAGCAGGATCTAGGACTAGATGTCCTTCCGAGATCCCTTCCAGCCCTACAATTAAGAAGCTTTATTAAAATATTTTAACATTAAACATTTACTTGCATCACACAGGTAATAAGTCAGAAATAAGAACATTAACACCAAAGCCCAGCAGCCAGTCAAGACTTCTGAGCCATGCAAGGGCATATGAAGGCTGGAAGAACTGTGGGGTAGTACTTGGAATAAGAGATTGCAGAAGCCAATACCTTTCCACAGAGTTCCTTGCTTCTCTTGACCCACCTCCAAGAAGTCCATGTTTACAATGGGTTTTCATAGTTAGTCTTCTTCCAATTAGAAAGAAAACCCACACATTGTGTAGTTCCCCATGAAAGGAAAATGCAGCCCAGGGGCAGTGCAGATGAAACCAATGCAAACCCTAAAAGCCAGGGCTGCCAAGGAAGTTCGAGGCAGGCTCCCATCAGAGCTCTGAGCGGCACGGGAACATCAGCATGAGTCTGTCCACCCCAACAGGGCATTTCCATCCCACCACATTGGCAGATTC
>NW_017728996.1:7808378-7817264 GCF_001723915.1 Gavialis gangeticus | reverse complement strand
CTAGTATTTCCCCCCCCCCCCCCCCGCCAACTAGCCATGTTATGTTTGAAAGAAAGATCAGGACCATGCTAGACACCAGCCTAACAGAGGTGGTGAAGAAGCTATAGTATATTCCTCCATGGGGGAGGTACAGGTAACTATTATGTCCAAAGTCCCTATCTGGTTAAATCTGCTGAAGGCAAGCTAGTCACACAGAGCAACCTGGATCATCTGAAAAAGCCGATGACAAGCTAAAAACCACACACCACAAAAAACACATACCTAGGAATGAAAAATGAAGGTTATACCTACAGAATGGGGAAGACACATTCTGGAAGGCAGAAACTAAAGGAAACTTTTAGATTCCTTTTAGAAAATGGTTCAGGGGCTGGGGCACATGACTTGAGAGAGGCCGAGGGAACTGGGCTTTTTTACTCTAGAAAAGAGATGACTGAGGGGGAATTGAATAGCAGCCTTCAACTCTCTGCAGGGTGGCTGCAAAGAGGATGGAGCTGGACTGTGCTCAGTGGGGGCAGATGACAGAACAAGGAGCAATGGGCTCAAGTTGCAGCAAGGAAAGTTGAAGTTAGATATTAGGAAAAAAAAAATTTTCTTACTAGGAAGGTAATAAAAACACTGGAACAAGTTACTCAGGAGGTGGCGGACTCTCCATCCTTGGAGGTTTTCAAGATGTGGCTGGACAAAGTCTTGGCTGGGATGATCTAGTTGGGGTTGGTCCTGCTTTGAGCAGGGGGTTGGACTAGATGCGACCTCCTGGGAGTCCCTTCCAGCCCTTGTTTTCTATGATTTTAAGTCTAGCCTAGCACTGGACTGAAACTCTTTCCTGCAGTAGATGTTTTGGACAAACACAAAAATACCCTTTCCTTTTCATCCAAGTTTTACAATGTTCATTTCCAAACTCTGACAAAATCCTTGAAGTCTTCAGATGAAACCTTTCAACAGAAATTCAACTATATAGCACTCTTTGAAAAGACAGCATTTGTGCTAAAATGTCATTCTTCTCCCTGTTAAGAAGAGAGAGAATAGATAGAGCGTGGTCTGCTGACATTAAAGGGATTATAGCAAGTGACTCCAAAGGAGCTTACAGGACAATGGCGTGGCAAAGAGGGCTTGTGCTCTCCTTGAATGCACATGAATGGGAGTACAGAGTCTGGGAAGGGAGGCAATTGTACCTGCACTGTGTTGGCAAGACCATAATAATCCAATGTGCAAACTTTGAAGGGAAGACTAAATTAGAGATAGGGAGGAAACATAGCATGAGTTTAAATCATAAGGAAGATCATGCTAAACTGGATATTTTCTATGATAAATGCATTGGGCTTTCTACATAAGAAATATACTGTAGATCTAATCTATGAGGACTTCAGTAAAGTATTTGTATGCTGCCTCATAGGAAATGAATTAAACTAGAGAAAAATCAGTATTAGTACAAGAAGCATTTGGTAAGTAAGGGACTGGGCAAAGAGAAGTAGTCAAGGGGTTGTTTAAAAAGGGGGAGAAAGCAGCTGGTGGGAGGGTACTAGAAAAGTTCAAGAATCAGACTTGAGACATCTTATTTAATTTAATTAAATGACCTTGGCAGAAAATGTAGTCCTGCAGTAACAATATTTGCTGATGACACAGCAGCATAGGGAGGGGGCGGGTGGAGGGAAAGAGGCCAGTAACATAACAGAGGAGGCTTGGGCAACCAGAATAAATAGAAATAGGATGAAATCTAACAGCATAAAATGGGAGGTTGCGCACTTACAGATTAACAGGAGTTCCTAGTTTCTAGCAGTAGTGTTGGAGTGATGTTGCAGCTGTGCTGGTCCAGGAGTTTAAAAAAAGCATGTCTTGCATTCAAAACCTTGTCCAACTCCATCCCAACTACACTGCTGGTCCAATAAAAGATATCACCTGAAGAATTCCTTGCCTCTCAGCTGATTATAAAAAGCTATCAGCTGGGATGGGGGAGGAGGAGCAGGAGACTTAGTTGTGTTAACCGGTCATAGGATAATTGCAAGCCACCAAACATGAATATGGAGGCAAGACATTTCTAGTTGCGATAGACAAGCATTAAAGCCATAAGGTTTTTAGGAAGTCTCATCTGGGATGGCTTGGGCAATTATGGTTGCCAGTGTTCAAGAGAAATGAATTCAAATTGGGACACGTGCACATCGTAGTAGCACAATCAGAGAAATGAAGACTTCTTTTACAATGAGAGCCTGAAGCCTCCTTGCCGTCGAGCCTGGCAAAATGCTTGTTTTCTGCAACTACATAGAGGAAATAAATACCAGCATGGGAAGACCGAGAGAGTTATTTAAGCTAAAGGTCACTGTTGGCACAAGAAAAAAAAAATGGGCATGAAGTGGCCTGGAATAAATATAGGCTGGAAATTAGAAGGTTTCCAACCAAAGGAGTGAGGTTCTGGAAGAGCCTTCCAATAGAAATAGTACAGACCAGAAACCTCACTGGTTTCAAGACAGAGCTTGGTAAATTCATGAATGGAGTTACAGGACATCTGCTGAAGGGTGGAAACAACAACACAGATTTACCTTCCTAAAAGCAGACCAAACTGTCCTAAAACTTCTGCCTCTTCAAAGGATGTATTCAGTTGCCTCAATATTTGGGAGCAATAATGCCCATGCATGCAGTGCTCAGGGGGAAAAAAAGTACTAAACATTTCTAAGCTCTTGCAAAAGTAGCCAACCTGTCAAAAAATAGTATCAGCCCTAGTGCAAATATCCAATCATTCCCTTGACTCCAATAAGATTGTTTGATCACCAGCATAATGCTCCTTGCACCCACAAAGCAAAATTTTACATGGCTGCAATACGTTCGCAGGAAAAAGTAGGAAGAGCAGGTTAGCAATGCAGTGCCTGGCCCTACACATCATTACAATCCTTTGCCTTAATTTTTTGGAGCATGCTTAAACACTCATTTTTCCCCAAGCCAGTTTACTGCTTTGCACAGCTATTGACCTAGATCCTTCTGACATCCTACTTCTGCCAAGGACTTGGCTCCATCAGCATGGGAGGTACTCATTTAAGTAGGGGGTCGATTTTAATTTTCCAAATTGATTAGCAGTTTTGGACTCTGACACAAGTTGGAGTGGGATTTATGTTTCTTCCGAGCCAGCCTGGACTGGAACTTGAAGACAAATGTGAAGTACATTTATGTTAATTGAGGCAAATGAAGCCCTGCCGTTAAGAGTCTCAGGTCGGCACAGCCCAGCTCAGCCTGTTTACGTTTGCAGTGAGTAAGTTAGAAACAATGAGAAAGTGTTTCTTTCCTCGCAATGCCATCATTATTACACTAAGGGTATTGATGGCTCAGTTTCCATGGAAACACATGTCTGCCAATTCCATCCTACCAACGGAGAACAGTTAGAAGCTGAAGGAGCTATTCATCACCATTTAGCGAAACGGGACGAAGGAACTCTTGCCTCCTGCCAGGTCTCCGAAACGCTCCAGCAGGATATGGATGGCGTTATCGGTAAAGCCAGCTAATAGCGCATAAGGCAGGTGAGCAAATCCATCATGGTTACAAAACACCCTTCACAGGGCAATCATACCAAGAATAAATTACTCCTGAAGATGCAGTGAACTCATGCTCGCTAGAAGAGAAAGCCAACTTAGTGTCTCAGCCTGCTGCATCATATTCTTACAAAGAGAAAGAGTTGTTGTTACGTTCAGGACAAGAGGGAGGATGAGACTGCCAGGCCAGTCCTGATCTCATCCTGGGGGAAGAATTAGGAGTAACGAAGATTAAGGTCGCAGTTATACTGGTGTGAATGAGCGCCGAGGGCTACTGGGCCTCCTTTTGGTCCTTGTGTCTACCCTTGCCACGTGCTACTTTGACCGCCTCTTCAGCCCCTGTGTCCATCTACCCCCTTCCATGGACACCAGCTTTCACCCCTTTCCCACTGCCCTGCCTGCACAACATGCTTGTCACATCACACTTGACTCCCATGCCCAAGTCCTCCTACCAAGCTCAGTCCCATTCTTGCCACCCCAGCAGCGACCTCCCCCGGCTCCCAGGAGCAGTATTTTGGGGACAGCCTTGGGACTGCATGGCCATTGACTAGTCAATGTGAGCCACAGGGGCAGAGTTCCTGAACACAGTGCAGCTAGAATACACCAAATAAAGTGGGAGTACACATAACCCTATGCAACAGACAGTGTTTTCATGACCTCTCACTCAACAGCCCTACCCCTCACTATGCACCTTGTATTGTCCATGGGCCCGATTCTGGAAACATTTGTTAGAGGGCATCATGCTTACTGCACAACAAGCATCTCTAAAGTCATCAGGCCTCTCGAGGTAATGCGTAGAAGTTCACAATCTAGGGCCCTGCTCATGGGAACTCTGGACAGCATCTCAAAGAATCCTCATGGGGTATCTGGTCCAACTCCCTGCACAAATGCTATCCCTAAATCATTTTGATCTAATGCTTATCCAGCCTCCCTTTGAAAACTTCCAAATGAGGAGGATTTTACAGTTTCACTGTTCTAACAGTAAGGAAGGTTGTGTTCTTCCATTGCAAGCCATGTTACATAAACCATGAGAAATATCCTCAGTGATGCTTCAGCCCCCATTATTACAGTATAAGAGGTAAGGTATGACCACCCAAAACCCAAAAATTCCAAAATGCAACTCTTAGCAGCTATTATGGGAGCCAAGAAAGCTTAACTAGTTTGGAGTGACTTATAGCATTAAGGCAGCTCTGTGGAAGCGTCACTAGGACAGATCCCATGAATAGGCTCACCAGAAGTAAAGCTCATCCAAAAAAAGGTTTACTAAAACACTTCTTCCCTCCTGACATACTGAGGCTGCCAAGGGGTACATTTCTATGAGCAGCATACCTACAGCTCCCTCTGAATTTTGGATTTCAGGGGACTGAGACCTAGAGAAGGTGGATTTGTCAGTTTTTATTTGGGCTGAAATAGCATCAGTCAGGGATCCTGGTTTTGTCCATTTAAAATAAATAAAATCACAAGTTCTCTGATACAAAAATTGCAAATTCTCCAATTTAAAACCCCCAAATCCGCAATTAAAACGAAACAACACACACACACACACAATTTTATTGATACATTTACAATTTTAAAGCAATTTGGAAGTCTACCAGTGCCTCAATCACTATAATCAAAGAAATTGTACCTTTAAGATTTTGGTAATCGATTTTTGGGTCTTTAATCATGGAACAGTCAGAGCTCCCCCTGCCCCCTTCGTTCACCAGGGCACAGATCTGTTGCCCTTTCCCCAGAGCCTCCACAGCCCAGTGGGCAAGACCCGGTGCAGCTGGGCAGAGTGTGGACAAGTGGGAAAGCTCATGACTGCCGATGGGAGCTCCATGCTGCCTTAACCAGGCACCCCTTGCCTTCCCGGCAGCAGTGAGGGGCACAACTCTGCAACCCCAGCCCCACTGCTGCCAGGCGGGCAGAGGTGGCTTCGCCAAGGTGGGGTAGGAGTCCTGGGGCGGCAGTGAGCTTCCCTGCCTTGCCATGCTGGCTCCCATTTATTGAGCCATGGAGGCCCTGGCATGGAGGGCAGCATGGTTGGGAGCCCAAGCCCACAGACAGCTCACCCCACCTTGCACACCTTGTCCCTCCACAGAAGTGCACACAGCAGTGGGGAGCCAGCCCCCCAAACCCTTCAGATGAGCTGTCCACGGTCCTGTCCTGCTCCCTGGCCGGGCTCTGCAGCCGTGGATGCCAGCCCCCAGGCCCGAAGCCCTACATGCCGCCCGGCTGTAGAGCAGCCCCTGCCCTGCCCAAGTTCCTCTCTCCAAGGACCTCAATCCCCACCAGACTTACCTGCAGGAGCTGCTCTCCAGGCTGCCTGGTGGCTGTGTGCATGTGCAAGTGCCCCCCTGCCTGACCACCCTCCTCCCTTCCCCCAGCTTCTTGCAGGCTGGAACTCTGCCCACCTGCAGAGAGCTCTTTACAAACTGGGCACTTCTCCCTTAAAATGAGAAATCTGCCTTTTCTCCATTAAAAGGACAAAGCCATGTTGTTTTCTGTTTTTCCGTGGGAAATGGAAAACCTGCATCCCCAATCATCACTTTGGAACAGGGGGACCTGACATTTCACAGCATGACAACCACAGGTTAAAACGAGGGCGTCAAACTCACCCCATGCCTTGGTCAGATCTGGACTGCGGGGCTCCATGTGGGCCAGATCCAGCCCTGGACACGAGGAAGCATGTCCAACCCTGGCTCCGACAGGGAGCGTGCAGTGGTGACCGGCAGCTGGGGAGGCGAGGCTGCAACAGTCACAACAGGCAAAGTAGCCGGAGTGGTAAGGGCTGCATTAGCCCTCACTCGGCCTCCTGCCACCGACAGCCATGTCCAGCAGGGCTGAGGGCCCCGATCCAATAGCAGGACATGTCCCCAGCCACACCCCATGCTGGCAGCCTATGCTGGTGGTCCAGCAGGCTGGACAGAGCAGCTTTGCAGCCATACATTTGACAGCCCTGAATGCAAAAGAACCCATTCATCACCTTGCAATGCCAGACAGCTGAATAAGTCCGAGTGCCATCGATAGGTTCCAGGTATCACTGTACCAAGTATGGCCTGTTCACCCAGTAGTACAGTTTTTAAAGAGTCAGCTTGCACCGAGTATGGACCCCCTTCTCTTCAACAGGGTTCAGAAGAATCTGTTTTAGCGCCCCCCCCGCCAAGAGTTACCTGCAATTCCAAATGTTCTGAGGCTCTTTCAGCTTTGAAGCCTTTATAAAAGAGGCATACCATTGCCTTTTGGGGGGTGGGGGTGGAGAGGAGCTAAGGTGGGTCTGAAATCATGTCTCTTAGGCTTTAAAGTCTCTCCAGGCTCATGACCCCACCTTTCCCAGTGGAGCATGTGCCCCTACACCCACATGGTGACCCCACTTGGGGTCAGGACTCCTAGTTTGGGTACAGCTCCTTCCTGCGGAAGGTAAAGTTATTTCCCCAATTTGCTCTGCCCACAGCACCCTTCCTCTTGGCTCCCCACCTGTTTGAATCCCTGCTGTCTGGATTCAAACATGAGCTGCTTGTCTTCACCTGGGAGGCTCTGATGCCTATTCTCACCCTGGCTCTCAGCACAGAGGTCAGCGTAGGGTCCCAGTCTCCAGCCAGGCAGCACCCCCCTGCCATTGGCACAGGGAGCTCCCTGTAAGCACCTGTGAAGCTGCCTTGTTCTCCTTCCAATCCCTCCTTAAAAACACTTTGCCAGGACAACAAGAAAACTTAACAAGGGTTAGGCAGCTGGCATCCGGAGATAACCACCTGGTTTGCATCATACCAACAAAGATGTCTCATTGTTTCTTTGTTCTCCTCCATCAGTGACTTCTTGTTTTATATGTAGATCATAAGCTCCACAGGGCAGAGGCTGTTGTTTTGTTGCATGTGTAGACAGACTCGAGCACAATGGGCTTTGTAGGAATTACAGTTACAAGATAATAAGGAAGCCCAGACTCCAATGTAAACCAAAGACAAAACTCTCATTCACCTCACTGGGGCTGGGCTTTCACCCAGGATCAATGCTTACAAAGATCCAGCCAAAGCTTACAAAGATCCAGCCTTTTCTGGTGGTTTGACTGCACCCGCTTTATTTAAGAGCAATCCCCAGGGTCTGATATTATATCTATTATCTAGAAAAAAAAAGTCATTGCCACTACAAGTGCAAGTTGTAGATCTGGCTTGCCCGGTACAAAGGTATGCCTAGAAGCAAGGACACAAGTTGCGCGTGCAGGATGTGGGACCCGAATGCAAGAATAAAAGGAATTTGTCTACACTGCTAACTTACCATGGCATACTGAAAACACGCCGCACCAATCAGCACATGCTACCTCTGAAACAGGAGGAAAATCGCACCGCTGTCTGAGTGGCGCTGCACCGGGGTGAATACACTGTGCCTCTAAGCAGAGGTAACGAGCCAGCTTGGGCCACGACACTTCCATGGCTCCTCGTTAGCTGGGGACAGCCTGCATGAAGCAGCGTGTGGGCTGTTTCTGTCAGATGCAGAAAAAGCATCAGCAGCAGAGATGTCCCCTCAACACCCTGAGCTCCCCAACCAAAGACACCCGATGCAACCATGCTTGGATGCACAGACAGGAAAACATCCAAGAAAAGGCAAGTCACATTTCTGCGCTGGGCACCACTGCCAGAACGCTGCGCCCAGATTTCAACGGCTGCGATCACCGGGAGACAGTTCAGAGAGGCACAAAACTGATGAAGTCCTGGAAAGCCTGGCTTTACGTGATGGGTCCCGGGTGCTCAGTCTGTTCAGCTCATCACAGGCGGACAGAGTAGCTGAGCCAGGAGAGTTTCCACAGCTCATCATGCAGAAGGACAGGGGCTGCTCTGAAGCCCTTCCAGGTACGGAGGGACAGAAACGGCTTCAGCCGAGCCGGCGAGGGCACGAGCAGACCCCGCCGCTGGAAACTGAAACTAGACAAATTCAAGCGAGGAGCACGGCACAGATGCAGGAAAGAAGGGGACCCGTTAACCACGCGAGCGGCTCACAGGAGCTCGCGCGCAGCCAGTTCCCCATCTGCGGAAGGCTTTAAACCACGTTTGTTTAAAAAGCCAGGGGCTAGTTCAAAAAAGAATTAGATGCACCAAGCCAGGCGAGCGAAGCAGGGCATCGGCCACAGGCCACACGAGGGGCTGAGCACGGGACAGGGACCAGTGCAGAGGAGAAGGGACCCGCGGCGGCGGCACAGCGCTGAGGGGAGAAGTTTCCGCCCGGCCTGGAGACGCAAGGATCCCCCCGCCGCTCCCCGCTCACCTGGCCCAGGTTGCCGTAGCCGTAGGCGGCCGCCAGCCTCGCCGCCTCGCCCGGGCCGCCCGGCACCCGCACGGCCCAGTGGTTGGTGTAGACGGGCCGCGCCAGGCAGGCGGGCAGCGCCAGCAGCAGCAGC
>NW_017728996.1:7795414-7808311 GCF_001723915.1 Gavialis gangeticus | reverse complement strand
CACTCGGCCCCGCCCCGCCCCGCCCCGCCCCGCCCCGCCTGAGGTAGCTTGTGGCCCTGGCAGGGCTGGTTAGGACCCAACACGACCCGTGAGGAGGCAGATTAATCTACTCCAGCAGGGATAGTCCCCACGACCCCCCCACAAGGGCACAAGCTCTTGCACAGTTCACTGAGGAGGAGCCGGACAGACCCCTGGGGCTGGCAAAGGGCAAGGCCGGGCAGTAACCTAGGGGGAGCGCAGGGTGACGTGGCAGCAAGGGCGGCAAGTGGGGGCTGTCTCTGTGCCTGCGCCGAGGAGACAAAGCCATTCAGACACAGACAGTGGTATGCGAGAACCCCCACAAGTCATAAATGTCTCCGCTTGCATGCACAGTCCTTCCCCAAGGGTGTTCAAATGCTACCGTATACGCACGTCCCTCCGCAGTACTGGGCTCTGTCTGCAGGGCCGCCGGGATGTGAATTTGCTCTCCATTTCCTTAGCTGGACTAGAGCTTACCGGCTGTTTTTTCAAGCTGTGGGGAAAAACATGGCGTGACGCCTTCCCAAAACATCCGCCGTTCAGATGTAGAAACATGTGCCTCTTCTTCATTTTGTAGGAGAAGAAACCACTGGAGGACATTTTGGATGCCCCAGTCATTTATTTGAATGGGAAATGGGTGTTTTCATCCCCATAGGCAAGTGTGAACTATTGCAGTGGTAATATCTGTCTGGGGTAAGGGTGCTCAGAAGAAAAGTTGCAGCTTACCCCATGTTGGAAATGAGTAGAGAACTGTATCTGGTGAAGATGGACACAGCAGATGCTCCACAAGATTCAAGGAGCAACACAGGCTGTGCTTCCCACGGCCGGAGGGCAAGGAGAGCGCAGGAAGAAAGAGGGGGAAATAAACATCTCTCAACACCCAAAATGTACACCGCATGTGCCGGTGGGGAGACAAAACACGCACGCTCAGTTAATAGGAAATCCACATGAGCTCAGCAATAAGTTTCAACAAGTGCAAATTTATGGGAAGCTACTTCACTACAAACACCAGGCTAAACCTACTGTAGTGTAACTCCACCAACTGTTTCTGCTGGGCCAGTCTGGCCCACTGGATTTTCTAGGCTGTAATATAAGCAGCGCATTAGCTGCAATTCAGTCTGATCCAAGTAAAAGACTGTGAGTCAAGGTGGGGGTTGCACAGAGTTCAGCATAGCTGAGTCCCTTGAGCAGCCAAGTATCCCAAGGAAAGATATTCTCTACACACTGTAATTACTTATGCCTCCACAGTGAAACCCTTTCAGAAGGGAACATGTGAAGTTCTCTCTATGCAAGAAGGAAGTTGGCTCGGGAGGTGACTCACTGCCCTGGGAGGGAGGGAGGATGCAGAAGGAAGGTTTGTGGAGGGATGGAGACTGCAGGGATAGCTGAGCTTCCACGCCTTAGGACTGCAGCTGGAGAAGCACTGCTTGTGCATTCAGTGCCCCACTGCGCGGCTCACCCGAGGACGGAGGTAGGCTATGGCTCAGCCTATGTAGGGAATGGATCTGTACATTTTTAATTGGGGCAACTCCTCAACTGAAAGGTGCTTAGGGTTGTCAGCCACTATTAATGACAGATCTGAATTGCACGTAAGCCACCTGCGCCCCCACGATAACTTTAACCGAATCCCCTCTGTGGGTTCTAGTGTATGGATGGGGCCTGGAGCACCGCTAGAGAGCAACTACTGCCTGCTGCTGCTTTGGCTGCTGGGATATGCCTGTCACATCCCTGCTGAAGCAAGTGGTGACCATGGAAATGTGCCTGGGATGCATTTACTTTGGGAGCAACATAACGATATTTGGAACTTTGCAGACATACTCAGATGGGAAATAAAATAGCACAGCAGTAGCCTAGCTTTCCAGGGCTTAAATCAAACCACTTTCTTCCAGGCTCATGTTTACAGGCTCATCTGTCCCTAAAAAGACTCTCTTTCTCTCTATATAGATAGATAGATAGATAGATAGATAGATGTGAGTGCATATATATACACAAAGCTATGAGACAGGGTCTGGTGATAGGACAATTTACTACCACATGCAAAGAAGAGCTTCATGACTTACTCTGCCAGCTGCAAACCATCACCAATGGAAATAAATATTGTTGTCAGTCACAGTATGTTTCCGGTGGGGGGCAAGGCAGGCAGACATGAAACCGTATTCTGACATCCCCTCTGCTTCTGCCGCATCAGGGCAAGCAAGAGCCACACACCCACATTAACAAACTAGCCTCGCAACCCTCCCTAGGAAGCAATAAAGGTACAGTTGCTACCTGTACATTTTTTCTCTCTTCCTAAACTTCAGAGTCGGGGGGGAAATAACAGCTGGCACTCAAATAATGAATCCTTACAGCTCCCCATGTGAAGAAGGGCATCCACAAAGTAAAATCATGCTGGAAGTAACATCGCTCTCGATAGCGTTCTGGAGACACACAGAGATTAAGTGACCTGCCAAAGGCCTCAGAGGAATTCAGAGGCAGAACTAGACTTCAGATGTTGCTGGCTCCTGGGCTTGTGCTTAGTTCAAAGCTCATGCTCATTCCCCAGGTATTCTCACATGCTTCATGAAATATAGGGCCAGAAAGGACCTCTGTGACTGCCTAGTCTGACTTCTTACCCAAAAAAGGCCATAGGGAAAAAAGAAAAGAAGAAGAAAGCCCAGCTGACTTAACATTTTCCATTGTGAGTTTTGGTAAGTTTTATAGAAGTTGTCCCAAGTGGTGAAGTCTCTTCACGGTTAAAAATGTGCACCTTGATTCTAGTCGAAATGTGTCAGGCTTCAGCTTCTGGATGGTGGATCTTGTTATACCTCCTTGTCTGCCAGATAGAAGAGCCTTGTCTTAAGAGATTTCTAGTTCCCATTAAAGAACATCTAGACTGTGATACAGTGTGATCAAGTCAGTCCTCTCCCTTCTGCGTGATAACCTGAACAGAGCGGGCTCCTTGGCTCTTTCACAACAAGTCAGGTTTTCTAATCTCTTCATCATTTTTGTGGCTCATCTCTGAACCTGCTCCAACTTTCTACCATCCTTCTTGAGCTGCAGACACCAGACTAGAAGCAGTCTTCTGGTAGTAATCATACTGGTGCCAAATACTGAAGAAATATAACCTCCCTCCTGCTATTCAAAACTCTGCTGCTTATACCCACAAGAATCACATCAGTTCTTGTGACGACTGTCTCACACTGGGAGCTCATGAAATACGGCCGGCAGTCTGGCTGCAGTTAGGGCGCAGGCAGTCACACACGCTACATATCACAAAGTAAGACAGAGAAGAGAAGAGATTTACCACATGGCAGCTTGCTCTGTGTTAACTGCCTTTGTGTCCGCTCTTACTCTGCACTAGATAAAAGCTAAATCAAAGCAGCTTAGGTCTCAAATGAAAGAGCACCAAGCTACTGCTGAACGGGCTGTAGTTGCAATATTTGGGTCTTCCCATTCACAAGTGTTCTAGCCTCACTCAGTTCAGCCAAACTGGAGCTACCGACCTCATCTCATGCATTGCAACCAGCTGGTACAACCAGCATAAGTGCATCTCAGGGTCACTGCTTAGTATGTTTTGCACAGGTATACCAAGCTAAAAGATTTCCCAGACAGATTTTTGGCCTAGATTTTTGGCCTAGCATACGGAAGGCCAAAAGAGGGGGCATCTGTCCTTTTAAAGGGGAGTTGATCTCAGTGGGCAGGCTAAGGCCCTTTAACTTGGCTGTGCTAAAAAGAGGATGGCTGGCTTTATCAGATAACAGCAGTCATCGGGGACAGCAGAAACCAAAGTCCACTGGAATAAATACTTCCATCTTAATAGCGTTACAGACCACTGGATTTTGCATCCTGCCTTAAGAATAAGGAACGAAAGGGATATGTGTCCCTCCTCTAAAATTAAAATGAGTTAGTCCCCACATCTGTCGTTCCTTCGAGGACGCTACCTTGTGAATAATACATTCTCAGAGGGTCTCACTTTGATGATGGATTGCAATAATACATCAGAGTGACCTGTTGCTCTGCTGATGTATTACACCAAGACATCATCAGAGTGCTGTTGTTTTATTGATGCCTGGGTAGAATACATTGTCTAAGCAAGACCCTCTGATGATATATTACACAAGAAATGGTCCCTTGGTTCTGGGAGCAAACTGTAATAATTACTGGTTGGGAGCAAGCTAGCACAGCTGCCTAGGAGGGTGGAATATAAATGCCCAAATCAGCAGAACTAGCATGGACTGAAGGACTGGAAATTTGATACAATAGTCAAAAGGTTTTAGGGCTGACACACCTGGTCCTGGAGAGGTACGGAGTGCCTGCAGCTCCCCCAGAACTCACTGAAAGTTGATGCCCCTTAGGCTGAGGTACTAACATAGACGTTCTAGTTTGCATCTCCATTTCACATCAACCAGTGATCCTAAAAATTCTCCAAACACTGAGAAGTCACCAGATGCTGATGCATTAGAACAGCAGTGCTCTATCTTTTTGGTACCCAACCCAAACTGAAGTCTGAGCCCACCTACCACAGCTGAATTCACAGGGTTTGTGACAGTGCTTGGAAGTGCCATGACCACAAATGCAGTCACAACCCCTCACTGGAGCATGCCCAAGCCTATGTTCCACGCATCAAGGCATGGATTGAAGCTTTTTGCCTCGCCTTCCTCTGTGCAGTGTGCTGGATTCAAACCCTCGTGTCAAATGCTGAAACCAGGGTTTAAGAAACAGGCCCCTCTGTTCTCTCTCTGTACTGTGCCACTGGAGACACAATGTGCTCAATCCTCGAGATACAGACAACAAAGACACTGCCAGTATCAGGACATACTTGCTTTAAAAAGGAGAATCCATATCCCCTCTCAAAGGAATGGGGGAGAGACTACGTGAAGCATATCTGGCCCACAGCCACCTTGATTATTAAGGGATCTCGTTTCTGTGGACTGCACTCTGCTCTCCTTTACTCCAAAGTCACACCTTTGCTTCAGAAGGCATCACTAAGGGGTTTCCAGTAGCAAACTCAGAGTTGCATTTGGCTGTGTCATTATCCGTGAGCATTTGCCTGGATGCAAAAAAAACCCAGGCAAACATTCATTGTTGACTGAATCCTAAAATCAGATTCTGCTTTCCCCACACTGAGTTGTGTGGATTTGCAGAGATAATTAAGTAAAGAACACAATTTGGCTTTATTTATTCCCTAGTCATCAAGTGTGTTCTTATTGGACTGATGCAGCCTCCAAGATGCAACAATTAAATGAGTATTTATCATGGTAGAGGCCTTTCTTCTTGATGGCTTCAAAGCTGCTGAGGGGCAGTGAAATGCAAAAAGCTGGACGAAAGTTGTGAGCCAAACTAAAAGCCTTTTCAAATACACCATCAAACAGGGCAGCAAGAAAAGCAGCAGCGTTCAAAAATAAAGAGTAACTATTGTTTAGCAGAATCCAACAAAAGCACATTTGTCCACTAAATATGCTTAAAATGTCATCAGAACAACACTATTTATCAACACGCATGGCTGAGTTTAATATCTATAGGCCAGTTCAAAACACGTTTAATTATCTTAGCTTTCTTGGTAGAGAAAAGTTAGCAATGTTGGAATAAATACATACACTTACAAAAGTACTCATTAGCAAACTAACATTTTCCACAAATTCACTTTTTGTATCTCAGTGGAAAAGTTGAAGAATGAATTATGGCACAAACAAAGCAACCAAAGCTGACACTTATTTTTGTAGAAGCAAGTCCGTTCTTTCCTTCCTATTCTATAAGTCAAAAGAACATTCCTACTTTGGGACAACATTTAAACGTGTGCTCAAATGTTGTCTGCAATCAAGACTATCAGCATTGAGCAACCATGTCAGATAAGCACAGTATGCCCACTTAGGCACAGGAGCTAAGTGAGCAGGTCTGATGTCTGGGCTGGGGGGAAGTCTCAAACCACTCCAGTTGGAATTAGCATTCTGAAGCATGCGGAGAAGTCGGGACACTACATACAAAATAGGGGGCAATTGTTTTTCCTCCATAAACAATTTTCAACACTGTGCCGCCTTTTTAAAAAGGTGCCAGCAAAGGAAATTTAAGAGAAAGGGTTCTACATGTGGGTGGCTGAAAGGGGCTCCTGGTTCTTGCATCAGAATTCCGATCATGTTTGCCAGGGGGTGCTAGAGCAGCCCTCCCTTCCCTTGTATAGTGTTGAGCTGAGGGGGGCGAGGGACCAGCAGGGAGTTACACAGCAGGGAAGAGCATTTATCAGCCCTTCAAAACAAAACAAAAGCCCCTCTCATTAGTTCAAACACTTCTTAAACAGCTTTTTCCAAGGAAGGAACAAAGGGACATTACCAGCTACCTGTTGATTAGCTTCAAAGAGCCCTGAGTGGACACTGTCCTGTCTGCCTTACACAGACACCTTTCAGCATTAGCTAGCATACCACATGCTGGCTATGGTCAATGATGTAGGAGAGAGGAGAGAGGGATCCCTGCTTGAGCAGGGAGTGGTGAGGGCAATGTCTGCCAGAGCTCCAGAAAGGGAGTGGAGGGGTGGGGCCAGCCATGCTGAGGAGCAGAGAGTCTTGCCTGGGGCTGCAAAGCATCTGGGATGCTGGGGGACTCTGGTTTAAGTTAAACCAGGAAGGGGTATGGGGACAGACATTGCATAAACCAGTTTGACCCAAGTCAGTTAAGTCTGATACTACATTTAGCCAGGTTTATCTCAAACTGGTTTCAGCCATTTTCAAACTGGTTTATGTGCACTGAATTTCTGTTCTGTTACAGGTTTAAACCAGTTTCTGATCACTTAAACCACTTTATGTGTAATGTCTGTTCCTAGCCTGTGTGTTCCCATCAAGTGAGACCTTGGTCGGACTTGATGATCTGCTCAGGTCCCTTCCGACCGTACATCTATGAACCTATGAACCTTCAAAGTAGAAGATGCCAGAGAGGGGAGAATTGCTGCAGACTCAAAACACTGATGCCCCACCTCTTCCCAGCAGCTCACTCGCCTTTGCCATTGCAAAGCAAGGGAGAGTTTTTGTGGACCAAAGCAAGGCTTCCCCTTTAGCCTGTATTACAACGGTCTGTTCTGGATTTCAGCATCAACGTGGCTCTGAAAGCATGAAACGGGAGGGCCGGGGGAGGCGGTGGAGATGAAGTATTTAAAAAACAAAAAATGCATGGGGTGCTTGGTGTCTGCTTCCTTTCCCTGTATGATTCCCCCTTGCTGGCAGCCTGGATTCCCCTCCCTGTCCAGGAGAAAGCGAAAGGGAGCACGCACCCAAGCCAACATTCCTTTGCACACAGAGTTCAAGAAGTTAAACAAATAAGAGCTGGCTTGTACACACTCAGCCTTGCCAGGGCTCCAGTCAGGCAAATGCAAACAGATCCGGAAGGGGAAAGGTGACCCCCTTGGATGTTTTATGCAAATATATGATATTGTGGAGGGGCTCGGGTGCCAAAAAGAGGAGCTTGAAAGAGCGGATGGGGTGACACTGGACAAAGTTCTCTGAAAACCAGCCTGGGTTGGAGCCCTTCTCAGTTTCATCAGTGCCAATGCAGGGGCTCTCTATGGGGTTAGGTCACAAGCAGATGGGGCTATCTTGGATATGGCTGTTGTGGGCTCCTGTCTGTCACGGTGGGCATTTGTGGAAGAACCAGGCTCTGGTTCACCTCGGTATGCTTACAGAAGAGCTCTGCAGGTCAGGGCTGCTACAGCACCAGGGTTTGACATGCAGAGAGCAAGGCCAGAATGACTGCTGGGGTCACCTTCCCTGACCTCCCATCTCACACCGGTCACACAGCTTCCCTGAATGCCCTCTGGTTTGAGCCAGCACCTCTTCTCAAAACAAAACCCAGCCCATTTCAATTTAAAGACAGTCCATGAGGCAACTCATGGGGGGTCAGGCTAGATGATCTGATCAGATCCCTCCTGACCTTAGCTACTATGATGATACTATGAACTCCCCCATTGCCTCCCTCTGGAGCATGTTCTGTTCCTGGTCACCCTCACTGCTAAAACATTTCACCTTCTTCCTGGGCCAAATGTACCTAGCTTCCCTTTTCAATCCCTGGCTCTTGTTATTTCTCCAAACTGAGAAGCCACTTTTATGAGCATCAGTCCTGCATGTGTGAGGACACAGACTTCCACCTCCAGTTAAAGGTACATTGAAAGTGAGGCCCCAAGGACCCAGAATCCAGGCACCCAGGTTTGAGAGGACTGTCGGTGCTCCTCGTTACAGCATGTGCATGACCCAGAAGCAAGGGAACCCGCAACACAGACCTGACCCAGGCCAGGCATCAGCACTGGCATCTCCACCAACACCCCATGAATACACAGCATAGCTACATCAGAACAGATTTTTCTCTCTCCTTCTGCTTATTCACCTCTTTCCTGCCTGGAAGTCATGTCCCAGGGATAACAGGTCTGTCTGGTCTCCAACCTCTACATTTCTACATGGCTTCCAGCAGTGCACACTGAATGCTGCACCGCACTATTCTCTCCCTACTGCTGAGTCCCACCAAGCACGTCCTTATTAGCCACAAGCTCTGAGTTTCTTCATGTTCTCATTCCAACATGACTCAGTGCTCAGACAGCTAAGAAACCCCGGTGAGATGGAGGTAATTTGGGGGATCAAAATGAGGGATATCTTAGGAGCATGCCTCAGGGATCTCAAGGACTCAGAAGCTGAAGTGCATAGTGCGCAGGGAGTCTGAGGGGGAGTGAATTTAGCAATGCTGAAAGCAGAATGCAGCATGCCCAACAAATGGAAGCTGTGCACAAACAGGCAGCAACTCAAGAAACAATGCTAATAATCCTTTATTCACCCATTCCTACTTCACACGCACAATACAGCAAGGCAAGGGGAAAGGATGTTGTTCTGATCCCATTTTGACTCCTTCCATTCTGTAAGAACTGCAAATCCAAGACAAGATTTGCAAAACCTTCATTCATCCCTCCATTTCTTTTCTCCCTGTATTTGCTTAAGTGCCAGCTAGTACTCTTACTAATATTTATAGTTAATTTCTAATCATAATGGTACTTGCACATGTCAAGTATCCATGAATCTCCAAGCACTTTACAGAGAAAAGTATATAGAATTAATTATTTCACAGATGACAAAATGGAGACAGGGAGGTTAAGGCTAGACACTTTCAAACTGGGTGCTAATAGAGGAGACATGAAACAGGAAAAGTATATTAAGAAGACTGGATTTTAGGCTTTCATAAAACAGGTCAGAATATTTTAAGACAGGTGCTACAGCTTTCCAATTTCTTATAGGCCCCAGCTGAGATGGGTTCATGGTACACACATATACTCACACCCACTGATGCCCCAGAGACATGATCTAAAAGGTGGGAGAGCAAACAAGTTCCCCAAGATCTCCCCACACATCTACAGCAGGGCCAGGTGTCATGCCCAAGCCTTCTCACCCAGCATCCCAGTGGCAGGATAGTGCTCCCTATTGCTACCAGTGCCCACAAGCTGGGAGGGGTGGGAGCCATCTATTCTTGATGCAGCCAGGAGTGAACAGACTATTTAACCCCCAGGCTTTTGAATAGCCAGAGACCCCCCTCCCGAGACTGTCACCAGTGGGTATAGCAAGGCCACTGTCAGGTCCAAGCACTGTCAGCATCATCTAAGGGAGAACGACTAAAATGCAGACCCTTGACCCACCCTTGCCCATCTCAGAAAGGAGCCGACAGCTGCTTGCCAAGATGAATGGAGACCCAGGAGAAGCCCAGAGAGGAGCAATGGCCAGGGCTTGATGCAGCGAGGTAGCCACAGAATTTGCAGGTGTCAATGCAGCAGGGTTTACATGTTGGGAAGGGTGAAGGAGAGCCCTGAGTGAATGGACACCATCAATGGTGCTGCCCCCTCTGCATGCCCTTAGCTTTGCTCCTGCAGTTGTTGGGGTCCTGCCATGTTTGGGCCATTGTGGGGGAGGCCCTCTCTGCATGTCCTGCTTGATCCAGAAATTTTGCAAAATGCTTGATTCTTCCTTTGAAGATGGAAGGTACACCAGTAGCATGGAGAGAAATGAGAGAGGTAGTAATTAGCCATGTTAGCACAGAGTGGGGAGGAAGGGGACTCCCACAGCTGCGGGACCAGACCAGTTCCCGAACAGCCTGAGGTTCAGCTCCTAGCTTTGCAGTGGACTCCATGACCGTCGGAAAAGACTGTCTTGTAAGACCAGAGCTGGCAAGCCTCAGTGATGTCCACAAATGGCACTGGAGCCCTTTTAGGAGTGCCACAGACAGTTGTTTGGTAGTACCTATTGAGCATCACTGTCTCAAGGAGACTCAGCACCAACAGCCCCCAGGTTTGTCCAGCCGGCACAGTAAGCCCTCAGGGTCTCCGGGTGGGACCCTGATACCTGAGGCATTTATGCTCTGTGACTGCTGTTGAAAATGTTGGCCTCCCTCTCTGCGCCACAGCCTTTTTGGAAATCATCCTTCCTCGTCTTCCTGGGTTATGTAGAGATAAATCCATTACTGCTCACATACCACAATGATGGGGACCATAAAAACATTTAGACTGAAGATTTCTGTTTCCACCAGGCCCTCAGGGAGCTGGGAGTATTTTCTAAATGGGGCAATTCTTCCTCTCTGAAAACAAGATTAAATCCTGATCGTCGAGAAGGTGGTTTTCCCTATAGCAGGACAAAAAATATTCCCAAAATGTTGTCAAAATGCCCTGCTAGTAAACATACTAGCAATAAGAAAAATCATTTAAAAACCCACTATGGATTCAGACCTGTAAAAATATCCAAAAGATGGATTTGGAAGTTTTGAAGTGACTTCCAGAGCTTTGACGCTCATCTGTTAAAGGTCACTCAAGGGACTGAATAGTCCAACACAGACGTTCTTGGAGAGGAAAAGATGGATATGTTTAAATAAAAATATATCGGCCTGTCTGGTCTGGAATTGCAGGTGGAGAACAGGAACCGAGCTGGCCATTAGTTTTCAATAGATTTGGTCTTTCTCATCATTAAAAAATTGTGACAGTCAAGAAGGAAAAAACGCAAGGCTGCCTGGGTATCACGCACAAAAATCCAGCCCAAGAGTGAATATTAACAGGACCACAGCGTGCTAGCTGCCCTTCGGGCTACAGCAATGTTCCAGATTGTCAGACCCAGAATACCAGACCCTGCCCACTGCTCACATGGCAGATGCAAATCCTCTCTTAACATAGGTAGCTAAGACCTGGCCTGAAAATCTCCTGCCACTGGCTCCCACTCTGCCCTGGAAGGACAGGTAGCCTTTGCCGATTTATTATAGGTGACTCAGTGCCAGACACCGTTCTTCCGCCCATTAAAGGATGAATTCCTTCAAGTTGAGACTTGTGTGCCTCGAGGTAGTGATATACGTTATTCATACTAATTATTGGAAGAAATGAGAGCTTAGTTAAGGATCAGCCCCTTTGTGCTAGGTGCTGTACAACCAGCCAACAAAAAGATGGGTCTTGCCCTGCAGCACATACGACTGATGTGCAATGCAAAACCCCTGATGGATGCAATGGAGGAAAATGACAGCCAGCACCAGAATGGGTCCTGTGCATGTCCAGTACCTACTCCCCCAAGATCTTTGCTTCTATGGGCCAGATCCTGAGCAGCAGTTTGCCTGAGTCCTCCTCCAAAAGCTCCCACCCAGCAGTGGGGATGCCGGGCAGACAGGACCCCTTTCCACCTCCAAGGGCATTCTGAGCCTTGCTGTGGGCTGTTGCATAAGTCATTGACTGATCCATAAGATTGGTGTGGGACAGGCCAAAAACAGGTGTGCAATTCCACCCTCAGACTGATAGTGCTGAAGACAGCAGGTGCAATCTCTCTCTCACACACTTCCAGCCACCCGCCCCTGGAGCTCCGGCTGTGGAAACCAGGTTTCTTCCCTGGTCCGCTGCTTCAGACAACAGCAATAGAAAAATCCTCTCCCTTCACTGTGAAAATGTGCAAAGCACCATCATCCACTGCCAGCACACTCCAGCCCCAGCGACAGTGTCTACACATGCACAAGTATGGGCTTAGCCTGGCCCATACACATGAGATCCAGCCCTTTTACTACAATGGTACAAAGCAAGACAAGCAGAGATGCAACTATAGCCATGTCTCTTATTCCCCAAGAGCAAAGGTAGGCAAAATATGGCCCACTGGCCAGATCCGGAGCAGGCACAGGGCAGGAGGTCAGGGCTGGGGCTGTGCACTGATGCCGGTGGCATGGAGGAGTCGCAGGGTGCCCAAGCTCCAGGCTGTTGCTGGGGAGTCTGGAGGGGTGCCGACTGGCTTGTGGCAGCTACCCAGACCTGCCTAATGTGGCCCACGGGCCCAGATAATTGCCCGCCCCTGCCCAAGAGGGACAAATGTTATGCCTATACCTATATCTGCAGGCAGTGGTGTATCAGTAAAAAGACTGCACTCCTGATCCATAAGATTGGTGTGGGACAGGCTGAAAACAGGTGTGTGATTCCACCCTCGGACTGATAGTGCTCGATAGGACCAAGCGTGTTTCATGCTGCACAACCACACAGGGAGCACATCCTACAGCAAGAGAGCAGAATAAAACTGAGGGTAAAAGCTTTGCCTCACATAGGGGAACAGCACAACTCATAAAAGTCCACCACAGTTACAGAGAGAGCAAACTATTGCTCAGAGATGGGCAATAGTGATCATCGCTTGCTGGAATTCGCCATCCAGCGTAGGGTGTCAAGGGCCCGCAGCAAGGCGGTAGCCCTAGACTTCAGGAGGGCCAACTTTGTTGAGATGAGGAGATTAGTGGGAGAAGCACTGGGGTCCTTGAGGGCAGAGGAACTCAGTGTCCAGGACGAGTGGACGTTCCTTAAGGAAACGATACTCACGGCCCAAGGGGTGTCCATCCCGACAAGAAGCAAGGGGGGCAGGAGTGTCCGTAAGCCCCCCTGGCTCA
>NW_017728996.1:7791517-7794386 GCF_001723915.1 Gavialis gangeticus | reverse complement strand
ACCTAGCTGGACTCGTTTGAGTCCCATTTCTCTTTTTGGGGTTTTTGTTGTTCTCCCGCCCTGGCGGGGGGTCGGGCTAGAAGATCTACTAGGTCCCTTCCGACCCTTAATCTATGAATCTATGAATCTATGAAACCTTTCTAACCCTCCCTGGGTTGGGCAATCAGGGACAGCCTGCCTCTGTGCCATGATTCCTGGCGATGGCAGCGCTGTGAGCTGGGCTCCAGAGCAGACGTTTGCCTCCTGTATACAGTTCTTTAAACGCCCAGCTCATGCGCTGTGCTGCAGCTCGCTGGGGTCAGCGCAGGGGCTGAGCCTGGGCCTTGACTCGCACTGGCAGAGTTGGAGGATCTTTGGGACTTTTGCATAAACCTGGTTTGTTCAAACTCAAGCCTCCAAGGATATTGTGATAGGCAGGGGAGGTGAAGAGCTGCCTCCTCTCTCTATTCTAGTGCTGCAATGCAACTTTTAATTCTCCCTTGCCTGAGCTCTGGTGTAAAAAGACTACCTCGCTGTCACAATGCTGCTCTTCAGGGAGCATGAGAGCGCACAGAGAGAGGAGATTTGCAGGGGAGGGGAGGCTGATAGAGAGATCAAAATCCCAGCCATTTCCAAACAAAATGCCAACAGGCAGTAAGTGCATACCCTTGCCAGGGACAGCCAGGTGTGCACGCTGGCACTGCAGTAAGGGGAGTCGCACGGCATTTCCTAATGGGGCGTGGAGGCATCCTTGGAAAGTCCTCCTTCCACAATGCACTGGCTCTTTCCAGAGAAACGGGAGTTTGCTGTGGCCCACCTGCCCCCCCACCAAAGGCAGCTATTTCTAGCTGCAACACAGTCCCTGCTTAGGGCAGCATGGAGAGAGCAAAAGCTGCCATTGGAGTCTGTTCCAACAGCAGAACTGGCAACTTTTCCAGCTGCTGAGGTTTGGGTATTTATTTGCCATCCTTTAAACTACTGCACAAAAACCTTTAGGAAGAAAGGAAAAAAGCCCTGCATCATCTGAAGGTCTCTACTAGAAATCCCATTGAAGACCCAAAGGAAGAACTAGTCTTTAAAGGTTTCGTTGACAAGATTCAGGAGCATCCAATAGCTGCTCTACCATTTGGATGCAGAACTGTACAGAAATGCTGTTTTTCTTTTGGTTGCTACCTATTGAGCCCCCCTCCCCCCATTGTAGGAGAGTCCTGGCTTGGTTTGAGCCTACTGTTTTGTTCCCTGGCAAAGGCATTTGGGGGAGTTGCAAGGCTTGGTCAAAGAGGAGGGTGTGGTTTTCCTGTTTCTCCTCTCATCTTGGCACATTTTGGCCCACTTGGGATCAGATATTTGCTATTTAAATCCATGAGCACCACTGCTACAACACTGAACAGCAAAATCATTTATGAAGTGGAACAGCCCTAGCTAGAGACTTAGCAGAAACAAGGGAACATCTCCTGGAGGTCAGGAAAAGCTAAGCCCAGACCCCAATTTTCAGGCCCAGAGCTGTGTTTGCAGAGAGGACTATTTGCCCCTGGCAGGACTGTGCCCACATCAGACAGTGCACAGAGATGGCAGCATGCTGCACTAAAGATGATTTTTTGCAGGGCAACCAGCCAGATGAAGCTGCTGTGTGCACGGAGCTACAGCATCATGTCTCACTTCATTCGGTGAGGGTTAATGCATTTCCAAAGTGGAGTGATTAGTTTAAGATAAAGTAATTTGCATTTCCAAACACTCATGCAGTCCATGCAGAAAGCTATTCTAAAACCCTCTACAATCCAGTGACTATTCTGGCCAACTTCCCCTTGTAATTCTCTGGTCTGTGGGCACCAGCAGGTTGCTGTCAACCTACCTGCCCAGTTCTCATTAGTGTTAAAAGGGGTGGGTGTCTAAACCACTTAGGTATCTTTAAAAAATCCCAGGTCCAAAGCCACAGCATTTGCACCCACAATTTAGGTCAGATCTAGGATAGTGCAGAGTAGCTTCACCCATCCAAGGGCCTGATTGTACATGGAGCATGCTCAGTAGCAGAAATTAGGCTATAAGTGTGGTTAAAAATAGTATCTACAAGGCCACACCTGCCAAAACAGTGACCAGGTGTGGGAAACCCAGAAGAAGTCCCACCCCTTTGGATAGCACCAGTCCTGATGGTAATGTCTTTTGCATCAGGATTGCCCCATCTAATGAAGGATGCAATTTGAAAACTCTCCTAGGAGATTTGGAAGCCCAAGACCTATTAATTTTATAGTTTCATAGTTGGTCAGGTCGAAAGGGACCTGAGCAGATCATCAAGTCCAACCCCCTGCCATGGCAGGAAAGAGTACTGGGGTCAAACGACCCCAGCAAGGTGTTCATCCAGCCTCCTCTTAAAGACCCCCAGGGTAGGAGCCTGCACCACCTCTCTTGGAAGTTGGTTCCAGATCCTAGCCGCCCTGACCGTGAAGTCGCGCCTCCTGATATCCAGCCTGAATCTAACCTCTGCCAGCTTGTGACCGTTGTTCCTGGTCACTCCTGGCGGTGCTCGGGGGAACAGGGACTCCCCCAGCGCCTGCTGGTCCCCTCTGACTAGTTTGTAACAGGCCACCAGATCCCCCCTCAGCCTTTTCTTGTGAAGGCTGAACAGGTTCAGGTCCTGTAGCCTGTCCTTGTAGGGCCTGCCCTGCTGCACCCTGATCATGCAAGTGGCCTCCTCTGGACCCTCCCCATGCTGTCCACATCCCTCCTGAAGTGCAGAGCCCAGAACTGGACACAGTACTCCAGCTGCGGCCTGACCAGTGCCGCAGAGAGGGGAAGGATCACCTCCTTGGACCTGCTCGAAATGCATCTGTGGATGCACGACAAGGTGCGGTTGGCCTTCCTGACCGCGTCCCCACACTGCCGGCCCATGTTC
>NW_017728996.1:7787818-7791149 GCF_001723915.1 Gavialis gangeticus | reverse complement strand
TGTGCCAGGATAATTCTCTCAAAAAGCTTGCCCAGGACTGAGGTAAGACTGACTGGCCTATAGTTCCCTGGGTCCTCCTTCCTCCCTTTTTTTGAAGATGGGAACCACATCGGCACATTTCAGTGCAGGCTGGGCATGGAAATCCCTTGTGTAGCATGATGAATCTCATCCTGCATATTCATTTTCAATCAAAGGGACAATAAGAGAGATTTATTCTCAAATTTACCCCCAAAGCCTTTTATCAAAGCCATACAGCATCACTTCTCTGCATCTCAATTACCCAGGGGTGCCTGTTGTTTGAAATAGGGTCATGTTCCCTAATGCTTATTAATTACAGTGCCCAAACTTATCCAGCATCCCCTGTCACACACTGATTATCATAGCCAGTGTGCGTTACACTGCTAGGAAGCAGTGGGTAACTCAGTAGGCAGGAACCAGATTCTTTCCTGATGCAGGATCACTGCAAATGAACTGAGTTGCCCCAGGCATGAATCAGGACAGTTGTCCTCGAGGTGGCTGCAGGGGATCAGTGCAACCTGGCAATGCATCTTACTGAGACACCGGCATAATCTCCCACAGTAGTCCAAGGCAATGCTTTCCATGATTTAATTGCCAAAAATGAATCTTCGAGGGATAGCACTTTTTCACCTGACACTAATATATACCAACAGCTAAGTTACTGACTTAGCTACCCCACTGCATATCTGAAACAAAGCAACAAACCACATTATTAAGCAAGGATACTTCTCACCAGTTTGAAATCTTACCTACACAACACACAGACTGAAGCTAAGCAGGTCTACCCAGGAAAACTTTCAGCTCAAGCAGCTCTAAGTGCAACTCCAGCACTACAAAATATTTGCAGAACAGCCTCTGAAGGCTGCTGTACAATGAGCAGGGCTGTCAGGTATCAGGATTTGGTGGCAGGTCTTGAGATACATGCTGTTTGAAACAAGAAACTCCAAAGCCCAAAGCTGAGAACAAGGGACCTGAAGTTCATTGAAAAAAAATAGCAATACTCTTGTGATTTTGTAACCGAACTCAGAGATTTTGGGATGCCTGGGGTAAATAATGACATCAGTTAAACCATCAGGACTGTCTGCTGGATACAGCAGCAGAAGGGGAAGCAGGCTGAAAGCAGCCAGCTGCAGCACTGCTTCGAAACCAACCTTAAAAAGTTTGGAGAAGCCTGCTCCAAAGTGCTCCCACTCAGGCCCAAATGACGCAGGCCAACAGAAGCATCATATTTCTGCCTCTGATACCCACTGGGGATGCTGTGGTGTGCGCCCTATCCTCCTATCACCCCTCCCTGGGTGGCACCCTCATTTCAAGGGACACAGCAGCTTCCCAGCCCCGTGGTTCGAGGGGACTGGGGCAACCAGGCACAGAGCGGATGGCGAGCCAGTTGCAAGTGAGCGTAAAAGTGTGAGGTTCGGGAAAACGTTCTGCATCTACGAGGCTCAGCTCCTAGCTGTAAAACACTCTCCACTGAATTTTCCAGTTATATGGACAAAGCAGCTGATTGAGAGCTCCGCGCATGGCCCGGGCAAATGGTAATTTTATCGCTATGATTCTTTAAGTCAGAAGACATAGAAACTAATGCAGATGTTGAGAGCCAGTCTGGATAGATTGCTTTCTTCTAGCGAAACACAGACTCCTTCCTGTGCTCTAGCTTGTCCGTGCAACTCATCATGGGTCTGCAGGTATACTATACGTGACTAGGTATCCTTACTAGAAAGTCTGGCTCTTTAGTTGAAGCTATAGCCACTCCTCTGATGCAAATTTTTAGCTCCCTAATACACTAAATTACTGACAGCTGCACTTAATAATTTGCAAGCAAACATATCCGGATAGATTCAAATTAAAAAAAAACAAAAAAACTTGATGCCTTCACATTTTAAGTTTCCAACACGAACCTTTGCGGAGAAGGAGGAAGAAGATACCAGTTCTTCAGAGCATCATTGTTAGCAAGACTGTACTATAATAAATGCCTGTGCAATTCACCTCATTATAAACTCGGATAGTGAATTATTAATGTTACAATAGCAGCTAGCAGCCAAATCTGTGAACCAGGTCCCAGTATGCTAGGACTGCACCTACCGGCAGTAAAGGACAACCCTCTTCCTGAGGACATTACTTCTAGAGATAACAAGACAGACAACAAGGGGGGAGAGCATCACTATCAGAGCTGGACTGAAAGGAGCCTTCTTCACCTCTGTCTTCACAGGCAAGGGCAGCTCCCAGCCCGCAGCACCAGGCAGCACAGTTTGGGGAGGAGGTGAGCAGCCAACAGTGGCAAAAGAAGAGGCCAGAGGCTATTTAGAAAAGTTGGACATGTACAACATCATGGGACTGGATGTGATGCACCCAAGGGTGCTGAGGGAGTAGACCAATGTGATTGCAGAGCTGCTGGCCATTATCTCTGAAAACTTGTGGCGACTGAGAGAGGTCCCAGAAAATTGGAAAAGGGCAAATATAGGGTCTATCTTTAAGCAAGAGAAGAAGGAGGATCCAGGGAACTACAGACCAATCAGCCTCACCTCAATCCCTGGAAAAATCATGGAGCAGGTCCTCAAGGAATCTATTTCTAAGCACTGGGAGAAGGTGATTAGGCCCAGACAGCATGGTTTCGCCAAGGGCAAGTCATGCCTGACCAACCTGATAGTCTTCTCTGATGGGATGACTGGCTCTGTGGATGTGGGGAGACCAGTGGATGCGGGGAGACCAGTGGATGTGGTGTACCTGGATTTTAGCAAGGCTTTTGATACCATCTCTCACAGAATTCTCACAAGCAAGCTAAGGAAGTACGGGATGGATGAAGTGCCTGTAAGGTGGATAGAAAACTGGCTGCATTATTGGGCTCAGAGGATAGCAATCAATGGCTCAATGTCTAACCGGCAGTCGTTATCAGGTGAAGTGCCCCAGGGGTCAGTTCTGGGGCTGGTTTTGTTCAGTATCATCAACAATCTGGAAGATGGCACAGGGGGCATCCCCAGCAAGTTTGCAGATGACACCAAGCTGGGGGGAGTAGTAAATACACTGGAAGGTGAACTAGAATCCAGAGAGACCTTGACAAATTGGTCTGCAGAAAATGACCTGGAGATGACAGTGAACAATTAGCTGAATATAAGCCAACAGTGTGCTCTTGTTGCCAAGAAGGCTAATGGCATCCTGGGCTGCATTGGTAGGAGCATTGCCAGCAGATCAAGGGAAGTGATTCTTCCCTGTATTCAGCACTGGAGTCCTGTGTCCAGTTTTGGGCCTCCCCCACTACAGAAAAGTTGTGGACAAATTGGACAGAGTCCAGCGGAGGGCAACAAAAATGGTGATG
>NW_017728996.1:7762725-7782818 GCF_001723915.1 Gavialis gangeticus | reverse complement strand
CTCATACTAGTGCTTTGTTTCCTGCCAACAAAATGCAAATGAGTAAATTATTTTAACTCAGTCCAGTGAAGGGCAATGAAAATTGTTTAGGGGCTAGGGGACATGACTTCTGAGGAGAGGCTGAGGGAACTGGGCTTATTTAGTCTAGAGAAGAGTAGACTGAGGGGGATTTAACAGCAGTTTTCACCTCCCTGCAGGGGGGCTGCAAAGTGGAAGGAGCTGGACTGTTTTCCATGGGGGCAGATGACAGAACAAGGAGCAATGGGCTCAAGTTGCAGCAAGGGAAGTTTAGGCTAGATATCAGGAAAAACTCTCTCATTAGGAGAATAGTAAAGCATTTGAACAGGTTACCCAGAGAGGTGGTGCAATCTCCATCCTTGGGGTTTTTTGAGACCCAGCTCGACAAAACTTGGCTGAGATAATCTAGTTGGGGCTGGTCCTGCTTTGAGCAGGGGGTTGGATTAGATGCAACCTCCTGAAGTTCCTTCCAACCCTCATTTTCTATGAGTCTAATGTTCCCATCCAGCAAGAATTTGGTATTTTTAAATGTGTTTCTCTCCCATTTCATGTCTGGATGGATTGCCCAAATGATGATGATGATGACGGTGATGAAGTGAGGGTCCCCACACTCATATGTCAGAAGCATGACAACCAGGCAGCCAGCAACAGGTCAATTGAAGGGTCAATGTCAATAAGACCTTGGGCACCCGAAGGAGGGCCATAAGGGTGTTCATAGAAGATGGGGTTGGTCATCTGAGCTTGAGCACCACAGCTGCAGTCGGCATCATTGGAGAAGCAGAGGCCCCAAGAGCACGTGCTTTCCTTAAACCATCCAGTGCCCATTTTGAGATGGTTAAGAGCAGTCCAGGCTGCGGGGAGGAAGCTGGTGTTGGGGATGAAGGTCTTGTGCAGCAGGTTGCCTGCTCCACTGATGGTCCATGCTATGGGTGACATGCTGTCTGCAGATTCGGTGAGTTTACTGGCCTGGTTGGAGAACGGGTTCTGAGATTTCAGGCGGTAGCTGGTTTTCTGGTTTGCAGCTACTGGGATGGAGTGCAGAGAATGGTCCAGATCTTGGGATTTGAGCCCGAAGCCAGAGTATCAGCTTGTCTCCAGATGTTGTGCGGGGAATGCCTGAGAGGACTGCTGAGCAGTCAACTGGTGTTGGCATAAGGCAACTGGTGATGGATCTAATGACATGGTTAAGGAGGGAATCCACTTGCTTAGTGCACATGCTCTGGCCCCATACTGGTGCAGAGTAGTCAGCAGGAGCATACGCAAGTGGTGAAGTGGAGGTCAATCAAAACAGTGATCATTTTGAATGGTTTTAATTCTGATCGCTGTACATTTTTCCTTGCAAGTTGTTTTGAACTGGAAAAAACTGAACCCAAACAAACAAAAAAAACCCCGAGCACGACTGAGCTTTTCCACATTGAAAGCATTAAGATGGGATATTTCAGCCATTTGACTGCTCTCTTCGCCCGCCTCCAAATGTGAGAAATTCGCCAAGACAGCCCCTGTTCTCCGAGCGGTTGTGCCTGACAACAATTGGCATGTGTCAGCAAGGGAGTTCCAGGGAAACATTTCTACCAAGTGCTAATTGTTATTTCCAGATGGAAATCGGGCCAGATAGATCGAGCAATGTCCTGAAGACCAGACAGAAAGTCTGACAGCAGAACAGGTAATTGAACCGAATCTCCTGAGTCACAGTATAGTGCCTTAACTCCAAGGCCATCACTTTCTTGCAATACGATATTGAAATACAGTAAACAGCTCTAACCTTTGTTCTCTCCAGATTTGAAGCTACAAAACATGGTGCCCATTTTGCAGATGACATGCAAACCTCCTCCTCAATTTGAGAGGAAATGCAGGAATATGTACGGCTTGTCGTGATAAAACACTGTGGGTAGCATGACTCCACTGTTAAAAGGCGCATATGGAGAGGGACCACGGTCCATCCTGCACCACTCAACCAAATGCTGATGGTTGGTGAAACACTTGCTGAGATCTCCCAAGCATGTCTGGATCGGCCCTAACCTTGCTTCAATAAATGAATCAACTTTCCCTTAGAAGACAGGAGCGGAGAGGTTAATGTGTTCTTATTTTGAAAGCTGCTTATTAATCTTCATCAGACATAATTATACTCCAAATCAGAATGAGACATCCAAATCAGTAGGAGACAGCCAACAGAGTTTTCACGTTTAGAGGAAAGTTTATGTTTTAAAAAGCTAAAAGAAAAAAATTATTGAATGCTAAACAGGATTCAAGTGTAAAAATAGTTGTTCTTAATGATGCCAATAAGAAATTTGGAGACATCCTTTTTTTTTCTTCTTTAAAGCAGTGGTGTCAAACTCATCTGGCCCCTTTAGGATCTGAGCGCAGGAAGATTTTGAAACATCAACTACAAAATGACAGCATCCTTCAGACAGAAGTCAGCTCAAAAGGAGGGTGTGACACCCCAAAGGAGTGAGATTTCACAGGGCTCATAAAATGCCAATTAGAAAATCACAAATCCAATAAGCGCTGTTCAACTTAGACACTTTGCCTGCTGCCCACAGCGCTGGTCACATTTACCTTTGCTGGCAGGGGCCATGTGAACTCCAAGGGGCGAGGGATACCGCAAGAACCACAGCAAAGGTAAATGCCAGGAGTCAGGATGCACCCAGTTTTGAATGGCATCCACCCCCCTGGGGACTATGCAGGTGAATTCATCTCCTGATGCTCCAGGAGCAAGGGAGGAGAGAGAGAAGCGAGGAAAATGCACTGGATGCAGCAAAGCAGGGTTGCATGTGGTGCCTCCTCTTTTAAGGAAGTTGCTACTTTTCTACATGTCACACCACGTGGATTGCAATTCTTTTCGAAATATTATCCTACTGCTTCCTTTCAGCTTCCAGGGAAACAGGATTCTTCACAGACAGAGACTGCTTTTGCTCTCATACCTTCTTCTCCGACCTCCCTGTGAAGCCAGGGCTCTTGGATGCAGTAAACTTCAATGGGTGATCTACAATGATTTTTTTTTAATTGGCACATGTCTTTTCAGTTGCATCCTGAAGTCTTAAAAAAAGGCCTGATTGTTCTGTCTGCCTGGCTCCTCTCCTGCAGCGTTTCAGGACCGCCCTTTTGCTGCACTCTCTATCTTAGCACTGGACCTCAAGGCAAAGACCAGGAAGGTCATACCCTTTGACAAAGGCTTCCTTTCTCCAAAATGTTACTTAGCTGTTGGAGTTAAATGGGTGCCAACACACAGAAAAAGTGCCCTTCCCTTTGTGCTGTTATTTTACTAGCTCTCCACTCAGTCTTCAAGCCCAGGCAGAACTTGAGGTTTTAGCATGGAAAGCAAGCATTGTGCACATACCCCCACACACTCTTCCGGTCTTCATTAATTATATAACTCAAAAACCCAGCAAAAAACTGAGCCTCTGCAGTTCACCTTTAGGCACCGTGCTGCTTCCTTTCAGAGTTCAGTGGCACAAGTCTCCTTTTGCAAGGGTCTCATCCCAGCAGCACACCAGCAATTGTGAGATCTCTCAGGACTAGGAGTCCACCTTCAAGTACAAAACAGTGCAACTGGGGGTATCCCCATGCCTGCAACCAGCCAGGCTTAAACTCTGCATCTAGTCCTGCAGCGACACTTCTGCAGTGTGGATGTTGGACAGACACTCAGATGGGCTTGCTGGAGAAGATCCTGCATGTAGAGCTGAAGGCCTCATCGACACAGTACAGCCCAAGGCATGCCCAGCACTAGCTGGCAGAGCCAGTTTTAGGGGTGGGCAACGTGGGTGACTGCTCAGGGCACCGCAGTCAGTGGGCTGCCACACACACAAAGCAGCACCCAGACCCCCCGCGAGTCCGCAGCACTGCTATAGACAGAGGCAGGCAGGCGGGGGCACAGGGCAGAGTCTGGCGGGGAGGTGGAGGCACCCATACTGCCCACCCCGGCTCTTGCTGAGTTCACCCAGGGTGCTGTTTTCCCTAAGGCTGGCTCTGCTGGCTTGTCAAGACTCCCACTGGAATTGCACAAGAGAAGGCTTGGCCGGCAGGAGAGAGCAAGAATAGATGTAGCAAAACTTACAGGAAAACACTGACACCTCGAAAAACTGTTTCTGGTTTGGAGAAGCCCTTCTGGGACACCACCCAGGCTGGAGCAGATCCAGGGCCACAGGGGACGTGAGTAATCCAACAGGTGAGAGAAGCTAGGTTATTTGTCTGCCTGAAATTCGGATGAACCGAAAGGCACCACCCAGGTTGGAGCGTGCAAGGGCCAGTGGGGCCTTGGTAATCAGAGAGGGGAGCGACGCCGGGTTATTCACCTGTCTGGAATTCCAGCCAAAGGGCTGAGCCCAATCGGCCTCCTACGCGTGGTGCGAGAACATGTCTGGGGAGGGGCAGCCCGAGGCTGTGCATTCACTGCAACCTGACCAAGAAGCAAAAAACAAAAAAGCCTCCCAGGTATTCCTTCCTCCAGGTGTCTCCCCTCCAGCATGCTGACTGTTACAGGGGTGGCTAACTTGTAGCACGGACAGCCTCTGTGTGGGGCATGTGGCAGATCGGGGAGGAGACAAGGAGCACAGCAGCAGATAGGGCACGGAGCAGAAAGCAGAGCAGCAGATCTGGGAGGGGAAAGGGATAGGAGTGGCTCTTGTTGGGGGGAAGGCATAGGGGTAATTTGCAGCATGTCTGCCAACAATGTCGCTTCCCACTAGTTTGTTACACAGGAAGTAGCTGCGGACAGGATCTGGTTTCAGAGCCCTTTGTGCATCAGTCTTCCATTTTTTGCTACTGCTTAAGTTGCTATGAACCCCACTCACGCGTAGGCACTGGGCTAGGCGCTGTACAGACACAGAGTCAAAATGGGGTCCAGACCCTGAAGAAGGTAGGTACATGTTGGCCTGAGGGTTGTTTCAGAGTGTCACCATGATGACTTTGGAAGTCAAGCCCACTGTAGGACCACACTAGAGGAGACGCCCAGCTTTAGGGCCCAATCCAACCCCTCTGATATCAGCAAGAGTCTCTTAATGGCTTTGGACAATAATTGGCTGGGGTCCTTGTCCATGTCCAGGTGTGAGGTACAATCCAGGGAGCAGATCAACTAGTGATTTGCAGAGCAACTGCAAGCAGTATCTCACTTACAAGACCAGAAGACACCAAAAACTCCAGTGCCATCCCTGGAGTTGGGGCTTGGTCTTCAGTCTCAGCCAGGCAATGGCACAGTGCTCTCCCTTGCCTCAAAGCAGCATGTCTGATAACTCACAGGGGAGGCTTGTCTTTGGGAACCTGCTTCTCTTCTCTCACAAAGGCAGGAGAGCAAAACCTGATCTCGACAAAGGCCTCCATGTGCCAAATGGAGCTGTATACAAACACAGCCCCATGTCCACCCCTCTCGCAACTACAAGTTCTCCTTTACTCTCTCACACAGCACGCTTCCAACAGCCAGGAGCAACTAGGCTTGTGCTTTAAGACTTAAACTAAGCTCTGGATAGGCAGAGAATACCCAATATAGGAAGCAGGTATGGGATAATATGCCCCTGTGGAGTCCCTGACACTTTCTTCTGAAGCACCTGGCACTGACCGCTCTCAAAGCAGAGAGACTGAGAGGAACCGTGGAGATGACCCTGTCATTCCTATGTTCTCAGCTGTATCTCAGGTACCACCTGAAGCATCTCCAAAGATGCTGGATAACTTGGATGCACATAGATCAAAGATGGAGCATCAGTTTGAGATTAGACTCCCTGGGAGATGCCACCAATGCCATCCATCATGGGAGTGGTAGCAAAGTCATCACCTCAACCTCAGAGTCCTGCAACATCCAGAAGAGAGGACGGTGGCTCTGCTATTGCTCCTCCACGGACAGGCCATGAGCCAAGAATAACTCTAGGAGAAGATGGAGCCCTGCACTGTTCGCCTGATCTGTCTCCCACATCTCTATCCCACCACCCAGCTGTCTGACCCTCCTGCTTGCACCCCAGCACAAGCTGCATCCCCCATCTCCTCCCCTACAATAACAAAGTAGATGCACGGGATGTTCCCCAGGGAAACATCTCCACAAATGACTTCTTCCAGCTGTGCTTTGGCAGCAGCATCCAAAGGGGAAATAACATAGGACCAGAAAGTGCCAAAAGTACCCCACAGTGAGCCCAAGGATGATGGAGAACATGTGTTGGGAAGGCTGGTTCCAATTTACAGCTAGCAAGACTGGTATTTAGTCCCTTTATAAAGTTCTTGGGCACGACCAGGGCTGCAGCGCATGATCAGGCAGGAAAGAAGCACTGCATCCTGTGATCCTTTTGGTGGGGATAAAAAATGTGGCTACTCTGATGGAAAAGCCAGCCATTTCCTAGCAGCGGAGCCCTCTGCTCAGAGATACCGGGCAGGGAGGGACGGGAGGTATCACACAGAGGGTTCACTGTCTATGGGGTACTGCAACAGGCAGGATCAAATCCTATCTAAGAGAAAGACTTTAGCAAGGAAGAATGCCAGGCTAGAACTCGGTTATGGCCTGACAGCCCCTGGGGACCCCCTTCCTGCTTTGTCCCCGGGGCAAAGATCCTTGGTCTTCCCCATGGGAACCTCTCCTGACCCTAGAGCACTCACACATGCTACAGCAGCTTTCCCTGAACCCAAAGACACTCTGTCACCTATCGATGTGTCCTCCTGCTCCCCTGCCATCCCTGGCATCCTTCCCTGCCAGCCTCCTTCCCTGAACCAGCCACATCACTCCTTTCCCCACACACTCCCTCCAGCCCCCTGCATATCACTCGTTTCCAGATGCATACAGAGGCCAGATGCACAGGAGGCAAGGACCAAAGGGAAGGTATGACTCAGTGCTACTTGTCAGCCTGCATGGGATCCGGAGGAAAACCCTTGGGAAAAGTCACACCACTGCAAGGGGAAAGCACACTTTCCCAGCAATGATCGTCCTAACTAGCAGGTCCCTGCAGAAGGATGTTAGAGCAACATCAGCCAACCACCCTACTCCTTCTCAGGCCTGTAGAGGAGAGGGCAAGACCTGAATGAACAAACTTAGGAGCAGATGGCAGTGAGAAAAAGACACCCCACACTAGACACGAACCGCCCGCACCATGCTAGCTCTTGGGATCCTGAGAACGCTCCCAAATCACATGGGGTTTTAAAGGAGCGACCGATGCAGCTGATTTAGGAAGCTTGCGAGCGCACACTGCCCTGAGCAGTTGCAAGGGGAGGAATTGCAATGGGGAGGCCGGGGCTGCTTCTTGCGAACTGCCTGCCTTGTGCCACGCTGTCAAGGGACCACCCCATGCGCTGCGGGAAATGGGCATGACTGCGGCATTGCTAGGGAGGTGTGCTTGCAAGGAGAAGCCTCTCCAGAGAGCTGAAGAGCCGGCACAAGTAACGGTTGCTGGTGTATCAGGGATGGTACGAGCAGCTGTCGCCAGAGGGAGGCATCCTCACGCAGGAAAGGAGTTGGAAAGCAGATGCCGGCCAGAGAGTTGGAGGTAGTAGCAAGAGGCTGCGTGGAAAAAAGCAGCTGTGCCACCGAGAGACTGGGCAGGAGGGGAAATGAGAGGCAAGAGCCTTGAGTGAGGGGTACGTGCTGCACATGGGACTGCCGCCTCTGCGTGGATGCAGCTCAGAGGACCCAAGGGAGAGCTGGGAAAATGCCTAGGAATGAAACCGGGGCATATCCTGGCAGCACCAGCAGATCCAGGATGTGACAAAAGGGGGGCAGCAATGTGTCTGCCAGCAGAGACTGAATCCCTCAGCAGTGACGGGGTGTGTGACTGCACCACTGTGCGCCCCGGAGCTGCCTGTGCCCCTCACTGTGAAGCAAGCCAAGGGCTCTGCCTGGGAGCGGCGCTGGGGCTGGCTGTGCAGTCAGACTGCTAGCACAAGAAGCAAAGCTGCGGAAGCAGACAGAGTCCCCCTCGCATGCCCTAAGAGCCAGGAGATAAACTCCCAACGCTAGATTGTTACAGGCATCCAACCACTGCCCCCCTCCGCTTCCTCGGGCCAGGGCCAGATATGTACACACAGGCCCCGCGGACCAACAGCCACCTCCTTAGCTGCCCATGGACGAGGAACCACAGCACGAATGCCACGGGGGTAGCCCCCACTTTCCACCCCAGCAATGCAGCACTAGGGCAGAGCGAGGACCCAAATGGTTTGTCTGAGCCCTTTATTGGTAGAGACACCTCCCTGACCCTGGGGCATGAGCATTCATTAGCATCAGCCCTGTTTCCTTCATTCCTGCTTTGCAGCAGAGCAGAGCTGCCCTGGGGGGAGCAGATCTGTGCTCTGTTGGCTGCAAGGACAAGCACAGCTTCCACCATGAGCATGCACACCGGACCCTTGCCAGTCAGCAGAAGCCATGGGCTCCCTGCTTGCAGAGGTCAGGGCATCTGGCACATCTTGACATACTGACCAAGGGTCTTGCTAGAGCCATTTCCCTGTTGCTCAGGGATCTGCCCTGCTTCCAAGGAGAGCTCCCCACCAGATCCATGCCTGAGGTGTAGTGCACAGGGACAGGAGGAATGTGGTTTGGGACGTCGAACGAAGCATCTACAGCCCAAACTGATGAGGCAACTATGAGATCTTTATCAGGTGCTAATCTTGGGACCCTAACTTGCAAAGTGCTGCTTATACACAGCTGAAGATTTTCTGCCCTGAACAGTGAACTCTAACAGGAGAGGACAGCCTAAAGAAAAGGGAAACTGAGGCACAAAGCAGTGAAGTGACTTGCTCAAGTCCAGCTTGTGCCCCATGCACTAGACTAAACAGGTTTCCTAAAGGCCAGGGGCAATAGCAGGAATATTTCAATGCAGTTTAGCAACCAGAATGAAGGACTGTTTTCTCCAGGGGTGGCAGCTGAAAGGAGTCTCCTTTTTCCAACAGAGCATGGCGTGTGGTAGCTGCCAAAAGAGACAAAGCATTGTTACCCAGTGGTTGCAGGCTGGAAGGGAGGAAGCATGCCACTTCCAAATGAAGCTGCAGAGAGCTGGCACACCTGAAGAGAAGGAGCCATGCCCACCTGGGACCCTAAATCACGGTGTGCTGGGGCAAGGGCACTGCCTCTTGGAGAGATGTTGAACAACACCGCACGTTCCACAAGACTTGACCTACACCGGACAAAAATAACCAAGGACCCGGACAGCTTTAGCGTTGCCAGGTCCTAGAGCTTTCACTTTTAATCCTGGCCAAGGCCCCAGCACATCCATAGGAAAATGCAGCCCATGTCTAAGGGCTGCACGCTTGTTGATCTTTCATAGTATTTTAGCCGCTGAAGGTGCTACCACTAGGTAAGGAGCCGAGGGACAGCTTTTAGGCCCTGGAAGGAGACTGGAGTGGCACAGTGTTTTGCTTCATGTGCAGCTGGATTCCCCCCTCTGCTATGATGGCTTTGGGGCTAGAAAGGGGGTAAAGTAGGAAAGATAACAAGTAAAGCAAGATGAGCCTCAATAAAGACAGACAGCAAGGAACATTATAAACAAGTAAAAACTTATAACTAAGTTCTTCAGAGAGATAATCTGTCATGGGATCACAGAATCACAGAAAATTAGAGTTGGAAGGGACTTCAGGAGGTCACATCCAGTCCAACCCCCTGCTCAAAGCAGGACCAGCCCCAGCTACATCATCCCAGCCAAAACTTTGTCGAACCAGCCTTAAAAACCTCCAGGGATGGAGAGTCCACCACCTCTCTGGGTAACCTGTTCCAATGCTTTACTACCCTCCAGGTGAGAAAGTTTTTCCTAATATCTAACCTCAGTTTCCCCTTGCTGCAACTGGAGCCCATCGCTCCTTGTCCTGTCATCTGCCCCCACTGAGAACAGCCCAGCTCCTTCCTCCTTGGGACCAACCTTCAGGGAGTTGAAGACTGCTGTTAAATCTCCCCTCGGTCTTCTCTTCCCCAGACTAAATAAGCCCAGTTCCCTCAGCCTCGCCTCACAAGTCATGTCCCCCAGCCCCTGAACCAATTTTGCTGCCCTTCATTGGACTCTCTCCAATTTGTCCACATCCTTTCTGTAGTGGGGGGCCCAAAACTGGACACATGAGTCCAGATGTGGCCTCCCCAGTGCTGAATAGAGGGGAATAATCACTTCCCTTGCCCTGCTGGCAACCCACCTACCAATGCAGCCCAGGATGCCATTAGCCTTCTTGGCACCAAGGGCACACTGCTGGTTCATATCCATCTTATTGTCCGCTGTCACCCCCAGGTCCTTTTCTGCAGAGCTGCTGCCCAGCCCATCGGCCTCCAGCCTGCACCAGTGCATGGGATTGCTCTGTCCTAAGTGCAGGACTTTACAGTTGTCCTTGTTGAACCTCATGGGATTTCTTTTGGCCCAATCTCCACTTTGTCAAGGTCTCCCTGAATCCTAGCCCTGCCCTCCAGCATATCTACTACTCTCCCCAGCTTGGTGCCATCCACAAACTTGCTGCAGGTGCACTCTGTGCCATCTTCCAGATTGTTGATGAAAATCTT
Source organism: Gavialis gangeticus (assembly GCF_001723915.1). Taxonomy (NCBI): domain Eukaryota; kingdom Metazoa; phylum Chordata; order Crocodylia; family Gavialidae; genus Gavialis; species Gavialis gangeticus. The sequence goes on along the minus strand of NW_017728996.1, from coordinate 7,772,365 downwards.
GAACAAAACCAGCCTCAGGACCAACCCCTGGGGCACTCCACATGATACTGGCTGTCAACCAGACATTGAGCCATTGATGACTACTCTCTGAGCCTGATGATCCAACCAGTTTTCTTTCCATCTTACAGTCCATTCATCCAGCCCATACTTCCTTAGCTTGCTTGCGAGAATGCGGTGGGAGACTGTCATTACTCAATTGCTCCTAACCTTTGACACTAGGTGAGAACGGATATTTGAACATTGCTAGACACAGCGAACTGATTGCAACAATTGTCTGGAGAATACTTCAGACTTTGCTATTTGTAGGGAAAACTAACTGGGAATTATTTGAAAGCTCACACCTCTTCTTTGGTTAAAGAAAGCCAATTCTCAAGACTGAAACTATTTGCAAAAAAAAAAGGTCTGCTTCAATTTATTTTTTTACTGTAATTAAGGAAAAAAGCTTTGAAAAAAATGCTCAAGATCGAGATATCTCAAAGTGACTTGAAAGTTAAGCTAATTATTTCACAACAATTTTTAAAAGATTTGAATTTTTTAAAGAACTGACCTGAACCACAATTCAATTTGCAAAAACAATTCAAGTTTTTGTCCATTTTTGGAAAGGGAAAAAGGTCTGGACATCTTGAAATCTTTCATGGGATGGAAAAAAAAATATTTTCCACCTAATACTGTGAGTTGGTTTGCCTTGATCCTTCTTGATCCTTGCGTGAAGAGAGCTCAGAGCAGCCAGTAGATGAGAACTGTAGTTCAATTTCCTATGAGCCTGTATTCCTATATACACTCCAGCCTTTCCCTGACTTCCTAGTAGCAACATCATCAATCAGTTTAAACCATATCCCTTAACTAGTCTAAATTGGACCCAGGCAGGAGCAATACAATAAGGGAAAATATTTCTGCCTTTCTTAATATCAGGTGTCTAGCCCAGGTTAGAAGCAAAAGGTTTGTAAAATGTCACTCTCCTTATTAAGCCAATTCTTCAGGCCCCTGAATCTCCGGAGGCAAGAACTAAATGCACATGCATGATTTTAAAGAGAAAGAGGTCCCTTCTGGGCTGAAGCCTAATTTGCAAAACACAGTGGGGAGCAAGCCTGTGTGAACACATCATTCATAACCACCCCACTACAGCGGCTGGGGATGCAGGTCTCTGCTGCGCTCTGTGCTCTTAGTGCTGCTACTTTAGCAAGCAGCTGGGAAGAAGGAGTACTAGTCTGCCCTGTGCTTGCCCAGACAGGGGCGTTCCTCCAGGGCAGATGCAAGTAACGGCCTCTTCTTTCTCCTATTCCCTTAACTGGTAAACCTGGTCTCAAATTGGGTGGGAGCAGGAGTACCAGAGTTTTCCAATCACAGGACTCCAAATTTCCAGCCCCATCCCAATGCTTCTCTTCCACCTTGTGTGCACACAGGTGTACACACACACACACACACACACCACACGAGAAATAGCATCTATCTCTTGGAGGCTGTCATTTCAATTCTCCACGCTTTGTGGCTGATGGGTTTCTGGCAAGGCAGGCAGAAAGGAGCAATCTGAATGTTGCCTTATTATAATACTCTCCCAAGAGAGCACCCTAAAACCCCCCACATGGTTTCCTTGAAGGTTTACAAGCTTCATCGACTCCTTTGCCAAAGGATAAAGAAAAAGAAAAAAAGACCCTGCTTCCATGAGCTGCAGTTCATGATTTAAAGGCCTCGGGCACCACCAAGTGGTTCTTAAGTTTAGTGCAGACCAAGTTCCTTCACATCCTACCTGCTTTGGGATGCACCCAGTATGAGTTGGTGCCGACTGGCAAGGGCTGGAGAGCATGGACTGGCAAGGACTGGAGAGGGGCTGGAGAAGATGTTCAGATTTATTGCTGCAGTAGGGCAGGCAGACTCTGGCCCTGCATTTGGGCTGCACAGAGGAAGCTTCAGAGTCGCCTCTGTGTAGGGACAGAAGTTACCAAGACCGGGAGCCAGCACAGGACTCCAGAGATGGACAAGTGACTGCCACAGGGAGTTTCCAGCACGCAGACCCATACCAGTAAGTATTGCCGACTCTCCTCGCCCCTCAAAGGAGCCAATCGAGGCTACAGGGAATTGCCTGCAGCATTTCTGCAGAGCCACAGGAATGAACCCTTGGGCAGATGTCACTCCTGGAGAGTTGCGGACAAGGATCTGCCTCCCCAGCAGTCTGAACATCTCCTGTCCTGGTCAACTGTAGCAGCAAGAGGAACCCCTGATCTCACCCTATGACGCAGAGAGATAAGATAAGGAGCCCAGCCTGTCCCAAGCAAACTGGCAGTGGTGGCACCAGGGGTTTGCTTACTTTGCATGGGCAAACAGGTGTGTCAGGGCAGCACTCTTTACCCCATTCTTTTCCTGTGCCACTGAGGCATGCGCGTGCCCACATGCACATCCCTCTGCTTGGAGCACACTAAGGGCTATGGAGACGAAGGAGACTGCCCCTTGTCCCTGATGTTAGGGTTGAAGGTCCAGCCCTTCACACCCATCTCTCATATACAGCACCGCAGCTGTCTGTCAGGCTGGAGAGTTCTTGCTGAGAGTGTGCCAAAATACCCCTGGCAGCAGAGAAGAGCAAATTCAATATATTCTGTTATCTTGGCAATTGCTGACATCCATTAGCTAAAAAGAGGATCCCCGAGGTGGGGATCACTTGGGTAGCCTCTGGGCTGCTCTGTGTTACAAAGAAAATCAAGAGCCCACAGTAGGTTTTTCTGGGCAAAGGGATCTCTATATTGCAGGAGTTCCCCTCCTCTTAACTTAAACAAGTGGCGGTCTCTTCCCTCCCACCCCGCTCACCCTCCAGACAACTCTTCCAGGGGTAGTTCTCCACCAGCTGATAGTCCCCCCTGCTCGCACAGTGTAATTCCACTTACACTGGTTACGTGTTTCATCTGTCCAAGTCCTATAATCTCATTAGTGACCTGAGCTGTGTACCTCCCCACCCAGAAGCCACAGTCCAGTGAATCACTGGAATTAGATGAGTAGAGACTGTTTGCCGCGTAGCTCGTCAACCCGACAGAATGAGCACAACGTCCGCCTCAGCTCCGCACAAACACGAGTCTCACGTAGACCGGCCTGGCCCCCTCCCTTCGGCCAGCGCACAGCTGAACTATGGTGGATGTAAAAAGCCCCATTTCTAGGGGTCTAACTCAAGCCCCTCTGCTCCAGGCCCACCATCCTCTGACCTAGACCTTCTTTTGAGTTTGCACTTCCATTTTACAGAGCATGAATGTGTGCTGGCTCCGTGACCCGAACCTGTTGTCCACACTTACACCCACCCCGGGCAAAAATATGCAGGTGTCCTATCCTGCACCTTGGCTCTGCAGGTTGTCTGATATTTCAGGGTGGGTTCTGCAAGATCAAATGAACTTCAGCATTGTTTCATTGGCCTGCACTTTGAGAGGCAGGAGCACATTCACATCCCCAAGAGGGACACTGAGGCAGGCTTAGGACATGGCAAGCAGAGAAGCCTTTGCTTTGTATCAGCAAGTTCAGCACACAATTTGAGCCCCAAGTGAGTCCAATCTCTGCTGGAAATCCTGTTTGCCAAGAGCACCAAGTGCTCTCAAGCACAGCCAGAAGCGTGGCTTACTGTCACCCAGCCAGAGAGCTGATGTGCCGTGATAACTTTTAATCGTCATGTAAAGAACAAATGCAGGAAGCCAGCTTTTCCCACCCCATCTTCTTTGTAACAGTTATTTCCTCAAGCCTCGTGCAGCCGTGGCCCTTCACATAGCACAAGATGAATGCCAAGGAAGTCCGCTTGTTCACACCAGCCAGCCTTCAGAGGAGTCCCTTCATTTGATCACAGTCAAGGGCCATGGGCTTTAATACACACCTCGTAATTTAATAAAGGAACTCACTACAGCCATGCAGCATGTAATGCTGTGGGCCTGAAACTCAACAGAAATCCCAGATTCAGCACAAAACCGCTAGCAAGATCTCCACCTGCATGAAGGGCATGCAGCAGAACAAGGGTTTCTTAACCAGCTGCCCAGGACCTTCCCTAGCTCACTGCATCAAATGACTTCATAAACAGACAGACATCCCGGAGCTGCCCCAGACCCCAGGGCAGCATTGCCTTAAGGACTCAACAGCATTTTTAACAGCCCAATACCACAGCAGAGTCTTTGGTGCATTTGCATCAACAATGAGAGCACAAAAACTAAACACATGGCTTCTCCATCCTTGGAGATGACGGCGCTGGGGTGAATCACAGTTATGATGATCCACCCGCCCATCACCACCGCCAGGACACAAGCTGCCCCATCCTTCTTGCGACGCAGATCGCACAACTCTTGCTTTGGCAAGATGTTTCAACACTGTGTCTGTGTGGGCCCTTTGTATTTCAGTCCAGCTGTGAGGAGTCTCGTGACGATGCTGAACAGATCTGATGACCGAGTCTGACCGGTCTGTGCAGGTGGGGACAAGTCACCATGTCGGTGTGTCCTGCCAGGCTCCGTTCTCCCTGGGATCACGCTAGCCCCATTTGACAGATGGGAACACAGAGAGGCAGGAGCTTGCCCAGACCACACAGGACTGTTGTTTATGGCACTGATTGCCTCAGCGGGACACTGAGACTAGACTCATTCACATTCGATATAAGTGCAGATGTTTAACAACATTATTGACCCTCAGAAAAGTGTATATATAAGAGATGCACCGCTACTCAGTCTCAAAGTCCAGACTGAAGGTCTCTCTAGAAGAGACGCTACCACTCAAGCAAGAGTGATGGGCTAGATACTGGAGTGACTGGGCCTGCACCATGCAGGCAATCAGCATACAGGATCGTAGCAGTCCCTGATGGGCATAAGTCTGTGCTTGTAGGCTCAGCACAAGTTCCCTACTATCAGCCATAACTCTGTAGCATTGTCCAAGGACAGCTGGTTTGCATCTCCATTCAAGGGGTTGATTGATGGAGGATTCCTTCCCAGACTTAATGCTTTCTGGATAAATTGCACAGAAGGACTAGTGGCCTATCAAAGAGGTGGTATCCAACTGTCTTCTGGAGGAATTTAGGAGCTGGGACTTGACACAGCTAAAAGAAGGTTTGTGGCTTGCACCATTAGTCCAGTTAAAGACTATTTCAGCTGAAATCCCAGACGGTACATGAATGGCACTGGCCTAACCAGCATCTTATCAAACCCCCAGACAACATTAAGTTCAGCTCGTTCCGAGTGGGACTCTTAAATTCACTGAGCCATGAGAACATTAATGGAAGTGTCTCAAAGCACCAGTTGTAACAACGCTGCAGGCCTCATTGCCGACTCATAAATGTCGAACGAAGAGGTTTATTTCAAGGGAAGTGCTATTCAGGGCTTCTTGCCATGTTAACGCCTTCTGTAACAGCTGCACTGTACTTCTTCCCATCTGAAGAGAGCGACAAGAATGGATCAAGGCTAATCCATGAACTCTGCTCTTGGGAATGAGAGCAACCACGTGGCTGGGGTCACCAGACAGTGTGGGACTTCTGTCTCCTAGTCCTATAGGGGCTTATCACCATTGCTAGACTCCTCTGCTCTGTGAAGCTCTGGTTTTCATGAGTGTGTGGGAAGGACTCAGCAAGCATCCACTGGTCTCTACAGCAGAGGTACAAGATCTTGTTCATTATCCGGTTCTGCTAAACATCTCCCAGTCTCTAGTCTATTGTGATCCTTTGGTTTCAGGATCTCTTTTGTTTCAATTTCCCATCCTTTTGGCAAGGGGTGCCCAACGTGCTGCTGTGTGAGGCTTTTATTTCCATTTTCCTGCAGTAGTGCAGCTGTTTCACTTCTTCTATCTCAGTTCTGGCACATGGACTTGCACAGCATCATTAGTCAGTAGACAAAGCTCCTGACTGAATGCACTCCAGTGGTGGGCTTGGAGGTGCTCAGCATCCCAGTACTCCCAGTTCCTTCCAATGCCTAGCCAAGGCCAAAGGCCTACACCATCAGTCGTGATACTTAGGCCACAGAGGGTGATGGTCACAGACTAGACATTTGTGCTTTTAAGGCTGTGGCTGCAGGAACAGTTGACGGTGTCATCTCCTGGGGATCCGCTGTATGTCAGCTGCTCTGCAGTGACTGCCCATGTGTCCTCCATGGCCTTGTGATGAGTGGGAACTAACTTGCAGTAGCTTAGTCCTCCTGTTCACTGCATTAAAGCGTTTGTATGCCTATATGCTGAGTGCAGACTCAGCCTCTGCTGGACTCTCCTTTGGGCACAGGTGCAAAGCACATCTTCTGAATATACATTTGCAAACAAAGCAGCTGGTTTTACTGGTGGATCCCAGTCCTGTAGTGATCACTGTGGGCTGTCGATGTGCTAGTTGCAACCCTGAGGACCTAGCCCTTGTTACCACCAGCTTGGGGCCTGCATTCTCCTCCTCACCCCAAGCTCAAATATTTTTGGAAGGAGACTGATCCAAGCGGAACAGTTTCATTCACACTTGACCGAAGAGCCTGGAGTGTCACCCTCTGTGACTCACCGGCTGCCGGGGATGTGACTACTGCCGGGTTCAGCGTCATTGTCTGCTCGATAGATTAAGCTGTGTCTGGCTACACCGCCTGCTCCTGCAATATGCCAAGTGCCTCCAGGGACGTGAGCACTTAGTACTGCTGACTCCAGGAGGAGCTCGGGGCACTCAGCACTGACAAGGCCCATGCCCGGTTGGAGCAATTGAAATACATTTCTAGCAACATGATCCCTTCCAACATTAAACAGAGAGCAACCCCTCCCTGGATGTTGTTGCTGTAGTGCCTCCCAGTATCGGCGGCTGGAAAGTTCTTTATGGTTAGCATAGCCATTACGAAGGGTCCTGTTCAGGGCACTGAATATTTACACAAGGTGCTTTTTGGATGCACTGAGCAGGGGCCCTGGGGTCACTGAAGGGCAGGAGGTTCCTCTGCAGCTGGAGAATTGCCACCTTGGATGGCGCTACAAAAGCCAAACAAACACATACTTGCCTTTGCAGCACTACAGATCATAGTCCATGTGGCGAGGGCACACTCGGACGCACAGGCTGCTTCCCAGGTCAGCTTCTAAGCTACCTAAGGAACAGATCACCTAGTCTCTCTGTAGCAGGCAAAGATCCCAATTTGCATTTCTGGTCTCATTGTATGAGGCGTTGCTGTTATCTAATTAAAACAGGAGTGTCCTAACCCTGGCACGGGTGTGGTGGGATGCAGGTAAATGCCAGAGGCTGGAAAGGCAAAGGTATCTATCAGATGACGATTTTCATATTGCAGAGACTACCCAGTGTCCTTTCTGGGGCTAGGAAGATTGGTCTGAATGTTCCCTGAAGCATCGGACCATTCACCAAGTGACACGTTATGTAGATGCCTTTAATGGCATTCCCATCCCACCAAATACAATTCCCTACTTTCCAACTCTCAACTTCTGCAGGGCACCTTGTGTTTAACAAACTGACAGTCACTGTCACAACGAGCCGGCAGGTCTGTGCCTGGGGAGAAGTCCAGCTATGTGTATATGAGTGTACACGGCCTGGGGAGAAGTCCAACGAAGTGTATATGGGTATACACAGAAAGTTCTCAGAGGATCTGGATTATACAACTATTTTATCGAGGACAGTGGCCTCCTATAAGCAAGAAAGTTTCCCTTGTACTGGTGCTTGGATTTGCAGGTGGAACAGCACCTCTTCTCAGTTACTGAGGACAATAAAACCAGCGCCTGAAACAGGCACAGGTCCTGCATGGTGTGATACACACAGTAGCCGGATCACCCAAATACCCGAAGGGCTTTTCTCTGCGGCTGTAGGGAGCTGGACTAGGAGCAACAGTCTCAAGCTGCAGCTGGGGAAATTTAGGCTGGAAATTAGGAGGAGCTTTCTGCCTCTGAGGGTGGTCAGGCATGGGAGCAGGCTGCCTAGAGAAGCTGTGGGATCTCCATCCTTGGAAGCTTTCAAAAGCACTCGGCTGGGATGGTTTAGTCAGGGATGCCTGCTGTGAGCAGGGGCCTGGACTAGATGATCTTGTAAGGTCCCTTCCAGCCCATGCAACTTTGGCTCAGGCAGTTACTTGTGTTTCTGGGAAGGCACTCATCCGATTGGGACCATTCAGGTCATCTGGCCATTTACAGGGGTTCTCACTCAGGTCCCTTACAGGAGGCTAATGCGGTACCTTTACCAGGTACCAAGGTGTTGGCCATCACAACTCCATGCATCAAACCTGGGAGAGATTCTGTGAGCTTGGACTGCTTGGACTGAAGAAACTTTGCCACCCAGCTGAGGAAAAAGCTGAGCCTTTGTCCATGTTACCGAGCTCTGCGGGCAGAGCGGCATGATAAGCTCACGCCCCAAAACCAGAGCTGCTCTCCCAGCACAGCTTCTGCTGCTTGGAGGACCCGGCGTCACACCACAGGACCCGGCCACCTTGCAGCAGAAGCAGGAGCTGCCTGGGTAGATAGACGTGGTCCTGGAGAACAGTGTGAAACAGCAGAAAGCTCCACCGGTGGGACAGGCAGGGGAGAATGGAGACCTTGCATCAAACTGGCTCAATCATCTTCATAAATGACAGCAAGCCTGAGGGCTGACTCTGGCCCACTGCTAGCATTCAGGAACTGCCAACAATTTTTTGCATTTCAAAGAAGTTTGGTTTCAGCCAGACACAGCTGCAGACACTGCCTCCTTCTCAGGTCAGCCTCTAAACCACCTAAGGAAAAAGATCACCTATTGTTGCATGCACCTGTGTTGTTACATTATTTATTCATATTATTTGGCCAATATTGATCATCCAGAGAAATGAGATGGGCTTGTGAAACAGTGGGCTAAAGCCTGTCTGAATCCTGTTTGTGACCAGTGACAAATATCCCACCGTTGGGAAGGAGTTGCCATGTTCAGCTGGCAGTGCACAGGACTTAAAGCTATGTGCCCGCTACTTGGGGGAGAGGGGGAAAGAGGGGGCTTGCAGCATCCACAGTGCCCTATAGGCCAGAGAACTGCCCTTAATAAACCCCATGCTGCCCTGGACCCAGCATGCCCCTCACAGTAGGGCTTATAAAGGGAAACCTCAGGAAACTGCCTTACAGCTCTCACCCTCTTCCTCAGTGCCTGCATCAGGGAAGTCAGCTCTAGCCAGATCCCAGGCTTTTAAAAGCCCCTTTATGCTGCTGCAACCTTTTAACCTGGCACAAAGGGCAAGATCTTCCCTTCAGCGATTTCCTCCTGGGGACTGCAGCAGAAGTGAAGTAGCCTGATCTTCTTCCACCCCACCAAAGATGCTGAGCACCTAACAGCTCCCATGGGCTTTGTGGTGCTCAGCGCTTCTTGGTATTGATATTTTAATGGTTATAAAGCCAATCTCTAAGATTTATGTTCTCAATCACAAAGCAGAATGTGATCAGTCCAGCTTGGTTACTTTTATGTATGGCAACCAATACATACATTTTTATTAGGGCTCCTAAATACAGACTTGGATGCTTTACAGCCCTGAAACATTGGCCCACGTACACTTGCAAGATGGATTGCTTTGCTTTGCATGAGTTAGGCCTGGTGAAAGGCTTGTAGATCTGGGAGAGGATTCGCTTGGTAGGGTACAGGACATGAAGAGCATCCTGCCATCCATCCTGAAAGCCTGAACCTGACCGTAGCCGCTTTGAGGCCTTAGCCTGAGTTGGTGACCTTCAAGCAACCCAATGACCC
>NW_017728996.1:7753231-7757725 GCF_001723915.1 Gavialis gangeticus | reverse complement strand
GGATGCTTTACAGCCCTGAAACATTGGCCCACGTACACTTGCAAGATGGATTGCTTTGCTTTGCATGAGTTAGGCCTGGTGAAAGGCTTGTAGATCTGGGAGAGGATTCGCTTGGTAGGGTACAGGACATGAAGAGCATCCTGCCATCCATCCTGAAAGCCTGAACCTGACCGTAGCCGCTTTGAGGCCTTAGCCTGAGTTGGTGACCTTCAAGCAACCCAATGACCTGCTTTGGTGAATACCAACCTGGAAAAATGACAGAATAGGAGTTACGGGAGTAACAGGGTGTAAGCTGCTGTAAGAGGGATGACTGGCTGTGCGAAGGGCGAACGGCAAGATGGTTGCAATGAGAGAGCAATGGTTGCTGTGCGAGATTGACTGGTGGAAAATAGTTGCTGGGTGTAAGCAATTGCTTGAAGCCTGTGATACTATTGTGTATGGAGGCTGTCTATCATGTGGATGTACAAAAAGTTGTTGAAGACACTTGACGTGGTGGGGGGGAAGCCCAGCAGTGAAGAAGAGAAAACATCTTGAGAACCTCCCACCCTGGTGCTTTGAGGACACCTGGCCAGTAGAACTGTGCAAAGCTTCTGTCATGGGGTGCGCCCTAGGAGTGGCCGTGATCCCACTAGTGCCCCCTGCCGTGCCAATTAGGAGATCCAGCACCCTCTTATTCTCGCCCGCCACATCTTTGATGATCTAGCTTAATATGGGAGGCTGCCTTTGGTCTCCTAGTCTCTATGGGTGACCTGGTGCACCCCAGCCTTATGGGCTATGCGTGCCTCCTACCTCCCCTTCAGCACGCCCCAAGCCTCGCAGCTGTTCCGGACGTTGTCTAGTCCCTCGTGCCTTGCCTGGCACCCTGGGCTTGTCACGCGACCGACGCCCCTTGCTCTAGCGCCCTTGTGTTCGCTCGCCCTCGCCCCTCTCTGGGGCCTACTCATGGGTTCGCCCTTCTTCAGGCTCTATTGCCCGTGTCGGCCCGCTGCGGGCCTCCACCTGCGCGCTCGCCCTACTCCAGGCCTTTACTCGCGCGCCCTGCCCTCTCCGGGCTCCTGCTCATGCGCTCTGACCTTCCGGGCTCTTTAGACTTGCCCTTGCCCCTTTCAGGGGCTTCCCAATCGACTTGCCCTTGTCTAGGGCTTCTCCCGTATCCTCATTCTCACTGGACGCTCTTATCTTATACGTGCCCTTCTCTGGGCTTCTAAACGCGCCTTTCTCCTCCTGGCCCCGATCCGCACGTCCGCCCCTCTCCAGGCTTTACTTGCGCGCCTGCCCCTCTCCGGGACTCTTAACCACACGCTCGCCCTTCTCCGGGGCTTCTATACAAAACTGGTGCCGCTTTAATCTTATACTAGCCCTCACCGGGCTTCACTCTCGCGCGCTCGCCCTCCCTGGGGCCTGTGTCCGCGCCTCTCACGCCCTCACCCTTGCTGGGGCTTGTCCTGCGCCTCTCGCGCCCTCGCCCTTCTCTGGGGCCTATGTCCACGCTTCTCGCACCCTCGCCCTTCTCTGGGGCCTATGTCTGCGCCTCACGCTCGCCCTCCCTGGGGCCTATGTCCGCACCTTCCGCGCTATCGCCCTCTCTGGGCTCTGTCCCACGCTACACCACGCTGGGGGCTCAGGTGGCTCGTAGCCGTGCCTGGCCCCCTGACCTTTCTCGGGGTCCTTCGCCCTACTGGGCTGAATACCACCCTCACAGGCTGGGGTCTTAACCCCCACACACCGTGCCACACCGGCACCAAACAGCTGTGCCTCCCAGGCACTGCTCTGTGCCCGTACAGGGCACCCAGGAACCCCCGGACTACTGGGGAGGTCCCGTGAGGCCTCCTCACACCCCTACAGCCTCACCCAGTCCTCCAGTTTATTTACACAACTAACCCAACAGAACCATAAGCCAACCAGCTGTAACAGAACAATAAGCCTCCCAGCTATAACATAAAGTCCAGGCCCCACCTGGCCTTCCAGCAAGACCTCCTAGTCAGGGATCTCTCCCCCCTTGCCATGATGCTGCTACTCGCTCTATCAGTCTGCCCGACTCAGCTCCGCTGCGCTGCAGAGCTCTTGCTCCTCCAGCAGCCTGAAGCTAACTACCCACTAGGCTCCGGCCTGGGCTCTTTATAAAGGCCCGGCCCTGCCCCCTGGCGGTCAGCTGACTCAATCAGTCACTCTAGCAACCCTCACCTGGGCGGCCCTGAAGCTTGGCAGCTAAGCCCATACCACTATTCCTAGTAGCAGACACCCCAGTGTCCTGCTACACTTCTCCCCCTCCCGGGGTTGAGCCTCCTTAGGAGCGGGGCACGGGAGTGCCCCGTGACAGCTTCGGTCCCTGATTCGATTCGGCAGATATTCGGCCCGACTCAGTGGCCGAATCTCTGAATCTGAATTGAATCAAAAGACCCTCTAACCTCTCCAGATCAAATCGGAACCCTCCAAATCAATTCGGAGAGATTCAGAAAGATTCGGAGATTTGGACGTAGATGCAGCTTAAATTTTTTTCTGCATACCTCTAGGTAGCAGGTGGTTCATGAGTGTTGTGGTGCTGGGGCGCATGGAGTGTCCCACAGCAGCATGGGGGGCTCCCCAGCGTGCTCAGCAGCAGACACAGAAGTGGACCAGAAGCACTTCCAGTCCACTTCCAGATCCGCCGAATCCAAATCTGAATCAAATAGGGCCTGCTTCGCACGCCCCTACTGGCCAGCTGAATCTCTGCACCCAGTGGACAGCCAATGTAAAGATACCCTTTACATTGTCTGGTTGTGTTTTGGAGTCCTTACATGTTTAATAAATGTGGTTTTTGAAGCCAAAACAGCTTCACCAGTCAATCAATCCACTCCATGCCACCCCTTTAATAAACATATTAATTAGTGAATTAATTTGGTGTAAGATGCATACATAGGGGATGGATTGCTTTGCTTTGTACAATTTAGCCCTGGTGAAAGGCTTGTAGACCTGGAAAACGATTCACTTGAGGGTACAGGACATGAACATCCACATCTCCTGACCAGAAAGATAGGGAGAAGGTTGCTTGTCCATTTGAGCATTGGCAGAGGCTACTAGGTTAGTGTGGGCAGGAGCAAGCCGTGCCAAATGCAACACGGGGTAAGGCCAGTAGGTACAGACACAGACCGCCAACTCACAGTGCACCAAGGGACATCCCATCTGCCCCTTGCCAGCAGTGACTGCATGCATTAGAGGGGAAAGGTCCCCTCTCACAACCAATCTTGGGAGCTTGGTGTTATGAGGCTGGTCGGAGAAGGTTCGTAGGGGAAAGTCTACGCAAGAGAAGCAGACAGAGGCCAGACTGTGCCTCTGGGGAGCATTCCTCCCCTTCCCGCATCTACTCTTGGTCCACAGGAAGCATTTCCTGGGTTTCCAAAAGGAAAGCACATCTTTGGGCAGTGTGGTCTCTGTTATCTAGGAGGATGCAACCATCTCATGAGGCAAAGGGCCAATCTGGGCATGTCTACACATGCTGTTACTGCACGTGAATAAACTGTGGAGCTTCTTTGCTCCGCAGTTTATTGTTCCCAGGCACACGTTCAAACAGCACACCCTGGAGCAATTAACTATGGCAGAGCAATAAGCTCCACAGTTTATTCATGCGCAGCACGTGGAGCTGGGGCAGTGCAGCCACGACTGGCAGGGGGGGTCAGCCTGCCAGCCCGGGGCTGCTCCCCACCAGCTCAGTGTGCTGTGGAGGGGCTGGCTGGGGCACAAGGGAGCTTCAGGGCAGGACTAGCCAGCAGGTAGCCCACGCACTGGGGCACCCTTGTGCCCCAGCCAGCGGGGGCAAAATCTACATGTGTGCTGCTGCAGAGTTTTTTACTCTACTGCAGGATAGTACTTGTTTTTACCAGTACTATCCTGCATACTGTACAAGTATTTACTGTGCATAAATACTGTACAAGTATTCACAAGTACTATCCTGCCGCAGAGTAAATTAGTTTATGTAGACACCATGACATGTAAACACCAAGACATTTACTGTGCAGCTGATTAGTCAACAGTAAACATCTTGTGTGGATGCAACCCCCCATGCCCTCTTTGGTGCTAATTTACTGTCCCTGGAAGCCCTATTATTACAGTGGCAATGAAAGAAGTTACATGTACCCTGAGGCTTTAATTCTAGCATGCATTAACCTGTTTTGTAAAGGCCATGAGCATCCAGCAGAGGAAGCAGAATAGGTAGTAGGGACTGGAGTTCCCTTTTGATAGGGTTGGATAGTACTCTGTTAACTATCCCTTGTCCTTCAGTGCTCAAAAGGATTAATATTAATAACAACAAAGTTAAGACAGCAGCAATGCAGACTTTGCCTGGGATTTGAGGCCAGCCACCAGAGCATGAGGGACTGGGCCCTCTCCAATCATATGGACATCACTGTAGACCAGGGGCAGGCAATTATTTTGGGCGGAGGGCCACTTACTGAGTTTTGGCAAGTCATCGAGGACCGCATGACAGGCAGCCAGGGGCAGATAAATATTAATTTTCTA
>NW_017728996.1:7736065-7753027 GCF_001723915.1 Gavialis gangeticus | reverse complement strand
CAAGCCATCAAAGGCCGCATGACAGGCAGCCAGGGGCAGATAAATATTAATTTTCTAAATTTTTTAGGGGTCCCACGGGCCGGATAGAATGGCCTGGTGGGCCGCATCTGGCCCCCAGGCTGCATTTTGCCCGCCCATGCTGTAGAGAGCAGACCCTGGGGTTCTCTGTGTGTAGCTGCAGGAAGTCATGGAAACGTTGCCAACTTTTGCTATTCTATTGCAAGTCTCCTGTTTGCTATTCTTCTTAAGTCACCAGCACCTGGAGTCATGAGATTGTCAGAGTCTCAACTTTCTTTAAGAAAAGGAGCAGGTTTCAAACCCTGACTGTGGCAGAAAAGCTTGGAAGTGCGACTGAAGGGCACTCAAGAGGCTCAGAAACCCACAGGCAAAAGGACAACAAAAGTCGTCACATGAGTTTCTGGCCCCAACATGTGATTTTCAATGGTGGACTATTCCGCTGGATGGACAGAGGGACCCAAACAAACATGAGTCTACGTGAGGATGCACTGGTAAGCTTGCAGATCACTTGCTATCTGGCTCGCACATGTGGCCAGAGCAAGCGCTCTTTGCCTTCTTTTTCAGCTGTTTAAAGGCACTGCCTGTAATTGCCAATATTTACTGGCGGAAACAACGGGCAAACGAGAAATCCTTCATGTGAAAGAGTTTATTTTTCTGCGCTTACTGTAAATCCCTCCTTAATCCAATTTATCCCAGCCTCCTTCTGGAGGCACGGCTGAGATCAGAGCAAGGGCTGCGCGTATTGATTTTCAGAGCAGCTCAGGTAGGATATTTGGGAACTGCCTTACCCATGGGTGTACAAAATAAATGCTTGTTGATTTGCATGAAGTATGAAACACTGATGGGATTTTTAGAAGGGCCACTGACAACTCTGATCACAAGTTACAGATGCCTTTGGTATGAGAAGCCTCTTTTCTAATCAAAGGTCACTAATATGCACACACTGCCGCATGCATCTTGGCTTATACTTATGATAATTATCGTTATTATTGATAATGAAAACAAAGTGATGTGATTTTCACTTTCAATGTCTCTTTCATTTTCAAGTTCTTTGGTGCTGAAATAGCAGGGGAAAACTCTTCCTTTTCCTTTTAAAGAAAGCTGCTTTTATGAGCCTATTTAAAACCCAGCAAGAGTTTCCACTGGTCTTTGGTGTATTTTGAATGATGATCTATACCAGGGATGGCCTACAGCGCATGCCACAAGCAGCATAGGCAGCCTCTGTGCATGGGAGGTGACAGGCCCAGGAAGGGACAGGCAACACAGTGGTAGATAGGGCAGGAAGCAGAGCAGCAGCTCAGGCAGGGGAAGGGGATTGGATTGGCACAAAAGGGACGCATCCAGACAAACACGCATGTGCATCTCCCCAGGGACAAACAGCAGCAGCACATGGTTGTGCCACTGCTACCTGTCCCCAGGGAATGCCCTGGAGAAACATGCTCTGGCACACAGCAAATTGCCCCAGGTGAGGAAGGGGAGGCTGAGGCCAGTACCTGGGCTGGCCCCAGCAGCCTTACCTGGGGCAATGCCAGGGCTGCAGCAGCAGTGATCCAGGCATGTGGAGCCTGGCTGGCAGCCGGGGCATAGCTCTGCTCAGCCAGGCTCCAATTTCCGGCAACGCATGTGCCACTCCACTTTTTTTTTTTAAACCATTTTTAGATACCAGGATTTCCCAGTATCTAGTTTGGGCTCTGCACTGCAAATCTGCAGCATGGAGAACCTTTTCCTATGCGCCGCGTGCATTTTGCAGCACCTCAAAAGCCTTTGAGGTGCCACAAAGAGCATGTACGCGCTCGTCTGGACGTGCCCAAGGAGGATAAAGGGCTAATTTCAGCAGGCATGTCACAAAAGGTTGCGCCCATAATGTTTTATACAGCTTTCAAGATTATTTTCTACTTTAATGTTGGCAGTATTCCTTTAATAGTGCCATTGAAAGTAATACCTGGTTTAGATCACTTATCATTAGACCTCAAAGCACTTTGCCAAGGGCTCAGTGCCATTATCACTAGGTATTGAGGGGCAATTTGACTTCCCAGAGGTCAAGACTGGGACCCAGGCTTCCCATAATAAGCAGAGGGGTTCAGGGTGCACCCACACTGTGGAGAGGCTTCTGTCTGGAGGTGTACTGAGACAGAGGCAGGACCTTGTCCTTTTGCATTTAGAGCTAGGGTTGGCAAGCCGGTCAATTGACTGCATATTTTTGACCTGCCAAAAATTATAGGAATTTTACCAAAAATATTGCTTTTTTGAAGTTTTCTAGACAGAAATATAATTTTTTAAAACATTTCTTAATGGAGAATTTGTGCTTTTTCTGTGTAGTATTTGGATCTATTGGGAATTTTGTACAAAGTTTTGACTGATATTTGACTGGACAACTGACCAAATTTTATTTGACCAGTCAAATACCCAACCCTATTTAGAGCCTGAAATGGGCTTGAGTCTCTACTGCCTCAGGGACCGTACAGAGCATTCCCACTAAGAGGATCCAGGGGTAACTTTAAAACTTGCGTGCCTAGATACTGGCAATCTTTAAGACAGTCCAGGCCAAGAACCAGACTCTGGGGTGGGAGATATTCTTCAAAATATTCCAGTTTGTGTGCAGCCTGATAACTAAGCTTTTATTGGCTTTGCATGGTTTCGGGATGGGTAGGGACCTACCAAATTCCTGGCAGAAGTAGAGTGCACGACGGCTCCTTTCATCTTGCATGCTCCCCTATGCACATCTTGCCTCTTGCCCATAACGCAAGGAGAGGGGGGATGCAGGGGAACCTGGGAAATTAAAGGAGCCACCGTGCACCCCACTTCCGCCATGAATTTGGTAGGTCCCTATGGATGGAGTATTGCAAGCTGTTCAGCCCCCGGGGAATGACGGGAAATGGGACAACAACTGTCATAAACAAGCCAGTCTCTTGAACAAGGTGGCTTTGGAAAGTATAGCTCTGGAAATGCATGGGTTAATGAGATGGGGTCTCTGCTCGTTTTCGGCCCCAATTCAACACCACACCTCAGCAGGGTTGCCCCCTGCCACCACCCTTGAATGCTTTATTGACACCCTGAAGTAGGCCTGGAGTCGTTCAGGCCGATATTGGCAGCTATAGCTTAGACAGGCTGCTCCGAGCTATAGCCAAGATTAGATCCAGACAGCGGGTAATTGGATAGATAACAATCTATTGCAGGGGGCTGCAAAAGCCATTATTCAATTAAGTTAGCCTAGGAAAGTAAAGCTCATCTGTAGGCTTTTATACAGCCATCTGCAACAGAGGGTTGTATTGCATTCAGTAAAGGACATGGGAGTGATGATGGAACCGTCTCGGCTAGACATTGCTGTGATCTGAAATTGTGGCACCTACCCGCCAGCCAGAAAACAGACAGGACAGCTGTGCTGGGTACATAAAGGAGCAAGCACGGGAACATTTTACAGACTCCAATATGTCTAGAACAAGGATTCTCTGCCTCCCAGCCAGCAGTGACCACCATCGGCATATTCAGCGAAAAGAAAAGTCAGATTTTATCAGAGGTAAGTTTGCATGAGCTGTTACGGTCTGCTTAGCGGACCCACAGGAGCAGTCCTCCCCCTCCACCCCACCAAGAGCTGAGCACCAAGAGCCATTTCCTCTGCCCAACCCTAGTCTCAGCCTTTTTGCTACAAATAGTACAGAGTGCAACGCTCAGCTTAGAGGAACCAGTTCACACAGATGATGCAGTCCCCACAACTCAGATTCTTACTGGTGAGGGCTTCCCTGCAACATCCTTTACCTTAGCACAAATAAGTCCTGCAACCTAGCACTTCTGGAAGCATTTATCCCTTTAAAGGAACCAATGCAGTACAACACACCACAACTGCCGCTCCTTTCACCAGGAACTGTGGCTATACTTTGGAAGGAAACAGGAATACCAAGAATTCCCAGCACGTACTGCATGAGAAGACCTTGCTGGAATTACCCGCAGATATGGCCATGAAGTACTTGTGATAGGCTGAGACACGAGGAGGATGGGCCACTTCAGGACTACGTAGATAGTCTAAACTAGGAGCACTCTGTCAGTGCAGGACTATCAGCATACTCTAGAGCCACCAGCTCTCCTCTGTGGATCGCAGCCCCATGCTAAAATCATATGGGGTGTGTAGATGAAATGGGGCCCTAAATTGAAGCGGTGGTTTTTTAAAAACACTGCTTCAATTTAGGGCCAAGTAAACCTCCGTGTTGTGCACAGCTGTGCACTTATCTGCCTCTCCAGCGGCGGGGAGGAGTGGTCCCTGGGGTGGGGGGGGCTGGTGCTTCCCTCCATGGCAGCAGCGGGCCCCCCATCCCCCAGGCGGCACCCACGCACAGGCACCCAGCTCGGGTGATCCCAGGGTGCACTGCAGCTGTGGAGGGAAGCATCAGGCCCCCACACATCTCAGGCAGGCAGGCTCCAGGAAAAAAAAAGAAAAGATTGCCACTTTTTTTTTTCTTGGGCGGAGCCTGCCTTCCCGGGCTGCTGCCAGGCTGCCTGCATGGGCTTCCTGCAGAGCCACAGAGCTGCACGGAGCCCGGTGCTTTGCTCCGTGGCTGTAGGGCAGCAAACTAAAACTCCTCGGAGGAGTTTTAGTTTGCTGCACCCCAAGTCATTTAAGGTGCATTATGCCACTGAATTAGATACAGGGACTGGAACTACTGAGCAATATGCCGCCGACACATGCAAACACTGACACCATTAAAGCGGTGCAAAAGCATTTAACCCACTTTAAAGTGTCGTGCACACGTGCCCCTCGCTTTGTCTACACACGGCCTCTGTGGCTATTTTATGGCAGGACAGCTCTATCAGCAGGAGAT
The DNA here is from genome assembly GCF_001723915.1 of Gavialis gangeticus. Lineage (NCBI taxonomy): Eukaryota > Metazoa > Chordata > Crocodylia > Gavialidae > Gavialis > Gavialis gangeticus. The sequence goes on along the minus strand of NW_017728996.1, from coordinate 7,748,195 downwards.
CACGCTCAGCATAGCTACACCCAGAGGCCCACAGCACAGCCATGTGTGTAGAAAGAAAAGCTGTGGGCTGGTATACCATGAAGGCAGTGATCTGGAAGGGGTTAATTGCACATAAGTGACCCCAAAACCACCACCACTCACCAAACTGCAGTAGACACATCCGGGTGGAGCAGCCATCACACAGCACCCAGAAGTGGCTGGTTGCTCCCTTCGGGCTGGCCCTCGAGCAGATGGTCGGCTAGGGCTCAGTGCCTCATCCACTGCAGGGGGAACTGGGCAGAACCAGGGCTGGTTGGCTTGGGAAGCACCAGGTTGTTATTAACTCTGCTCCCACCTGTAGAAATCAAATCAGCCACCTTCATTGTCCTCCAGTCACATTTCTCAGGACCCCCTTCTGCTCAGTACCTGAAGCCAAATATGACTGCACCTTCTCTGATCCAGCTCAGTCCTCAACCACCTCCACTTTGTCTGGTACCGAGGAGTCTGACATTTCCCACTCACCCAAGTCGCCCCACTGGTAGCCGAACAGCACCTCTCTTGATGGGCCCTTTTTTTCTTCATTATGAAAGCCTCCAAATAGCTGACATACCTACCTACACTGCGGCTCTCCTCAACCCCAGCCATCAGCCAGCCCCACCTAACCCAGGCTCTCCATTTTCAGCTCCTACCTCAAAGCATGGTGCCTTTTCCCTGCATTGCAAGGCCAAGCTGATCAGGCTCTCAACCACCTGTTCACTCTTTTCTGACTTGCATGGAGTTCATACCCCCTGTCCTGGGCAGGATACAGCTTGCCCTGTGTGAACAGGGGACCAAAAGCCTTTCTCCCCTTCCTGTAAATGGAAGTTGAGGCAGGTAAATGAGCTAGAAACCCACTTCTTTGTAGGAGTTATTAACCAGGCCAGTTGTTTGTCTGCATTACTTCTGAGCTGGGGATGGGATACTGCTCTTGTCTTTACCACATGTTATATGAAAAACAAGGCTCACCATCCCCAGGAAGCTCCCAAATCAAAAAACATTTTGAGCTCCTGGGTTATTGCAAGAGCTTTTCTTTATGTGGCTAAGGGATAAGATCACCTGCAGCCCTGCTCAGAGCCAGGTCAAGCTCAGAGCAAATGCTGGTTTCAAAAAGCAGTTTATGGTGACTCAGGGTGATCATCTAGGGATATCGCCTCTCGGCCTGTATGTATCTGGGCTCACTCCTGTGAATTACATCCGTATAAAATGGATATTAAAGTGATCACAATCATGGCTTTATACTGGACCTGTCCCACTGGCCCAGGGCTTGTGCAGGGTGACCAGTGAAGCTTAGGAAGAGCAATGATGCTATCTGCAATCTTCCCCGCTATTGAGACACTTCTCCAGCATAAGTCAAAGCAGCCTTAAGGCTGCTCTACCCACTTGTCCCATTGATCCAGTGTCAGCGCTAGCCTCCAGGGATCACTGGCTGACGCTCCCCCTTTCCCTCAGCCAGGCAGCTGCTGCATGAGTGGGGTACCCCCATACTGTGTCACCTGAAGAGTCCTTGGAGCAGAGGAAGTCCTCCACTTGCCAGCTAATTCAGTCTTAGGATGCAGCAAAGATCGGGCCCATTGACTGCAGCTGAGCACTGCCAGGGTGCTCTGACCATAAGGACCAGCGTAGGCCCCGTGGGTACCTGATTTTGTGTCTCCCACCCCATTTTGGCTCCATCTAAGAAAACAGCAGCTGCTCCTGCTCCATAGAGCCTGATGGGACTTCAGCCCTTGGGTCTCTTGATTTATCACCTATGCGTACATGCGGCCATTACAATGTATGCAAAACTGCCTTGGCTCCCGCTCCGACCATTCAGAACCTGACCTGGGAGATGCCTCGCTCAACTCTGCCCATTTTCATACACTGGACTGAGCGACGGAGACCAGGTTTGTCCATCCAAGATGTATTACAGCCCACCAGCAGGAAGGCTTGCAGCACAGTAAATGAAATCAGACACACATATTGCTAAGCCCTTAATGTGCAGCTCATACAAGGGTCTTGAGCTCCCACAGTTCAGGCTGCTTCGCTGCTATGAAGTATTTCTCCATCTCTCTCTGCTCGCTTGCAGTGCCTGGTCTTCAGCAGCATCCTGTGGGATCTGCAAATCAGCTGCTGTCACAGAAGGGGCCGGTGCAGGGGCACATGTGGTCGCCAAGCCACGGTCAGACCCCAGCAGCCGGCTGGTCCCCAGTCCTGTCAGTGGTCAGGGCCCAGGTGGTTCGGGTCGGGCACGGGGAGCTGGGCACACCTCTCATTTCTGTCACTTCTTCTCACTGTGACTGTGGGCCTGTCTCGATCGCTCTATGTCTCAGTTTCCCTATTCATAAAATGTGGCCCTTGGCCCATGCCGTTTTGTATTTCTGCAGCCCTGACATGTCGTGGCCCTGGTCTCCACTGGGATCCCAAGGCCCTGCTGTCATCCAGGAAGCAGTCAGGACTGGGTCTGATTTGAATGAATGACACTAATGTCAACAGGAGCAGGATTAGGTCTTCAGGCCCTTCGTTCTCCATCTCTCCTCCACCCATCCAGACTCGTTGCTGGGGCACAGCAACTAGATTTCCAGCCTTCTGGCTACTGGTGAAGGCTATGAAAAGCCTGGTTTCCTGGGCAGGGGCACATCTCACCCCCTCAAATCACGTGTGCTGTCTCCGGGGGTGTGACACATTGACAGAGCAGGGTCCGGTCCTGTTGGGGTTTTGCTCTGCGAGCGTCCGTTGACTTCACTGGGGCTTGAGGAGGCTCCTTCCTAACCTGTACTTAACCTTGGGAGATGCATTATTCTTCTAGAGGCAAGAGGGGTCCTTCCTGAGGCAGGGACACTGACTGATCTGGAGGAAAATGATTGCACGCAGAGCCACGGAGCTCGCTGTTTAGCCGCCCCTTGACCCACCTGGCCCTCCTCACCTTAAAACCATGTCTTTTAGCCCTTTCGTCCCTGGATGTCACAGGAGCCAGGAGTTTTTCACAGCTGTTAGCAGGAGCTGCACGTCCTAAGTGCCCCGTATTCCCTTTGTGCAAGAGCCCTTTGAACAGCGGTCCAGGGAGAGCTCTGCCATGCCTCCATTTCCACACAGAGTCGCTCCCCATGAAGAAGGGGACTTGGACGCCCTTCAAGGTGCAGAAGTGAATGGATAAGCATCCCAAAGGGGTCCGCCTCTCCCAGCCAGCTTCGAACTACCAACGGGGATGCAGATACCAGCAGTCAGAGCAGGTGTCCCGGAGGCTTTTGGGAGGAGAAAACTGAAATAGGATCTGCAGCGCCTGGGCACTGACATTCCCGTGCCACTGCAGCTGTGTCCCTATTCGAAGGACGACGAAAGGGAAAGACTGCCTGCCAGCCAGGGCGTTCTTGCAACATATATGCAGTAATTGCAACCAGCTCGTCAGCACGGAGACATTTCCTTTTTTGCCCTTCTACTCCCCACCTCTGAAGACAGGCCCGGGCCGCGTCATTTTGCTGAACATGCTGAGTGAGATCTGCTGTGCTCGAGAGCTCTGTGATTCTTGGCTAGATTCGACTGTCATCGAATCTTCTGAGTTAGCTCCAGGTGAGACCTGGAGAGATAGAAGTTAGCACCACTGGTGTGCACATGGTTACTCTGGACTGACTCTCTGTAGCAGAGAGCCTGGTCTGGCCCTTTGTCTGCAGTGATCAGCACCCTAGCCTCACATGGAAGAAGGCAGTCCATTTAGAACAGATAAAATGACATCTCACTGCCAGCCAGATGCAATCCCTCCATGGCATCAGCTGCCAGGTTTCCAAGTCAAGCAATGGCTAACTTTAGTACTGGTAACAGCACATGAACTCAAATCACATGGAAAATCATCATCATCAAATCCCAGCATTCAGGGGAAACCTGAGCGCTCAAGGGGGCCAGGCAGGAACTCTGGCTGTGCATAAGCGGCTCTGTCCATAGCACGGGGCGTTACTGTCTGCTGCTCAAACACCAGCTCCTTCCAGGTGCGTGACCCATGAATGGACCGTGCGTTTTGTAGCAGGGCACTGAGGTGCCTGCTACTTGTGGAGCCGTAAGTGAGGAGCCCAGCTGCGGGTTGCTAGGGTAACCAGTGGGAGTCAGCTGACCAGAAGGGGCAGGGCCTGGCTCCCATATAACTCCCAGGCTGAGGCCTGGCAGGCAGTTGCCTGCCAGCAGCCATAGGGGTAGGAGCTCTGCCAGATGAGGCTAGAACGCACGGGCAGTCGTTTGGGTGAGAGATGGAGAAACCCGGTGACAGACTTGAAAGTGATTATGGCCAGACGGCTTAGGTTTATGTTAGAGCCAAAGGGCTTGAGTTTGTGTTGGCGGTTTACAATCGGAGGACCGGGTGAGGCTATAAGGAGATGGAGGAGGCCTCATAAGGGAGCCATGGCCGTGTGGAGAGCCCGGGCTCCAGAGAGGGCACAGAGAGTGAGATAGACCAAACAACGTCTGGTAGATCTGCAAGGCTTGGGGCGTGGTACAGGGGTGGTTGGAGCCACACGTAGCCCATAAGGACGGGGTGTTCAGAACCCCGTTGTATAAACGAGGATTGGGGTAGTAGGAACCGTGACCAGGAAGATGAGAGGCAACCTCCCTTTAACTTTCATAAGATCAAGCCGTGGCAGGCGAGAACGAGGGTGCATTAATGCAAACTTAGCACTGTAGGGGGTGCTAGGGGAGAGCACGGCAACCCTAGGAAGTTTCCCCCCTGCCTGGTACATGTTTGCACTAAGGAGGGTTGTTTGGAAGCAGCATTTTTCATTGAAAGAATGGCCAGAAATTAAGAGAGAATGCAAGCTAACAGGTATTAAAATCAACCAAAAATGAAACAAAATGCAGCATTTGGGGCTGAACCAATCATTATGGATTGATTCAAACTAACTTGTCTCTTTTCTTTCACCACAATCTGCGCCCCCCCCATTTCTGTTTTGTTCCTGCTTGAACTCATTTTTCCTGCAGACTTTTCAGCTCAGTCCCCAAACCAATAATCCAGTGCACCCCTTCCCTTGACCGCCCCCCCACCCCAACCCAAAGCGGCTAGTCAGGGGCCATGCAACAGACTCCACCAGCTCTCCCATGGGGAAGTGGTACCAGGCCAGCGAGGTGCAGGTTAATAAACCCTGGCAATAACACGTGATGTGACCGTTCCAAGGAACTCACTGCTCTGAACCAAGCAGATGCACTTTGGCCCAGCAAGCTCATGAGGATGCTGGAGGCATGCTGAACCCCATCTAATTCACAGCAAAGCAGCCTCTTCCACACTGCAACTCCCGTGCCTGCTCTTTCCCCTGATTACAGAGATGTCAGCAGAGATTGGTGGAGACTGTGAAGCCACAGCAAGGAGCTGGCTGGCCTTGGATATGCAAGCAGGTTTTCAAAAGTCAGGCTGGACTCCGCTTCTGCTTCTGCTTTCTACTGCACTATTCACTGTGCTGTGCTGTCATTCTCGGTGCCTTGTTAAGCCTCTCAACATGCACACTTCAAAACCTGTATCAGTCCATCTAAAATTAAACTTCCGAGCCAGGCCGTTGAGTCTCGGATTACAGAGCATTGTAGATTGAGAAAAATCAACCACAAACTCAATGCATTTTAGAATTGCAACACATTGACTTCCTTTGCTCATTTCTGAGACAGCAGTTCCTAAAATAAGAGCCTGCGCTGATGTTGACAGCCAAGGCCAGTTTTTGCTTTAAGTGGCTTGCGTGAAAGTATTTTTGAGACAGAAAGGCCTTTCTTGTCAGTGCTCGCTCCTCAAAGCCCAGCACTTTCAGCGTGCTTTGAATTGCAGTAGGATAGTATCAGCCTTTCAAGTCCTCCACACTTGGCTGGAACTTGCCAAAGGGACCTCATTAGCTCTTTTCTGGTAATCGCTCCCCCACGGAGCCCCGTTAACCCCTTTGCTGCTCTGATGACTATGAAACAATTTCTGCTGAAAGGCTTCTTTCTTCCATAGCTGCTGTATGGGAAGCATCATGAGCTAAATGCTGGCCCTGGGTCATGCTGGCTGTGTCTACATCGTGAACCTGCTGTCCTTGGCGGCCAAGACTTCAAGCATGCTGTATGCTGCTCCTAATCAGCAGTATAGCGAAATCCCAGTGGCTAATTAGCATGGGGCAGGTTAATTAGCCTGCTGGAAACCCCAGATATGGCTTCTGGTCTGGATAGTATTACAGCATGCTTGAAGGTGCCACTGCAGGTAATACAAGATGTATTGGTAAAGGACTGCTCATTTATTCATTAATTATAATAAATGAATATCTAAGATACAATAATTATTCTCAGTGCAGCATGTAGATATCCATTTAGATAATGTGCAGCATTAAAATCACAGACTAGTAAATATTATTCCAGATAGATAATTAAACAGTATCTGATGAAGTGAGCTCAGGCTCACAAAAACTTATGCACCTCTGATTCAGTTAAGTCAAGGTGCATCGTTACCCAGTCTTCTGCCAATATTAAATCTGGATGTATTCTTGAAGTGCATAATCTAACTGAATTGGAATATAATGATTATAATTTATTATAATATATTTGTTGGACCTACCAACAGTCCTCGGTGGCTGCTGGCATCTGCATGCTTCAGACCTGGCCGGGTGAGGCCTCTCTTACAAACTAGCCCACTGCTGAGCACTGAGGATCCCTGATCCATGTGTTGTCAGTCATCAGCCCAAGTGCTGTGTCTCTCCCAAGGAGAGCAGCTGATTAGCATAATCATAAGGCAGAATTTGGCCTCTACCCATTGCCAGGCAGTTGGCATACTTCATTCCCTATCTGAGTGGTTTGCAAATGAACATGCTGCCTTTCTGTGACTGAGTTTCCAGTGCTTGGAAAGGGCTGCAATGTTGCCATGTGTGGCCTGAGCAAGGTGCACATTCAGCGGAGACAAGGATCTTCAGTTTTACCATGAAGCAAACTAAGCAAGAGCAGACACAGCTGGGAAGGAGAGCGCTGACCTCAGCTAGCTTGCCTCTGCTAGAGACCAGGGTGCCTTATCCTCACTGAGATAGCCACCACACTTACGTCAGCACTATACAGAAAGCTCACCTTTCCATCAGGGAAGGCACAGCCTGGGAGAAAGATATATGATATATCCCTCTATTCATGGATGAAGTATGAGATGGAGATTAAAGGACTGTATTTAAGGAGAGTGGTTCGCATACTTCCATGTTTGCCGGGTCAGCCTTCCCTAGCCCAAAGATTCATGATAAACCATTGGTCCAGCTGGGAAGAGCACCCAGGAGTCTTGCTTGAAGTGCTACCAGCATTGTCTTCCCTTAGGATTTAGAAGCAGCATCACAAGCCATGGAAAATGCTTTAAAATTAAATTTAAAAAAAATTGCACATTAATTCTTTCCTGTGTCCCTTGGCATCAGACGGGAAGCGCTGCTTACCTCCAAACAGTGCCTTGCTCAACAGAGCTACTAGACTTTATGATATGCAAAGAAAGGGGATGGAGAAATGAGCATTGCACTGGAGGACAAAAGAGGGTAGCACATTACCACTGCTCTGCACTAACTGCCCCCCTGCATGCTCTTACCCCACAGTAAGTGAAAGCTAAATCTCTGTGTCTCAGTTCCCTTTCACTCAGAGCCAACCTTGCCGGGTTTAGCTTTGCTTACTGCAGACTAGGAGCATGTAGAGAATATCTGACATGGTAAATCTCCTGGCAGTCACTAGTTCATCTACCTGTATCCTAAGTACCAATATCCTTAGCTCTCAACCCATGTCCACACTGCAGTATCCGAGTATTTCCCCTAGGTAAAAATATACAAGGGGGGTTAACATTCAGTAGGTAAAGGATTTTTTTTCTTTCCTATCTTCTCCACTCCTGAGAGAAAGTTATATGGGGAAATCTTTACAAGTTAGGTATACCAGTAAGTGTTACACTGCTATAAGGTTGCGGGTAGATCACAAAGAGCCAAGTGATGGAAAAACTAGTCCCAGCAGCAGAACTCATATTACAATGCACATCCTACATGCGTTCTAGCTGCATTGTCTGATGCATGTAACAGCAGCATTTTTGCCCTGATCAGGAATGAAAAGAAGCTACATAAAGGCAATGTAGCTAAACTGAGGCTACCACTTGACTGTGCAGTTTTCAGCGGGAGGGCTATAATCTGCCTCCTGTGAGCTGTCCATAGGCTAGTCGCATTCAACAAGGAAAATGCTAGGTCTCAACGGCGTATGCTATTGCTTATTCAGGTTAATGGCAAAATTACTACAGCGGGCACCATATCAGGCCACAATGCTGGGACTTTAAAAGGGACTGGGCCCCTAAGTCCCCTAGGTTTCTCTGGAAGCCCTAGTCTCAGCTTCTAAAGTTTGAAACAACCCCAAGCCCTATTTCAATGTGGCTTTAATACCATACGCCTCAGTAAGAACCAATGCTGGGTTTCAGGTTTTGGGTGCAGAAATCTGCAGGTTGGACATTTCGGGGCATGGAACAAAGTGGCCCTGGCCATCTCCAAGACAGCTGAAGATATCACCATCACCAGATCAAATCTAACGTGCCTACACCGCCGCTCGGATATGATCAGGCAGAGATGCCCTCAGGCACATCTAGCCTACCCATGCCAGTTCACACATGATGAATGTGGAAGTGTGATGGTGAAGCCACTTCAGAGCATCCCCGGTTGTCCCTTGCAGGTGCTCTGGAGGTCTAGAGAAGGGCTGAAAGGGGCCGTCCCCAGAGCAACTCTACCGCTGTGCCTCTGGGTTTGGCACATGTTAGCAGGAGTGGATGACCAAGGCTGGTTCAAGAGTCTCCTTCCCCAAGACCACCAAGGATATGATTGAGACACAGCCTGCATGTTACACATCTGTGTGTGCCCACACTGAGTGTGTCACCTGCTGGCATCGGTGTGCTACAAGAGTCTTGCCCTTTCTACCTTAGGCTGGTGATTCGTCCTGCCCGCTGCTCCGGAGTTCCCCAGCGTGTTGGTCAAAAAGGTGGCTGTTGCACAAGCAGGGAAAAGTTCAGCCCGAAGCTGTTGCTGTAGCAAAAAGCAGAAGGAAAGGACACTTGGCTGCAGCAGACATTGGTGCTAATCCCTAGAGGTATCCATCCATGGGTGTACTTCATGAGGGGAATTAGTGCTTCCAGATCAATTGCTCTGTTCTTGGGGTTTATGGCAAACTCACCAATGCACATGACAAAAATCCAGGTTTTGGCAAATCTGGAGCAGGCACGCCCCCTGTTTGCATAGGGTCCTTTCTCAGACATCCCCCCCAGTACAGTCTAGCAGCTCTGGGGTGGATAGGAACGGGCAGCTGCTGAGTTTCCTAATCCTTCACTTGAGCAGGGTAGATGGTGGTTAAAATGCCACTGGCTGGTGTATAGTAACGCTTGCCTTCGGAGATCCTGTGACTGTGGATAAGTCTGGCATAGAAAGGGCCTTTGGAGATTTACGCTGGATGAGGGATCTGGCATGCTCTCTTACATACCGCACTGGATGGCTCTAAGGCCGGATCTCTGGATTACCATGAAACAAGGGCTCTATAGTGCCTAGCATTTGTGCTGTTCAGGCAGCCTTCACCTACACGCGCGCGTGCACACACACAGCTGAGCTTCCCAGGCACAGGGCCCAAGCGATGAAGGTTTTATGAGCAGGAGAAATACAGCAGAATAAGGAAATACAGGATTTCATGTTGAAAGGTGGGGAGTGGGGCGATTAAAACCCAATGGAGAGGAAGGATATGGAAGGAGGATGTGATGGCTTCCAGCTACAGAAAAACTAAATGGCAACAACGTTTTCTGTTTATAAGAACAGCGGCTGAGGTGCAGACTAATGGACACCAGGAAGGTCTCGGTTCAGTCTGGCACAGCAGGCCGTATCCTGCTCTGAGTTGTGTCAATGGGACTTTGACTCCTGATTTCTCTGGGAGCTCAGAAGGCGGTTCTGGAGATAGACTTGGTAACTAGGACAAAAGGCAGTTCCTGGGCCTGTGCTGCTCTTCCACTCCAATGTTTTCTATAACTCTTCTACCACAAGGCCTTTGGACACACATGGGGTCACCCCAGAGCACTGGATGGATGCCCAGAGGCATGTGTAGTGTCACGAGCAAGTCTGGAGAAGGGACCCAAGTCTGGTGAGATTTGAGGTGCACAGACGGACAAGGTGATGGCTGGGCAGTGACTGGACAAATACAGGCATGGTGCACACCCAATTCATTTCTTTCCTGTTCTTCTGCTACATCATTTATATTCAATGACTTGTGTAGAGGACTGCTAGGGTAGGGGTAGCATGGTGTAAACCTTTGCTACAGTCAAGCAGGGTTGCCGACTGAGCAGATGTATTTTTTTGCTGACAAACTTTTTTACTATGTTTGATTTTAAATGTCTACATTTGAACTTGACCCTTATTCCTCCCCTCCAGAACTTGACAGAAGGGTTATGTTTACATTATGTAAAAACAAATGGCAGTAAAAAAGTTTGATTATCAGTAAAATCATTTTCAGGTTATTAGTAAAAAAAACCCCAAATTCTTGAGTTGGCAACCCCAATCTTCAATCTAATTAGGTTCTCCCCACTGCTGCTCCCACTGGGATGCTGTTTCCAAACATCACAGCTCTGATGGGTAGAAACTTTCTTATTTCCAGCCTAAAGTTATTCCTGGACTGTTTATACAAATGTGTTATCATGCCAACATTGTCCTCCAGCTTAAATAACTCTTTCCTCTTCCTGGTGCTTCCCCCTTGATGTATTTATAGACAGCAATCATCCTCTCCCCCAGCCTTTGTTTGGCAGAGCTAAGCCATGTGTGTTTTGGGGTTTTTTTTAGATCAGGATCTAAATACGAACACAAAAATAGCAATAATTGATGCTAGGTTGCAGGAACTGTGATCTCCAACACCCAGCACCTATCCCCATGGTGTTGAGTCTGGTGAAAACAGCGCCAGTATTTGTAGACATCTGCTCAGTGTTAGATTTTCAAGCTGCCTAATGAAACATGACATGGATAGCAGGACACCCAGTTTGTACTTACAAAGCACCTTCTGCCAGCATCACCCCCATGTTAGTGATGGAGAAACGGAGGCAGGATCAGTTGTCGCAGATCACAGGGATCATCAGCAGTGTCAGGAACACAAGCCAGGTCTCTTGACACACAGCTCTGTGCACCAGCCATGGGAAACTCCATCACAGCAAAGGCAATTATCATATTGTACAGAAATATTTTCATGATGACAAATTGTGATTTTTGCAGATGGGCGAGTGCTATTTCATCATGCTTTTGAGCAGGGATATTTTTTTTTTCCTTGGCTAACAGTAAATTAATGGAAATATGCCATTTCAGTTGCAATATTGAGTCAAATTCATGAAATAGTTTCAGCTTTTAAAAAGTTTTTTGGACATAGATTCACAACAGAGCTGGAGAAGGAAAAGGAGGAATTAACAGAGACCTTTCTCCTTCTCCTCTTTTTCCTGCTGCAGGATTGTGGCTCACAGCTTCATCTTATTTGCTTTTTCTTCCATGTGCTTGAAAATCAGTGTTTAGTTTGAGGTCTAGCAGAAAGATTGGTGCTGCGTGAAATTAAATGATGCATTTTATGTTTTATTGAGGAAAAAATAACCACAAGCTTGAACTGTGGTTCTGACTGAGCTGATTTCCCCCTATTTTGGGGGTTTATTGAAAAATTGGTTATTTGCATGACCCATGGCTGCTTTGACCCTGTTGCTTCATTTTTGGCTACGCTCAGAAAAACAAGTTGAATCTGAAAATTTCGTTTGATCTCCAAGATTTTGATGAAAATGATAACCCAAATTTAGTTTGAGAGATATTGTTTCCAACTTTGACACTAAGTTACAGGACAAATGAAAAAGGAATTACTAGGGAGTATTAGGAACTTAAGAGAAAAAGACTCAGAAACTTGGTATATGCATAAATATTTGATTTAACCTTTTTTTCCTACTTTAGATGGTTCCCAGTGTATTTGTGTAAGTGGCAACATGAGCAGAGGTGCTCAGCCCCTCGCCCACGAGCCAGATATGGCCCCTGGCACCATGTCATCTGGCCCACAGGTCTTCTCCATGGGTCCTGGGAAGCATCACGGACTACAGCCCTGTGTGCTAGATTGAGCACACAAGGTGGCACAGGGCCCAATCCTGGTGCACAAAGCCAGCTGGAGGCGCAAT
>NW_017728996.1:7730211-7731065 GCF_001723915.1 Gavialis gangeticus | reverse complement strand
TCATCTGGCCCACAGGTCTTCTCCATGGGTCCTGGGAAGCATCACGGACTACAGCCCTGTGTGCTAGATTGAGCACACAAGGTGGCACAGGGCCCAATCCTGGTGCACAAAGCCAGCTGGAGGTGCAATAGGGTCCCAGGGCCCTGATCCTGCTATGCGGGGCTGGATGGAGGCAGCACGGGACTCCCCGCATGTGGGACCAGAAGGAACCAGTGCAGGGCCCTGGAGCCCTGATCCCAGCACATAGGTGGCGCAGGGTCTTGGAGCCACAATCCCAGCATGGGCAGAAGTGCTGGGCCCCTGGGCCCAATCCTGGCACATGGGCAATATTAGCACAGGACAGGATCACCTTCTGACCTCACAGCCTGTGAGGTGAGAGAGTGCTCTTGTCCCCCTTTTCACGCATGCCCCCAAACCAAATGACTTGCTCAACATCACATAGGAAAAGACAGAGCAAGGTGAAAGGGAAGCAACAACCTCCCAACCCAGCCCTGTGGCAGTGGGTTCAGAGGGCCCAGACGTATCCCCACCACTTCCCAGCAGCTGCAGTCTCCCCCTTGAAATGGGCTGCCTTAGGACACGGTATAAACTAATGTCTATTAGAAGAAGAGGGCAGATGTATTTACAGGGAGCTCCTCCTGTCTAGACAGCAGAGAGAGGAACAAATACATCAATAAGCAAATGTGGATTGCTCCCAAAATTCAGGAAACGGTTGCGTGAAACCAACCCCATCCGCAGGCTGTCTTTAACACAGCTATGTCATCATTACCTGTACGAGAAGAGCAGGCATGTTTACATATCAGCTTTCCACTGAAGCTAGGAGGAGAAGGGGTTTTTTTGTGGGGAGGGGACGG
>NW_017728996.1:7724617-7725211 GCF_001723915.1 Gavialis gangeticus | reverse complement strand
TGTGGATTGCTCCCAAAATTCAGGAAACGGTTGCGTGAAACCAACCCCATCCGCAGGCTGTCTTTAACACAGCTATGTCATCATTACCTGTACGAGAAGAGCAGGCATGTTTACATATCAGCTTTCCACTGAAGCTAGGAGGAGAAGGGGTTTTTTTGTGGGGAGGGGAAGGCTGTTATTTTTATCATTTTGATAGCCTGGCTGGATGGTCCTGGGGTGGTAGAAGCACTCAGGGACGTGGACTTGCCACAGCGAACCTGACCAGCAATCCATGCAAGAGGCAGTGACGGGGCAGCCTGCCCGGCTCCCTGTAGCTGCCTGTGGGCAAAGATTGAAGTATGTGGGTTTATATAGGACCAGCCGTTTTAGGAGCTGTGGCACCAGTACGTTAGGCCACTCCAATTACAGCCTAATCTTGACCCGCTCCTGAAACTTTCATACCTCACCATAAGGAAAAGTCCATCAAACATCACTTCCATAAAAAGACACAGGTGGGAATGTTGTTTGAGGAGCTGAAGAGCCGGTACACACTCCCAACCTTACACTCTTGCAGTTGGCACGGTGCAATGCCTTTTGATGATTTTTTCCTATATG
>NW_017728996.1:7719001-7719617 GCF_001723915.1 Gavialis gangeticus | reverse complement strand
GTACACACTCCCAACCTTACACTCTTGCAGTTGGCACGGTGCAATGCCTTTTGATGATTTTTTCCTATAAGTGCTAGTGTAGCTAAAACGGAGGTGTCGAGAGACAGCTTCAACTCCCTACTACACCCTACTACATATTTGAAGGTTATGTTGGGTTATTTTAACTCCCTTTATTCATAATGCCGTTTTCCATGAAAAAGAAAGGTTTTATTTTTCTCCTCCAATTGTCCTTAAGGACGAGTAAGCCAAGTGCTTTTCCAAGTTTTTTGAAGGATTCGGCCTATCACGTTGGTGTGCCTTTGGAGGCAGTGTTTGGAACGAGGAATGTTTGATTCCTGCAAAGCCAACAAGAAGCACACAGATGGTTTTCTAGACCACATGGCGACTTTGACAGTGTTGTTTGGTGCTTTTTTTTAAAATGCAGAACTGAAGTGCGAAAGAACCACTTTCAGATGTGGAGCTCAAATAATGATGCATGCGCTGATATCTGATTGAAGAGATTTTCTTAGCGGTGAGGGCCAGAAGAGCGCTGGCTGAAATCCCGGTCTCTTCAGTCAGTGGAAGTATTCGCATGGGGTACATCCACATCGATAAAGAACGCATGTTAACGCAGTTT
>NW_017728996.1:7711890-7714001 GCF_001723915.1 Gavialis gangeticus | reverse complement strand
GATGCATGCGCTGATATCTGATTGAAGAGATTTTCTTAGCGGTGAGGGCCAGAAGAGCGCTGGCTGAAATCCCGGTCTCTTCAGTCAGTGGAAGTATTCGCATGGGGTACATCCACACCGATAAAGAACGCATGTTAACGCAGTTTGACTGGCCCACATTAGCTAACTTGGGAAGCCTGTCACAACACAGTGACTCAGGTTTTACCTGTGATTAGCATCTAGTCCTTGGATGGGCTTTAACTCAGCTCGCCCAAGCTGATTTCTTGCCAAACCCCTTGACTTCACAGCTATTTGAACACGAATTGCTTAACTCTGGCTAGAGAAAAAAAGTTGTGCACGTGCTTTTTTCGCATGTAGATGTTCCCGTTAATGTAAATGGGGCCAAGATTTCACTTTAATATGCCCAATAATCAGACCTGAATACAGATTTAGGGGGTGATTTTTCCTCTCGAAAAGGCCATAGGCTCAGATAAGTTGAGTACCCCCCTAGACTAGTGTGGTTAAGGGCACACCAGTTTCTGCAGCACAAGGGAGGGATGAGGCCAGTACCACATCTGGCTGCCTTTGACCCTCCGTTCATATAACCACTTATGGCCAAGTCAGTTAGGGCAACTTTTGGTGGAGGCCTGGAGCATGTTTGACAACACTGGAGCCACAGCAAGCCTTAACAATGCTGCTGCCTCACCCTGATTCTCCTCTCGGTCTGTTGTGAAACAGGAGTAGCTGCACAGAAGTCCAGAGTGACACCTGTGCAAAAATGCTGTCGGTAGGGAGGGGGAATACAACTAATCATACTTGCCTTGCTTAGCCTGCCTTGTCATCCCTGGAGAGCCAGCCTTCTGCTGCTCCCGTGAGAAGTCATGCATCATAATGACACCTTGCACTTTCACAGTGCATCAAGGCACCTTAAAAACTGTTGACCAGGAATGAATTAAGCCTGGTGGCATCCTTGTGAGACCAAGAAATATCACTGCCGTTTTGCAGGTGGGGAAAGAAAAGCCCATCATCAAACATCAAGGCAGTGAAACAGCTGGGAAGTGAATACGGTGCTCCTGAATCCCAGCCCCGTGCTCAGGTGAAGATGAAACCTGCCGCAAAGAAACCCATCTTTGTCCCCCAGGAGCCTCCAGCCACCTGCGCTGCGGAAACCTGGGGGCTGCCACAGGCCACTCACTTAGGACAAAGGTGTGCGGATGCTTGGCAGAAACTGCTGCTCTCTGTTCTTAGAAGTGCACACAGCCCCACGCTCACATGGTTTGCACTATCTCCATGGTGTTGAGTAATGCAGAACAGCATTAGCCAACATGCACAATGTGATAGGCCTGTGCAGAGGCATCAGATGTCCCAAGTTTTGCTGTCATCCACTCAGTCCTGGCTGTGGAAGTGCTCTTCCAAGGCCCAATTCTGCAAAGTGCCAATTTGCTAGGGAATAGAGGACGTTTGGTACCAAGCAGGTTCAGACCTTTATTATGTGCCTGCATGCCCAGAAAGTGTTGAATGAGCTGGGAAGGATGATTTCCATTACATAGCGACTTGGTTTCTGACTCATCCTTCTTCCCAGCACAAGCTCATTAGCGTCTTTTGCCATCCCTGCTTCATTTTCCGGGAGAAATGGTCTGAACCATATTTTAACAATAAATAAGACAATAGTCTGGAAATGTAAAGGGCAGAGAGCACTTCCCTTCCTTGTAAAGTCTGGCCAAAAGCTCTGGCACACAGCTACTGGGTGTTGCAAGAATTGAGTGCCTTTTGCAAAGATCTTTCAAGATGACGGGACTACGTGTATTTCTATTTCTCCCCTTGGACCACGCTTGCACACCTAAGGAAAGTCTGTGGACTTAGGACTTTCTAGCTAAGGAAAGTCTTGGACACCTAAGGAAAGTTATTCCACGTATGGCATAATCCTTTTCCTAATGTCCATTCAGCCATGCCACCCGCTAGGCCTGGAACGTCTTCTCATGTGACAAACTACCTCTGCTCATATCTGCCTCCAAACTACAGTTCTTCTACAAATCCTTCCAAAAGCAAAGCCACTGCTGGATCTCCATCCTTACCTCCAGTTCATGTTTCATAGTTTCATAGTTTCTAGGGTCGGAAGGGACCTGAGTAGA
>NW_017728996.1:7705779-7711481 GCF_001723915.1 Gavialis gangeticus | reverse complement strand
TGTAGCCAATTCCTCCCTTCTAGCGTGCCCACATCCCCCCACATCTTAGTGTCATCAGCAAATTTGAACAGGGTGCTTTCTACCCCCTTGTCCAAGTCACTGATAAAGATGTTGAACAGTGCGGGCCCGAGGACCAAGCCCTGGGGGCCCCCACTGCCCACATCCCTCCAGGTCGAACATGACCCATCCACCACCACTCTCTGGGTGCGGCCCTCCAGCCAGTTGGCGACACACCTCACTGTGTGGGTGTTGACACCACAGCCCCCAGTTTCTTAATGAGAACGGGGTGAGAGACAGTGTCGAAGGCCTTCCGGAAGTCCAGGAAGACTATGTCCACTGCTACCCCTGGGTGCTGCCTGAGCCTGCTCTGGTTTGTCTGGGTCAGTCTGCAAGCATCTTAGGCTAGAGCCTAAGGCTTCAGATATTTGCACTACCTGATAAATAATGCTAATGTTGAATTTGCTCTGCACTGTCCCTTTTAGCTATAAAAATACATGCAATGAAACGGGACACAGAGAAAAAGCCCATGCACCAACTTCTTCAGCTGCACACATGCAAAGACAGCAGGCTACAAATATCCTAACTTCTCTGATTAACATTTTCCAGGAAAGTCAATGTTATGGCCCACACCGTACTTTCACAGGCAGTCACTCAGATTTACCCCACCACTTCCCCCCACCCCCAGTACTCTAGTTTAAGCAGAGACTGTTAAACTTTGCCTTCTATTTTCTGGTTTTTGCTGGGGATTGTTTTTGGTCCTTTTGTCATGATAAGAGCAGGGCTGAGCTATAGATTGTTTTAATAATTCAGTTTATGATGGCTGCTGTCTTGCTTTATCCAAAGTAGCCTGTCTGCTCAGCATTTTGGGCAGTTAAGAGTTTGTTGGCTTTTGATCACCCCTAAACCTGGCAAACTGGAGGTGAATGGGGATGGCTCTCACTTCCCGGATGAATGACTATGTTCACGGGGAGAAAGATTAAACAAAGGGACTTGCTCTTCGGTCTCTAGCCAGCACCCATCTGATGTTACACAGCAGTGAATTAACCCACACTCTGTTACAACTATGAATTACAATGGCACTCCATAATTTTCTGGCCAGCGCACTGAATGGTGTCTGTTGTGGAGGGTACAGGAACAATCCGAGGCCCTTACATGGGCAAACCAAGTGGCTATTCACACGAGTTCCCTGTGCCAGCGTCTGCAATTAGACCACAATGTTTTCTTTGCACAATGTCATTCTTTGCATTAAAAAAGGCTTAAGAAAGAAGCCAGAGAGCTACTTTACACAGAAAAGATAATGCAGCAGAGAACGCAGAGCCTCATCCAGCCGAGAGCTGAGCAGATATGTGGAAGCCACTACTGTGTTCATTCTTCATTCCAGTTATTTATTCGGTGTCAGTGCTTTAAAGGCCCGGTCATGACTTTGTAGAAACATGACAAAGACAGTGCATGTGATATACCTTGACTTTAGTAAGGCTTTTAACACCATCTCCCATGACATTCTCCTTAACAAGCTAAGGAAATACAGCCTAGATGAAAGTACTGTAAGGTGGACACATAACAGGCTGGATCATTGTGCTCAATGAGTAGTCATCCATAGAGTTCATAGACATTAGGGCTGGAAGGGACCATCCATGGCTCGGTGTCTACTTGGGAAGAGGTATTCAGAGATTTGTCCTGGGTCTGGTATTGTTTATTATCTTCATTAATGGATGGTGGGATTAAGTGCATACTTAGCAAATTTGTGGGTGACACTAAGTCGGGTGGAGATGCTGACAGCTTGGAGGGAGGGCTAGGATCTCAAATGAACTGGAAAACTGATCTACAATCAACCAGATGGCATTCAGCAAGGAGAAGTGCAAAGTCCTTTGCTTGGGATGGAATAGCAGCCTGCACAAATACAGACCAGTGAATAACTGGCTAGGCTGCAATACTGCAGAGAAGGACCTGGGGGTTACAGTTGACCATTAGCTGAATATGAGTCAGCTGTACGCTCTTGTTGCAAAAAAGGCCAACAGTATGCTGGGTTGGATTAACA
The DNA here is from genome assembly GCF_001723915.1 of Gavialis gangeticus. Taxonomy (NCBI): domain Eukaryota; kingdom Metazoa; phylum Chordata; order Crocodylia; family Gavialidae; genus Gavialis; species Gavialis gangeticus. The sequence continues at coordinate 7,709,443 of NW_017728996.1, read as the reverse complement.
GAAGTGTAACCTGCAAATCAAGGGAAGTGATTCTTCTGCTGTATTCAGCACTGGTGAGCCCTCACCTGGAGTCCTGCGTCCAGTTTTGGGACCTACACTTCAAGGACGATGTGGACAGTTTGGAAAGAGTCCAGCAGTGAGTAGCAAAAATGATTATAGGGTGGGAAGTAAGACTTATGAGGAAAGGCTGAAAGAGTTAGGGACACTTTCTGCCTTTGAGGATGGTCCAGCACTGGAACTGGACACGCGGAGGAGTTGTGGAAATCCATCTCTGGAGATTTTGTAGAGCAGGTTGGACAGACACTTGGCCGGGATGTTTTAGTGAGGGATGATCCTGCCTTGAGCAGGGGACACTAGATAACCCTCTGAGTTTCTCTCAAGCATAAGGAGAGAGCACGAAAGTGCCTGCTTGACAAGTAACGAGTGGGGGATGAAGCTGGCATCACCGGCATTGTGTAGGTCTCACTGAAGAGTGCACCTTGTATGCGATTCACCACCGCAGGGCAGGCAGCTACAACCACCCAGCAGAGCCAATGTGACGCTGTGCTAAGGAAATGCTGGAACGGCCCGTGGAAGGCCAGCGTGGTCGGTCAGACAGACTGGGAGCAGATGTTAGCCACGAGGGTGAGGGAGAGAGCTGGACGGACGGTGACAATCATGTGTGAACACCATTATTTCACATACAGGCAGTCCTCAGTTGGTTCCTGAAAACCACAGTCTTAAGTCAAAACATTGTAACTTGGAACCAATTTTCTCATAAGAAACAATGTTATAAATGAGGGGCTGGTAACTGATCCTCATTTATACCCTATTTTCACCAAAAATACCCCAGAATTTTGTACTCAATCAATTATAGATGAGTAATATAGCTACATGAATGTATTTATCTTGTAAATAGCAACCACCTTGATTTGGAAGGACTTCTTTGAGGTGACTTTGCTGGATGTTTTGAAGGGCTCTTGGCTGGACTTTTTGAAGGGCTCTTGGTTGGAGCCTCCCCAGGAGTCTTGACTGCAGGTTTTTCTGGAGTCTCGTCTGCCTTCTTAAAGAAAGTGTCCAAGGAAGTTTGGACAGATGTTCTCCGGGGAGACCAGCGACACAGCCAACTTGTTCACTGACGTGGCATCACATCGGATCCAGCGTTGTAAAGTCAACACTGACATCAGAAAGTTGAAACGGCGTGTCCATTTAGGAACCTTGTAAGTGCAAAACGTTGTGAGTTGAAGACTGCCTGTGTTTCAAGATGCGAATCATCTAAGTGCAAGGAGTCGACAGTCGATCCCGCGCTGGACACAGCTCTGGCTGGTGGTCAGAAAGCAGGAGAATTTTCCTTCATCTTGAAGAAACCTTGTCATTGTTTCAACTTCGTTCTGGCTATGCCATTTTTGCTGAATTGGAGTTTGTCCATCAGACAAGGGCATCAGCAAGACCCGCTGACTGCAGTCCGATGGCCTGGAGCACCTGCTGTGAGTCAGGACCGTCACTTTTTTGCAAGGAGAAATTATGGGCCTATCACTCCTTTCCTAACCTGTGGAGCTGATCTGCACCTTGACTTGGACTTGTCCAGCTCTGGCCCAGATCTCAGAGTCCACACAGGCCATCCCCCCGAGACACGGCGCTCAATGTACGCTGATTTTTTCTCCCACTGATCCAAAAGCCACCCGGTAAATGCTCTTCCTTTGTGCTCTGCAGTGGCTCCCAGGGGACAAAGCAGACACAGGAGTGACATCAACCTAATTCTCCAAACTTAGAAGAAAGGATTCTTGACCATAAAATAACCGCTGTAAACATGGGAAAGAGAAAGAGAGTAGCAGTGGAAGACGGTTTAAGTTGGCTGTTTCCTGAAACACTAGCTCGGTGTTTTCATCATCTTCTGGGCTCTGTAGTATGCCCCAGGCTTGAATATTAATGTTGGTTTTCCTGCTACAGGATGGGAAATGTGAGTCTGAGCATAGATGACAATTAGGCTTGGACGCCCCTCTTCTCTGTCCCTGCTGCCTCTGCCGCCTTTAGCAAGCCACTGACCTTTCCGCTCTGTAAAAGGACACTGGCTGCCAGGGCTGCGGGCAGCAAAGGGCTGTGCGGGAAAGGATGGTTTCCGTCCGCATCCCAGCACGCGCATTCGCATCACAAAGGTTCCCGGGAACGGGTGCTCCGCACGGCAGTCTCCTCAGAGCGGGGAAGGAAGAAAGGCAGCCTCAGCAATCAGGATTAAGCCACATTAGCTGCTAGTCTGAAGCAACTTGCTCTGCTCTATCGTGGCCCCTGGACAACCAAAGGGCTGAGTTTGCCTTGTCTCTCAGCCCTGCACCTTTTCCCAGAGCTAACTTCACCCAGCATAAAGGAGGCTGTGATTATGCACGACTGTCTTGACTTGGGCAGAAGGACCCTCTTTTGTAAGGGGTGCTAGAAGCTGTACATTATTGTACATAATAACCTAGGCGGATAGCTCCATAGACTCCGAGAGGCCAGCGACACTTATCTCAGCTGTATTTTTCCCTTCTTCCAACTCCAGCCAGTAAGGGCAAGTCCACTCCCGGGCACTGCTGACACTCAGTCTTCCCGAACGCTTCCTGTGTCCTGACCTGGGAGGCACGCCGTTCATCTCTCCTAAAACAATGCATTTCTCCATTATAACAGCTTCCTGCATCGCTTTGCTGATGTAACCTGGAGCAAGTCACTCTCTTGCCCGTGTGTCTGGAGCCATGGATGGATGCTTTGCTGCGGATAAGCCGCGCTGGCATTACAATTTTTAATCTCAGTTTGCCCTGGTGCTCCATTAACTTGAAGGCTAGGAGCAGATGGTGCGTTTGCCCCTCGACAAGGGCTGCCTGCATTTGTCCTGGAACAGAAATATCCCAGGGTTGGCATCACCTTTCGAATCCGGGTTTAGCGAGTGGCTTGACTACACCGCCATTGATTCAATGATGCAGCCCCAGGATAACCATTCAGATGCACTTTGCAATGCCCCGGGATAAACTATTAGCCCTTCTTATCCTGCGAACGTTGCTAGGATTTATCTGGGGACCACAGACATAGACGTCTATATGGCTGCATTTTGTCCCAGGATAAAATGGTTTATCCCAGGGCAAACGCAATGTCTTTGAGCCAAACTCCTGCATGCCAGGGGATCCTGCTGGCTCTGAATTAGCTGGGTCTCTGCTTAACAGGAGCTGCCTCCTGCCCTTCCCCACAACCTATCCAGCCCGCGCGTGGGCTGTTGCACTTTCCTCCCCACACGTGTCGATCTTCTCCCGTAGGAACCACGGAGTTACTCGCAGCGTTGACCACCCTCAGCGCCCCCTACCCAAGGCAACGGGCTTCCTCAAGCCAGCGGGACCTGCGCCCACTCTCACGGAGTGCCACGCCATTAAAAGTCTGTCAGAGGCCCAAGGTACAGCTTCCCCCTCGCCCCTCCGCCTCCCTTCAGGAGAAGGGACAGGCGCCACCAACCCACTGGCTGGTGGATACCGGGGGCCTGCAGCGCCCGCCGCACTGGTGCTCGTAGAGGGCCACCCCCCGGGCCCCGCTGCAGCCGGCAACTCCCGCCTCGGGCAGCGCGGGGGCCACACACGGAGCAGGCGACAGGCGGCGGAGCGGGGCGGGGAGCAGAAAGCAGAGCGGCGCGGAAGCCGAAGGCGGAGCAGCAGCAGCGGTGCCGTCC
>NW_017728996.1:7700199-7705024 GCF_001723915.1 Gavialis gangeticus | reverse complement strand
GTCCTGCCGGCTTGAGCAGCCGCCCCCTGCGCCGGGGGATTAAAACGCGGCAGACCCGCGCGGCGCTGGCGGGGCGGCCATTCACCGCGGGACAGTCCGGCCGCGGAAGTGCTTCCTTCCTCGCGCCCCGAACTCGCCGCCGCCGCCGCCCCGAAATGCAGCCTGGCGCGGTAGGGACGGAAAGTTGTTGCTGTCCGCCGGCCGGCGGGACACCCGGCCGCATCCCCACCCCCGGGCTGGGGGCCCTGCTGGGGGGGATGCTGGCTTTTCGCCCGCCGCGCGCATCGCCGCTCTAGGGACTCCTTCCTCGCCCTCTTCACCCCTGGCTTTTTGCTGGGACCAGATTGACCCGTTAGAAGCGCGGCCTCAAGTCCTGCACCCTGGCCTTAAGGGCTGTGCTCGTTTTGGCTTTCCGAGAGCCGGGTTCAAGTGCGCTGGCTAGGCGCCTGTGTGCACTTGGCCGTCCGAGCGCGATTCTGCTGCACCCTGCTCGAGCCCTGACAGTCCACGAACGCGCCTGCTTTTCCCCCGGCGCTACGGATCGCGTCCCAGGGCAGCGTGGAGGAGGGGGAAGAGCCGCCCACCGCTGCATGCGGGAGCTGGGGCAGGGCGGGCTGGCCTCTCGCCGGGCTGGGACTGCTGCGGTTCGTGTGCCCAGCGGCTCTGCGCCCCTCCGAACGGTAGCGGCCAGCGGGCAGAGTCGAGTCTAGTGACGTGCCGCGCGGGGAAAAGCAGAAGCCGGGTTCAATCCGCTGCAGATGTAGGAGGCTTGTTTCGGGGTGTTTTTCCACGGTGGCGGTCAGAAGTGGAAGGAAGTCATTGTTTTCGATCCGTCCCGGTTAGCTGCCGGAGGGTCTCTCCGACGTGCCGCGGCTCTCGCTGAGCAGGGCCCCTTTGGAAAAGGAGGTGCATGTCGTTCCAAAACCGCCATGGTGATTCGACACGTTTGGTCAGAAGAAACTGAACCTCTGCGGTTTGTGGGCCTGTAAAATTTAGGGAAGGGAGGCCGGGAAGGTAAATTGAACTGCTTGAGCGTTTATAAAAAAAACCAGACAGACACAAAAACACCCTTTCGATTTTATGCCCCCGCAAAGCTTTAGGAGGGAAGTGGAAGCCGAGCGTGTCTCGCCAGTTGAGTCAGCCCGGCGTACATCGCAGTGGCGACTGTCAGACCAGTCCCTGGAGTGGAGTCCACTGGTTTTCAACTGGTGGCAGAACAGCCCCATGGTCCCCTTGGTCACATCCGCTGGCCTGGAGCTGTGTCGGGGGGGGTCGCTCCTCATTCATGCCCCTGCTGCAGGATGCTTGTGTTGACTCCGGTCCTGCCGCCGCGTTCCCGTCGTGAAACTGCACCGGGGAGCTGGGATGGGGCTGGTGGAAGATGCTGGTTCTTCGAGCCCTCGTCTGGGCAGGCGGTATTGCCCATCTGCGATAGCATAGTGCTCGAGAAATGCGCGGCTCGGCACCAAGTCCCGGGGAGCCGGCAGCAAGTTAAGGCCCATGCCATTTCCTCCCCGAGCTCCACGGGGGTGACAGGTCCCTGCCTGCTGAGAAGGGGGGATGGCAGCTGCAAATCCACTCATTGCTTCTCCTTTCCTGGGTGTCTGCTCCCGGCTGGGAGGAGCCCATGTAGGCCTGATATTGGTTTTGCTTGGGGGCTGGAGGCAGGGTAAGTCGGGAGGGCTGGGGCTGGGGCTAGGCTAAGCTCGCATGGGGGAAGGGGGGAGAGGCTGACGCCTTGGCCTCTGCCTAGAGCCCCCCACCCCTCCCGGGTCTAGTGCTGCTTTAGTCTGAAGAAGAATGAATTCCTGGCCTGTAATCTTACAGCAGATATTTTTATTGAAAACCACAGAAAACAGGGCTAGTTCACACTCTGCAGAGCAAAGGAACAGGTCACGGTACATGGATTTCCTCTCTCCCCTCTGACTGGTGGGGCAGCAATGATGATATTTAAAATGTGCCTGCAAAACGAGTAACCTGCCTGAGCTTCAGGACATGGGTGCAAGCTAAACGCCGGGGGGGGCCGGATCTTCCTGTCGGAGCGGCCCGGCAGAGCTGCGCCAGAGTAGAAGTGGCAGCCCTGAGCTCGGCACTGGGCTCCAGCTATCTCTCTGCAACATCAAAAAGGCCCGCGCTCCCCCAGGAAACCAGCATGGCTATATTTGTGCAGTCGCTCGGGTGTGCTGAAGTGACAGATCGTGGCAGAATACAACTTCCTGGCAACCAGAGGAGTTAGGTGAACAGCAAAAAACCCCACAAAACACGAGCTCCGCATTACCAGGACAACAGTTTTGTGTGCTGCCACCCTGTATCACAGCTGGGGATGGTCCAAACAGCCCTTCCGCAGTAGCGGCTTGCCATTTATCCAGATGTGTGAAAACACGTGCAGGGATACGCCGGGGGTTTGTCCTTCTCTCTGTGCATGGGCCTGGTCCAAAGCCCGTGAAAACCAAGGTGGGGGCCCTTCCATTGGCTTCACGGGGCATCGGAATAGGACTTGGTCTGCAGATTACTCGGGCCCCTCTCTCTCGCCCTCTCTGCTGGCGCGATTCTCTTCCGTGCGCTTACAGTTCAAATAAGTGGCAGCTGCTATCCAAAAGCGTGTCCAGAGCAAATCCGATGCATGGAAACAGATTTGCTTCCAGCGCTCCTCCTCTGACACAGCCCTGTGCTAAGTTTCTGCAACTCCCCTCTATGCACTGGCTCTGCCTGTAATTGGGGCTGGGGTGGGTGGTCCAGGCCTCCGCTTCCACCGCTGCATGTTGCATTCCCCCATTCTGAGATGCACAACGGCTAAGATGCAAGTTGCTCCGATCCGTTTTCCAACAACAGGATTTTCCTTCGGTCATGACCGAAGACCACACTGGGGTGGGCTGGGTTTCTGCCTCCTTATTGCAGGCCAGTTTCAGACGGGTCTGCATCAGAAGCATGGTGCGTGCCGCTCCAATGACTTCTCTTGGCACTTTAAGGAAGCTCAGCCTGTGTTTGGGGTGAGGTTCCCCCAAAGTACAGGGGGAGGCCTGAGTAGACCTAGCGTTGTGGTCACAAGGTTGCTGAAGCGCTGTATTTGAGGGGATTTGGCTCAGCTGGATGCAGGGCAAGGGCAGAGGGTCAGTGCTGCCACTGGAGAGTTGCGGAAATGGCAGGCAGCGTGGACAGGGGGGTGGAGAGGCTCTGTTTGTAAGGAGGGCTCCTCTTCCGTCGCAGTGGAAACTAGAGCGTGTTTTGGACGGAGTAGGGTTTTGCCATCTAGCAGGTCACTCGCCCAACCCACCCGTGAGCTTCCTTCTTCCCGCCGTAAAAAATAGTGGGCATCAGGCATTGCAGTTGTTTTTTTTTTAAATCAAGGAAGGAACATGGTCCCTGTTTGCATTAGATCTGGAAATGGACGGGCTCAGGAAAGAAAGTGTGACCCCCTGGACTGGTCTACTCTATGTAGTGCTTCTGCACGCTCCCCATCGCTGTGCCACATATACCCACCCCAAATCCTAAGACTCAGAAGTTTGCTTCTTCCTGAGCGTGAAGCTAAACGGGGACATTTGGGGCTGGGGGGGTACGTCCCCATCACCTGCGCACAAGCTCTTGGAACAAGCAACTTGGCTGTAACGCTGGAGGTCCAGTGGTGATTTCCCTGGTGCTGGTGAGATGCAGGAGTCACTTCACTGTGCTTGGTGCAAGGTAGCACTAGCACATGGGAGATGGGAGTTGGGCTGCGCCGCTCTGGAGCAGAGCGGCTTGTGCCTGAGGAACCTCGCCAGCAGCAGCTGTCTGCAGCCCACCCCCACAGACGGACAGTGATGTCTCTTTGTCTAAGCAGTGGAAACTAAGACTAGCCTGGGGAATACGCAGAAGAGGTGTCTTAATGCAGCAGCTGGGACTAGAGCATACGCACGGATCTGCTGAGACCCGGAAACAGAGCAAGGTCTTTCAAGCAATGCTGGATTTTTTTGCTTTCTGCAATCTGTATTCCTGTGTATTCCCCAGGCCAGTGGGGTTTGCTACAGAGACCAGCTCACCCCCAACCCTGTGATGCCACAAGGGCAGATGATCCTCCTCCTCTTTGCCAGCAAAGAGAGGTCTGTGTGCGGGCACTGTTGTCAGGATGCTCCAGGTTTTCGAAGCCACTCAAATGCTGAGACTAGCAGGGGGCTGGCAGTGTGTCGAAGGGGGAGGTGAGCATTTAAATCAGAGCAGGAGGGACAGAAACCGGGCTTGCAACATCTGTGAGACTGCAACAAATAAAGGGAACTCTTGGTTCAAACTTCCTCATCTTGCCAGCCCTGCTGATCCCAGTGCAAGCCTGCCTGCTGCTGAGGTTAATCTGCATTTGGGATTGAAGGAACCACAGAGTGCAGAGAGCAAGGCAGTAGTGTGACTAGGGCAAGGTGAGAGGGGCACCAACTTAAAGGGGCCTCCTCCTCCCCCAGCCCCTGGGAGGCAGGGGCAGCTCAGCCATAGAGTCAGGCAAGCACAGCTCCGTGCCCCGTAGTATATCTGTAGGGGAAAGGGCTGAACGAGGCAAGTGGCATGTACCCCCCAGGCTTTTTCATGAGAGCTGCAGCCCTGTGCCCAGCAGCATATTTGGTGGCGGGGGGGAGCAAGCAGGGTATCCAAAGTGGTCCCTTGGAGTCTGCACCAGCTAGGCTGCTGCCCCAGCGTACAGCGAGCCCATGCCTCAGCTGCAGCAGCCTAAGTGCAGGCTGCTACAGCAGGAGCGGTGGCATCTGTCATCCAAGCACAGTGAGCAGGGGCAGGTAAGCTTATTCTCCTTCTCCCCTGCTCTCCAGTGGTCAGCATAACTCCCCCCCCCCCCCCCCCCCCCCCC
>NW_017728996.1:7694549-7699959 GCF_001723915.1 Gavialis gangeticus | reverse complement strand
CACACACACACACTTTTCTCTCTGCCCTGGGTGCTGAAGTATCCTGCTACACCTCTGGAGCAAAGCCTGGGGCTCTTGAATTGCGTGCGGCCAAAATACTGCTAGTGAGAACATCTCAATCCCATGCATGGCTGACGGCAGCCCAGAAGGGCAGGACATTGTACATGCTGCCATGTGGGCTTCTGGGGGCATCTTCATGTGTGCCTGGAGGACGAGGCCAACGGGAAGGCAAAGCAAGCCTAGGGACAGTGGTGAAAGAGCGAAAATAGATGGAGTCACGTGAGTTTTGCTGTTGACTTCAGTGAGAGCGGAGCAGAGAGCAGGCTCCTTAGGAGTCTTCAGGCCTTGCTAGCTAGGGTAAGGGTGGAGCTGAGTCAAACACCAGGCGCCCATTGGAGAGGCAGGTGGTATCTGTCAAGAGGGCTATGAGCCGTTCAACTTCCTTTTAAGCAGCAATCCCAGGAGAGCAGGAGCAAGGGAAAGGCCATGCTGGAAGGAGAGCGCGGGGGCTCACCAGGGAGGCGGGTGGCACAGGCAATTGCACTGTCTCTCCGGTCCCCGCCAAGGCACTGGCTCTGGAGTGTGGCACCTGCCTGTTCCTCGGACTTCCTTCCCTGAGGCGGAAACTCCACGAGGGAATATGGCTAGTTCCTCTCTCGCGTGCAGAGGTTTCTGCTGGCATTTGGCATAATGGTGGGGCTGGAGTGGGACACCTGGGGTGGAAAGTGGCCAGACTTGGAGATCAAATGCTGATCTGTTTTGGAAGTGGGATTGTAAGGTCCTGCCAACAGCTTCGACTGGAGTGGCAGGTGCCCGTCACCCTCCTGATAAGGCCTTTTTCAATGCTCAGCTGTTGAGGATGATTGCCCCTGGCGAGTGCTGCAAACACTAATCCCTTCTTTCCATTTATTTCCCCACCGTCAATGCAGGGTGTGAAGGAGGAGGTCACAGAGAAGCCGAAATGTGCTCCGACTGCAGACAAAGCCGGCTGGGTTAAGAAATGCAGCGGAGGGTTCTTGGGAATCTGGAAAGATCGTTACATCCTGTTATGCAAAACGAAGCTCCTGGTATATGAAGATGAGGTAAGGCCAGCTCATCGTGGCTAAATACAGGCCCGATCCAGTGTAGTCCTGAATAGGGTCAGGCCTGGGGTAGCAAGCGCTCCAGTGCTCTTCAGCTGTTTCCCTCCGGTTCCTTTGTTTCTAATCGGCTCTGTGCTCTACCTTCATGCAGACTAGATATGTGCAGAATTCACTTCACCGCATGATATGGCACCAGTCCCAAGTTGTTGTGTGCTGCCTATGTGGTGACAAATGCCAGTTATCTGCAGAGCAGCTAAGTGCGCAAGCGGCTTAAAAGTGCAGAGCATCCTTGAGCCCCACAGCATGCTTTGCACCGTACCTGTAACTAAGTTAACTGCAGAGGAACTGGAACCGTATCTGTCTCCTTTTAGTAATAGTCAACCTTTAACTACCCCCAAAACAGTAACAGGAAAGCCACTGTCAAGCTGGGGCTACTATTAGAGCCCTTAAAACGAGATGATCAGTTTGGGGGCTGTTGCACCGCAACACTGACAGCACTGCCTGCTTAACTCTTCGCACTGAGTTTAAGTAGGTGTATACGCTGAGCCAGGCGTCTAGCCCATGTTCAGTCCCAGTGCTGTGCTCTTAAATGGAGCAGCCAGTATATAATACTGTATTTTCTCACATACAATCCCCTCCCATCTTGCTTTTGAAAGGCAGAATGAAGGGGGAAAAAAAAGACCTTTACTTAAAAATACTGGTAAGTAGTGGGAAGTAAATAAGTAGCAGCTTCTGAAATGGGAGACTTTGCCTGGAGGTGTGGGGGCAGGGGAGAATAAGGAGCAAGTGTCCACAGCTGGCAGTGACAGAGCCCTATGTGATGTACTTCCCTGCTTATAATGTGCATCCCAGTTTCCAGCAGTTGAATTTGGGGGAAAAAGCACATGCTGTATGGAAGAAAAATGGAATATACTAAATATTTTAGTTCAAATCTCAGGGCCCCGGGGTTGGAGTTCTGTGAGAAGGCAGATTAAATGGTTGGGAAGAAGGAATGACATAGAATTTTTTGCTATTCTAAATTATGCAGCTGAACTGCAATGCACTGACTTGCCACCTGCTGCTGGAGTGACTGACAGGCATCCTTGCAGCTGTTTGGCAGCCTTCAGATATCCAGCTTGCCAGCATTTGCAGAGCTCCTTCCATGGAGACCCCTACCACATTTTACGTGGCTCCTCCCTTCCATTTGATCAAAGCCAGTGCTAAACTAGGGCTGCATCCTCCAGGCTCGCTCCTGGGATCAGCCCCCTCGATGTGACATGCGCCAATGACAAGGCCCAGTTTAGTACCGTTTTCCATCAAATGGGAAGTACAAGTTGGGTGAAATCTGTCCCGTGTCTCTATTCATGAAGGATTTAAAGATGCATGAGCACCCAGGGACCAGTCCTGTATAGCTTCAGTGAGACTGCCTGTGTGAGCAAAAGTTTCCAAGAGCTAGCCTTTTTTGCCGTGATTTCAGGAGGACTTCTTACATGTGCAAGAGTTTGAAGGGTTGGGCCCAGAAAGATGAGTGCAAAATGCTTGCGGTTCTGCGTCTACAGCGCCTAGCAAGATGGGGTCTGGTGCCCCCTGCTCTGAAAACAAGGCAGAATTTTTGTGTTCATAAGTCAAGGGAACAAGCTTGGGAAAACAGCTCGCTTGGTATGCAGCTTCACTTCCAACATCTTGCTTAAACAGCAGCTTAATGTCTGAGAAATTACCTGGACTTGGCTGATCCACACCCAGCGTAAACCATGCTCACTGACAATGCAGCCTTTTCACCTGTCCTTCTTGCTTTTTCCCTTGCATCTCAGACCACCTTATGACTCTGACAAGTTCTTATCAGATCATGGCTGCTTTATCATAGAGTAGCAAAGCTGGACGGGACCTCCAGAGGTCATCTAGTCCAAACCCCTGCTTGAGGCAGGATCAGGCCTCTCCAAACCATCCTCTTCAAATCCATTGTTTAATCTATTAGCAAAACTGCACTGTCAACCCTGCCACAACTACAAGACAGAACACCCTAACCTGCTGCAGATACAGCAAGGAGGACAAGGCGACAGGGCGGCCTTGTAATGGATGGTTCGTAGCGGGTTTCACCCGTTGTGCGATGCAGTTAGGAAGTAGACATCAGGGCCAAAATGTTCCTAAGCAGTTAATGTACTTGGTAGCTGTGTTGGTCTCTGAACCACGAGTTCTAGAGTTTTGCATTCCTAAGCAGTTAAGCCATTTATGCATTTAATTGAGATGCAGAATAACCGATGCTTGTTGGAATGCAAGCAAGAGGCAGAAATTTGGAACTGGCCTTCTGCTATGCAGTTAAGCAAAAGATGCATTTAGCTAGTAAGTATTCAAGTGGAGCACCTTGTATTATTGTGAAGGTGCCAGGAACAGCAACGCTGAAAAGTGCGTTTGTTCTTTTCTCTTTCTCTCATGTGCTGCCTAGTGGCGAAGGTTTGATATAATTGACAAAGGAAATGGGAATTAGGCCCCCTCAACCAACGCTTTAAAAAAGAGGCTTGTTCTTAGTTTTGAACTACCCAGTGCCTTAAAAAAGTGTGAGCTCATTTAAAGGAGAAGTCCAAATAAAATGCTTGATGGCTGCCAGGTTAGGCAGAGGTGGGGGAGATTTCTGCAGTTGCAGGATTAGGCTTTTGTGCCTAATTTGCAATGGACTGAGCCCCTCCAGACCGCTGCTGAGTGCCCTGGACAGCTGACGACTCCAGCTCAAGGTGCAGGCACTCCAAACCTCACAGATTCAGGTCTGTAAAGAGGATGTGAGTTTTGCAAAGGTGACGCCTTTTAAAAACTAGAGCGACTGTGGTTCTGACTGCTGTGGGAGGAAAGGAGGCATTTTACTACGAGATTAATTCCCGCAGATGCTCAGGTGAAGGAACCCCCCCCTCCCCCCCATCATTCACGGAGGTAGTTGATTATCTCAGCCAGGAAAATGGCATCTGCAGTCATCAGACATAATGCTCTTGTGTAGTGCGCGGGCTGCGGTAACGTCCTGTAATAAATTGCATCCGTGAGCTGGAATAGCTTCCACGTTCCATGATTGTCAATGAAGGATCCTGTTAGTATCTATAGGCTGTTACACTGGCTTATATTGAAGGAAAATATCTGAGGAGAGGAAATAACTACAAACGTTATCTGTTTGTGCATGAAGACAGGGTGCTGCCATGCAGATTTGCTGTAGGCGGACTGAAGGAAACGATAATTTTTGGTGATCTATTTAAGGTGCTTATAACAGTCCCATCACCATAGTTATCAGAGCAGCCCACATTTATAAATGCCTTTATCTTTCCTGCAGCCTGGGAGGTAGGGCACTGCTATCTTCTGCTTTGTACAGATGGGAGAACTGGGTTCAGAAGAGCTAAGCATCCTGCCCAAGGTCACAAAGGGCATCTGGGGGACAGCCCACAGTTGAACCCTTGACTTTTGTGTCCCAGTCCACGGCCTCATCCATCCTCTTCCCCATCCCTCTGTGTGCCTCTCGTTGCAGAACTGGAAAAGAACATGGCTTGCCTTGCTTTTTTTCAGAACTGCACATTACTAAATGGAGCAGTTTGCACTTGTAACACTTCGGGGTGAAGATCCCTGGAGAGGAAGGCCTCTCTTTATAATCAGGACAGGAACAGCAAGAGGAGGATCAAGTGCCTCCTTGGGGTCAAGCCTGCCCCAAAGGGGTGGCCTACTTTGAGTCCTCTCTAGGGAGAGCTCCAACAAGGGTGGGCTTGAAAACCATATGTGTCTGTTCCTGCAGTGTCCAGCCTTCACTGTCCCGCAGACAGCTATACCAAGCAAGCCAGGAATGGGGAGCAACGTCAGACTTGGCTCCCAGGCGAGAGTCTGATTGTCTGTGGGCGCAAGCTATGTCGGATGGTTGCCCACAAGCCCTGGTTTGGAGACCACTGGTCTCCTGGGAACTTGTGGGCCACTGGATTTAAGCTCGTGATGTAGGCAGAAGGCACCTCTTCCCTTGATCAGTCCTTCCAGCTGCCTTACCCCATTGTGAACGGCAGAGGAACCAGAATTCCTAATGGTTGCCCTAAATCAATGCTTTCTTGTGGGCACAAATGCTCCCTGTTTCCCTGAGTGCACCAGCAGGCCAGCTGTGCAACCACACGTGTGCGAAGACTGGCACACGCAATTGGAAGCAAGGTTTAGGCCAGCTGAAAATGTAGCCAGTAACTGGTTGAAAATTTGCACCCAAGAATAGCCCCATAGTGGATCAGCACCATTTACAAAACTCTTCTGTCATTTCAGTCTGGATTGAAATTTTGCAGATAGCTCCCTCTAAAATGTGGCCACGGCTTTGCATCTCTCATTCAGGCTTTAGGTTGTTTTAA
>NW_017728996.1:7670972-7689549 GCF_001723915.1 Gavialis gangeticus | reverse complement strand
ACGTGTGCAAAGACTGGCACACGCAATTGGAAGCAAGGTTTAGGCCAGCTGAAAATGTAGCCAGTAACTGGTTGAAAATTTGCACCCAAGAATAGCCCCATAGTGGATCAGCACCATTTACAAAACTCTTCTGTCATTTCAGTCTGGATTGAAATTTTGCAGATAGCTCCCTCTAAAATGTGGCCACGGCTTTGCATCTCTCATTCAGGCTTTAGGTTGTTTTAAACATATAGCGCTGTACCTACGGCAAACTATAAATGGCTTTTGAATCACCCCGAGTGAATGGTTTATGGAAGTTTCTTACTATGTTTCAAGCTTTCTTGGACATGGCGTGAAGTTAGGTGCATCTCTGCATTGGCTCTGCCGACATTACCACTTCTCTTTGCCTCCCCATGAAAGAAACCCAACCCTCCACCCAGATGTATTTATAGCATATATATCACATGCTTAATAAAAATAACATTAGTTCCACACAGAAATTGCATATAATAATCTGTGAGCTCACTCTGCAGAATAGACTGTATCGCATTTCAGAATTAGCCCTGGCTTGTCCAGTCCAAAATAACTAATATAAAACCAGGCACATACTGTTTGTAAATTCAGGGCAGAGGGGGACATCACCTAGCATGCAAAGAGCAGGGCCAGAGGCCAGAGGACCTGGGCTGCAGCTCTAATTCTAGTGCTAGCTCTATATCTAGCTCTTCCTGTGTGGCCAGTCAAGTGAGTAACACCTCTTGCTATGTCTTCCCCATTTGTGAAGTGGAGGTGATGCAAACCCAAAGTTTAATATTGTGTTTCTCAGTGTTTTGAGATCCTCAGGCAGATGTCTCCCTGCAAATGAGCGGAGTATCTCAGGCCATCTCAACGGAGTGTCACAAAATAAAAAAACTTCCTTTGAAGATGGCTAATGGAGAAGAGGACTTTCATTTAAATTAACTTTTTTCTTTTGGTGGAAAGTATCTGTTTGCTTAGAAATATTTTTTGCTTTTGAGGGAAACCATCAATCCAAGCTCAAACAGAGGGTAGTTTTCAGGCAAAGCGTTGGAGTGGTTTTCATGTTCACATTGAATTCAGTTTTCAAGCAAACAACAAAGGTTTTCTTTGGAAAAGAACCCCATTTTCCCAAGGATCCCTCGCCTCACTATATATACACGTACAGTGCTTCATTCACTGCACATGTAATGAAGTGCCTGGTGCATTAACAAGTGTCTGCTTAGGACCTGATCCAGTCATGCACTTAAGTTAAGTTAGGCTGTCAGTAGTCTGCTCTTGTGTTTCAAGTGGCATGAGTACCTAAGGGGTACAGGTTGTAGGTGTTGGTCTAAGGACACAGGCAGTTCTTTGCATAAATCTAATACCTTTCATTAGACCAACTCAAATAGTCGGAAAAATTCTTCTTTGCAAGCTTTTGGGTACAAACACCCTTCATCAGGCTGAGGAAGTGTCACAGCTGGTCTGTGCTCTTCCTGGATGAAAACTCAAGCTGCGGACTCTTCCTCCATGTGATGAAGGGTGTTTGTACCCAAAAGTTTGCAAAGAAGAATTTTTCTGACTATCTGAGTTGGTCTAATGAAAAGTATTGGATTTACCCAAAGAACCTTGCCTGCTGATGTGTGCCTACGCGCTTCCCTGGACCAGGAGCTAAAGCGTTTATTGAAGGCTCCTTATTCCAGTTAATGTAAGAGCGATTGAAGAAAACATCTAAAACATTGGAAGCCAAAGAGGAGGAGGAATGGGTAAAATTCACCACCCCTGCGTTGCATCTCAGGAGTTCAGTATCATGCTCTTGACCATAGTTGGCCAGCAAGCAAAGTACAACAGGACAGCACCAAACAGCTGCAGCGCAGCATAAAGTGCAACCTTCAAGTGCCAGTGAAGGCAGCTGAATCAGCCCCTCCTATGTGGTAGCACAACATTAAATGAGCATTTTCATTTCCCTCTGACACCAGAGATGCAGTCGTGCCCGGGCTTGTGAAGGAGAGACAGGTGGGTGGCTCCTCCTGCTTGAGACGGCTCTCCAAACTTGGAGCCGGTGGCCGATTCTGGGAGATGCTGGGCAGTACATGGCTCCCAAGAGCCTGCCAGCACTTGGCACGTCTCAGGATTAGGCCCGTAATATTCACAAATGAAATAAAGAATTAATTGCATGGGGTCTCTTTTGGGACCTGGCTGGGCCCAGAGATGGAGATGGGCACTTTGCAGTGGTATACTGGAGATTAAGAAAGTCACTCCCAGGTGCTCTCCAAAACCAGAAGCTTTCCCTTGGTCTTTTTGCCCCGTAGGCGGGAGGGGGGGAAGTGGGGTAGTTCTTCCTATTGATCCAGGCCACTCTTATCAGCTAACTTACTCAGGAAGCTCCCATTTCTGAAGCCACAGCCTGAAAATTAGGCCTGTGTTGCAGGATGGGGTATCCACACAAAGAGCCCTTCTGCAGCCCTTGTGTCCCCAGGTCCTCCTCAGTGGCCCTGACCCCTGCCCTCCTGGGGGAAACTCAGTGCTGCAGTGACCTTCGTTTCCATCCTGGGGGAGGATGAAGCTATGGTAGACCTGTTGTTCCCTCACCTGCCAGGCCTTCCTCATCCTCTACCACAGCCACAGCCCCCGCAGAAGGAGGGTTTCTGGGCGGGGGTTTAGGGAAGGGGCCTGAAATCTCTAGGCAGGCAAGATTGTGGGGGGAGCTAGTAATATGGCCCTTGGACTTGAGGGCATGGGGTGGGGGCAGACACCACCCCGGGCCTCGGGTGGCCATCTCCGCGGCGTGGGCAGTCCACATGGGTGCTGCCCCCCAGTAAACGTTCGCACGGTGTCTGCCAGCAGCACGGCTGCTTTGAGGATCAGGCAGCCATCCACCAAAGCCAGGATGAGATCACTCCTCTTCCAGGCCTCGCCCTCCTCTGTCTGGTTTATGGGGTTTATTAAATGCTCTGTTTCCTTCCTTCGTGCTCATCAGGATCCTGCCCGGCCCTGTGCGAACGCCTGACGTTTGCTGCCCGTGCTCTGCAGATGCTCTGTATTGGGGGCTGCCCCATGGCTTGGAATCGGTTGAGTTTTGGCTGCTGGCTTCAGTGGGAGTGAGATCAGCCCCTTACTGCACATCATACGATAAGACATCCACTCCCGATTCGCTCCTGTCGCTCCCTTCCTCTTTTAAAGGGGATAAACACCATGCTGAAATGTTTAATTTAAGAAGAAAAAGACAAAGCTATAGCATACCCAGACATCGCTGCGTAGTTGGAGCCAGCTCTGCTTCCCAGCACTGCAAAGCCATGAAAAAATTGCAGCCTAGCATGAGCTGGCCCCAGCAACTTAAATATCAAGTGGTAAATGAAGGAAACTCCCCGCAGCCCGCTTTCCTCTGAATTCTCTCTTCCCTGCCTCCAGCCGATCAGCAACTTCCCGGCAATGACACGTTTCCTCGCCCCGCGCCCCTCCTCCTCCTCGGGGCCATTCTTTGGTCATTTGCTGAATGTAATTAGAGATGGGGCTGAGTCACACCGCTCAAGGCTGAATCTGCGCCTCGCAGTTTGGGGGGGCTCATATTTGGGGGGTATGTTTGGTGAGAGGCCCGAGCTACAAGGTTGGGATTTGGACCCTGACCTTTTTGTGTGCCGCACGGAAGTGGGGCGCTGAGTCCCAGCTGAAGCCCGTGTCTCGGGTGCCCCTCGAAGACCTCTGTTTTGCTTCTCTGACTCCTCACACGAAGGTCCTGGCTTGCTGCCCGCGGGGGCTTTTGTTCTGCCCCTCTGCACAAGCCTTTCTAGCTCAAGGTTTTGATACGCTGTCATCGCGAGCTGCTGGTGAATGCTTGGGGCAGAAACTGCCCCTTGCTATGTCTGCATAGCACTCGGTACGGTGGGGCTCCCATCCTAGGTGGGCGCGCAGGCCTCATGGCAGTAACAATACTACCTGTTCCCTGCCGCGTTGCGGTTCTTATTGAATGGATCCGGCAAAGCGGCGCTGTCTCTGGGCCGCT
The DNA here is from genome assembly GCF_001723915.1 of Gavialis gangeticus. Taxonomy (NCBI): domain Eukaryota; kingdom Metazoa; phylum Chordata; order Crocodylia; family Gavialidae; genus Gavialis; species Gavialis gangeticus. The sequence continues at coordinate 7,685,576 of NW_017728996.1, read as the reverse complement.
GCGCTGAACTGAGACGCTGTACATTATGTCACTAGAAAGCACGGGCCAGGTGCTGGCCGCCAACTGGGGATAGACGTTCCCCGAAGAGATGCTAGCGCCGACGATGCCGGCTTTTGAACCGGCAATTTCAACCTCGAGCGCTGCGAGGGACCGAAGTAGCATTATAAGAAAAAGACGGATTGTCTTTGCCACCACTGACCCTGTTCGCGTGGAAGGCGAGGGTCGCTCTTGCATGCAGGCTGAGGAGCCAGGAGAGCTGGGGCTGAACCCTAGTCCTGCCCAGGCTCCCTTCCTGCCAGACCTGGAGGAGCCCTAGTCTGCCTCCTCCAGATGTAGCAAACAGGGGCGCAGTTTGCCTGTGGGTGCTGGGACGCTGAGTTCAGCAGCTTTGAGAACATGACTGATAGTGTTACAACAGGTGCAAGAGCCACAAGCATCCACCCGAGTTGCTGCTTTTAGGGAATGAGATGAGGCTTACAGAGAAGCCTCTTTCTCCAGCGAGGTGCTTGCATGGTTTTCTTGCAGAGATTTTTTTTTTTAGTTGCATCCAGTTGGTTTTCAGATCAAATCGCTATCAGCCGGCCTCGGTACACAGTGGATTTCAATGTGTAATGCTATAAAGGACTGTATTCTCTCTCTCTCTTCCCTACAGGATGAACAGAAATGCATCGAAACGGTGGAGCTGGAGAACTACGACAGGTGCCAGGAGCTGCGGGCCCTCTTGAAGAGGAAAAATCGCTTCCTTTTAATTCGCTCCTCGGGTAAGAAGGTAGGACTGTCCTTCTCTTCACCCTAAAATCCTGCCGCTTGCAGGAGGAGCCCATGCGGGATGTCTCTGTGTGCGTGTGCAGGGACCCGGGAAATATCACCGTTCCTGCTCAGGTGTGCAGTGTTACAGGGTGATGAACCGGGTAGCGCGTGTACGGACCTCCCCAGCCCCTGGAAAGAGTCTGAGCTGCTCCGTTGCATCTCGTAGACCTCGGACCGCTAACAGGCGAGGGTGATTCTTGTGTCTGTGAAGTACGGCCCAGTGCTGCTGGGCTGGGAGGCTCTGAGGCTCAACTCTCCTGTGAGATTAAGTTTCTGAGCAGCAAATGGACACAGTTGTGAGCTCTTTCCACAACGTGAGAGAAGGGTGGATGTCCTCCGCATGGGGGAGATAGGTCTCCTCCTTCACAGCTGCTTTCCCTCAGGAAAAGGTTTTCCTCATGAATTTTTCAGCCCCAAAAGCTTTTACCCGTTGGTTTCAGAGACTTTTAGCAGGGAAGGATGGAAAAAGCCTGCACCTTTGCATGCCCATGTACTCTCCTCCACTTTCTGGGGTAGGAAAGCATCCCTGTTTAAGGATGCGCTTATGGTAAGCAAGTGCCTAAAACCCACTGCAGTCCAGGCCCTGGGCGTGTACTTCAGTGTTTTGCAGCATTTGAGCAAAAATGGCCAGTCCCACTGAAAACGTGGTACAAAGAACTGTTTCTCAAAGTGATGCCTTGGAAAATGCAATATGCATTGTGATCGATTCCCCCAAGCCGTAGCATCCACAGAACGCCTGGGGCAGGATCCCATTACAGCCCACACCTGGCAGCAGTGCTGGCATGGGAAAGCCTTCATCAATCCACCCTAGCACCAAGTCCGAGAGCCAGGTCGTGCCTGCCTCGCTCCCATGCACAGCAGCACGGAGCACTGTATGGCCACCGCCGCAGTCGCGGTGTCACATAGGCACACCTGACATGCGGACGCAGCTGCACAGAGCTCAACACGGCCTTCCTGGCCCAAGTGGTTCCCCAGCTTTGGGGGCAGGTTTTGCAGGATCTGTATAGAGTTTCACCCCCATGCCCGAGCAATGGGTTTTATTGAGATATTTTCAAGGGATGAAACTTTAGCCGCTGTTATTCTTCAGCATCTCGGTTCTGACTTATTTCCTGAATATTTTGCCTTTTCTTTGGCCCAAGACTGAGACCGCCCTGCCCTGAATTACAGCATCTCCCAGTGCATATCTGACAGGCACAGAGGGCCTTGAACAAAACAAAGTCATCTCCATGAGGATATCGATGGCCACAAATGTCTGCCCATGGCCAGCTCCTCACCTCTGCAGAGTTTAGATATGTAAGGGTTATTGAGTCGCTGTCGGGGGTTTTGTGCATGCTCTTGGAGTCTGTATATTCGGTATTTACTACAGCAGTGTCACCTACAGCCGTGGTCGTGTTCAGAGCCCGTTGCACTAAACTCTGTACTGCTATGTAGGAAGGGATAGTCCCTGCCGTAAGGAGCCTACGCTCTTGGCAGAGGCGGTGGGGGAGAGGAAGTAAGTAGCACAGCTGACATTTGAACCAGGGATTGGAAATCTCACTCCAGTGCTTTAGCCACGAGACCAGCCTTCCTCTTACTGGGATCCTATGACCCCTGCTGACCTCCGGCCCCTGGGGTGGGGGGCTGGACTCGATGATCTTCCAGCCCTAATGTCTATGAATCTGTGAAGGGTTGGGGGAGGGACAGCAATATCAAAGTAACAGCATCTCCATGCCATATGCAGAGAGCTATGAGCCCACCGCATCAGATGCTGCCTGTTAGCTGCCAAATATCCGCAATTTCCATTGTTGGATCCTGTTGGCAGCTTCATGCTGTTTGTATTTATGCCGCCAGCCCACCTGATGTCAATGGGGGAAGTCTGCTTAGAAATGGATGGTGTAGTATGAACCTATCATATATCATCTAGGTAGCAAAGCATCAAATCCTCCCTATCTCCTCTAAGTCATCTCACATTTCTGCAGGATGGTCCTCCTGAATAAGGGAGTGAGATCTTTCCCAAAGCTTTTCTACCCTGGCCAGAGGAGCCATCCTTTGTCTTCAGCCCCAACCCAGCAATGACAGGGTACCTGCACCTTTTTAGAGCACGGGTCCTTCTTCCCTCCCCTGTTTCTCTCTCTGCATAATGCCTTGCTGCTGATTAAACAGTGCTGTAGAGAGAGGCCACTTTCTAATCCAGCTCTTTTGCTGAAATGAAGGGCTTTTAGAAATGAGACATTCCCTGTTTGCAACTTCCCCCGCCCCTTGGCCAGGACTCTGGCAGGGATGTTGACACACAACATACTTCCACAGATGTGAGACCGGGCTTCAATTAACAAGCCAATGTACACAACTGTCCTCTCTCTGTTTTGAAATTGCAGCTGTGGTGAGATATATCAGCTAAACAGTCTCCATTTGGGAGCCTCACCGCCGCGCCGGGCAGTTTGAACCTGCCCTTGTCAACTGGATGGCTGAGCTCTTCCCGCAGCGCTGATTTTTCTCCGCTGCTGGTCCCAACTGCCTGCTAAATGAATGCAAAAAGGGAGGGGATGTTGAGGGAGTGCCTCTGAGGAAAAAAAAAGCAGGCCAATTGTGCTGAGATCTGCTCACCTGCTGGACTAACACGTTGTTTTTATTAATATATTTTGTGTTCCGGGTCGGATCAGCCAAATCGGTTCCCAATCATATTGATGGAGCAGGGCTCGAGTCATTCCAAAAGCCATATCAATTGAGCAGGCAGAACTCAAGAGCTCTAAGCACTATGTCTGGCGCTACAACCGGCGAGCATCCTCCATCCCAGGCTCTCACCCTGGGACTTCAGATACTCCCAAATCCATTGGCAAGCATCCTACACGCAGGCCCAAGCCCAGAGGTGTTGGGATTCAGATGCCCCCCACCGAGACACTTGATCCGAGCCAAGTGGCGGAGAAGCGATACCCACGTCTGACCGTGCTGTTTGCAAACAGCAGGTAGAGGAGGACAGACGCAGGCGCCCACTTCCCTGTTGCACCGCTAGCACTGGATACGTCCATTCTGGCTCGACCAAAGCATCCGTATCCGTTCTGTCCTGTGATGAATCAGAGAAGAAGTTGCCTTGTTTGAAATAGGCCTCGTAGCAAAAGCATTTCAGACTCTTTTGCCCTTCTCACCAAGACAGGGCCTTTGTTGTGCTGTGAGAGTAGTTGAGTACAAGCATTTTCATGCCGCCTTTCCTCTCGCCCTGCTCCGTTATTACTTGATTTCCTCATAAAGCCCTGAAACCCAACACAATGTGAGGAGCAGCACTTCTCTGAAGACCTGGAAGTGAGCAAAGGATCGCTTCTGTTTAGAAATCGTCAGATGATTCAAGCCACCCACACCCGTTCGGTTAAGGAAGTTGGAAGTGGAGAGGGCTGCTGGAGCGGTGGATGACAGCCCCGGGAGCCGACAGTGTGAAGAGCGGGGTGAATCTCGCAGCAAGTGAACTAACGAGGCAGGCTACATTCGTTTGCAGGAGGCTGGCACAAAGCGGGTATCAAACCTTGCTCCCCCGAGGGAGGGAGACGAGGACAGAAAGAAGGCGCAAGAAACCAGTCAATGGAAATCCATCACTTCCTTCAGCTTCTGCCGCTCTGTTCCTGGCACCTGCAGGTTCAAATCCAGCCCTGCAATAACTGCATGGACGTGCCTATGCCCTTGTTACACTTTGCTCGCAGGGGGCTTCAGTGCCAGCTGCACCTGCCCTTGGCAGATATGGAGTCTGGAGCCCCTATGGATCCCTGCAGAAGACCCGGTTTGGACACACACGCCCGGGTCCTGACGGACTTGCATTGCTGCATGCTCGTGGGCAGAGTTTGGCACCGATCCCGTGCAGCGAGACAGCTCTCCATGCGGGAGCAGAGAAGTGCAGTCATTTTTTAAGTAATGGCCTGTTCTGTTCCCACCCTTGTCCGGAAGAACCAAGCCGGCAGGGGTATGGATTCAGGGCAGGAGGAGGCAGAAGTTTAGATACATAAGGGTTATTGAGTCACTGTTGGGGGTTTTGTGCATACTCTGGGATTCTGGTATTTACTACAGCAGTGTCACCTACAGCCGTGGTCATGTTCAGAGCCCGTTGCACTAAACTCTGTACTACTATGTAGGAAGGGAGAGTCCCTGCCGTAAGGAGCCTACGCTCTTGGCAGAGGCAGTGGGGGAGAGGAAGTAAGTAGCACAGCTGACATTTGAACCAGGGATTAGAAATCCCACTCCAGTGCTTTAGCCACGAGACCAGCCTTCCTCTTACTGGGATCCTACGACCCCAGCTGACTTCCTGCCCCTGGGGCGGGGGGCTGGACTTGATGATCTTCCGAGGTCCCTTCCAGCCCTAATGTCTATGAATCTGTGAAGGGTTGGGGGAGGGACAGCAATATCAAAGTATCAGCATCTCCATGCCATATGCAGAGAGCTACGAGCCCACCCCGTTAGGTGCCCACACTTCCTGTTAGCTGCTGAGTAACCACAATTTCCATTGCCGGATCCCGTTAGCAGCTTCGTGCTGTTTGTATGTAAGTAGCCATCCCACCTGATGTCTGCGGGGGAAGTCTGGTTAGTATGAACCTATTGCATATCATCATTTTGCAAGCCCCATGGACTGGGTGTGTGAACATGATGCTGTCTTAACTGGAAAGCCAGATAGGGTGGCTTGGAAGCTGTTACTGTTAGATAGAAAAATTGTGCAGAAGGGAGCAAACAGGGATCCCTCTTTTTTTTTTTTATTGCTGAGAAGGAACTGTGCAGGAACTTCCTTTGTTTCGTGGTTTCGGGATTATCGTGCAGCATGAACAGGCTGGTCTGCGCCCCGCTCTGCTGCAGTGCACATTGCAGGCTGTGTAGAGCGGCCGCTAGATTTCATCCTGTTGGCTCTTACGGGTGCACCAAGGCATGGGTCTGGATCACAACTCAGTCCCCACTGGTTTAGAGAGCAGGACAGTGGGTCAGTCATGCAGCTAGTGACCCCTTGGCTCTGCTTTTGGGCCCGTCATTCTCTTTTTGAAGAGGAGCTCCAGCTTGGCAGCCCACGTGCCATGCACCTGCTGTTATATGGGGGAGGTAGTGGGTGTCTCTCCACTTCTTTGACACTCAAATTGCAAATGCCCACATGTCAGTAAAAGCACGAGAAAGAGCAACTCTATTTCCTTCTTCTAAGGTTCCCCTTATATGCCCTAGTCTGCTGCACAAAACTAACTTCCAGAGCCTCCCAGGGGATCAGAACTGGGCTTCAAATAACAGGGAAGGAGCTGGTTAATTGAGGTATTAAAGTACTTAGAGATAACCTGGAGAGAGAGAAGGAACCAAGGGCAGGCCCCTGCCCTCCTGAGAGAGCTGGCGGTGGGGAGGGAGAGGATCCTCCGAATGACACTAGGGAGCGATGAGAGGGGAGGAGAAGCAGGAGAGGACACGAAAGCTAAGGGAGGACAGGATTGCAAGGAGGAACATGGGCAGCTCTGTAAAGGCCATGTGTCCCTTGTCCCTGGCCAGCCTGTCCTTTCTCATCCCAGGATGAAATGCTGCCTTGGCAGCCTGCGACACCAGGCTCAGTCACCAGCGTGTCATATTTTCAAGCAGGTGCTCAGACAGGAGACAGCAGATGGCTACAGGGAATTGGGGGAGTATGAGGAAATAGCAGCACTAATATTAGTCAGCAAAACAAGCTGGGGTCTTGGCATATCAGCCCCCCACACGCTGTCAAGGGCTTTTACAGACAGCGCAAAAAAGGGATCTCGGGGGCGGATTTGCAGGAGGATGGCAAGGTAGCTTTGGGGCTCTTTACCAGGAAACTTCTAGCCCAGTAGAGAACTGGGGCTCCGAAGTGGTACAGAAAAGCGTCCTAATCGACAGGGTCAGCTTCCTCCCACGAAGAAGCTAACGTCATCTCTGATGGCATTTGACCTGTCCTTTATGCATTATGTCTCTGGAGTCATTGGGGTGCAAGACCAGCATATGAGAGGCCGGCATTTTGGCCCCGGGACCACAGGTGCTGCTTGGCATTGCGGCTTACGCATAATCCGTAGGGGCAGGTACTTCCACAAGAAAGCCTGTGACTTGGAGAGAGGATGAAGGATTGTGCGCAGCATTGTCTGTGCGCACGGAAGGAAGCATGTGAGGGGAGGACACCTGCATTTGGGGGTGGCAGAGAATGGCTGCAGGGTCCTTTGCATCCCGATGCTCTGTCCTTTTACCCAAGGAGTTGGATATGCCTTGCAAATAGGAGGGTGAAAATCACTCCTTGCAGTGACCCCACTTAAAGCCTTCAATATAGGATTTATGGGGGGCCTACAGGGAAGCCAAAGCCTGTATCCTCTTCTGCATTCACAAGTGTTAAGGTCAGAAGGGCCCATGACCGTTGCCTCATCTGAGCTCCACGGGTCAGAACGAGTCAGAAATACGGCTGCAGTGCCACGAAAGCTCAGCGCCGTTCCCATTTTGCAAATCTGGGGAAAAACAAGCACACCGGGCCGCTTGCCCCAGATTATCCAGGCTGCGCCTGGAACAGGCGGGAGGGGACCCCACATCTCTGTCCCCGAGCCCATGCTTACAAAGCATCTTTTCAACAACCCTCCTCCTGCTGCCGTCGGGCGCGTTTGAGGGGACTGCCATTGCAGGCCAGCGTTAAGCTGCAAGACTCAGTTCCTTGCCGGGGGACACCTCGGCTTCTCATTAAATGAAGAACAATCCCCCAAGCCTTCTCCGCTCTGCCGCACAATCCCCAGCTGACACCCGCGCTTAGTCACGCTCGGAGGCTGAGGCTTTCTGGTGGCGGCCCAGGACAAGGCAGAGGCACGATGGGAGGAAGCCTGCAGCAGAGCAGGGAGCTTTTCCGCGAACAACATGTACGGAGGTTTCTAAGCTCCCGGTACGCGCTGCCAGGTCGGTGCCAGGCCGCCCAACAGCTGAGCCGCAGACAAGGAGAGCTTTCTCACAGGCTTTTGTCATTGCAAAGCTGAGGGGCACAACCGTTTCCAAACAAAAAAAAAGTGTCTTAAGCGCACACAAAAACAGGCCTGCTTGAGCTGAAACAAAACCAGCTTGTCACTGGGTGCTGGAGCCTTGCCTCTATGAGGTCCCCGGCTAGCTCGCCCTCTGGGCTGCATCGGCAGAGAGTGGCTGCAGGGCAGTGCCCTGGGCATGCCCCTTCCTCGGAGCTGAGCCGGCCACAAAACCGGGCCTTGTCCCCCTACCCGTTTTCAGGGGGATGCCTCTCGGTAGGCAACTAGATGCGAGGATGAGGAGGCCCTGGTAACTTCAGCAGAGGTGGCAGATGCTGCAAACCGTGCTCCCTGGGTCCCTTTGTAGCCGCAGTCAGGACAGGTAGCGCTGTGTGTGAGCAAGGCTGCTCAGTCCTTCTCATTAACAGCCCCTGATTTCAGGTGTAACTGCTTGGGTTGGATTTTTTTTCCATGCCACGTGTCAGTCTCAGGCAGATTTTTATTTTTATTTGGGGGGTGGCCAAAATGGCTCAACCCTTTTTTTGAGGGCAAAGCAAAGAAAAAAAAATGCATTGCTTTGTCCAGGTTCAGTTCTGGTGAGCTTTGCTTTGAGGAGCAATGCTGCTGACCATGCTTTGGAGCAGAGGCAAGGGGCTGGTTTTGTGCAAAGGGTGGGTCTTTTGTCATCCCAGTGAAAACACCCCCCAGTTTGGCTGAGCTATAAACCTTTGACAAATCACAGACCATGCAGGCTCCATGGAGACTTTTGCAGCTACGTTCCCTAAAAATTCGGTCCCCACCAAACGTGCTCCAGCCCCGAGCCAGAGGAGGTCAGGCTGGCCTGTCTTGGCAAAGGCCGCTTGGGGTCTGGCCGTACCTGGGCATCAGGTCCAGGGAGCGGCAATGAGAGCAGATAGCTTCTCTATCCTCTCTGCTGTCTGGGATGCTCCTGCTGGGCCCCGGCTGCATGGAGGGGAGAACTGCCTGGTTCAGATGCAGAAAGGACAAAGGCTGAACCGGCTGGGGGAGATAGGAAGAGGAAATCTGGGGCAGCAACTGCGAGCTCTCTTCATTCATTCCTTAGTACGGCTTAAGGGATTTGCTTCGAACAACATGGAGTGTAACCGCTGTGCCCGAGCCCCGGGATAACACTCTCCACTGGTGTGTTTGGAGGCAGAGCTCACTCCTACCAGGGAGGAGCTCTGAGGCCAGGACAAAATAAAAGCGACTCACGTCATGCCTGGGACTGGCGAGAAGGTTGGCAACTCGGGCTGTGACCCCCAGCCCCGGCAGGAGGATTCCCGCAGACAGAGGCAGGTCTTGTTGAATGCACAGAGGGTAAAACGGAGGGGGCGCCCAGAGGCATTGCAGCACTGGCCTCTTATCCCGACATGCTCCCACACCCTCCACCTGTACTTTAATAACTAAGGGCCAGCACGTTAGCACTCGGGCAGCTAGTGCCTGCAGTGCTCAAGTCGCAAAGGGAGACGCTGCTGCCATGTTCTCACTTACAGCGTGTCACTTTTTCACACTATGGAGCGGAGCACATCATGGACAAGCACCTAGCTGGGGTCGTTGGACCCCAGCGCTCTTTCCTGCCCAGGGCAGGGGTCGGACTCGATGACCCACTGAGGTCCCTTCCAACCCTAGCATCTATGAATCCATAGAAATACAGGCTAGAGATTAAAACAGGGGAGACAAAGCCTGTACATCTTGCCCTTTCCCCCTGCCCCCCGCAACTCTGTCACATTGGACTAAGTCCATTGGTCTTCCCTCACCTCATTTTCCTTATCTTGAACCTTCAGGAAATGATTTCTGCAGCTAACGTATCCCGCCGGGGGGAAGCTTTTCCTGATACGCAGCCTACGTCTCCCCTCTCTGTTTCCCTCTGTAGCTCCTAATAAAACCCAGAGATGGAGAACGCCCGTTAGGTCCTTCTAGGGTTGTCCAAACGAGATGCACGTAGCTCTTCCAGTAATGGAGAACTGCATCAGCCTTTTAGGTACTTCCAACATCTGGAAGCACACCTGGATCGGACATCTACTAACAGCAAGGGCCATTCTTTAGAAGAAATGCATTGCTGCAAAGCAGACCTTAAAAGTTTCCAGGCTGTTCATTTGTAGGTGGTGCCAAGAGCTGTACTGATGAGGCTCAGACTCTCGGCCATTTTTAAAGCAGCAACAAGTTTATCATTAAATGATTTTTTTAAAAATAACCCCCAGACATGCAAAAACCCGCTACATTTCTAGCATGGACGTCTTCCAAGGAGTTTCAAATCCTGAGCACAGGGCTTAGGTAAAGTTTGTGCTAGTTGGCAAGAAAGATCACATCCCAGCTACTGAGGATTTCAGGGGGTTGTCGAGGAGAAATCCTGAGCACAGGGCTCAGGTAAAGTTTGTCACTGCTTGGCAAGAAAGATCACGTCCCAGCTACTGAGGATTTCAGGGGTTGTCGAGGAGGTCTCACTCTGAGTTTTCCAGCTACAGTAATTGAGAAAATAGGGTTCTTTTCTCCCCCGCCCCAGACTATTTCAGTAAAAATGGGGAAGAAATACTTTTTGTCAGCATATTGCATGGAAAAGTTTGTCCTTCTGGCAAACCACGCTTGAATCCGAAATGGTTCAGTGGAAAACCCAAATCCTTTCCCTTCAGAAATGTCATGCACCTGTTGCTGTCCTTCAGCTAGTTTCTCCACAGCTACGCTCCCCGGGCAAGGGGAGGCAGTTATGTCATTAGGGTCCCTAACCCCCATGAATAGCCTCAGCCAATGAATTTGGCACAGGGTCTCCTCCTTCTCCGGCCAGCACTGAGTCAGATCTCCTCTCCGGTTGCAGTGCCTCACACCGTGCCTGGTAGTACAGTCTTGGGGCTGTGATAGCAGGCAGGCACTCATGTCTTTGCACTGTGAGTAAGGAGGGTGGGTCCATGTGGCCACAACATTTGGCCCACTTCCTTTCTCCCAGCCCCCCCAGCACGGGGACACCCCACCAGCCCTGTGTGTGCTGCGGAGGGATAAGGTGCATGCGGCGCACAGGGCCCCAGCACCCTGCCCCGACTCTGCAGCAGAGCTGCACAGGAGCCGAGTTCACTGCTTCAAGCTCACATTGACCCCTGCCGCACATGGGGGGGTCAGGGGTACAATGTCTTACTGCGCCTGGCAGCACTAGCACAAATGCAGCAATCTCAGGCAAAGCCACGGCGCCCAGTTTACTAAGTAAAGAGCCATCTGGTGCTCCCAGAAACTTCCTTACTCCTTGCTGTTTTTATTAATTTAATCACTCGCTGCAAAAATAAAACTATAGCAACAAACCATCCAGCATAACACAGCTCTGTTCACTGGAACTGCAGTGCAAGGCTGCTGCCAAAGTGCAAAGGAATTTCTAGTTTAAACACCGCCTGGAGCTGGACGCAAAGTAAAAACCCGAGTGATGTATAGAGAACAGCGAAGCCATTGCCCTGCCCTTGGCAAGCGCTATTAAGATGAAAATGTCTCTTTTCTTTGCAGGTCCACGATATCAAATTTCAGGCCCAAAGTTTGGAAGAAAAGGAGTCATGGATGAAAGCCCTCAACGAGGGGATCAACAGAGGCAAAAACAAAGTATTCGATGAGGTGAGACCGCGGGTTGCAAGCACCATCTGTTTCTAGGTCCGCTGTGCCTGCCCTGCTGCCTTAGCTGGAGCTGGGGCCTTGCTGAGGGTCTCATTAACCTTGGGCTTGTGCTTTGTGAGCATTTGGATTCCAGGTGAAATGTTGCAGTCTGAGCCCCGTCGCTCCTCTTCTCATGTTCAACTGAGATCTGCTTTCTCGATGCTTAACACCACGCTACAGTCATGGCCAACAAAGACAGAACATTTGGGTCCAGGTTCAGAGGTGGTGGCACTCCCTGTGCCCGAGTTACACCCCCTTGCCAATGTGTAGGCAGGTCTTGGTCACTGTGGGTGCAGGCCAGGCGGCCAGAACCTGCAAAGTTAAAGAGCTTCTTCTGTCCCCCTGCCAACGGCTCTCCTTGCTTTTCTCCCCTGACCTGTGGTACGTGGGATCCACAGGCTCCCATAGGTAGAAGTGGTGTGCCTGCGTTTGGGGCTTGCGATGTGTTACTAGATGGGTGTGAATCCCAGCAAGCAAGAGAGCCCGACTTGGCCTCACTTTCCTGCTGAGGGTGCACCTTACACCATGCTAACGTCCAGAACGTGGCCCGGCAGGTAACCAAACAAGGCTGCATCTGTTCCCTTCTCATTGCACACCTCTGGCTGTGTAGCCTGTACCTTTCGGGGGAGCTTCGAAGAAACCTCTCTGGGTTCATGCATCCACTGGGTGATGGCCCTGCGGTTTGCTCCCCACCACCACTGTGATGCCAGGACTCTTGAGATCTACTCAGGTCCCTTCTGACCCTAGAAACTATGAAACTATGAGAAGGACAGAAGAAGAGAGTGGAGAAGTGGTATCATTTGTGGTCAGCCTGAGCGGCAGAGCAGCTAAGGGCCTGATCCAGAGCCCATTGAAGTCAGCGGGAGACATTGGAGTGACTTCAGGGGGCTTTGAATGAGGCTCTCAGTGATCACACTGCCGTCTCTCGCTCCCGCTGCAGGAGGAACTGGAGTGCGGGTATTACTACAGCTCTCACCGGGCCCTTGCAGCTGCCCTGCCGTCTGGTCCCCTCCGGTCTGGGGTGTCTGCAGCCAACGGCCAGGTAACTGGGGACAAAGCTCTTGGCTGGGATTTGCCCCTGCCCTCGAAGAAAGGAGTGTCAAGGGACAGAACCCACCAGCTCCTCTCACTGCTGAGAGAGGGGTCATGGGAAGTGACTGCGCGGTCCCTGAAAACACCTACTGTGCAGAGACATGCCCCCAAGAGCTGCCTGACACTGCCCCAGAGAGTCTACACTGGAACGGGCTTCCAGCGTGCTTGCAAGCTGGAGCTAAGCTACCCCCTCGTGCAGACACTCAGAAGGGAGGATTAAAACCACTTCCCCTGGTTAAGCATAGATCTTGTCTCATTCCCTCACTCCTCAGCTCATTGCCAGCCCTCGGAAAAGAAAAACCAGAAAGTGTATCGCATTATACAGCAGCAAGGAGGAGGAGTGCAAACTGGCCCTTGCTAAGGGGCAGACAACACCCCCCCAGGAGAATGACATGCTCCCCATGAAACTATGAAACCATGACATCTGGAGAAATGCACGGGGCCTAGGAGATGAAGCAATTAATGAAATCTGTTCAGTAATGGACCAGACAGCTCAGAAGGGACATGCAAAATCTTGGAGAGAACTGGCAGGTCATCAACACATCAGACACCTTCCCCCACCATGCTACAAACCTGGTGCCGTGGAGCAGACCCTTGGGATGAGTGCTGCGTGCTGGACCTGGGCAGTGCCGCACTGGGGGTTGGGGTGAGTCAGCCTCCAGCTGCACCGTGCAAAGTGCAGATTTATCATGCAGATCCGGGGTTTGTTCTGAATCGCTGGAGGCCGCCTAGGAAAGGGCAGCACTGTGCTCCCCTGGCCTTGCCCTGTTCCTCCCAGTATTGGGGTATATTTATTGTTGTTTGGGGTGGCGCTGCTGTTGCTCCCACACAGTAAAAAGCAGCTTTCGAAGCCAGGAGCTGCAGACAAGTGGGGGCTGTGTTATAAACCAGAAGGCTCAGCCGTCCAGCTCGCTCCAGTGTTACAGCCAAGGAGGAGCTGTGATACGGTATCACATCATGCTGGACAGCCCTTCCTGCTTCTGCTCTCTCCCTCCATCTCTCTCTCCCGGGGGCGTAGGTGCCGCGAATCCCCTGGAGCTCTTTCCGGGAGCGTCACAGAGGGTGAACCCCCCGGCTGACCCGGCTTGCGGGAAGCGTGGAGCTGCAGGCAGGTCCAGAGTCCCCACCGGGCAGGGATCCTCAACCTTGTCAGACTCCAGGCCCCGCTCAGAAAATGCAGCTCTTAACTTTCACTCGTTTCTTCGCTATGGAAAAATAACAGAGCAATTCTTCCGTCGCAAAGACCTCAGAAAGCCCCACAGCAGGTCACGATGGTTTTAACGCTGTGAATTCCTACATGAAATCTCTGGGTTTCTTTGGTGAATGATGTGTAGGTGTTTGTGGATCTAGCAGTGCGCGGTACCCCAATGCATCCTTAAGAGGATCTCACAGCACCTGGCAACCTGGTTGAGATTCACAACTAAAAGCAACCAGACACCTCACTCCTCTCCAGGTGCCCAGCTCCCATGAACAGCAACAGGACAGCAAATGTCTTGGAGGCGTGGACCCAACAGACAAAAAGTCTCTTTGGGTGCAAAAACAGTGTGGGCCTGATCGTCGGTGGATGGAAGCTGGCATTCCCATAGCATCATGCTGCTTTCATACACCAAGGCCAAATCTTCAGCTGTGGTCGGCGGGCCTCGGGTGGCAGCTGAGAGCCAGAACTGTGAAGAAGCCAGGGTGACTCCTCTTTCCTTCCTCAGGTCGGTTGTGACGCTGGCAGCCCGGCGTAGTTTAGAGCAGCTTCAGGACTGCTCTGCACCAAACCAGTCGATGGCCACTTTCTAATGGGGCATTATGTCCGCTGGGATCGCTGGGGTGCAGTGCACTGTGCTCCTACCCTGGGCCCCTTCACTGGGTACATGAGTAGGGACATGGGCGAGGCATGGGGTGTGGTACAAGCAGATCAAGGCTCCCAAAGTGAGGGAGAGAGTAGGGCTGGGGCAGGACCAGCTGCTACCCAGCCGGGCAAGGCTGGGGTGTAGGACAGAGCCATGGATGGCTCACCCAGGGGCCACAGGGGAGGAGGGAATGTTAGGGGTGTTGGGGGGTGGCTCCCACAGCTGTGCGCACCCCTGTGGGAGACATGGTGGGGGGTCATGTGCCCCCTGGAATTGTACGTGGGGCGAGGACA
>NW_017728996.1:7651223-7665972 GCF_001723915.1 Gavialis gangeticus | reverse complement strand
ATGAGTAGGGGCTGTTCAGGGGGGATGGGAAGTGAGCCAAAGCAGCAAGAGGGCTTTGCCTAGGTTGGGAGGTCGCCCCTGGCTTTCCACGTGCTTGGCACTTCATTCTGAATCTGCTTCCAGAACGTAAACGTGTTAATTCAGCTACAGTTGCAATTAATGCAGGTCACTGCTCACACCTTCTGCTCAGCTTCCTGCAACCGTTAAAGCCATACAAGGGAAGGTCTATTGCTGGGAGCTGCTGATACAGTTCACAGTCAGGTCAGGATTATTGATGTGCCTTCACCTTTTAGATGGCAAGAGCAATTTTAGCACGTCTCCCTGCTATGTTCAGCAGTCATTCCAAGCACAGCCTGGGCAGAGAGCAACAAAAGCCCTCTTGTATCCTTCCTTTTCCTGCCCTGGAGGTGCAGGGAGCTCCAGAGTTTGGCAGACTGCAAAGACTCTCTTAATTTCACCCAGGCCACTGCCATGCCTAGCCTAGCATCCTATGGATAAGCGTAAGTGGAAGTGGAGAAGTGTGAACAGCCTGGTCACCCTATGTGTTGCAACCCAAGATGAGAATCTGGAGCTGGCATTACTATAGCTAAGATGCTGAATGCAGCTAATCTGCACCAGATCATGCCTGGATTAGCTTTGAAAAGTCGGTCAGGTTTTGCAGCCATATGGAGCCATGGCTCTGTTCAGATCTCCGTTGCTGGCACGCCACTGTGGAGAACAGAGGATGGCATTGATAACAAGTCTTGGCTTTCCAAGAACATAGCCTGCAGGCTTGTCTGAGGATCTGTTGCATCAAGGCCAAGTAGGTGAAGGAGCCTGTTCCAAACACTTCCACACCCGAGATGGCTGTGGTGCACAGCACAGCGCCCTGCTGACAAAGAGGCTTTGGGTAGCATGTTCAGTGCTCCAGTGTCTTGTGCAAATGCCTCTGGGTGGGACTGAAGCATTCAGATAAGGCTGTAAACATTTCTGGAAACAATTGCAGCCTTAAAGGCAGCGTAACAACGCTGGCAAGCAGCACGCAGGTGCACAAAGGAGACAAGGAACAGTAAAAAAAAGTAAAGGGTTGGCCAAGCATGAGAATCTGGGGCTGGATTATAATGATGACATGCTGAAAAGCCACCCTGGGTGCAAATGTAGACCCAAGAAGCAACAGGGAAGGGTGTTTTTGTGAGCTCTTTTCAGCCATGCCTTGATAAGTCACTGACATGCACTCTTTTTACCTCCTCTCTCCCTCTTCAAAGGTAAAGGTAGACGAGAGCCTTTCCCTGGAACACAAGACTCGGGGCAGAGCAAAGATGGGCCAAGGGCGAAGACCACCCACCAGAAGTCATCTCAAGGAGGTAAGCGCTCAGCTCCGAGCTGCATGCCGCAGCCTGCTGAAGGCCCCTGCCCGCTTTCGCTGCTTGGATAACTTCCCAAGCAGGTGGCAGTGGCAATGATTTTGAAGCGCACAGGTGCTCAAGGGCAAAGCACCCATGTAACAGAGCACAAGCTTTTGTGTGACCCATTTAAGAGTTGGTAACACTTCTAAAGGGAACGTGGGCTGCTATTGAGGGCTTATGGGAAGGAGGAGGACATTAGCTATGTAAGCTATGCATCCCTCAGTCGTAGCTGATGCACAATGCCGTGATCTGCTTTGTAAGCCTTTCCGTAGCTCCTGAATTGCTTTGGCAGGAGTCGCCGTTGTTTCATTAGAAAGCAGGTGACGCTGAAGCATAGAGCATGGGTCAAAAGGAGATATTTCCTTTCTAAAGCAATGTTATGGGCCAGCCTGTCGACTGTCAGCCCCAACTAGCACTCAAGAGAAGCCAACCTGTTTGCATAAGAGGTTGCCCTTTCATGTTAGATTCCTATGACTGCAGAGGCGTTTCTGCATTGGAGTTGCACTGATGCCTTAGAAGATTTAAGCACACTAATGAAACAGCTTAAGTCTAAAGCTCTTTCTGCAAGCGTCATGGCCTTCTGTGTGGGTCTGAACCGATTTTAGCACAGAGGAGGAAGTGCCAAGTGCAGAGGAACCAGGAAACATCCAACAGGTGGATCTTTCACTAGAGAAATGCCTAGAAATAAGCAGATTCCTCCACTCGTCTCCTCATTACAAAACCTCCGAGGCACAAATGCTCTCCTGGAATTTTATTCACAGACTTAGTTCCCTTTCCCCTGCTGGTATTGCATGCCTAAAATCTCAGACCTCTTGTTTTGAGGGCCTGCACTTCGAAGGGGAGCGTTAGACACTTCCAGCATCACGCAGGATCCTCAGTCAAATGAGGTCTTCTCTGGGCATTGGAAGCGGAGGGCAATTGCATGGGGAGGGTGTATTGGATGCAAACCCTGGGGTATTGAAACACCACACGGACTAGTGTCAGGGATGATTTTATGGTTGTTGAACGGAAGAGGAAACGCACGCTCGAGCTGTTACGAAAGACGAGGGCAGCAGAGTCCGTAATGAGCTAGACAGACTGGGGACGGGGTGAGCGAGCGCCTTGGGCATTTCACTCCCGGGAAACGCGAGACAACAAGTCTAAGGCAGAAACCCCCATTAGGTTGCAGTGCTCTGCTGGGTACGGAGGAGAAGGATCAGGAACCAACAGTGGCTCTAGCAGGATCAGGACCTAACGTGTCCCCCGGTGTCCGGTAGAGGGCTGACCTGCACAGCCAGGACCAGACCAGTCTGGCCAACTGTGCCCAGCTCTCTCTTTATGGAAAGGAGACTGCAAAGAGGGTGACGAGACACCTGCAAAGACATGAATACGGTGTGCGGTAAATGTAAAAAAGAAAGAAAAAGCCGTCTATTTTTTTCTTGCCTCCTTTTGCTTTAAAAAAACAACAACCCCAACACAGTTGGCTACACAATCCCAGGGAAGTAAGGGGGGTGAATATCCTGAGGAGAGATCGAGGATCGTGAGCAATGCAGGCAGCAAAGGGACCGTCCACACTGGTGCAGGGGTCTCTTGAAAGGGTCCAGGTGCCAAAGGAGGCTTTGGTCAGGCCTGCTGCAGAGGCTGTGACAGGTTTGTTGTATGAGTGCTCTCCCCCTCCCAAGGAAGTGGGAAAATAAACGCTGTGCTCAGGCCAGTTCCTGCCCTCTCGTTTTGGCTCTGACGGTCGTCTGACCATCGCACCGATGGAGATGGAATAACTCGGCAGCAAGTACGTTCCACGGCCGACGTACGAGCCACTTTCTTGAGTAAGAGAAGAGGAGAAACAGGCTTTTTTTTCCCAGTGTGACGTGCATAGGATTTACAGAAGGGAACAGCTTTGTCTCCGCTCTCTTCCCGAGTCCTCCATGTTCCCGTGTCATTTGCACTGGCATCGCAGAGCTCATTATGGCCGATGTCACGTGAAGCAAAGGTAGCAGCACCCTCTGTAAAGCTCATGTCAAGTCATACAAGCAGGTCCTGGTGAGCATTTCCCTTATTTGCTAGATGGTCCAGAAGTCACATTTTTGACAGATTTGAAAACAAGGTGATGATGGATATAGGAAACAATGACCCTTCCCTTCAGCAGAGCCTGTAGAGTCAAATCCCGATCCCAATCTCACGGTACCTCCTTGACCGTCAGGGAAGTTTTGAGGCTTGTTTTGAGGATCAGGGACGGGTGATGGGATGAACGCTAACATCTCTCTCCTTCCATTTCAGGTGGCCAAGTGTACATCTGATGGCATCCTGAGGCTCGATCTGGATGAAGTGGACAACGGTCCTCCAGACTTGACCTTACCCGTCAGTAATAGTGCCAACAACGTGCCTCCTAAAGAAACGCCAAAGCCACCTATGCCTCCTGCGAAACCCAGTGTCGTGCCTGAGAAGGAGAATGCAGATGACAACGTGGCTAATCCAGAGGTTAAAAAGCCACTGTCGCCTCCCCTGCCACCGGCCAAGCCATTTAAAGAAACTACTTCATCCAGCGATGATCTGCGCTCCAGGGATGAGGAGTCTGTCAGTAAAGAGGAGCGTGCCGAGGGATCGGTATCCTCCAGGGACAGCAAGGAGAACCTCATGGAGCTCAGCGACAAAGTCACAGCCGCTGCTCCCATCCCTCCTCCTAAGATCCTATCAGACAAGCTGAAAGTGAGCTGGGATGAATCATCCCAGGACCCTGAAAGCACGGAAGAACTCAAACTGTCAGAAAGGGGCAGTCAAGAACACCTTGCTGAAGCAGTCCTGCCAGATACCGAAAAGCCTCCACTCCCTCCTAAGATTTTGTCAGAAAAATTGAAGGCAACCACGAATTCCAGCCAGAGGAGAAGTTTGGACGATGAGGATGCAAGTGTCCAGGAGTCTGACACCTCCAAACCTGCCATGGAGGAGGCTGAGGATGGTGAAGAAGCAGAATCCACCCCTCAAGAAGTTGAAGGGGAAGAAGGAAGCAAGAAAGCCTCCGATGAGGAGGAGGAAGAAGAGACTTCCTTAGATGCAGGAACAAACCAGGAAAACGTTAAGGTATCTAGTCCAAGGAAAATGCCATTAGGCCAGCTTGCAGAAGACGCTTCTCCTCTCAAACTCCGCTGTGCTCCTCCGGGAGATTTGCTGCCCGAGTCAAAAAGTGCACAGAAAGCACTTGTGGATGGCGGTGCCCCCGAGGAGGCCCACCACGACCTGGCTGAAATGGAGGAAAAAGTGGCGAGTGAAAAGGAAAAAACCGAAAAACTGCTGGAGAAGGTTTTGCAGGTGGAGCTGAACCCGACACAGGATGGGAATGGGCCTCCGGTGATTGCCAAGACGATCCTCAACGAGGCGGTGGAGCAGCTCCTGCAAGCAACACAAGTCTTACAGGAGATCAGAGATTTTGGAGAACTGAGCAAGGAGCCCACTGAGAAGGAGAAAGAGAAGCGAAAGGAGCTAGTGACTCTGTATAGGAGAAGCGTTCCCTGAGATGGATTGCACCAGATGTGTCTTCCTCGTGACAAAGCAAAGCAAGTTGCCATTTAGGACTAACCCTGTTGCTAGGCCAGTGTTAAATGAGGTTGTGTTTTGCTCTGCACAAACCACACATGCAGAACAGAGCCGAACCTTTCAGTCACACTTCATTGTAGTCTCTTTCTGCTGCAATAGTCCAGTCCAGGTCTTACTCCCTCAGCACAATAAGTTACAAGTCAATGAACCTCGGTTGCAAAAATGTGAATATTCTTTTAAGGGCTCAATTTGACTATATTCAAATCACCAATTGGCAAAGACAGCCATGGGCTTTGGATCAGGCCCTGAAAAATAACTTATAATCAGATGAAGAGCACTGGTTATTTCCAGACACACCTGTATGAATATCCCCAGGCACACCTATACCCATGCAGCAGCCCTGAACACGTTAAGTGTCACCAGTTAAACCACTGCCACTGAGAATCACGCCCCAAACGTCAGGATAAATTGTGCCCTGTTAGTTCACTTGCTGTCAGCAACGTGAGAACGAATGGTTCGTGTTCTCCGAGGAAACTCGTTCATTCAGTCTGCAGGTGCAAACGGGCATGGTAGAAATTCACACAAAGCTGGCAAACTCATGATGGCAAAGGATTGTTTTTCAGACCTAGATATAATGCAAAATCACCGCCATTTATTAGAGCGATACAGAGTGCTCCATGTTTTACACACTGGACCAATATTAACGGACCCTAAGCACTATGATACTATGATCCTCATGCTACCATTCCAACAAGGGAAACTGAGGCAGAGCAGCGGTTAAGCCAAAGGAGTCAGTTGCAGAACCCAGAACCCAAAATAGAATTTAAACAAGCTTATCCCTACCCTGTATCATGTGAAATAGCAGTTCCAGCTGCCCAACCTACTTGGTTTTTTAAAGAATAAGCCGATCTTGCCCCTGGATTGTAGGAGGGAATAATTAGGCAGATGTTTGGAGAGGGATGGGAGAGCAGTCAGTACCTAATAGGGGCTGCAATGAAGATGCTCTTTCATTAAGGATGTTAGCTGTCCTGGAAGCAGGCACCCACCATGTTACGTACAACAGCTTTGTCTTGGGCTAGGAACTGACGGGTGCAGGGAGGCGTGCATCATGGCACCAGGCCGTGCTCAACACCTATTCACATTGTTCTAGCAGGTTTTTACCTGCTATGCCGAGGCTACAAGCTAGGCATGAAGGCCCAGTCTTGACGCACGTGTGGGCATGCTACGTTCCTTGAAGGAGATGCAGTTTGCACATAAATTCCTTTGGGGTTGAGCGGGGCAGCACGAGCTTAAATGCTTTGAACCAGACAAGGTGTTCATGGTAGAAAGGCCTGATCTGGACTCGGCCAATTTCCACCTGAATCTCTGCCCTTCGGTTAAAAGCAACCCCACTTCCCTTAGTATCTAGTGAGAGAACCGGGACTGAAGGGGGGATCGTCACAAAGTTATGCCTCGTGTTTGAAGGCGGGAGCACCTTTTGCATCCTGGCACGGTACACACTTGGTCACCTCTCTGCAGTGCAGGTGCACTGGCACTTCCTGGACCGAGCCAAGGGGGTCATTGCTTTCTCCTCCTTCCGTGGTTTTGCCCCAACATTCCCACTCTTGACAGCACCACATCAGCACCCGTAGGACCCCTGCCTCCCTCATCTTTGTTTTCTTCAGCCTTGTGCACTGGAGGAAGGAGGGGGCCTTTCCAGCTTGATTTTAAGGAGCAGCGCTTCCAACTAGCTGCCACCTTCCTGCCTACCCAGAGTCAGGATCACACCATCCACCTTGATCTCAGGTTCCTTCTTTTATAGCTCACTGGGGCTAAATAGATGCCACAACCGTCTTCCTGCGCAGCAGCAAAGCAACGTTCAAAACTCAGAGGCTCTTATTCCCTTCTTAATTCAGACAGTGGCCTCTCCTAGGTGTGAAAGGTGCACACCTTGACCCAGAAGATTTCAGGAACTTAAAAAATGGCAGTGTGGGTCGAGGCAGGTATTCGCTCCACCCCAGACGTCCAGGCTGGTTGGCTAGAACAACCTGGCTCTAACTGTTCTGCCTTCTTCTCAGGCTAGTCATTGGACTTGCATTGAAAGTCACTGGTTATTTTATTACACACAAAGCTTTTGCGCGTTAGCATTCCCTTGAGCTTCAAGAGTCAAAACAGCCCCAACTTCTAGACAACAAAAATCACTGAACCGCTGGTGTCCAGAACGCAGCTGCACAAACTCAGCCCAAGGACGAACGCTAGTTCTGCATAACTTACTGCTGTAGAGTCAATGGTAGCCGAGAGTCTTGTTCTCTTTGGAGATGCACTTGTAAGGCAAGAGCTACCAATACAGACTTGGTCTATTCAGTGCCTACCAGCCATTTGATGGATTTTTCTGCATGTGCACTTTTGTTAACCGAACACTGTGTGATGTCAGCAGGAACTGTAGAAAAACCTGGTGCGGACAGGAAGCTGTGGGAT
Organism: Gavialis gangeticus; assembly: GCF_001723915.1. NCBI lineage: Eukaryota > Metazoa > Chordata > Crocodylia > Gavialidae > Gavialis > Gavialis gangeticus. The sequence continues at coordinate 7,658,620 of NW_017728996.1, read as the reverse complement.
AGCAGCTTTCAGGGAGCCAGGCAGGCATTTGGGAAATAAAACAATCCTCTGTACGGGCAAAGGAGATGCACATGTCATAGGTAAAGTTCAGATGAGGATTCAGATTCCTCCACAGGAATGGCCAAACCCAGCCCTGGGATGTGAATGCTTGGATCCAGGGGAAGGTTTGGCAACATCTCTAATAGACACAGATGCTTGCAAGGCATTTGTCACTGCACCGTGCTAAGTGTGACACCTGTCGAGTGAAAGCGCTGATGAAAAGCACCAGGACACCCATGTCTGCTACAGCTAAAATGACAGGCTGTGCTCATATTTACTGTATATTTTTATATAATACTGAGTCTTTTACTGAACAGATGTCTGATGTGATACTGAAACCCCAGCAACAGGAAATCCTAACAGAATCCCCCTGAATCTGTTAGGAGACGGGGGAGCTAAAACTTTTTTTTACAAGCCACAGATAAATACTGTATGTGCTGTACTAACAGAACTTACCATTTTGTACCATGTGTAAATACATATAACTTAAGTGAAATCTCTTAAAACACACAGCGGTTGTTGCTCAAAAGTGTTGAGTTTTATTTTTCTGATAGATTCAGTTGCTTCTAGAAGTGGTGAGTCCACATGCACCCTTAGTTCAACTGGTCTTTTGTGTATCTGGAGAAAGGAAGCATCATGATTTCTCCTGAACGCTGAATGAATTCCGCAGGTTTCCCATGCTATTCCCATTTTGATCACGAGTCTGCTCAGCCTAATGGAAGGGGCAGGTCATTCAGTAACTGCCTTCTCTCGTGATTTTTTTTGCATCTCTCGGAGACATTTAGTGCTCGCCCCTGTCAGAGTTGGGATGCCAAAGGCTTTTGCTCTGAGCTAGTCTGGCAGTTCCTACCAACGTGGCCCCTTTCCCACCACCCCCACTTCTAACTCACTCTTAAAAGCCCTAGTTGCACTGAGGTTGCTTTCTGGTGCACAAACCCCATGCGTCTGTTGGGATGGATGTGATGCTTAGAGTATGTCTACATGCCTCTGCCATGATTGCAAAACAGGCCACACCTGCTTGCTTCTGTGCTGAAGCACCACATGCTGCAGAAATGCCACGTGGCTGATGTGAGAGGGGGGCCAGGTACTGTCCAGCACTGCTTTCAGGTGCGTGCTGGGGGCTTCAAATCTGAGAGCATGTGCCAAGAAGTAGCTGCCTGACATTTTTCAACAAGCAATGCGCGTGGAGCAGAGTGATGGGGCAGGGTTCCTCTGCAATGGTCTCAGCGTTGCAGGTGGCAGCCTAGACGTGCCCTTCACTTCAGGTTGGTGCTCCTGGCCACCAGTGCCACTGTTAAATAATCGTACCCAGAAGGCAGGTAAGATGCCAAAACCCCAATGTGAAGGCTTGCCAGAAAATCAGCTGCCCCAGCCAGCTGAAAGACAACACTGGCTTCTGCTTGTACAAGAATTTGGGGATGTGGCAATAATGCCCCCCTTCAACAGAATCACCATTTGCTATTAATGAGAAGGAAGAACAAGGGAAGGGAACAAAGGACTGTGGCATTGTTCCCAGAGCAGCTTGTGCAAGCAATCTCATCTGAGCTAGATCAGGAGCTAACCATGAGCCAGGAGTGAGAAAGGAGTGGTTCGGTTTTCTGGGAACGGTCCCGTCCCCCACCCCACAAGCAGCCTGTTGCATCTAGCGAGAGCTGTTCTTCACTGCCTTGCGGGGATGACAAAGGAAGACCCCAGATTCACCCCACCAAAGGGTGAGCTAGGCACTGGAAACGCTTGGGAGAGGTTTGAGGGAAAGAGAGGCCCTTTGGATCCCAGAGCGGAAGGGTGTGCACTGGGGGGAAGAGGGTGGGAGAGAGGAAAGCATGGGTGGACAACACTACGGACTAGCGTTGGAGCGCTGCAGACTGAGCCGCGGGCAGGATACGCTGCAGTGGCGGCCTGTGCAGAAGGGACGGGGGCCGTGGCTTGCTTCAGAGCTCTGCTCCCTTTTGGGATCCAAATGGTTTGCAGATGCTTCATCCACTTTTTAAAGAGGTTTAGATTGAGCTTGAATTAAAAGGTGATATTGTGGTTTATACAGAGGCCTGCGAGTCACAAGATGGGGGGGGTCTGTTCTTGCCTCTACGCTTCATGTGCCGTCTGATTTGGGTCCACTCTGAGGTTGTGAAGAGAGCCGACTGGCACTAGAGCTGGGCAACACACTTCTTTTCAATTCAGTCAAGGGGTTACGTTAGTCAGGTGCTGCAAAATCGTAGGGTCGTGTGTTTTTTCTCTGTATGACAGGCCAAAAGTTAAAAAAAAACCCCTTTCACTGAAAAATGCTTCTTGATGAGGACCCCCCCCCCACAATCAAATCTAGACAGGACTTGTCTTATACTTCATCACAAGATTTAGGAATCTCCAGCCGAGGCAGCCAAGCAGCCAATTCACAAATGTTCGCAGCCAGAGAAAGATCAGTCGGAGGATTGGTGGTGGTGCGGCACGTCCACACGCAACTCCCTAAGGCCAGTTTGCCACGGCCTGGTTGCAGATCTGCACTGGACGCTGGGTGAAACCACCTGCCCCATTGGAGGGAATGCTTTGGTGAACAGTGGCCAGCTACGGCAACACGGCCTCTGAACCGAAGTCTTCCTCAATGGTGGTTGCAGACAGCAGTGACTGCTCACCCGGGGGTGGGAGGGGAGGGCTTAGAAAAACCTGTGTTGTTCTGGGAAAGGAGGGTTACTTACTGGAAAAGGGGACAGAACAGTCATTAATGCCCAGAACCGGACTATTTCCAGTTTCTTTCACAATCCGGACCTATTTAGCACCTGTTTTGCAAAAAAAAAAAAAAAGGGGGGGGAAGGGAGACTGTTTTCTTTCAGTTAACTGGCTGGTTTTGAACTAACTAGTTTTCAGTTCTAAAAACAGAGATGCAAATTCAGGAGCTCGCAGCCCAAATGCCATGCCGGTGGCATATCAGAGAAGGTTTCCGCCAGCCTTTCGGGGTCCTGTGCAGCCCCATGGAAACCCCCAGGGCTCTGACAAGCTGCAAAGGGGCCATCGCAGCAGGGGCCAGCACTCAGTAGCCCTGTCCCCTTCTGTCCCAAGGGACAAAGCTGTCCTGAGAAGTTAGCAGCAGAGCCTGGGTTGCAGCAGCCGCCCATCCCAATAGCCCGAGTTCACTTTATACCAAATAGGTCGATGCCAGGAGCTCCCCACGCCACCCCCCAAGTCCCTGGTTACCATCGAGACCCCAGGTCTTGCAACACGTTCCCCACAAGAAGCCCCATCAGGGCCAAGAGGGCTTCGTGTAGGTGTGGGGTCGAAATACCCATGGCTCATGGCAACAGCAGAGCCTTATTAGACTTAATGAGAGAGATGCCTCTAAAGCACCTCCACGCTGCTCTCGAGGATGCTCCCACTCCACACAGGCCGAAAATGAGGCAGCGAAGCCACGCCAAGCACGGGCCCCGCTGTCACTGCTCTCCGTGATGGAGAGAGATTTTAAGAGCTATGACCGAGGGTGCCCCAACAGTGGCTTTGCCAGTTCCTTTCTAGGGCTGGAGCAGGGGCATGGGGCAGTGGTCCTTGGGGTAACCAGCATGCACTGCCCCGCTGTCACTCACATCTGTAAATTCAGCAGCCGGTAGCAAGTGATGGGGGCCAGGACAAGGGAGCAACTCATTTTTTGCTAGAGAAGCGGAGCGAGAATTTGCAGAGAGCCACCTGGCCCGGCGCTGTTGGAGCACACTGCAGCTAAGTCATGCCCTGCAGACGAGCCGTGCAGCAAACCCCGGCGAGATGGCAGCTGAGCGCACACAACAACCGCGCGGCTCGGTCCTGGACGGCCTGTTCCCTTATAAGGATAGATGCATCGTCATGAGGAAATCAGCTCGCTTCTGCTGCCTGCAGAGGTCTCGGGCTGCAGGCTCGTCAGGGCTGAGCTGGGGGAAGTGAGCATGCACTGTAGCAAGCAGCTGATAGAAGCAGGTCAGCTGGGGGTTCAAACACCCCAGGGCCTCCCGCCAGCCACAGCCACCCTCTCCCCTGCCCACGGTCAGCCCCAGCATGTCAGAGATCCCTTCTGCTCCATAGCACCGAGCCAACAACACCTTTTGGGGTCCCGCGCAGCCCCCCGGAGACCCCCAGGGCTCGGACAAGCTGCAGAGGAGCCACCCCAGCAGGGCTGAGCAAGCCAGACTTCAGCGCCTACAACCTAGTGATTGAAAATACCATTAACTTAGTCCAGAATTGGCCATTTAGATGTTTAACAAAAAAATAGCGGTATTTCCAGGGAGGACAGAGCAGGATGCTGGCTAATGGCAGACTAGAGTGGGGCTGGGATTTTCCAGAAGGAAAGCTTGTCCTTGGGAATGGGTTTTGCAGGCGCGTCCAGGAAAGGGTTCGAGATGGACAGGGGCTTCCTGCACCAGCTTTCTGGGCAAGCCCAGGGTCTGTACCGAAAGCAAAGCTTGCTAGCAGGCCTCTCTTCTGGGAAATGTTGTCGTGTCTGACTAATGCACTTGCGGCCTCGTTATTGCAAAACCTGCCCCCCGTTCAGGATTTGGGGGGGCAGCTGCAACGGGACAGGAAAACTTCCTTTCGCCGGTTTCTAAAAGGACACTGCTCTGCGCTCCACCCCATGGCCAGCAAGTTCGCGCAGTAGTGACTGGCAAGCGGCAAGCGTGCAGGGATGGTTTGGAAGGGCCCCCAAATCCACATGCCTGGCTGAGCCCACACCCTCCTGGGACCGGCCAGAGAAATGGTGACTTCTTCCTGCTTCCAGCTCATTCAGAAACCCTGCCAGGGCCAGCATGCCATCTTGTCCCTTCTGCTTCCATGCTCAGAGACCCAGCGAAGCATCACATCAAGAAGTAAGCAGACTACATAGAAACAAAGAGGCAGTCAAGGCCAGTTGGCACATCATGCTCAAGCAGGGATTGGGGCTGTGATCCCTCCTCTGCCAGCGGCAAACAGGGGCTGATGCCAACCCAGGAGAAGTCTGCAAGCAGGCAGGCGAGACCATCCGATAGCAAGGCCCTAGCTGTAGCTGGCACACAGGAGACTGGTCCAGGCATGAGAGCCCCAGGCCGCTTCGGGCTGGAGTGGTGCAAAATTTCAGGGTAGGTTTTATGCAGCCCTGTTTCTTCAACCCTGGACTGGCCTGATGTCAGAGCTGGAGGGAGAGACAAGCACTGTGACGGAAAGGTTAGAGAAACAGAGGTATTTAATTAGCACGTGGCCCCGTGATGATCACACGTCACAACACTGGATTCATTTTGGTCTTGCCTATTTAGTCCTTGCGTTGTCAGCACCACGACCTGCTCCACACCAGCTGCCACTCCTCTCAGTGGTGTGACTACCAAGACGGATGACACAGCCAGGGCCAAGAGCCTTCATCCAGAGCTTGCTGGGAAGTTATACTGGCCACGTCCACGGGCCAAGATGGGGTCAGTGCTCTTCCAGCCTGGCACCAGGGTGGGCTTCTCTAGACTGTCTAGTAACAGGAAAAGTGGTAAACACCGCCCGTTTCCCCGGGCCACACAGGCACTGCAGGGTTATTAGTGGTACTGTGGCAATGCGGCAGAGACTCCAGCTTCATGGGTGGCTCTTGTCCTCTGCACACAAATTAAGGGGCTGTCTTTGCTCCGAAGGAATTTCTATCTAAGCCAGGGGTGGGCAAAATGCGGCCTGCAGGCTAGATGTGGCCCACCAGGCCATTCTATCTGGCCCCCTAAGAAATTTAGAAAATTAATATTTATCTGCCCCTGGCTGCCTGTCATGCTTGCCAAAACTCAGTAAGCAGCCCTCCATCTAAAATAATTGCCCGCCCCTGATCTAAACAGACAAAGGGAAGGCAGTGTTACTACCCCCATGCTGTGCATCAGGTGGGAAAGGGCTGCAAAAATCCTCAGCAGCTATATGTAGCCATATAGCAAAATCACTCAAGAAACCTGGGGCGAGTTCGCGATTGCACCTGGACCTTCTGAGCTGATATCCAGCATCTTGGGTTAGCCAGGCTTCCCTACGGGGGTGACAGGGTTTGGACGGGAGGCTGGATACAAACAGACTAGCGATAACAACAGCGGACGCTTCTTCTTCTGCAATACTCTAACTCACTTTGCAGGGGACTTAGGCTGTAGTAGGTGCTGCGTAGACATCATGGAGGAGCTACCTGCCCCATGATGAGGCTTTTAACACGGCCCAGAGGAAGCAGGACTTCCTTCCCTCCCCATGCAGAGGGTGAAGAGCAGCCCAGAGAATTCAGTGGCCGGATTTTCGTCATTGCCTTCAGGGGAATTTGCCTGTTGCCCAGCAGGGCTGACCACCAGGCCATTAGGGACTTGCCCAAGACCACTGCAAGAATCAGTGTCAGAGGCTGCGTGAATATGCAGCAGCTCCTGGCTCTCGGTCCATCACTCAGGCCATTCTGCCACAAGCTGCCGCAGCACCGGTGAAGTCCCTGAAAAAGGGACTGCTCTAAGTCCTTGCTTGCAGCACAGCCACAGAGATCTCACTGATTTCCTGCGATGGTTGTTATTTAAGCAAATTTCCTTTCTCCTTGGTCTTTCTCGGTCTCGCACAGAAAAAACCCGCTCACTCCCATAACTGGAAATGCAGCCCTTAGGGCCAAGGGGCAGCAGGCCTCTGAAAAGAGGAGGAACATTACAGGCATGTAGAGGTTGTCACGGCCCTTTCCCTTTTTGCATGCTCACTGCTCAAATGCACGAAGCAACGGGGCTGCATCCCATGTGTGGGTGGGACGTTGTGGGCAGATCTTAGCACCAAGAAAAACTGTGGCAAGGAGGGGGATCTGTTTGTTCGTATGTAGAGGATGGTGCATGGGTATGTGGGTAAGCCCTGCTGAAAGCCCAAGGGACCTTGTGGTGGAAACCACATGGTAAGCATGTGACAGCTTCCGCTTCCTGCGCTCGCAATTACCTAGCAGCTCTGGCCTCTTGGTGCTTGGGGAAAGACTTGACTTTTTCTGGTTCTGGGCTTCTTTCTTTTTTTAAATGATCTGCTGAGACCGACTAAAATACGAATCGCCTCATCTACAGCAGTTCTCAACCCAGGCATCTCGCTGCAGCATCTGAGCATCTTCCGACTGCTGCTGAAGCAACGTGACGGCTGGCGGCTCGTGTGCAGTTTGCTCTCTCCTCTTGATCTGCACAGCGCTGGGCGGATTGAAACCAGAGAAGGGCCAGGCCCAAGTGCTTTCCTGTCACAGACTAAGTCAAGTTTATGCCCAATTAAATGCAAACCACCTCTCTGTTGTGGGAAATATTTTCCACTTTTACTTGCTGTGCCAAACCTCAGAAAACCCCAGGAAAGCAGCAGCCCTTAGAGGGGCTGTGTCTGCAGAGGCTTCGGCAGCAATTTCTTTAAAAGGAAAGCAGTGCAAAAAAAAAAAA
>NW_017728996.1:7640950-7651188 GCF_001723915.1 Gavialis gangeticus | reverse complement strand
ATATATATATATGGCTGTGGCTGAAATGCAGCACCAGCAGTTTTCATTGCAAATCATCCCGCTCCAGATGCTGGACTCTGCTCCCCTACCCCCGGGCTCCGATTTCAAGCCCATGGCATTGCTCGCGAAGGCTGGGACACAAGCTCTTCTGTGCACTTGTGTGTCCAGAGGCAAAGGCAGATGCTGCGGGCCCTGGAAATAAACCGCGAGCCAGAAATGAAATAGGGTTTTTAAAACTGAAAGCTTGCTCAAAAAATTTTTTTTTTCCAACTATGTGAGTTGGTTTAATAAAAGAGATCAGATTCACCCAAAGAACCCTTGTCTGCCGTACTTCCAATGTCGCATTTACGCCGCCCTCATAGTGTTGTCCTTCTCCCCTTACCCCCTTGTTAAACTGCTGAATGGGTCAGAAACACATTGGCTGGAAGTACCATGTCTCCACTCACATGATTTCACTTTGCTCCTATTAGATGCCGCGCTCCCACGCTCCAAATCTAACACCACGTCTCCTGCTTTGCTACACAATTACCAAAACCTTTCATTGACTTCCTCACCTGGAGACTCAGTAATATTAGCTACACTGAGTTGCACTTCTCTTGCATGCTGGGTGTTTTTTCCCCCTGAAAATGCCAGTCATCCTATTGTAAGTGCTGGTTACAAGCCTGAGAGGCAGACTATTAATTCCATTTTAAGGTATCCAAGTTTAAGGTATCCACATGGAAGATATTGAATTTTAGCCTTTTAATCAGATTTCCCCCAAGCAGGAAGCAACTGTGACCACCTGAAACCTGAGCCCCTGCTTCTGCCTTGGTTCAAGGTCATTTGCATCACCACTGATCCTCGCGGGAGATGAGAGCCTCCGCACCAGCTATGAACTGCCTGCCCAAAGGAGCTTTCCATCTACTGACTCCTCGGGGAAATCCTACGAAATATGAACTTTCATTTCTACCCAGGAGAACTTTTACAATCTTTTCTCCAGTGCCTGATGAAGGGGGTTTGTGCCTGAAAGCTTGCAATTAAAGAATTTTTTTGCAAAAATCTTGTTGATCGAATAAAAGAGATGATCTTTACTACAAGTCCTGATTGCCAGTTCCATTTTAAAGCACATGGGGGGCAAAAAAACCCAAAAACGAGACACTAAGTTGCTTGAAGAAATAAGTGTCACACTTGAGGGTCGCCCCACTAGGCCCTGCCCATGTCAAGTCAGTTTAACTGAGCTGGTGTTGAGGTGAAGGTAGAAGCCCAGGTATCCCCCGAGGCATTGCCCAGTAGTTTGGCATCATCAGATCCAGGTGGCACTTGAACAATTTGGCTTATATTCCTTAAAAGCTTCAGATTGTTTAACTGACCAGAGTTTTTGAGCTTTTTTTTTTTAAAAAAGCATGTAGCCTGCAAGACTGCAACGCAAGCTGAGGCCAGGATCGCTGCGCTGACCTGATGCTCATTGAGAGGTCAGCCACCGAGTCCACAAACAACTGCAGGTGGTGGCCGAGGCAGAGGGCCTGAGCTGAGCATCCTTTATCCTGGAAAGGTCAGCACAGCACGCACGTCCGTGGACTGGTGCAGATTGCCGCCAGCAGAAGAGCGTAGTGGGATGATTGTTTTTCCTCCGCAACAGCAGTTCTAGCTTTCCTCAAGGGCCACATTTTATTGGGCAATTTATTTATTTTTTTCTAATCCGTTCTTAACGATAATGAGTTCAACTCTCCGCCAGGGGAAATTACACTGTGTTGGGACACGGATCCATTTGTATCTTTTAACTGTTCATGGTCGAAAACAATTAGGGGAAATGACCATCGTGATTACATTCAAATGACCCAGTAAACCCAAAGTACCACAACAGTCTTTTTTTTTGTTGTGGGGGGGATCTCCGGGAGCAAGCCTTCATTTCCAAAAGTAGGCATGTAGGAACATGAGCACCCACTAAACTTTCAATGGGATTTAAATGCTTAAGTGCTTAAAATAGGTTTGAAAACAGGACTTTGGCACTTAGGAAGTCATTTCCCTCTTTCATATTCTGCACCAAACACACGTAGTGAACTCAGGTGTCATTTCCCAGGTCAGATGCGTCTCTGTTGAACTGCTGCAAGACATCAGCATCTTGCCAAGCAAGGCCTACGTATCGTGGTTGGCTCGTCTAGTTCAAAGCTCAGAAGTCCCGAATCCGAGCTGAAATCTCCGCTGTTGCAGGACTGCTTTACAGAACAGCTTCATTTCTGCGCCTTGTTCTAGCACAGCGGTGGGCAAAATGTGGCCTGGGGGCCAGATGCAGCCTGCCAGGCCACTGTATCCAGCCCGCGGGGCCCCTAAAAAATTCAGAAAATTAGTATTCATCTGCCCCTGGCTGCCTGTCATGCGGCCCTTGATGGCTTGCCAAAACTCAGTAAGTGGCCCTCTGCCCAAAATAACTGCCCGCCCCTGCTCTAGTGTCAGAAGAGCATGCCTGATTAAGTGAACAGAGACTGGGTTTTGCAGCAGGCATCTCACCTGAAGCCCCTGGTAAAATGGCTGAGAGGCACTCGGGGCATCTGAATTGGGGTGGGAAGGACTGCAGGTATACCAGCCACAGAGATCAAGGGTCTTTTCAAAATCTGGGAGACTTCCTGGCAAACAAAAATCCTCCCTTTCAGAAGAGCTTCACCACTGGCTCCAACACCTTCCACTTATCTGCAGTGTCACTTGTTTCAGGTTTCATAATCAGCATCTTCCTCTTGCCTCACTGCTCAGAAACATCCCTCGTGGTGGATGGCTATTTCTGCAGTTCCATAAGAAACCCGTATATTAAATGTCCGCTGGCAAGAGCAGTGAGGTGCTTGGCTCTACATCTGCTTTTCCATTCTGGGCACAGGGATTATTCATGTACCCTAGGGCTGTGCATCGCCTTCACAGGGCTCTGCTGCAGACGGCGGGAGAGGAAGCAAAGATGCACCCAGCCAGCCCTTGTAAGCAGACATCAAATGCAGTGCACAACTAGCTTGTGCCTCCCTATAGGCCAGGGAATCTTTCTACTCCTGCTGAATGCTTTTGACCCCAGCTGACTTCCTGGCCCTGGGCAGGGGGCTGGACTTGATGATCTTCAAGGCCCCTTCCAGCCCTAATGTCTACGAAATCTATGTCTACGAAACTCTGCCATCACCCAACCGCAGCAGAATGAACTAGGCCACGGAGGCATGTTACAAAAGTCATCCTTAGCCCTAGTCCCTCTGCTACCTAAAAGGCCTCACTGGAAAGCAAGATTAGCCTCACTATTCCCTTACTGTATCGATATGCTCGCACCATTCAAGCTCCTCAGTCTACAGGAGTAAGTCATGGCACGATGGCCGCTAGTAGCCATAACATGCTCACCCAAGAGCATCCCATCCTCCACCCTTCTCTGCTACTTCCCTCCCCCAGGCATGAGTCTTTACTGGCTCCTAATCTACAATGCATACCATAGTGGACATCTGTGCACATCAGTTGATGGCTTAAAGCTCAGGGTATGAGCTTGAAGCTCATACTGCACTCCCCCGGTATCATTTATACCCCCTGAGCCACATAATTTGGTGACATTTGCATTAGAGTAGCTCTTAGAGGCTCCAAGCACTGAACAAGAGGCATCTGCTGCTCAACCGGCTTCATAGATTTCATAGATTTCTAGAGTCGAAAGGGACCTGGTAGATCATCAGGTCCGGCCCGCTGCTCCAGGCAGGAAAGAGTGCTGGGGTTAAGTAAGCCCAACCAGATGCCTGTTTAATCTCTTCTTGAACACCTCCAAGGTAGCAGAAAGCATCACCTCCCTTGGAAGCCCATTCCATATTTTGGAACGGGCTTGCAAGGGAGCCTTATTGCCTTTAAAGTGCAAAGCAGACAAAGGGTAGGAGAGATCACCTCAATGAAGTGACTTTCCATGCTCCCATATGTATCCAGGCTCTTCCTTTTTCCAGCTCTGTACCCAACGAAGATGTACCTTGCAAGAGGAAGGTGAACAGAACTAATTCAGTCAGGTCTAAATCTAAAGAAAGCAGGGGCAGGCAGATATACAGCCTCCTTTCAGGTTCTGACCCCCACTGCAAGAAAGTTCAAAGAGATGGAGATCTTGGAAAAAATCATCAAAGAAACCGTCAAGAACAGGCAACTTTCTGAGAGAGAGCCAGCATGGCTCCATTGCGGGTAGGTCTTCCCTGACCAACCTCATTTTTTTTTATGACCAGGTGGATGCATCACTTGGACAAAGGAGAAAAGGTTGATGTCATATATTTAGATTTCAAAAAAGCCTTTTACTTGGTCTCCCACAACATGCTCATGGTAAAATTGGGGAACTGCGGCCTCGACAACCTTATGGTCTGATGGCTGGGGAACTGGCTCCATGGTCGGACCCAGAGAGCGATAGTTGATGGAACCGAGTCAACGTGGTGCTTGGTGACCAGTGGTGTCCCCCAGGGCTCAGTACTCGGACCAGTACTCTTTAATATATTCATAAATTACCTGGATTCGGCTGTCAGAAGTGAAATGACTAAGTTCGCAGACAACACCGAATTATGGGGGAGTGCGGTCACGCTAGAGGATAGGCTGGCAATTCAGGCCGACCTGGATAGTTGCAAGGTGGACAGATCAAAACCTGATGACATTCAACACATAGAAATGCAAGGTGCTGCACCTTGGGAGAAAAACCCCACATCATACTTATAGGCTCAGCAGTGCTACACTCACTAGCACCACAACCAAAAGAGACTTGGGGGTTATGATTGACCACAAGATGAACGTGCGCCACCAATGCGATGCCGCAGCTGGCAAAGCAAATAAAACTCTGACTTGCATCTACTGATGCATCTCGAGCAAGACCCAAGAAATCATCCTCCCACTGTACTCAGCCTTGCGGAGGCCGCAGCTGGAGCACTGCATCCAATTCTGGGCTCCACAGTTTAGGAAGGACGTGGAGAGGCTTGAGGGAGTCCAGGGGAGAGCCACGCGCATGGTCAGAGGCCAAGAACAGGCCTGATGAGGACAGGCTGAGAGGCTTGGGACTCTTCAGCCTGGAGAAGCGCAGGCTCAGGGGCGACCTGGTGGCTGCCTATAAGTACATCAGGGTGCCCCAAGGGAAGACAAGGTCTAAGGATCACAAACTGCTGGAAGACCATTTTAGACTGGACATACGGAAAAACTTCTTTACCGTCCGTGTCTCCAGAGTCTGGAGGAGACTCCCTGCAGAAGTGGTGCAAGCGCCTACTCTGGTTACCTGTAAGAAACGCTTGGATGCTCATCTTGCTGGGGTGATCTGACCCCTGCTGACTTTCCTGCCCTTTGGGCGGGGGGCTGGACCCAATGATCTCGCAAGGTCCCTTCCAGCCCTGATGTCTATGAAATCTATGTGTAGGCCATGCCTGCCCATGTTAAGCTCAGCTAGTTTCAGTGCAGTTTCAGGCAGCTCACTGAAGAACCAAGCTTTCAGCTCGCCGTTCCACCCAATGCCGAACTGCTCATGGACCAGTCTCAGCTTCTGCAGAGCTTCTGCATCTCATAGTGGAGACTACTCAGTTTTCTGCTGAATCCCATAAATGCTCCAAGCTCTAAAGTACCAACTGCAGCTAGGACAAAATAAGAGAAGTCACAGCAAAGGAGGAAGTGGGTCTTGGTTGGAGAAGCTGGTTTCTGCAAATGCATTTCCTCCAGCAGCTCTACAAGACCTGTGTCCCAAGACAGGCTCCCAGACGCCAGACCCCTACGTATAAACAAGAGCCCAGGTTCGAACCAAGAGACGGTCACGAGAGTCTGCACTTGGACCGTGCAAGCTTTTGAAATGACTCCGGATTTACCCTGCTGTATGAGATCCCAGGATCCAGCTCAGGGCTCCTCATGAGTGAAAACGCAGCGAGTGTGTGCACACATGCATGTTACACAATTCAAAGGTTTCACTGGCCTCAAAGTGACCCCTTAACAGAACCACCCCCCATCAGTGGAGTCACTCCTACTTGGAAACAGTGAATCAGACCCAAAACGTTTCCTATGCAATCTAAAGGGAGCAGGAGGGGAACTCCAGTTCAGATCAACACAGCTCTGCAGCCCGGCTTGCCCTTGTCCATGCTACCAGTTGAGCCAACTGCTGACAAGGTGCTATTGCCCAGCGTCAACAAGGCCGTAGGTCAGAGCGAGGCAAGGAGGATGGAAGCGGCATGACCCAGCTGCTGCTGTCCCATGCTGCAGGCTCCCCAGGCTCACCTGCACGTGCTCTTGCAGAGGAGAACCAATGGGCCATGATTTACTCGGTGCATGGCAGGTCTCGCACGCATAAGGCAGCTCCTCAGCTGCTAACCCCTGCATTATGGCCCATAGAGCCCTTGTACTGTGGCCACATGGGCACGCTGGACAGGACAGACCGGGCTTCATCAGCACAGTATGGCAAAGAGGAACTGAGAGGAAAGTGAAAACTCCACTATTAACCCATACAGAGAACTGTTCATTTTTCCATTATGACTCCTCTAACCACAAGGGTAGATGCTACAGGGAATCTCGAACTCACATGAAGCAGCCAGGCAGAAGCACCCGCTACATCCGATGCATTAACATTGGGCATCAATGTAGATACGGAGCCAACAATGACTTATGCTGCTGTGCCTCACAGACACGGGGAATTTTGTTGGCTCGGCCAAGCTAAAACCCCAGGGTCTTCTCCTGCTTGTGAAGTAGGGACCTGCACTTCTCTGGAAACCTTCCATCTGCACAAGCTGTTCGCAGTCGAGCGATGAGCCTCTCGGATCCTACTCTTCACATTACCTAGACAGCTCTGTCCCCTGGATCTTTCTGGGGTTAAATATTTCTCATGAGGAAAAAAAAAATCATACAATTAAGTTCATAAAAGAGTTCACATGCCCTAGTAGGGTAAACCCCACATCACCCCAACCCACTCCTCACTCCAAGGATGAGGAGCACAAAAGGACAGTAATATCCTGGGCACGTCTATGCATACATTTAATGCGCCTGAATTTACTGCACAGTAAATTCAGACACATTAAGCTGTGCCCAGGCCCACGTCTACACATGCACCAGCATCAGGAGCAAATCTGACCTGGATGGGAGCAGTCAGGTCTAGGGCTACTCCTGCCTTGCTCTGCCCCCCTGCAGCAGCCAGGGGACGGACGCTCCAGGCTCCAGCCACGGCTGCCCGGGTGCCAGTGCCAGACTTTAAAACGGGGGTGGGCAAAATGTGGCCTGGGGGCCCCTATCCGGCCTGCGGAGCCCCTAAAAAATTTAGAAAATTAATATTTATCCATCCCTGGCTGCCTGTCATAGCCCTTGATGACTTCCCAAAACTCAGTAAGTGGCCTCCGCCCAAAATAATTGCCCACCCCTGCTTTAAAAGGATGCCCCGCACCTTGGTCCCTGGCCGCGTGCTTCCCTGGCTCTGAGCAGTCTGAAGCCTGCTGGCACAGCCCTCCAGGGCACTGTCTTGAGAGCCTGTGTACAGCGCACCATGGATGCTACTTGCCCTCTCCCTGGCAGTGATGATCAATGCCACGGGCTTCTGCTTACCTCCATGCTAGCCACACTCCACACCCACACTGACTGCCGCATGGCCCTAGTGCACCTTGCCCCCACCTATCCCACAGCCACCCCAAGCCATTGGCTACTTGCCCGTGGGCCATGTCCCAGACCCCAGCAGTAGATTAATCTAATGCGCAGTAAGGAACACATGTAGACGTGCCCCCTGTGTCTCACGCTGGGGACTTGGCTGCCTGGCAGATCTAGGTGTGGGTGCAGATTCCAACACAATAAGCTTAGATGCTCTTTTATACCCACTGCTTATGCTAGGCAAGGGCCTTGTCTCAGCAACCACTTGCCAACTATACAGAAAGCCTACAGTCCACTAGGATGCCCAGGGACAGGTCTGCTTTTCAGTGCAACCACCTCTGGACTCGCTGACGCAATGGAAGATCCAGCCATGCAGATGGACCAGAGCTGTGGGTTTAACCTGCCAACGTATAGCAAGGTGCCTCTCTGCATAAAAGAGACCCAGCAGACTGGCTTCTGCCTGGAACAGGCATGACAATTTAGCTGAAATGCCCATCAGATGCAGAAAAACAAGTGGCCCATTACTAAGTTATAGGCTGTTAATGTGGACACCAATGAAAAACTGCATGGCTCTGGTGCTATTTGCCTTTAACCCAGGCAGTCTCCGTTTAACTAAATATTTGAGTTCAAAATTGGGCCTGTATTATTACTGGCACGGCCCGCAAGTGACAAGGGGTTCTCTAACAAGTCATTCCTCTGTGGCCATCTTACGAGAGGATGAATGCATTCTTTGAGGTGCCTCCTGGATCTCCTCATAGGCTCCCAGCGTGGTTTTGCAAAGGCCCTTCAAGGTTTCTGAAGGCCCAGTGTGATTACTGGTTAGATGTTCCAGGGATGATATCTGTGTGTGGTGCTGCGAGCCCCCTCCAGGTTTTCCATTCCCCAAAACAGAGTGGTTATCAAAGAAAATGCCCAAAATAGCCAGGCCTCTAGAGCAGCTCCAGAAGTGCCCCAGGTATGAAGAAGCCAAGTTCTTGGCCTGTGGTGAGGCTGGAGTGCAACCTGCAGCCTTAGCACCCTAATGTTGACCCCTGCAACTTTTCTGGAAAACAGTGGTATCTGTTTTTTATTTAGCCTCTTCCCATGCCTATGTCTGAGTTACACTAAGCCATCAGCCTGTATACACAATTCCCAGGAAGTCAATGGGAAGAATATACCACAATGGCCTGACATGGCCCCAAGTGGTGGGCTTAGACCCTGAGAATAATGCCCAGGTAGATCACACACCAATAATTTCAACCGTTGTAGCCCAGGAATGACATACAGCCCTGTATAATCAGGGCGTGGTTTGGCAAGAAGAGGGACAGCTGTCACAGTATCTTTAGCTTCTTGGCTAGGGACAGACATTACACATAAACCAGTTCAAGTGATCAGAAACTGGTTTAAAACTGTAACAGAACATAAACTTAGTGCACATAAACCAGTTTCAGCCATTTTTGAACTGGTTTAAGATAAGCCTGGTTGAATGTAGTATCAGACTTAACTGATTTGGGTCAAATCGGTTTATGCAATGTCTGTCCCAGACCCCTTCTGGGTTTAACTTAAACCAGAGTCCCCCAGAATCCCAGATGCTTTGCAGCCCTGGGCTGGGATGGACTCTCTGCTCCAGAGAACAGGGCTGGCCATACCCCTCTGCTCCCTGGCTGGAGCTCCAATGGAGACTGCAGGCACAGTAGGGTCTGCTGGGCTTCTCCCGACCTCACCCCCCCCACACCACTCACTGCTCAAGCAGGGATTCCTCCCTCCCTCCCATAGAATGGACCCCATCGCCAGATCCTAGCCAGTGTGTGATATGCTACCTAAGGCTGGGTGTGCACACATGGCATTTGTGTGCAAGTCCAATATCACTGGGCAGGACAAAAGCAGACAGGACAGTGTGCGCTTAGGGCTTTTTGGAGCTAATCAATAGGTAGCTGGTAATGTCTCTCCATTCCTTCCTTGCAAAAAGCTGCAGAAGAACTTGAACTAAATGATAGATTTGTTTTGTTGATGGGCTGCTAAATGCTGGGTTATCAGGCCCCTGCTGGCTCCCTAGCCTGTCAGGTTTGCAGACAGTATGAAGAATCATGGAAAGGGAGATTGAAAAGCTCAGTATCAAATTGACAGATGCATGCACTGCACGCCCCCGCCCAGCCTTTGCCTCAGTGCTAGCCAGGGGCTAAGGTCTGGCTCCTGCCTCTGGAACAGTGAGCAAGGAAAATCCTAGGACTGTGCAGGCAGGATGGGGGCTTAAACCCCTCCCTAATCAGAGCATCCTGCTGGGCCTGGGCACACATCCCTCAGCTCAGCCCGTGGGAGGGAAGGGAGGGCTACTCTAGTGCCCCCCAGCTTCTAGCCTGAGCCACTGCTGGCATGTGCCTGCATTTCCTCCGTGCAGAGGGAATATCTGTGAACTTGCAAACCGGTTCAACATAGTCTGCAGACTAGATTAACCTGCAAAGATTGAATCAATGCAGGCTCAGATTTTTTGAAAATCTGTCCCCAGCCCTTGAGAGCTGCACAATGCACTAGGCAAGACAACTTCCCAGAGATGACCCGACTGTGATAGAAGCCGGACTCGAGGGGATCGCCTTCAGACCTCAGGTTGGGGAGGACCGGGTTAGAGACCTTCTGGAGGGGCTGGACGCGTTCAAGTCAGCGGGTCCGGATGCTCTCCACCCCAGGGTGTTGAGGGAGCTAGCTGGGGTTATTGC
>NW_017728996.1:7634342-7640428 GCF_001723915.1 Gavialis gangeticus | reverse complement strand
TTTTTGTTGTTCTCCCGCCCTGGTGGGGGGTTGGGCTAGAAGATCTACTAGGTCCCTTCCGACCCTTAATCTATGAAACTATGAAACTATGAATCTGTCTGCTGTGTTCTCATAGCACAACTGAAGTTATCCCTGCTGCTGTGCTGTAGCAGTCCAGGACAATTAGTCTCCTGTTGTGTCCCCAGCAATGGGGAGGAAGGGCCTTCCTCTAAATTTCCTATCCCCAGCATGATAATAAACTTCTGGATCTGATTTTCTAAACTGGGAAGTGAGCAATTGCCAAGGCACAGTGCAATATCATGGCTCATTTGTGTGCAACATTACATGGGTAATCGTGCATCAAATGGGCTGAGTTTACTTGCACATACAATGGTATGAACAGGTAAATAAAGGATGACATTGTGGTTTTAAGCTGGCGTGGGCAACATACATCCCGGGGGCCATTCTATCCACCCCATGGGGCCCCTAAAAAATTTAGAAAATTAATATTTATTTGCTCCTAGCTGCCTGTCAAAGATGACAGGACCCAGGGGCAGTAGGGCCCAGAGGAAACTGGTGGCAGGACCCAGCAGCAAGGCCTGCCTGGCCCTGCCCCCCACCCCAACCAGAAAACTCTGCCTAGCAAAGGCTTCTGGCCTGGGCCACAGGGCTGTTCCTGCTTCCCTGTGCCAGAGAGGGAAATGTGGCTCTCAACAGCTTGCCAAAACTCGGTAAGCGGCCCTCTGCCCAAAATGATTGCCCACCCCTGTTTTAAGCAGTGCAATTCCTGATCTTTGAATGCTTGAGGTTACCCATTATACCAACATGAAGGGGTCATCAATTATTCATACAATGTGGGAGGAGCTCTTACAGAAAGGAGTGAGAATCTGTCTCCAAGCGAGAGTCTGCAGATGGAGCCGAGGTACAGAGAGAGATGCAGTGACTTGTGCAAGATCACACAGAACCTTGGTGGCACAGCTGAGAACTAAAAACCACTCTTTCACCATCCCATGTGGGCTTTAGCCACACATTCAGCCTCTATGTCCAGGAGAGAGGGAGCAGAGATCAGCTGTGAAGCTCACATCTGTGTTTTCAGGAGATCTGATCTATCCGAACTGCTGCGAGACAGTTGCTTGGACACCCATGTGCTGATCTCGATCTTCGTAAGGTCTCAGGCACACGTGGAATCACAAGTGGTAGTGTCCATGCCACATACTGCAGCGTGTGTGGAAGCCAGGGGGATCCTGCCCCAGGAGAGCTACACAGCACTTTTCCTTTCAGCAGGAAAGGGGTGAACAGAATTAGAGCTACCATACTTCCAGTTCCAAAAACAGCAGACACCTGCTGCATGGGGCAAGGAGGGGGTATACAATTGTGGGGGGCAGTGATATGCCAGTGCCCTGTCCCTGCCCATTCTGTTGCCCCTCACTCCCAACCCACAGTACCCTGTCCCCCGGACCATGCTGATGCCCCTCACTTCCAACCCACAGCCCCCTGGTGCTACCAGTGCCCCACACTCTTGACCCCCGCCCCCTGGTGCCCCTCACTCCCAAGCCACATCCCCCTGCTCCCTCCAGGGTCTCCCAGCTACACCGCCCCTGCGAGCAAGGCCACTTACCCCAGTGCTGCTAGCTGGGCCCCACAGTTCCCTGCTGGAGAAACAAGCCCATCTCCCCCTCCCCCCATCCTCAGTGCCTGAACAGCTTCCCCTAGCACTGGAAGAGACCCCTCCTCCATCCCCTATACACACTCCTGCCACACACTACACATGCATGCTCCCCCACACCCCGCCCCCTGGACAGTACCCCCAGACCTGGCCCTCCACCCCCTGCCCCCTATAGACTTACCTGCATCCAGCTGCTGGGTCTACTCCCACCACCCCGCCTGACTGCATGCTGGTCACATGCCTGTGCACCTTGCTTTCAGATCATCCTCCCCTTGCTCCCCCCAGCCCAAAGCAGCTCCTTGCTGGGGCAAACCAGGAAAAACTTCAAAGCTGAGCTGACCCAAACTCCAGACATTTGATCATATTTAAGAAAAAAACAAAACGAAAAACGAAAAAACCTGCCTGGACAGAGAGATCAGAGGATCCAAAGACAGGACATGTCCAGGAAAACCTGGACATATGGTAACCCTAAACAGGATGGCCTTTTGGCCCAAGCAAGGAGCCAACACTCAGGCTTGCTCCCAGCAAGGGAGGGAATACAAGATATCCTCAGGTGTGTTCTCTGGTGTTAAACTGTTGATTCATGCCTGCAAAACCCTTCTTCCCTAAGCAAACAGCAAGCAGGTGGCTTCCTGGCTAACTCTATCCTAGTCTGTCTCTGTCCTGCCCTACCCTACCCTTCCTAGTCTGTCCCTACCCTACCCTACCCGTCCTGGCTAACCCTATCCTAGTCTGTCCTTCCTATCAGCTCTGTGTCCCTGGGAGGTCAGTCTGTGTGTCCTTTCAGGACCACTAAAACCTTCTCCTTCTCTTCCTCCAAGGGCTCCCTCTTGCATACACATAGCTCACCAAAGAATAAACACTTAAACTAGTGATCCTCATATTGGGGTACCGCAGCATCCTGGAGGGCCTTGAGATCCTTTTGAGGACACCACAGGGCACTGTCAATGTTAACACTGTTAGGGTGCAAACATAATCCACAAAATAAACCCAGAGATTTCAAACAGGAATCCACAGTATTAAAAGCATTTGGACCGCTTGTGGTCTTTGAGTTCTTTGCAACAGAAGAGCTGCTCTTTTTCTGTAGTCAAAAAGAGAATTGGCACTTGCCAAGGGGTGCCACAATTCTTAAAAGGTTCAGAACCACTGCCCTAATCCTTGCATTTGCAATCAGAAAAAAAATCCCTCAGCTTGCATAGTTTAGCTTCAAATCAGGTCTCAGGTAGCACCTTCTCCAGTTATCCCTCTGTAAAAGGGACTTAATCAGGCCCACACCAAACCTGAAAGGCAGGCATCTGGCATATCCCCCAGATTTATCCATGTCTGCAAACACTCAATAACACTTCCCAACTTAACTGCATTTCCAACTGCTGCTTTGTCCCCCAGATCTTGCAGACAGAGCTAGCAAGAGGGCCAGGACATCTAAACTGTACCCACAAATGACCACTGAATGCTGAGGCACAGGCACTAGGGTGGCCAAAGTTGCACATGAGAGTGGCAAGAATCAGTCTGAAGCCAGCAAACTCCACAGCCTGGCATCAGACCCTCCCTCCGTGGCTCCAGGACAGTTTTCTCAACAGCTACTCTGCTCAGCGTGGCTAACTTTGATTTTTACCTTATAACTTTTAAGCCTGCAGGTGCAAAGCATGGAACAGGTGAACAGTATCCCAAATTATGCATCCCCAGTAGTTATTTTCTGACACCAAAGTCAGGCCTAGAGAGGACAGTGGAATTACCTGCAGTCGGGGGTGCATCTGGGTGGGGGGTGCACTTTGATTCCTGGTCAACCCAAAAGTTTCGAGCCAACTGCCTAAAAGTGACAGCAGCATTTCTATTTAGGCAGAGAGGGAGTCCATGACTTCATGGCTCATTAGAATTTCCTCAATTCCTTCTAAACTTTTAATTCCACAGGAAACGACCCTCTTTCCTTTTAAATGGTCTGTAATGTTTCCACTACTCTAGTCATCCTTATTTGTGCAATGCTGTTGCCTGTTAAGTCCTAGGAATGTAGGTCCTATTTCATAGCTGTGCAGACTTTTTTTTATTTTTTTAACTCTAGCTAAAGCCATTAACTAAGTGTGAAAATTTCAATTCAGGCACCATTAGCTCAGGTGTGGAAAACACTTAGAAACAGTGTCCAGATGCTCAAGAAGGCCTGATTTTGTTTTATGAATCTAAAAGAAGAAGAAAAAAGTATATTTGACTATGACGCTAGAACTGAAGAAAACACATCTTTGGATTATTGTTACCTGGGTTCTTTTGGTTTTTATATATAGTAGCATATAGCTGTAACCCGGGTGGTACTCCAAGAGGTACCCCTCTCCAACTGAAGGGATCAAAGCAGGTGCACAAGCACTGTGGGAGGTGTAGGGACTCTCCTCCCCCTATAGAGCAGAGCCAGACCACCAATGGGGACTTAACCATATACCTTTTAATACTGGGAACATAACAGGCATAAATCAGAGGGTATAGTGGCCACTACAATGCCCCAAGGGGGCAGGATTCAACAAAGGTGTTGAATCCCCAAGCAGGGGACGTGGGGGGTGAGTCTCTGGGGCCTGATTGGTGCGGAAAGGGCATCCCAAGTCCTCCAATCATCTTCTACCCCTTCAAAACCCCTGGGCCAGGTCACTGCCAGCCAGCCCGTCACATCACAAATTAATGCACATTCTAATATAATTTTTTTGCTTTCATCTTAAATAATATAGTTCTACTTAGTAGCAGGGCTTTCAGTTACTTTAACTGGAGGAAAAAAAAGTGTGTGTTGTGTGTGATGATGCATCATACCATCTGAATCCCCATTTTCAAACATCCACCCACGCCTACAGTTGAACCCAAGTTTTTTTGTCCAGGGGTGGGATCGGTAGCTCCAAGGGTGCGACCTCAGAAAGGCAAAGGGCCCTTGGAAAACTGCAGCAGGACTTTCACAGCAACAGCACTCACTTCAACTAATGCCCAGCCAAGCTAGACACCTACACCTGGGAAATGTGGACAATTAAGCGGTACGTGAAGGGATAAAACTTTGTCACTTTGTTGGCCAAGGCATTCTGACAAACCTTTCCACAAAGCCATGCTGGCAGAAGCCACTGGCATAGGCAAAGGTTATAAATTTCCCTTCAAGGGTCAAACAGCCAGCTGGACCTTGGAGAACAGCAGAGCTGCACAGCGCAGAAGTCAGCACAGAGACCCAGCTCCTCTCCACGCTACGGTCACGATGCTTGCTCTGTACAAGGTCCCAGCACCCTCCCTAAGCATCCCATTTCCCCAATATACTGGCAAGAAGGTGCAAAGGATCTTACACTCAATCTATGACGGAGGAACCCTGTCCATGGCACATCGAGCCAGTCAGTGCAGGGGGTGCAGCATGACAAGGAGAATCCGACTTAGCTCCTGTTAGCAGGACCCCTGGACGGCAGGAGACCATGAAAGGAGCTAGGGACAAACGCCACAGCCTCTCCAAACACCACTGGCACCCTCGTGTGGTCACCTAAAATAGTGTAACACTCCCAAACAGCCCCCAGAGCAGAAGTGAAGGGAAGAGGCTCTGAAGGGCACAGAAACCCTTTTGGTGCTTTTCCTAATAGGCAAGAGAGTTAAAGGTTGAGCTGTTGAGTTGGGGTGGGAGCCAAACAGGAGACCTGAGGAAGGTACCTGAAATACCACCTGGCAGAAAGGGAAGGGGACTCGGATGCCCCCTGTAATAGAAGATTAAGAGGGCATTAAAAGAAAAGGCAGCGAGATGCACCCAGCCTGTGGAGCTCCCTGCCAGGAGAAAGGGCTCATTTGGGTTCAAAAGAGGACCAGGCATGCAAGTATAGTACACAAAGGAGGAAGAGACCCTTCTCAAAGAGATGCCCAGAGCACTGGGGGTTGGCTTGGAAGAAAACATCTTCTCTGGGCACATAACAGGTTGCCAAATCCGGAGAGGGTAGTAACAGAGGTTAAGGCACCTCACTATGGATCCATAGTTTCATAGTTGGTCAGGTCAGAAGGGACCTGAGCAGATCATCGAGTCTGACCCCCTGCCATGGCAGGAAAGAGTACTGGGGTCAAACGACCCCCGCAAGGTGTTCGTCCAGCCTCCTCTTAAAGCCCCCCAGGGTAGGAGCCAGCACCACTTCCCTTGGAAGTTGGTTCCAGATCCTAGCCGCCCTGACCGTGAAGTCGCGCCTCCTGATGTCTAGCCTAAATCTCCCCTCTGCCAGCTTGTGATCATTATTTCTGGTCACTCCTGGTCATGCTCGGGGGAACAGGGACTCCCCCAGTGCCTGCTGGTCCCCCATGATTAATTTGTAACAGGCCACTAGATCCCCCTCGGCCTTCGCTTGTGGAGGCTGAACAGGTTCATGTCCTGTCGCCTCTCCTCATAGGGCCTGCCCTGCTGCCCCCTGATCATGCGAGTGGCCTCCTCTGGACCCTCTCCATGCTGTCCACATCCCTC
>NW_017728996.1:7627026-7634331 GCF_001723915.1 Gavialis gangeticus | reverse complement strand
GATACCCGTCGACTGCTTCCCCCGGATGACCAGGCTGTAAGTGGACCGCTAGTCTTTCAGGCTGGGGAGTCACAGGTGGCTGGGTGTGATGCTGGACACATCACTCCGTTGCACACTGCTAGCTACACAAACTGGTGTGCCTGAACCAGGCTGGCCCCATGGGCCGTGAGCCACAGGGGGGCGTTTCTGGTATGCCACGGGCGGTTCACTCCTCTGAGGCATCTGGTTCTGGTCACTGGTGGATGCAGAGAACTGATTAATAGGGCTGTGCGAGGCTTCAGACCGTGCTTCGGATCTGGAGAAGTTTCGGATGCTTTAGCGTCTGAAGCAGCATGTCTGGATCGAAGCGCTGACTTTGTTAGGCTTTCTGCAGCAGTTCGGAGCCGCCTTGGAGATCCGGCCATAGGGTATAATGGGGAAATCAATGAAGTTGAAATATCTATAGATATTTCATCGATTCCCCATTATACCCTATGGCTGGATCTCCGAGGTGGCTCCGAACTGCTGCAGAGCTGCTTCAGCTGGATCGAAGCAGGAACTGGGTCTGGAGCTCCGGATCGGATCCCTAGCATCCGAAGCGGCCGGATCTGAAGCTGGATCGAACAGCTGCCTCCTGATTAATAGGCCAGTGTGTAAGTTTTTGTGCTTGCAATGATGTAGTTGCCACCTGTTGGATGCGATTCCAAATCTGGAGTATTAATAGGTTTAAAAAGGTGGATAACCAAATACACCTGCGAGAAAGACTCTGGCTAGAGGGGATGCATTTGTGTAATCCTCAGCAGAAAGCAAATGCTACCACTCCCTACTTGAGGGCAAGCAACCAACCCAGCCCCCCTACAGATTCACTGATGTTTGAGGCCATACCCATTCAAGATACCCAAGCTAGACAAAGACCAAGCGATAGGCAAGGGCAGCAAACCCCAGTTCTAATATGCTCCCACTCAGGGGCATGATTTTGTTAGAGATCCTACTGACATCAAGGGGATCATCACATACTTGAAGACAGAGATGCACCTCAGTTCTTTCAGCCAAACCTCAGTGTGAGTTTTCTGAGCAAGCTTCATAAAGGCCTAGATCTAGGAAGCAGCTGCCTTTGCATTTGTTTCTCCCACTCGGGCATCTTAGCTTCTGACCTGTTACTTCACAGTCAAATGCTGTTTTCTTCAGAAATCCTAGGGGTTTTTTTGCAACAGTGAACATAAACAAGTGCTAGACAGACATCTGAGTATTAGGAAGGCTTACAGCAGGTTTGGACTTTGGATAGCTTTTCCCTTATGGCATCCAACAGGCAAAATGCAACTGGGTTGATCTTGAAGACAAGCAAGAAACCAGCCTTTTCTAGAGCGTTTAATGTGCTTACAGCATTTGTTGCAGCAGAAGCAGATTGTGCCGTGTTAATCCCAAGCTCCAGGGCTCTTACTTGTTGCCTGCAGGGTCTAGGAAGAAATAAATTCCCTCCCCGTGACTGATTTCTTAGCTGCTCAAGTTTGGGGTTTTTTGCCCTCCTTGAGGTCTGCTGTGGGTGCTTTGTGACTGTACTCTCAAAAAGAGAGCAGACATCACCATGGGCCAATACACATTGCCGGGTCACCAGCAACCACATGGGACATCAAAACCCAAGAGCCCCTTCCAGCCCTGTTCTCCTACAGAAAGGTCCCCAGCTGCAACCCGTCCATTCAGATGGAGATAAGGGGCAAGGCAGAGCAGAGGCAGCACAGCGCCTCTTGCCTGCCGTGGCTTGGCAGCTGCTGGGGATAAGGACCGACAGGTCTACGCTGCCACCAGTCACGGCAGGGAGCACTGCCATGGAAATGTATTTGCTCCTGCATGCCACATGCAGCTGCCAAGCCACAGCACCATCTTTATTACTCAGTATTTGATGAGCACTTAGCAGGGGTGAGGGGTCATGCACGCTCCCACAGCGGTGCCTCCCTAGCACCACCCGAGGCAGTGCAGACCAGCTCTACAGGTCTACTCGGTGCTTTGCACAATGGCCCCAGATTGCGGCAGAGATCTCTGCTGTTGGAGAAATAAAAACAAGAGCACCGGTATATCTGGCCTCTGCTCCACCTGTTGTGTAGGCAGCAGCATCTTCCAGCTAGGGCCCCTTTTTGACCCTCAGAAAAAGACAGATATGACAGTTATGTCTTCCAACTGCATCACAGATGGTGCATGGCCACAGCAAGCCTCTTCATGCAAAACAATATTGACCTGTTGCCCACATGCCCAGTTTCTCCCAGCTGAAGGGGACTGATGGCCAGGAGCTCATTCACCAGCACTGATGTAAAGAAGTCTGCAGTGGATTCAGGCCTTTCATCCTGCAATGCTCTTAATGTTAGTGCAACCAGTGTGTAAGCCTACCTGAGGAAGAGCAGAGTCTGAGATGTAATCTGCAGTGGAGAGAGCTCTCTCATAGGAAGCAATGGGCATGAACGTGCACATGCAACTCTCCCCTACCCCCAGCCCAAGTCCTTCTTCTGTCCAAGGGCAGCAGTCTGCACTGCAGCCATATGCTGGTGGTGTAGGGGTTGCACGTTTACTCCAGTAGCCTCCATTTCAGTTCCCTTTCTGGGATCAGTGAGATTAGATATTGCCAAGGAGCAGCAGGAGGTAGAGTGGCAGGAGTCTGTGGCACCCAGATCTTCTGGACACCATGCATGTGCGGCCCCAGGTGCATCTGCACTGCCCTGCCAGGGCCCAGCGGGGAAGTCAGGGCTGACACATAGCCCAGGGGGAGGCTTTGCAGTGACGCCAGCGGATCAGAGCGCATTGCTTGTGTCAGCAGCTTTCCCCAGGAAAGGTGAGCAGCTTTGCAGGTGGCATTTGCCACCACATTCGATCAATTTTTAGGACCCAGTCGAGCATCCCCTGAGCTGCATTAAGTGCAAGGGAGCTGAAAGCAAGTGGCAGCTCATATGCATAAAATGCTCAGCGCCAGGCAGGATTGGGGGATGTGGTATATAGAAAGTACCTTTAAAGGGGCCAGCAGTGGGATGGCTCCCCCCCCACCCAACGCCCTGTGGGTTTGTTGGGGTGGGTAGTTGTAGTCCTCCCTGCAAGCTGTGAGCATGCGAGTTGATGAATCCTGTTCCTAATAAAGATAAAGCAGTTTACGACCCTGCCGGTCTCTGCTGAACGGCGAGTCAAGGACAGGACCCCAAAGGCACGGCAGTCTGAGCAAGTGCCCCGTCCCTGAACCCAGTGGCATACGACAAACACTATATGGTGTCAGAGGTGACCCATCTCTCTCGGAGGAGTCACCAGCAGCCTGATTAAGGGGTTTACAATTTTCATTCAAAGAGAAAAAAAATGGAGCATTTCCAACCTCCACCAGCATTATCCTTTCCTGGAAATCCTGGGGAGAACTGGAGGAGATGGGAACAGAAGCTCTGATTATCCCTTGCACTCACAAAGGCTGAAAAAGAGGCAGAGGATTATAAAATTGCAATCACGCTTCACTGTGTGGGGGATAAAGCCCTAGAGGTCTACAACAACGTGCAAGGGGTGTTTGCAGACCCTAACAACAACACCCTTGCAGAGGTGCTCGCAGCATTCAACAACTACCGCGAGCCCAGGAAAGACCCCGTCTTTGAAAGGTCTCAGTTCTGGCAGCTTGGACACAATGAGGCTGCAGGCATAAGCGATGGTTACAGAGCTCAGAAGCACAACACAGCACTGTGAATTTGGACTTGCTGAGGATATTATGTTGAGGGACAAAATTGTCTTCAGCATAACTAACTGCAAAGTCAGAGAAAGGCTTCTGGAAAATGCCTCCCTCACCCTAGCACTGGCTGTGGGTATCGGCAGAGAAAGGCTCTCACAAGTGCTCAGGCCCAAGTTGTGTCTGCAAGGACACAGCCTGCAAAAGGCTTGGTCCTGCCCAGCTTTTGGAAAAACATGCCACAAATGCTCGGGAGTGAACCATTTTGCAGAAAAGTATGCAAATCAAAGGGAGAGGCTCCAAAGTCTGCAAAAGGAGTCAGTACCCTATATATGGGCGCACCTGCAACCAAGGTGGACCTTTGCAAACTATACCTGGACGCTTGGGCCAATTTCCTCTTCACTATACCAAAGGCAAAGACATGTTAGTGGCTGGCACGCTTTCTAGAGCTACAACACTCACTCCTCCTCCTCTACCTGATCTTTTCCACACAGAAAAGGCGATTCACAGTCTGGCAGAAACCGAGCCACTCAGCGACCAGTGACTCCAGCACTTACAGGAGCACACAAAGTCCAACAAGGACCTACAGGCCCCAAGAGCGCAGCATCTTAATGGATGGCCGAGCAGGCAAAAAGCAAGTCAAACCTGAACCCAAGCAGAGACCAAATCCGAATTCAGGATGATTTGCTTATGATTGGGCTGAAAATAATCATTGCAAGCAGTGGGAGGACTAACATATTCACATTGCTTCACTCGCCTTCATACAAAGGTTGAAAGCACGAGGTCGACAAAGCATGTATTGGCCTAAAATGAATGCCCACCTTGAGCAATGGATTGTGAATTGTGCACCTTGTCAAGAGCTCCAACCCAGTGCTCAGAAAGAGCCTAGGATCTCACATGAGATCCCAAACCTACCTTGGCTAAAACTGGCAGCGGACATTTTTGACCTATGGGGACAGCCGTATTTGATCCTAGTCGACTATTACTCCAAGTGCCCTGAAGTTTTGCACCTGGCAGACAAAACAGCCGTCATTGTAGTAGCCAAAATGAAGTCTGCGTTTACTCACCATGACATACCTAAAGAAACGGTCTGCGATCACGTGCCATTTGCAAGTCACACGATGAAAGGATTTGCGACCGACTGGGGCAGAACCATCACCCATTCTAGTCCGGGTTACTCACAATCCAATGGCCAGGCTGAACGCACAGTTCAGACCATCAAATCAATGCTTAAGAAGACTTTGCAGGATGGCTCCAGTCTACATCTGGCTTGACTCAATCTGAGGAAAATGCCCATTACCGGTCTTGAGCATGCACCCGCGCAGCTTCCAATGGGGAGACTTTTGCACAGTCTCCTGCCTGCTACGGCGGCGCCAACTCCTACATGCCCATTGATCACCTCCCACAAGTTGCAGAAACTTCAAAGGTGCCAAAAGGAGCGCTACGCTCGCACGGCTGCATCCCTGCCACCCCTACACCCCGGGGAGAAAGTAAGGCTGCAAACAAGTACAGGTTGGACACCAGCGTCCGTCACGGCAAAAAAGGGATGAACTGCGCTCCTATGCAGTAACAACCCCCAGTGATAACGTCTACAGGAGGAGCAGAAGACACTTAAGAAAGGATTACTTGTCAGCACTTGCAGGACATGTTGATGAACCTCAAGAGACAGCAGCAGAGCAAGCTTCAGAAGACAAACCAGACCTCCATGAGCAAGAGTTTCATCACATTGCAGAGAAACCACCAGTACCCACCGAGGACCCTGATGACACCACGCAAGCTAAGAGTGGCCGTGTGGTGAGATTGCCTGTGAAGTACAGGGATATATAATAGGATAGCGGTAAAGGCCAGACCCCACTGGTGAGCCAAGTGTGAGCAACCTCTGGCTCCGCGATCCTGAAACCTCCTGTGTTAAAGTAGCGCCTGATGAACACCCACCTAGTTAAGAGGGAGCTCCCAGAGTAAGGGAGGGGGTGTGGTATATGGAGGGTACCTTTAAGGGGCCAGCAGTGGGATGACCCAGTCTCTCCCCCCGATGCCCTGTGGGTTTGTGGGGGTGGGTAGTTGTAGTTCTCCCTGTACACCGAGGATGTGAGTTGATGAATCCTGTTCCTAATAAAGATAAAGCTGTTTACGACCCCCCCAGTCTCTGCTGAATGGCGAGTTGAGGACAGGACCCTAAAGGCACGGCGGTCCGAGCGAGTGCCCCGTCCCTGAACCCAGTGGCATACAGCAAACATTATAGGGGGCTCCTATAAAACAGGGTGGAAAGGTACCACCAGAGCCATGCAGATGCCCCACTCCACATCCTGCTCTCCAGAGTGAACAAGCTACTCGCACTGCCAGCAGGTTAGAGGTCATTTCTACCCAGGAGAACTTTTACAATCTCTTCTCCGATGCCCGATGAAGGGTGTTTGTGCCCGAAAGCTTGCAGTTAAAGAACTTTTTTTGCAAAAAAATCGTGTTGGTCTAATGAAAGATATCATCTCTACTACGAGCCCCGATTGCCAGCAGGTTAGACACATCTGCAGGGCCAGGAAGGGATCAGCAGAGACAGGGCTGGACTCAACACTGCAGGTCTGCAACAGGGATCCTTTCAAACATGCAAGCAGGGGTTGTCCTACCAGCATTACCCTGGGGGCTACCCACTAGTCCGGGCGTCCTCCTTCACCTAAAGGGCTGTTTGCTCCAAAATCTCAATTCCTACAGAAAAGGAGAGGTGGCCCTGTTTGCCCAAGGCAAAGTGCAAGCCCACACTGGAGAAGACGTTGCAGCAGCCTGGAGCCCTCCTGCAGGGACCCCATTAGCGAGCTGCGAGTTAGAGGTGGTGTTTTTGGCAACTAGTTCAGACAAAAAAAAAGAACAGCATGGAAAACTCAAGCTAGTCACCTGTCCCTGCCCAACGCTGCTCTGTTTTCTGCTGCCAAGGAGGCCAGGCCCGAGAACGTGCAGTTATTACACGGGTCCGCCAGGTGGCAGAAGGAAATAAGTCCATGCACGCACCCCTTTCTCATGGTACCCAGGCTGTGTCTATACACTACGGAGGGAAGAAAAACCCTTTGTCCCCTTTATTGTTCCCAAGAAACACGTGTGCAGCTGTCCCCAGTGCAGCTGTCCCTGGGAAGGGCAGTACAGGACTGCAGGTACCTCAGGATCCTAACACTCGATTGAAACTCCACATCCTCTAGATCACACAAATCCGTAGGCGGCCCAGGTCCAGAGATGAATACTCATAAGCAGGGATCTGGGGTTTTCTGTTGCCCATGGGAAAGCAGAGAAAACAGTGGATTTTAGCTTTTACCAGAGGCAAATGTGGATTTCTCATTTTACTAGAGAAACGCATGGATTTTGCAGTTTTGCAACAAGCTCTCTGCAGGCCAGCAGAGCTCCAGCCTGCGAGGGGCTGGGGGGAGCAGGAGGGCGGTGGGGCAGGGGCACCATGCACATGTGTATGCACATGGCCCCAGGCAGCCTGGACAGCAGCTCTCAAAAGTAAGTGTGTGTGCATTGGGGGGGGAATTGAAGCCCCCTTACAGAGGGGAGGGAGTTGGGCAGGGCTGGGGCTTGGGACCTGGGGCTGATGCATGGCCACAGGGCCCCAACAGGGACTGGGACTAGGACAGGGCTGCAGGTGGCTTGTTGGGGGG
>NW_017728996.1:7622037-7626765 GCF_001723915.1 Gavialis gangeticus | reverse complement strand
CCACAGGGCCCCAACAGGGACTGGGACTAGGACAGGGCTGCAGGTGGCTTGTTGGGGGGAGGGTGGGGGGACAGCCGCAGGGCAGGGGCAGGTGCATGCTGCCCACTGCAGGCTCCCACCCTGCTGCCCTCCCCTGGGGCCTCTGCAGCTTGGCAGGTGCAACCCGGTGCTGCAGGGAACAGCAGGAGGCCCCCGGGCAGGACAGCAGGGCGGGAGTGTAGACCTGCAGAAGGCAGCATGCACCTGCCTCCCCCCCAGATCTGGGAGTGCACACAGCTGCAGGGAGCCAGTCCCACTGCTGCAGCAGCCCCTGCCTTCATCCAGGACTGTGGACCTGGGTCCCTGACCCCATAACCCTGGCAGCTGGGGCACCCCTCTGGCAGGGCTGGGGGGGAGGGGAAGGGGAGTGAGGGGCCTTTCATTAAAAAAAAAATCAAAAAAATCACTGATTTGGGGGTTTTAAAAGAGAGAATTTGCAATTTCAGGGAAAACCAGGATCCCTGCTCATAAGCAACTGGATAAGTAAGCATCTGCATGTGTAGACAGTGACACTTACTGTGGAGTAATTTGGTCTAGTGCGCAGTAAAATGTCGTGTGTAGACGTGCCCACTGGAAGATGTGCCCACTCTAAAGCCTCACAGGCCTGGCAGCTTGGTTCAGGCTCATATTATCTGGTCATCCTTTATTGGATGAACTAATAATTCTGCCACCCTCCCTCAGATGTGCTGTTCTCCGCTCTCATCACGTTGCACATTTAAAATGAAGTCCAAGAGAGTTATTTTATTCAGGCTCCACAAGCAAGTTTCTGGTGTGGGTGGCTAGGCGAGGAGGGCCCTCACCAGAGCGAGCTCCAGCAATGCCGGTTCACCTGCAAGACCCCTCAGTGGGCAAATGCCTCACAGCCCCGGTAGCTCGCACTTTGCTTTGTTTAATACCTTACTGATGGGATGTGTTACTCGAACCCCAGAAGAACACCTTGCTGGCAGGCACTCATGTGCTGAGTACCCCCACCTTTTGCAGAGACAACCTGGGGACACCTCATCCCCACCTTGTCCTGCACTTCATGAGACACATAAGGATTGCTAAATGCCTCCATCATAACCAGTTAGAGATAACCAGATCATGCATACATGCAGTCCTCTCACTTACCCCATGTGTTCTGGCTGCCCATTTTCCTCTGATCTTCACTCTGCTGCTGTCCGGCTCCTCCTTGCACCTGGCTGTATTAATACAGCACAGAAAAGTTAAGATCAACTCAAATGAGGCCAGCAAACATAATAGCAGCAGTGATCAAACCTAGACAGAAACCTCTCCAGAACACACCTCTCCCCTTCCTTCCAAGGATCCCCCAACCCCACTCCATTTTATTCCTCGATAAATTAACAACATGACTAGGACTGCTAGTTGCTGGGCAGGACCCAGGAGTCTCGTCATTATTGAGAGCAAAGGCAAAGCCCCCCATTAACTTCAATGAGCCTCTGGTTTTTACACTGTCTGTAAGAGCCACACGCTGCAACTAACCCCGCGATGCACCCTGGGTTTGTGCCAGCTTGGCGCCCCCACTTCCAAATGGGCATGCCCAGGTTATTGAACTGATTTCTGAGGTAAATTAA
Source organism: Gavialis gangeticus (assembly GCF_001723915.1). Classification (NCBI taxonomy): domain Eukaryota; kingdom Metazoa; phylum Chordata; order Crocodylia; family Gavialidae; genus Gavialis; species Gavialis gangeticus. Next base: position 7,625,152 of record NW_017728996.1, on the reverse strand, counting down.
CACACACGGGTCAGTCAAATAAATGAGGGGAGATGGAAAGGTTTACTGCATGGAAAGAGAGACCGATCAAGTGCTTTGACAGCAGAATATGGTAAAGGGACCTGACAAATCCTCACCCTCTGTTCAGGCCACCCCCAGTCCTCCACAAAGATCCCCACCAGGGTCACGATCCCCTCAGCCGCCCCCGGCTCCCGCGTAGGGACCCGCTCCCATCCCTCACGGCCCCCCCTGCGCCTGCCGTCAAGGAAGCCAGAGTCACCTGGAGTCTGTGGCTTGTCTATACCAGGGGTGGGCAAAATACATCCCATGGGCCAGATCTGGCCTGCCAGGTGATTCCCTTGGCCCTGTCATGGGGGCAGCCCAGGCCATGGTGCATGCAGCTGGTCCCACCTGGCACAGCCCACCCTGTCCCCCCCATGGCTCCTGGGCATTGTGGTCCACAGGGCCAGGCAGACTTGGCTTCCTGACAGTCCCTGCCATGGCCACCCAGGAGCAGGTGCATGCCCTGCCAGCTCACACCCGCTGCCAGGGGCTCAGGACAGAGCAGGCAGGGTCACCATGAGGACCAGCCCGGGACCCCGATGGGCAGAGCACACTGGACCGGGAGGATGAGACGGGGCCGCAGGCAGGCGGGGAGTGGTGTCAGAGCAGGACAGGTGGAGGAAGCTGGGGCTGGGATCATGGCGTGGTGGCCGCACAGGGCAGAGCCGCCATCCAGTCTCTGCAAGTCCCTGGGACCGGTGCCGGTTCTGCAGGGAACCTCAGTGCAAGGCACTGGTGACTGTTGCAGGGACACGCGGGCAGTGGATCACGGCTTTGCCCTGGGTCCTGGCCCTGCGCCGTCACCACCCCACGACCCCGGCTTTGTCTCCATTTGCCCCGCTCCTGGATGCTGCTCCCCTCCCACCCACGGCCCCATCCCATCCACCCAGCCCAGAGCACCCTGCTGCAGGAGTCCCAGGCCTGCTCCGTTTCACCCCACTGGCAGTGGGTGCAGGGCAGACTGTCCAGACAGGACAAACTGGCATCTCCCTGGGCCAACACCCCCCTCCTGCACCATATGAACAGTGTGACGGGGGCCAACCCCCACCCCCCTGCCCTCAAGAGCTCACCAAGGCTCCTTAAGTAGTCTTCCCACCCAAATAATTGACCACTCCTGGTCTATACGGTCTCTTTGATGATCCCAAAACTGTTAAGAAATACACCCTGCTGACTGTAATGATTTAGGTCCCGCAGTGAATAACGACCGCGAGGAGTGAGGAAGAGAACAGGCCTTCAAGGACAGCACCGCGCAGCACAGACCAGGCGGCTCCCTCCATCTCCACCTCTCCTTACCCCCAGGGATCACATTCAAATTCCTCACCTGGTAAGACATGGAATATGCTCATAAATCATGGGTCTAGTTTTGCAATACACCTCTGGAGCCAACACTATACCGAAAGGTAAAATGCAGAAGTTGATACCTCCCCAACGGCCTATTGGATGTGCATAATTTTGAACTTTCCTCTGTTAACTTCAGCTGCCACCATCCCAAAGCAGCATCTCATTTACTGAAGAACTGCGCACTCGCAAACTGAGCCATCGTCTCTTCTCTAAAATGTTCTCTCTTTATGACCTTCTTGAGATCCCTTGGATCCAAGCATATCCTCATCTGTCCATCATTCTTCTCCACGATAACTAGGGAGTTCACCCACTCTTGTTGGCTCCTCAATTTTCTGTATTACCTGGGCTTCCTCCATCCTTTTTAGCTCTGCCTTTATTTTATCATGGAGGGCAAAAGGCACCTGTCTGCATAAGTGTATAACCGGGGGGACCCATTTACCTATCTGAATTGTATGTTCCCCTGGTAAGCAACCAAGGCCTCGAAACAAGTCTTGATATCCCAGGATAAAGGTCCTCATAACCCGAGCCAGAGTGTTGCAATGCAAGCACCCATTTAACCAAATGGAGCTTTTTCCAAGATGCTAGGCCCAACATAGAGGTCACCTCCTTAGACTGTACACCACATTTTTATGTCTGATGCAGGCTAGGCACTTTCCTTTGATTGGCATCTTCCCTCCTGAATAGGCAGTTACGGTTACTTTTGTAGGCCTCAGTTTCGGTTTCCTTTTCAGCCTTTTATAATCCTGCTCCAGTAGGAGGTTCACCTGAGCCCCTGTATCCAGTTTGAATGGAACCGTTATCCCATGCACTTCCAGTGGCAGGATCCAGTCTGCCTTGGTAGCTTCGCTTGATTGTACCGTGTCTATATAATACTCTCCCTCTGGAGTATCTTCAACTGTACGCACCCGGACTTTATAGCCTTGCACTTTGCAACGTTTGGCAAAATGATTATTCTGACCACAGTTAAAACAGAGCTTTCCTAATGCAGCACATCATTTGGAGCCATGCTGCATTGCACACCGGCTGCATGCTTGCCCGTACTTCATCTGCCCCTTAGTAGCTGGGGGGACCACTATTTGAAGTGGCCTTTTCTGTCTGTCTTTACTACGTATTACATGGACAATGCTCTCAGCTGCATTCAGCTCTTTGGCCTGAGCCTTCACAGTTTCAGCTGCTTTACAAATCTGTATACTTTTTTCTAGGGATAAGTCTCCTTCCCATAGCAGCTTTTCTCAATCCATTGTCTCTAATGCCCCAAACGTTTCTAGTCCTCATCAGAGAATCAGGGGCTCGCATCCCCAAAAACACAGGCCTTGCTGAGCCTTTTTTAACTGCGATATCTTTTTTTTTTTTTAAATGTGCACACAAAAACCAGATGTCAGCAGACAGCACCATGTCTTTCAAAAGTCTCATTGCGTTTTGGCACACAATATATTTCAAATTTATTCAGAATCTCATTTAACTTCATGTTTTGGCCTGGAGCTAATGTAAAGTTGTTGCACACCTCAAGCACTTCTTCCCTTACCACATGCAGGAAAACGGACAATTTAACTTCAGTTTTCTCTTCTGCTCCTATAGCAGTTAAATACAACTCAAACATTTGTCTACGTTTTCTCCAATTCTCAGCTCTATTGCCTGGCAAGGTACGGCAAGAAGGGGCTTGTAATGCATCCACGGTTAACGGTGTCTGAGCTTATAATTTCATAGTTTCATAGTTTCTAGGGTCGGAAGG
>NW_017728996.1:7613931-7622026 GCF_001723915.1 Gavialis gangeticus | reverse complement strand
AGAATAGCCCTCCTTGGTGATGACCCCTTCTTTCCATTGTTACACTTCCGCCTTGCAGAGAGGGGACTGTCCTTGCAGAGGCCTTCGTTGCTTGCCGAGGGAAGCTTCCAGGCCCTGAATTACCAGCTTTCTGCCAGGATAACGCTGCAGATCCATCCAATCTTCCCCATTCACCACTGCTGACACCAGCGAACAACAATGAGGAAGAGAACAGACTTTCAACGATAGCACTGCGCCCGGCTCCTCCAACACAGACCTTGTGGCTCCCTCCATCTGGATTTCTCCTTACTCCCCAGGGATCCTGTTCAAATTCCTCACCTGATAGGACACTCCCTTGTACGGGACTGTCTCCAAAGTCTAACCCTTAGCACTACACTCACCAACTGATAAAACACCCAGTCACCATTTGGCATTGGGCGAGCTGATGCCAGTCCCTCTGAGAAGCAGGGCTCAGATGGGCATCCTGGTAGCATCCCTGGGCATGCTCCATCATGTGGATGCAGAGAAGAGATATCCCACATCTATTGCCTCTCGCTCCATTAAAGCCTCAGCAGTGACCACGTTAGGCCTGTGCGAAGTGGCTAGTATTTGCTTCGGATTTGGCCGATTTGGGGGACAGCAATTCGAATTGATTCGGGACAATGATTCGACCAAATCTGATTCGGAGATTTGGCTGCTGCCAAGTGTCCGAATCAGCTGGGCCTATCCCTACCAGCCCCGCAATGGCTGCCCCGCCTGCCCCAGCTCCCGGCACTGGGGGGGAGGACCTCAACTTAGTGGGTGCTGCTGGGCAGGGGGGCGATCTCTGTTGCTCCCCACTGCATGGAGGGGCACTCCATGAGCCCCCATCCCCTCTCCCCCCATTGCCCCAGCCTCCCCATGGCTGCCCTGCCTGCCACGGCTCCGGCCCTTTAAGAAAACAAAACAAACTACACCAAAAATGAGAAAACCCCCGGACTCACCACTCCTGCTGACAGGGGGTGATCCCTGCTGACCCACACCACGTGGGGGGCTCTGTACGAGCCCCCCAAAGCCCCAAGGCTGCTGCAGGAGCAGTGAGTCCCGGGGGTTTTCTCCATTTTTTTCTTAAAGGGCTGGAGCTGAGGCAGGCAGGGGGCTCATGCAGAGTCCCCCATGCAGCATGGGGTAGCAGAGATGACACCCCCCCCCGGCAGCACCAGTGAGTCAGGGGCTTTTCTGTAAAGGGCTGGGGCAGGCGGGCCAGCTGTGGGGAGGCTGGGGGAACAGGCAGGGGTCCCCCCATGGCTCCCCCTCCCCGACCCAGAGTCAGCTCCAGCTCCCTGCTCCGGTGGGTGGGGACTGCCCGAACCATCAGAGCTCTCTGAATCTTTTCGGACAGCTTTGAATCGATTCCAAAGATTCGGACCTTTTAATTGGTCCCCTGGTTTGATTCGGATTTGGAGATCCAGCCACCGAATCGAGCCACCACCCGAAGCTTTGCACAGCCCTAGACCACACTGGTACAGTGCCTTTACCCCCGTGCCTGATCCCTCCTCCTGGAGTTTGGAATATAGCCTTTGCCCCAGGATACATTAGTGCAGGAAGCAAATAACAGGATGCATGTCAACATGTAGACCTCTATTCCTGCACTCCTGGACCAGATGACCTTTGAGGTTTCTTCCAGCCTTGATATTAGGATGTCGTGTTTCAATATCTAGACCTCATCAACCCCTGGAAGTGACGGTAGTCCAGTCAAAGCCCCAGTTCTTCCCTCATCCAGAGATGAGTGCCACTGCAATCAGTGCAAGATCGAGCCAGAGGAGAATCGGGTCTGGAGGGCTACGTTCACAAAACATGAAGAACAGTTAAAACACTGCCAAAAATCACTGGAGTTCCTTCGAGGAAGCAGCTCTAGCATGCAGACAGCTTTGTTTGAGCAAGTTAAACCTAAATCAGACACAGGACAAGATGCTACAGGGACAAGAGGACATGGGGACAATGAGGTGGCAAGAGCAGAAGGGGGATTACTACAAGCAGCAAGCTGAGAGGACAAAGGCCACACCAGGAGAGCAGCAGAATCACAGCCTTTCACCTGGGCCAGGCTTGGCTGTTCAGCTAGCAAACAAGCCAGGTCAGGGACTGCAGCTCATTCAGGGGCAATTAGCCAATAAATAGCACCATAACATACCTAAATATCAATCAAGCTGTTAAACGGAACAGGATGGAAGGGGCGCAGGCAGAGATGGTGGTGAGGCAAGATTACAAGGCTGAGGCAGAGAAGAAGGAGCAGGAACCAAAAGCAATGACAAGGTGACAGCTAGCACAGGGTGAGAAATAGAGGAAGCTGCTCCGCTGATTAGAAGATGCAAGCCCAAAACAGCACAAATCCAGGATAGCACACATGTCACTATACCAGGTCAGAGGAAGAGAGTCTGATCCAGCTCACCCTGCTTCCTTCCCCCCGACAAATGACTGGAAGAAGTGCTTGAAGACCAGCTAGTCCTATAGACACCCCCAGACCCCAAGCTTTCTCCAGCAAGACTCCCCTACTACTGGGCTTTTTATGCCTGCTGTCTGAGAGCTAATGAAAGGCACCTGCCCAAGTGACTCAGCCGCTGAACCCTGCCCCTTCATCCAGGCGATTGATATTCCTACCCCCGGTAGCAGCAGGGAGCTGTTCTCAGTACATGATCAGCAATGAGTTGTCCTCCATTGCATTTTTTTCAGCCTTTAGCAGACTTTCTTGAGGGCGGGAAAACTGCACCATGCTCCTGCAGCCTGAAAAATTGTCACGTAGTATTAGAAGAAAAACAAAAACCCTCATGATTTTTCAGTCAATCTGATGATTTTAAGAGTGGGGGCAGTCTGCTGCAGGATTTCTAAGTGCTTAGTGGTGGTTGACAGTGCTGAGCGAGCAGTTTTTGATCTGCTTGCCAGGCCTGCTTTTAGATTGCAGCGTGTCTCAGGGTAGCACCAGCTTCTGTCCAACAGCCCTGATCCATGCAAAGATGGAGGGTGGTGCACTGCTTTCCAAGCGCTGCGCTGCCAACCCGTTCCCAGTGCGTAGCACGATGCACACGTGTAAGTCAAATGCAGATCAGGGCCCAGGTTTGCATAGTTGGATGTTAACGCTGCGTGAGTCTCCTGATGTCGCTGGATTCTCAATGATGCGAGGCAGCGGTAGTAGAGTGAAATCACCCTCAGCCGACCACCGGGCATCTACAATAAACTACCTACATTACACAATGGTCAGCAGCACTTGGAGAAAGCATTCAGACAGAGCAGGTTGCTGGACACATAATGTACCAGCTAATGGACCTGCACCAATGGGCCTCCCAGGAGCTTTCAAGCTGCACCGATTTGACTTTGGATCAGAGACCTGAAAATACCTTCTCCTGCGAAGGGCTTCTTTAAGCTGTCACCATGGCCCAGTCCCAGGGCTGGGATGGTGCAACCCCAGTGAAGAAGCCTGTCACGGCACGGGGTCCTAGGAGCGGCTGTGATCTCTCCTAACGCCCCCTACCGTGCCAAGTTCACAATAAAGCACCCTCGTTCTCGCCCACCACGTCTTTGATGGTATGTATTTTATAAGGGAGGCTGCCTTTTGTCCCCTTGGACACGGTGCTCTTGTTTATCCTGGCCCCTGTTCTGTATGGATTGACTTGGTGCACCCCAGCCTTATGGGCTATGCGCGGCTCCAACCTCCCCTGTACCACGCCCCAAGCCTCGCAGATGTCGCGGATGTTGTTTGGTCAGTTTCCTTTCCGTGCCCTCACTGGCGCCCCCCGGGCTTGTCACGCAGCCGGCGCCCCTCACTGGCACCCCTCACAATTGCCCCCACCTCACGGGTCCCTGGGTCCGTCTCACAGTTTCCCGCGCCCTCGTGGAGGCAAGCTGGGGCCTTATCTGCCACTGTGCCCACACTGGGGCCTCTCACAATTGAGGCTCAGGTGGCCATAGCCGTGCCTGGCCCCCAAATCCCTTCCTTGGGTCTAAACGTTCCTGTGGGGCTCAGGTAGCCTTGGCCTTACCTGACCCCCAATCCTCTGCACCCTCTCTCAGGGCTGGGGTTTGTGCACCCCTAAGTGTTGTGCCCTCTCTGGCACTGGGGTCCCCACACTCGCTGTGGAGCCCCTATGAGGCCTCCCCCAACCCCTAATAGCCTCTCCCGGTCCTCCCGTCTAACAGCAACCAACCAAATGTACTAACATAAGCCCATCTGCTACAACTCAAAGCTAAGCCTTCTGGCTAAAACAAACTCTACGCCATCAGGCAATTTATCATCTTGAGTCTCTACCAGGGCTTCCTCCGCCTGGTCTCCTCACACATAAGCTGTTCAGGCCATTGGGCTTCTCTACTCTGCCTGCTCCAACAGAGCTCCTACTTCCTCGGCTGCCAGAGGGGAACTGCCTTCCTGGCCTCAGCCTGGATCACATTTATATAGGTCAGGCCCTGCCCCTTTCCGGTCAGCTGACCAAACTGTGGTTGCCCTGGCAACCGGCACCTGTATCTCTTCATAGGTGCAGGGCACCAAAGTGCCCCTGCGACAATACCCCAGGGTGGATTTGCTCGAGGGTCTATTTTCTGTTTTTAAAAAAAGATCCAAATCCATCTCCTAACTCTCCTCTCTGCTCAGTCCATGGATGTACTAGCTGTTCTTCCCGGAAGCGCCTTGTCCTGGGAACCAGTGACCAGCAACAGAAACCCACTACCCCAAGTCTGTCCAGCAGAGCCCCTGGACGTCCGTGGGGCTGGGGTTTGGGATACCCATCATCGGGCTTTCTTAGGCCAGAGGGTGGAGGGTGACCGAGCAGGTAAAAAGGGAAGGCAAGAATAGGAAATGATGTGAGCTCCCTCTAATCACACACCCGGCGAAGGGAGCACAAGCTAGGACAAAGCAACAGACTTTTGATATTTGTTATACTCTGTTGCAGAGGGAGGGTTTGATTTAAAAATGGGTCAAAACCAAATCCTAGGCCCACCAGGAAGCTTATAAACTGCCCTCACCTACAGAGAAACCATTTCAGGGGGCCCGGGGGCCAGATGCAGCCTGCCAGGCCATTCTATCCAGCCCGCAGGGCCCCTAAAAAATTTAGAAAATTAATATTCATCTGCCTCTGGCTGCCTGTCGTGCGGCCCTCGATGGCTTGCCAAAACTCAGTAAGCGGCCCTCCGCCCAAAATAACTGCCCGCCCCCAGTTAGATACATAGCAATTGATTGCTAGGGACTGCAAAGGAGAAAACAGGGATGGGAATGAAGGGCCGAGATGTATAATGAGGGTTCCCAGGCGTGATTTAACACGGGAAGTGAAGTCTCCATATCTCATGGAAATTGCTGCGGGACTTTCGAGAGGCTCCTGCTGATGCAGCTTGGCTTGGACACCAATCGCCAACCTTGTCCTTCTGGGGGACGTCCAAGACCGTCAGCAAGGTCTGCTCAAAAGCTGCAGTCGCAGAAGTGGGATTGTTAGCTTGGAAGGGCCTGGGGGAGCAGCGCTAGGGAGTTGCAGAGAGGTCTCCCGGTGCAGTGTCCGTGCCTGCAGGGCCACCGGGTCCATTGCTCGCCTCTGGGATAGGAGGCAGCAACTGCACGCAGCAACTCAGGGGCAGAAAAGGATTTTCCAGCTCAAAATGCGGAGATTTAGGAAGCAAAACATAACCACGCAAGTTAAAGCAGAGGAGCTCACAGCTCTACTTTAAAGTACGGGTTACGTCCTGTTCTTTTTCCTCCGGTAGAGGATTTCAGTGGATAGAGCTGTGCTTCCTTTGCTTGACATGAATGGCTTACTCGCCAAACAATGCACTTTTGGGTCAATGGAAGAAATGCACCAATGGATGCTGAACAACAAAGAGTTTCAGCTCCAAAAACAAACCTCCAAAGAGTTGAAATGTCTCAGTCTGGCATCTTCCAAATGAAATGTCTTGAGTTTCTGTCTCAAAAGGATTCCAAGTCTGTCAGGCTTCAATGATGAAAATAAAAGTTAAAAAAACCCAAAGAAATCTGAAAAGGGAATATTCTGGTTATCCCCACTTTGGCCAGAGTCAGAAAAAAAAAAGAAAAGAGAAGAAAAAGAAACCACTTATCACATAGCTCTGAAACCCCCAGACCAAGTTCATCACTGAGATAACTCAGCTAAATGAAAATCCTGCACCAGAGACTGATTTAACCGAACAGTCCTACTTATGGGAGTGAAGCAGACAGGCTGTGGGTCTCACTCAGCACAGGGGGCTGGAAACTTGGCCTTGGGTCTCACAGAAAGGGGCAACATTTCTAAGAGGCAAATTAAAAAAACACAAAGCTTTGCATCTTTGTTTAACAGCAGGTTGGAAAAGCTAAACGATTGTGAATGCAGAGCATCTGTCCTGACTATTTCATATTCAGGTAACGATTGTCTGATCTGTATCAAGGCAGTGATTCTCATACAGGCGGCTGTGGCACCCTGGGGCGCTCTGAGATGCCTCCGAGGGGTGCTCTGCAGTGTTAGCACTGTCAAGAATGCAACCAGGACTCACAATATAAACCCAGAGATTTCAAATAGGAATCTGCAGTGTTAAAAACACCCTACCCTGCTCTGGGTTGTTCTTTGCAATAGAAGAACTAAACTGCTATTTTTTTGCAGACAAAAAACCATGAGAGCTGGCATTTTCTGATGGGGGCCTTGAGTCTCCTGAGAGGTGCCTTGAGGCTAGAAAGGCAGAAGACTGCTGGTTGGTTTAAGGGAAGGAAGTGAAATGAAGCTGGTATAGGCAAGAAGCAAAAAAAAGAAGTATTGCCAAGCTATGTTAAGCATTAAATTAAATGTTAAGGATTTATCTTAAGAGTCCACTACATCTAATTTTTCAGTAAGGATTACATACACACATGCACATATATATACACACACACATATACACATACACACACATATGTAGATATGTAAGATACAATACCTAATGTAATATATAATACCTATACACACACACACACACACACACACACACACACACACACTATATATCTACATTACACATTATATATAATACCTATTCTAATATACATAATACAGTACAACAGTATGATACAGGATGATACAATCAGATCTGATAGGATGTCATGTATAGAGCCGTAGGGAAGTCAGGCTGGAAGGGGCCTCCAGAGGTCCCACCCCCCGCGCGAGGCAGGATCAGCCCCATCCAAACCATCCCATGCAATCCATAATCTAAACGCTACATAAGCCGGCCGTCAGCCCTGAATCGAGACAGCCCCGACACCCTAACCTGCCCTACCCAGGTAAAGCAGGGGACCCGGCAGCCAGCACCCTGCTTCCATGATGTGTTGTCAATAGATGCTCCAGAGATCCTGGGTAGAGGCCTCCCCCCCGCTACAGAGGAAGGCAAAACTCTTCACAGTCCTTCCCAATCTGACCATGGTGTAAAATTCCTTCCTGACCCCAAGTCTGGCAATTGGTCTGACTCTGAGCAGGGTGGTGGCAAGACCCTCCAGCCACAAACCCCCAGCATTGGCCCCAGCAGGATCCTGGGCTGCAGCCAGCACCCACTGCCTCTGACGGAGGCTTGACAACAGCCTGGCACAGGTGGCAGAAAGCAGGGGGCAACCGGCAAAGCCCAGAAGCCTGGGAAAAAAGAACAGATGTGATGTCCAATGGCACAATACATGGCACTGCAATGTCAGACAAGTAATGCAATGCACCGCACCACAGCATAATGAACGCAATGCAATCCAGTTACAATGCAGTGCAGTCCGACATAGTATAACGAATGCAGTGTGATACAATAAATGCCAAGCACTACAATAGAGCATAATGAATGCAGTGCAATCCAACGTGCTGTAATAAATGCAATGCGATACAATGAATGCAGTGCACTGGGCTATAGCATACTGAATGTCATGCGGTCCAACATAGCAGAACGAATGCAGTGTGATACATGAACGCAGTGCCGCCCGATACAATGCATGCAGTGCACTGCGATCGAGGACAACGCAGGCCATGCAACCCAGCGTGCTATCACACATGCAGTGTACGCACACAATGCACGCACTGCACTACGCTGTTGCGCACTGGGCGCCTCGCGAGCCGGCACGCCGACGAGCACCCCGCGCTGCGCTGAGCCCCCGGGGGCGGGGCGGGGGGCG
>NW_017728996.1:7575510-7613385 GCF_001723915.1 Gavialis gangeticus | reverse complement strand
CCGAGGATGACACGCGTGAGTGGCCGCGGGCGGGGCAAGGGGCTGCGGCTGCGAGGGACGGTGCCGGGCGGGCACACGCACCCCCTGGGCCGTGCAGACACACACCCACACCCACCCTGGTCCATGCACGTACACACACGGTGACACACGCACACACCTGGGCGCGCACACCCTGGTCCGTGCACTTGCGCACACCCAGCCATGTACACACATAGCTGTACATATGCACCCAGCCAGACACACGCGCACCACGCCCCAGTCTTGGCATGCGCACACCCAGCTGGGCACATACACCCCGGTGTGTGCACACACGTCGCCGTGCACACCCACAGAGTCCGCGCGCGCACACACATACCGGGGCATGCACACCCCTTCATCGGTGCATGCACACCCTGCCGTGCACACGCCTGGCAATGCACACACGTGCCTATCTGAGCATGCTCCCCTGGTCTATGTACACAGACGCACGTCCATGCACACACATGTCCACATGCACGCACCCTTATCGTTGCACACGCATGCCTGAGATGGGTGCCCCAAGGAGAACCAGGGAAGCAGGATAGTGGCCGGCGGCCCCGTCTGCCTGGCCCGGCCGTCGGGGGTCCTTGATCCCTGGCCCTGGGAGCTTCCCCAGGGTGAAGGCGGTAAGACCCTGTCAAGGCCTGGGTCACCTGGGCCTGGGGGAGCGCAGGGACGAGCAGGCGAGCGGGGCTGTTATTGTTCCCGTATCCCTGCTTTTCCATCCACCTCTGCAAGAGCAGCGTGACTTTAGCTGCAAACCTGCCAAGGTGAGTTTTTCTAAGCCCGTCCTATGTGACATCTTCCCGGCTAGATCGAGTTCGCACCGGGTGGATTTAGGCTTAAAGCTGGGGACTTTCTCTGCTGTCAGGTGTCTGATGCTCTCTCAAACCAGCTCTTCAGATATTCTGCTTTCGGTCACACCTGCAGAAATCCAAGCCAGCGCTTGGCTAACGCCGCTCCAGGTTTTCTGTCCACTCGGGGGCCTTGGAGCAGAGCTTGGCTCCTGGAGTCGAGCAAGCAACGCGTTACTCCAAAACACTGGTTTTATCTTTATAGGAGTTAGAAATATGGTCCAATGTTTGCATGCTGTGTAGAGTACCCCCTGCAGACACAGCGTGCTCTCTGCGTGCTGCGTGAAGGGTGACACAAAGACAGCGGGGCAACGTAATGCCCGGCATATGGCTGGAAACCACGGAGGATGAGACAATAACTCTGAAAGGAGTGGAGCCTGGATTTCAGTTCTCCCCTGCTAAGGGAGGCTTGCCTGCACCTCTTGCCTGCTAGTGGATTCATTTTTGTTAGCCCAGGCAGTGTCTGCCCTGCTGTCGCAAATGAGGAAATGATAAAACTGCATTATTACCGTGCTGAGGTATCGAAGTAGAAAGGCTTAGAAGCATCTGATTTACCTTGCATAATACCTTTTTGATTGCCTGGTGTTTGCATCGCCCTCCGCTTGGTTAGCAAAGCCAGGAAAGGTTAGTTTTCGCCTGGGGGTGGGGGAGGGATGGTTTTGGATCCTGGTGAAGCAAGTGACTTTCAGTACTTTTACAAGTGGAGCAAATCACCAGGAACAAAACAACAGACTAAACCATAAAATTCATAAGTAAGTTTTGTAAAACCTAGACAGGGAGCCACCACTTCTGTTTTTATTTTCTTGTGAAACAGCATGCGCTTCTGTAATACTACAATTCATCTTCCTCACTGTTGTCAGTGATAGATTGATAGATTTTGGTTGCATTCTTGTGGACGTTTCCTCCGGGGCCAGCACAAAGGTATGAAAACACACTGGAGGTTGGAGTAGCCATAATCAATTCTGTGTCCCAGTATGATTTCTTATTTATTACCTTTTTTGCATGGGACTGTCCTTTGCTGTTCTTAAGTATCCCTTGCAAAGTAACTTCAAGGTGATGCATTGCACTGATGAGAAATCATTCAGATTATTTTGTACCTGGTTTAGTGTAGCAGAATTTATATTTCTGAATGCCAGGCACTGTCAAGTCTAATGTTAAAAAATGCTGAGGGAGGTACTCCATATGCAGGAAACTTTGCTGCCCAAGTGGGTGCAGTAATGAAAATGGCATTTGCGGTGCTGATTTGAATCCTACGGGCATTTTTCTCGTACCCAGTCCAGTAATACGTTCCAGCCACTGCAGCCGGAGCTGTGGTTTGAACTGGGGATCTTGGGAGAAAAGGCTTATTTCTCTGCAGTCTGAATGAGTCAGTGGCTGCTGGGCATCTTCTGACTAATCAGAGACGAGACTTTCTGCTTTCCTAAAATGCGAGAATGCAGCTCTGCCACTCCAGATCAGCGGCGACCTAGGCGAGTTGTTATTCTGATCGGCGGAAATGAACATTGCACATGAAACCGCCTGCATTCCTCATTCCTGTAAGCTATGTGCATCGTTCTCATTACTGCTGGTGTTGCTGGGTGGTGTGAAAACGCTGCCCCGGAGCTGGACCTCCTCTAACAGGCTACGGCTGCATGCATGCAATTCTGCTTCTGCTGCTAAAGTCAGTGCCTGAAATCTCATTGCCGTCAGTGGAGCCAGGCCCTGCGGGGCGCAGCTGCTCCACAATTACACGTGTTCGTGGTGCCCGTCTGGACGGAAAGTCTTGGTTAGGTGGTGCTGGCGGCTGGGAGGATTGCAGGTGGGTTTGGCAATGCTTTACATTAAGTGCCACGCAGCGGTGACACTGCCTTGCCCCTCGCCCCCCACCCCACGCCGAGTTTGCCATCTTATGGACACAAATTACTTAAACAGATCCCTTGAATCCCTCAAGGGGAGTCAGATGCAGCTGTATTGGCCTGGTAGGTGTCCTGCTATGATATAGCCCAGGGGCAGGCAGTTATTTCCGGCGGAGGGCCGCTTACCGAGTTTTGGCAAGCCATTGAAGGCCACATGACAGGCAGCCAGTGGCAGAGATATATTAATTTTCTATATTTTTTTAGGGGTCCTGTGGGCTGGAGAGAATGACCTGGCGGGCTGCATCTGGCCCCTGGGCTACATTTTGCCCACCCCTGATATAGCCACTGGTCTTTTCAATTACTTTAAGAACTCCTGCATATATTGTGCTCGCTTAGGTAGATCTTTCTATGGAAATACAACAGATTTCGATCATGCGGGCTGCCTCCAAAAAAACGTATACACCCCTGTGTACTGCTAAGTGCCTGGATGTCAGTGGTGAGCATTTTGCACACCTGCTGTAGTCTGCGGAGGAAATTACACTGCTCGTTTTCCAAGGAAACGAGACTCGGCACAATCCGCATGCGTGCCTCTGTGTTCCTGGTGACTGAAGTGTGTGAACATTGTTCGAGACACCTTGCCTACCGCACATTAAGTGGTAACAGATGGCAGGCAACTAATGCAATATTCGTTAGCTTTAGCATGTGACAGCTCTTGGCAACAGCTGTTCTCTTACCTTAGGTTCCTGTTGTCTCGCAGAAAGCTGTGACCAAACATTTAACTGATACGATGAAAGCAGAAGTCTAAGAATTTGGGTCTGTCTGTAGATACAAGAGAAATCGGATGTTATTAAAAGCCGTGCGTGACCGTCTCGGTGATAGCTGAACAAACAGAACGAATCCTGGATAACGCTACCCTGGCGAGCTCGGTTCAACCTCTGATATTCCCTGAGCGGAGGAGTATTGCTCGTGGCCACTTCTGTGCAAGGCATGCGTTACACTTTTCTTTTTACAAATAGGATGCCCCGTTCTGCAAGTCGGCTCATGCGTGGGAGTGCCTCGCAGAGGTAATCCCTCGCTGGCCAGCGGCTCATCTTTCGAGGGCAAGGATTGTGCGGCTAAGTAACCATCCCACGTATGCTTGTTCTAGCTATTTTCTAGGGCAGTGGGCACCAACCTTTTTGCCAGGCATGCTATAAATTAGCCCTGCGCTCTGGCTGAGTGCCACTCCAGTCCCTTTCCCAGACCCAGTCTGCTGCTCTGCTTTCTGCTTCCTGCCCAGGGCTCCCTGTCTGATCTGACGGTCTGCTCCCTGCCCCATCTGGCACTATGCCTGTCCCTTGCCCAGTCTGCCCCATGCCACTCGTGGCACCCATAGTGCAGGTTAGACACCCCCCTTCTAGGGTTTTCGCCGTTGAGGTCACGTAGTTTAGTCTTCCTGTAATTTTATTCTTTGGCTCGTGCCGCTTGCTGCGAGAAAAGTGAGCCTTATCTTGGGGAAAGGGGGAACTAGAAATCCACGTTTGCCTTTGAAAGTCTGATTAAAACAAAAAAAGTGTGAATTAAGAACCACGTGAAGACTCGGTGCGGGAGCTGAGATCTGACTGTATTTGGCTCAGCTAACAGCAGCGCGTGCAAGGAAACCCAACGCTTAGGCAGCTTTGCCCCTGGAGCTGTTCCCCAAAGCAAAGGCGGCCGCAGCCCTATGCAGTGTGTGCATCTCTGGAAACGTCACACATCTCCGAGCCAGTTCTTGAAAAAGTAAATATTGGCTCTTCACATCTGTGGGATCCTCCTCCTGCTTTTCTCTCTTTGCTGAAATGCATTTCCTGATTGTGGGGAGGAGAGAAGGACAGGGGCGATGGAGAAGGATCTGTTAACTGTGGCTGAAGATTCATTCCCACCGTCCAGGTTAAACCCATTTGGGAGTGAGGGGCCAGATCCGGAGGAGCATGTGAAATCACAAGCCCAGATTGTGTCCTGCCAGGGAGATTTCTGCCGGAGCGCTCTGCCTGGGCAGGGAAACCTCTAGCATCAGAAGCTTATGTGTTTAGGGGAGCAGGGATGAGCAGTTGTTGGCTGGCTGTGAGCGTGGGTCTTGCGCCCGCCGCATGGATGTCCTGGCATCTCGTATGATCGTTAGCGTGCAAGGGACTGCGTGCGGAGACTCGGCCAGCATAAACCCCAGATCCTGCATCTTCTTCACTGTCTTCCTGTGGTCCCTTTATAGGGGGTGCGGAGCTTGTGGAAAAGGCACGCGAGGGGAGTCTTATCCTCAACCAGGGATTCCCTGTCCCCTTGGTTGATGATGCTGGAGGCGATCGATGGCCTAGCCCCTAGGGAGCAAGCTTAGTGAGCAAAATCCACGTTGCAAAATGAGCTCTCCGGCTCGTGAATGGCAGGGAGCATCCCTCCGTAGTGCTCGCTAGAGTCGGGAGGGGAAAGGAAAACTAGCAGAGCGCAGGGGTGTCGCGCAGGATCCATAGGCAGATGCGCAAGTCTCGTGTCTGAATTAATCGCCTGTCGGAGGCATCGCACCGAACAGGCTGGAACAGAAACAGGACCCGATAAAAGAGAAAGCACCTGCTGGATGGGGGTGGCCAACAATGTCTTGACATAAATCCAGCGCTAAAGCCACGCTGCCAGCTTCGCTGCAAGGAGATGGGGGCTGGTTTTCACTTGTTAGGAGGGAGGTTTCTCCAGTAAAGCAGGGAGCTGGTAAAATGAGCTAACACCGTGCCCACGCTGACTAGTAAATCCTCTTCGATCTCTTCTAGCTGTGCAGGGGAAGCGCTGCTTTTCTCAGCAGCGGTGGTGTTCAAAGTAGTCCTTCATTAATTTCCCATATTCCTTCAAATACAAGGTGGGCTTTTTGCAACCAGATATTTCTTCTGAAAAGTAAAAAGCCCGTATAGATCCTGCAGAAGTTGCATCCTTGGAAATGTGTCGTGTGATTATTTTCTTGAAGTTGAGAACCTGAAAATGTGGGTGCATCTTCAAGGGCATCTTGCATTCAGAGGAATATAGCATATAAAAACTAATCACTAGCTATTGTAGGAGATTGGGAAATAACCTCTGTAGGTGATGTTACTTTGCTGACTCAGGCTCACCATAGATATTAATTAAGACATTTGATTAAGAGGATGCAACATTCTCACACTAAGGCCCCTTTGCATTGCTCTGGCTGTATCAACAGGCTTGGAAGAGGGTGTAAATAGGAACCAGACCCTCGACCTATAATACCGGGCTTCGAAGGAACAAAGTCGCAAGCTCAACCGTTCTGAATTTAGGATGGGCCAGGCTTGCCTGTGTGATCTGAATCCAGCTCTTGGCATGTGTGCACCGACACAACCTTTAGCAACGTGAGTGCATTCAAAGGCAGATCACGTGCTAAAAGTCACATCCCTGACCCCGCGGAAGCACCGTGGTAAATGTCAAGCCCCTTCTGCAAAGGCCTGGAGGTGTCCAAGCTTCTTAGCAATGAAGCAGTTGCAAAAATGTCTGTTTTTGAACCTGCCCAAATATTTTTTCCCTAACTTCATTCTCACAACTCGAAAGCTCAGGCTGTGATGCTCCTCCACCGTGTGGAACATCTCAGGGCAAATTCCTAACGCTTGGTAAAGCTGCAGACCGTTAGAAGCAGGGTCTACGAGAGAAGCCCTAACCCCAGACACTGCTCGCTGCACTGAACACGACCTAAAGGAGGGGAAGTGTCTGGGTTGGGTGGGGGTCACCTCTGCCACTGACTTGCTGCGTGACCTCAGGCCAGTTATATGAGGTCCCCATGCCTCATTTAAATGGGGGAAGTAGGCTTGTTCCAGAGTAAAGTCACAAGTAGCAGAGGGGGAGTGTGCTGGGATGGGCAGGAGGAAGGATTGTGTTCTTAGGAAGGTGGCTAAAAAGCAACATTTTTTTTCTTTAATCTAAAAAATTGGATTTTTTATTTAAATCAGCTTTATTTAATTGTATTTTTTATTTTTTTTGTTAAGATGCTTGTTTTAAACAATAAACCTATATATAGTTTTAATTTAAGATGTGTTAAAGCTCAAAGATATCATCATGGGATAGGGATTATAACTTCTAATTATATACTGTTTGGGACAGTATATTCATGTAACCTCTTTAGAAGTGTTATAGTCCGCGGCCTGCTGTGTCCTATTTATATTAGGGGCCCAATCTTACGGGGTTCCCAGAGGCCCCTCTATAGATTAGTAAAGATTCAAGAAAACCACTCTACCCAATGGGACCCAGTGCTCAGTCTAGAAGATCCCATTAAGCATCTCTGTGATGCTTAGTTTCAGTTCTCAAACCGGATTTGTGTCTCTAGAGATCACGTCCTTGTTAACAGCAGGGTATGGAGATGAGAGATAACAGACCTGATTACCCACCCGTCAGCCCTCTTATTTCTGCAAGTTTGCAAACATATGGTCAAACCCTTACCTTTCTCTAAGAGTGCAAAGTTTCAAAAAGTGAAATGAGTAAAAGCTATCAAACAGAAAGAATGCACTTTTTGTAGAAAACAACGGTTAACTCAAGGCAGGCCAGGTTCTTTGGGTAGATGTCGGATCTTTTATTTGACAAACTGAGTAGTTGGAAAGAAGTTCTTAGCAAGCTTTCGGGCACAGTCACCTTTCGTCAGGCCTAGGGAGTCTAACTCGAGGCTTCCTGACCAGTGATTTAAATCATGATTTAAATCAATTTGCCATGACTAAGAACCCGGTGGGGCCAGATAACGTGCTCACTAAGACGCAGGTGGGTAAGAAGGCAGGGCATTTTGTGTCTGCAGGTGTCTGGAGGGGAGCGGGAAGTACCGGGCTCTGGAATTCCCCCCCTCAAAGATGTGTCAGAGTTAAATGAATGAGTGGGAGAGGTGAGCAAGGGGCAGGTTACTTCTGGCAGCTGCAAAGCATCCGTGTCTGAATGGCTCCCACGTGTGACCCTCTCTTGCGTTTCAGTGCTCTGCTCGGAGAAAGAATTCCACGATGCCGCGAAGCGTAATGACACGGCCAGGATGGAGGAGCTGATCCGGAGAGGGGTGGACATCAAAGCCAAAAACAATGTAGGTCCTTCAGGTGTTCTGGCAGCAGCGGGACTGCGAGGGCTGCAGGTAGCACAGACGGGGCAGTGTTCAGGCTGCATCTCCATGCTCCGTCATGTTACTGTTGGTTGGGCAAAGCTTAAAGTCACCCACCCAACGGCACCCCATTAGCGTGGAGCAGGTGTTGCAACGTGCTGGCATCTCTGGGCAGCCTGAAGGGATTTGAAAGCTGCAATCAGTGCACAGGAAGTCGAGGATCACAGCATCGTGGCCATACTTAAGGCTATGTGCAATCCAGCCCATCCACCCAACTACTACAGCGATCAGTACCTGTATCAGTATCCGAGCCCCTTGTTGTACCAAACATTTTAAGGGCCAGATTTTCAAAGAACGGTGTGCCAGCATTTATTAATATTAATCATTACTGTTATTGCCAAGGTATCTAGGAAACCCAGGTGCTATGGAGCAGGACTCAGTAGTGCCAGTCTGGGTCCCTGCCCCATGGGGCTTCCAGTAAGGGGGCAGGCCTCGCTCCAGGCCAGGTCACTGCCCACGCACATTGGGAGGGACACGTTGTGTGCCCAAATGGGTCTCTTGCAACATTCACAGAAACATTTTGGGAAAGTGGTGCGGGTTCTGGCTGTCCCTGGCTCGTGTGGGGCTGTGTCCGGGCTCGGCTGTCTTAGCTGCCAAAGCTTCTGGTGGTGGATGCCTGCCATTGCCTCCAAGCCACCAGAGCACACGTACACCTGTATGGTGGGGGGTCAGTGCAGCTCCACTCAGCATGTGGGCTGCCATCGCACGAAGTGCAGCCCGGCTGCTGAAGGGGTTGCGGCAGCTGGCTGAGGGCATGGGGGTGTTTCCTCGTGCCTTCTGGGCAGCAGCAGAAGTCCTATTCCACACATCATGGGGTGGGGTAGGAGGGAGGGGGAAGCCTGCCAGTGGAAAGGTGGGTGCATGCAGAGATGTGCCGGGAACTTGGCAGGAGGTCTGCTGGCCAGCTGTGCTGTGTGGGCAAGCGCACGAGGAGGCACTGACCGTTGCTTTTGTGGCTTCCAACTCTTAATAAAACAAAGACTTGGAGACCTGACACTGTAGTGCTGCAAAAGACCCTAGTAGTCTTCCTCTTGTCCCTATTCCCACGTTTCGTTGCTAAGCAGTATAGTGAAGAATGCAGTTTGCTGACTGAACACGAACTGTGAGTAACCTCCTGGCCCCAGTGAAGTCAAAAGGAGCTTGGACATTGACTTCAGTGCAACCAAGACTTCAGCTCAGGCCTGTAGCCACTTGGCTCCTCTGTCTCTTCCTCTCCAGATAGACAGAACTGCTCTGCACTGGGCCGCTGGAGCTGGGCACGAGCAAGCTGTGCGGCTGCTTCTGGAGCACGACATGGCGCTGGATGATGAAGACCATGTATGACTGTGCCTCTCCTTTGAAGGCCTTGTTGCAGGTCGTGGGGCAGCGGGGTGGGAAATCTCATCTCAAATTCAACATAGTGCTTGGGGAATGGGTTGGGTGCGCAAGGAGAAGCCGTGCGTGCTTCCCTTGCACTGCATCTCAGCCTTGCTCTGAAGGCAGTAGTTACTCCGGTCCCATCTCATCCTTGGCTGCCACACTGATGCTTCCAGCCTGGCTGCGAGGGTGGACCTGTTGTATTAGTGGTTTGCTGGCCAACAAGTGGTGTCCGGCCAACATATTCCTACCCGGGAGCAATGGGCTGACAGGGAGGATTGCTTTCCTATCAGCGGATTGACAGGTTCTTCAGCAGCTACTGATCTCCCCAGAGCAGGAAGAGCAGTGAGGAGAGGGGGATCGAACTGGCAGAGGGAAGGAAGGGCTCTTAAAAGAGAACTCCACATTAAATATTAACTATTTAAAAATTAAATATTGCTTGTGCAGATTCCCTCCGAGGTCTGGCATGGGGCGTCTGGCAGTATTGTTGGGGGGTGGGCCTGGGGGGATGGCAAGACTGAAGAGATCTGTGCTCCTTCCTCTCCAGTTTGGAATGAATGCGCTTCTCCTCTCGGCTTGGTTCGGCCACCTGCGCATCCTTCAGATCCTTGTCAATGCTGGGGCCAAGGTCACCTGTGTAAATAAGGTGAGGCAGCTTGCTCCTGTGTCCTGTCCTCGGCTGTCCAGAGCCAGGGAGCAATAGGGGGAGGGTGGTCAGCTCGGTCATTGCAGCCGGCAGAGAATGGGAGAGCTGAGAGACCGGCTGCCACAACAGGCCGCAAAGCTGGGTCCATAGGTGACTGGTAGGGGGGCACATGCCCCTCCCCAACAGGGTCATCCCTGCTGCCCACACCATCGGCAACTGCGGGTGCTTACCAGCCCCGTCCCCACTGCTGATGCTGTTGCTGGCTTCTGCTGGTGTCCCCCCAGACTCAGGAGGCACCAGTCCCCCATGGCTGGGTCCATATGGGCACAGTGGAGCTGCCTGCACCCCAGGGGCAATCGCTGCAGGGGTTGCTCCTGAGTAGTACTGGGGCAACTCCTGCAACCCCTATCCCAGGATCTCTTGCCCTGCTGCTCCTTTTGCCCAGTCCCATCGGTGTCCAGGCATGCAGGCACCATCATTTATTTTATTAACATGATGGGGAAAATGTACAGTGCCAGCACTGTCCACTCCCCAAAGCCCTCTGGATATGCCCATGGCTCTGTATTTGTATCTGCCATGGCAATCCATTTTCTGCACTGTGACTGCCTCTGAGAAGAGAGCCTCATATTATCGCACCCAGCCACATCCTTTTTGGTTCACTTGCCACTGCTGCAGCAAGACAGTGAGTTTATCAGGACAAAGGAACCTACCTGCCCTTTGCAGGGATGTGTGTATATTTATTTTGCTTCATCTATGGCAAGCAGATGCCACGTCCTGCATTGCACAGTCATGGGAGGGGAAAGGTTTGCAGAGCAATAGGAAGAACTCAGTGCTGGCGTGAGCTGCTCAGTCTTCCCTGTTAGCTGACATCCTTTTACTGACTCCCTGCAGGGGATACAGGGGAGCGGGTGAAGCTGAGTGCCACTCCTGGCTCTGTCTCTGACCCACCGTGTGGCCACAGGCTTAGGGAAGCTTTTTCACATCCCTGGGCCTAGCTGCGCTAGTACATAGCTATCATATTTTTTGTTCCAGAGAGGTTTCTGCAGTCTGCGACTCTGAAAGCCCCAGATGGAAGGTGCTGTAGAAACAAGAAGGAGCATTAATAAATCAGCAGTAGATATGTTTTAAAAATAAACCTCTGCTGAGAAAGAGAGAACATCAACATTTTGGGGAAACAATTAGCCATCTGCAGTCCTGGCTGGCTTTAGCCAGGGAGCTGCAGGGAGGCAGTGGATGAGGTTTTTTTTACCAGGAAGAAGCTGTTACAGCAGTGATGTAATGCAGCCTCTGGCTCATTAAGCAAATGTGGCTTGCTTCCCACTCTAGCATGGTAGGAACCTGCTCCACTGCGCGGCCCAGAGAGGTCACGTCAAGGTGATGGAGTTCATCGTGGAGGACCTGGAGAACGTGCGCGTGGACAAGACAGACAAGGTAGCAAGGCTGTAAAGCAGCCTCACTTTCATGCTATTCCTGGCAGCGTGCCCCTGGGTTTCAGCAGGAGCAGGGTTGAGTCCCTGGGATCGCGTCTCCTTCGATGCGTGGAGAAGGTGAATCCAGGATCTAGCTTCCAGGGAAATGCCGCAGGCTGGCTTCTGCCTCCAGCCCCACTCCTCGTACTTGTCCTCCTGTGGAATTGCATCTCGTTTCAAGCGTGTCCTGGAAGCTGTCAGTGGGGTGCGAGGCAGGACGGTTGAGCCAGACGTTATCATGAGAATGACTTGATTTTCGCCCGGGGCAAAATGCCCAGCTCCTCCAAATGCAGTTTTGTGTGGGAATCGCCAGGAAAGTATAGTCAGTACTTATGGACTCAGAGTGGCAGGATGGTGCTGTGCCTGGCAGCCTCACCCTGGGGAGTTGCAAGCCAGGCTGCATTAATGACGCAGCAGGGCATGGGCATGCCTTTGGTAAACAACGGTCCCTGTCGCCAAGCTGTTCCTTCCTGATTGATTGCTGCAGGCAGATCCCGCCTCGCTCATCAGGAAGCACAGGACTGAGCCCAGCTCCCAAGTGCCATTGCCCCCTCGCTGTCCTCAGTCATAGCCCTTGCTGCCCTCTCTTTGCCCCGCACCGCTCCTGTGGGGATCCTTTCTCTTCCCCAAGCACATAAAGTGGGTTGCACTGGCAATTACCTACACCCAAGAAGGGTTTTTTTTTTTTGTTTTTTTAAAATGACTCATGGGATAATTGATGCTTCAGATCATTTTTGCTTTCTCTTTTGGCTTTTAAGCTTTAACTACCTTTTGATAAGCTGCTTATTTTCCTTTCTTCATGTTGAAATAAATATTGACATTCTCTTTGCCTTTTATTGTGCCAGATGAAACCAAAGGGCATAGAGTTGTTAGTGCCAGGCAGGTGGTTCAGCTCAGCTCCTTTTTTTTTTCCTAAGATCACCCCCAAATGTGAAAGCAGAGGAACCGCTGGCGATGTATAAAATCTTTTAAGGCTCAATGCTAGTTACTGCCAGGAGGAGACAAAACTATTCTTGCAGTGTGTAGTTATTGGGGGAAGCCTACTTCTAATGCCTTCAGCAAGAGTCATTACTTTAGTGCTAGTGTCAGGCATCCAGGTTGTAGCCGTATTGGTCTAGAGGAAAAGGCAATCAGGACTCGTAGCAGAGGTGATATCTTTTATTAGACCAACAATATTTTTGCAAAAAAAATTCTTTAATTGCAAGCTTTCAGGCATAGACCCCCTTCATCAGGCATCAGAGAAAAGATTGTAAAAGTTCTCCTGGGTAGAAATGAAAGGTCATATTTCATAGGATTTCACAGAGTCGTCGATAGATGGAAAACTCCTCTGGACAGGCAGTTCATAGCTGGTATGAAGCCTCTCACCTCCTGTGAGGATCGGTGATGATGCAAATTACTTTGAACCAAGGTGAGAGCAGGATCTCAGGTTGCAGGTGGTCACAGTTGCTTCCTGCTTGGGAAAATACGAAGATTTCATTTTTAAAAATTGGCTAAAATGCGATATCTTCCATGCATTGGGTATCCAGGTCATTCTCAGCTGTTAACCTTTGTCTTGGTGTTTCTGTTTTTCTCTTCCGAACTGCAGATGGACAGGACGGCCTTTCACCTGGCTGCAGAGCACGGGAGGCTGGAGGCGGTGGAATTCCTGATCAGAGCGGGGTGTTCCCGCAGCGTGAAAGACAAGGTACAGACAGAAGCTGCCGTTCGGGGCAGAGCAATGGAATAATGACCTAAATGACGCAAGGGATTGGCAATGGGATCTCGATTTGGGTGGCTGGGTCAAAGACACGCAGGCGATTGGTGAGCGCATGCTTGGGCCGGTTGGCTGTATGCTGGTCTGCGGTAGCTCTGTCTTGCCTGTTCCGTGGAATTCTTCCCCCATCCATTTGCAAGCCCAGCAGGAAGGCACTGAAGCTGTGGATAGGCCCTGGAGCTGGGGGGGACTTTTTGGACCACGGGGTTATAACCCTAACCCTGCATTACGATGAAGTGGCAGCCTGAATTTATGGAATAAAACCAATTTATTTGTTCTCGTAGAGACAGTTGCTAGGTCCCCAGTGTGGGAAGGACAGATACTTCTCACTCCACTAGAGAATATTTGTTAGGAGGCTAGTGCGAGAGGAGTGACAGAAGAGGGTGGTACGTGTTCAGCTCATGCACAGGAAAATACGTACCCTGTGATTTGCTGAGCCTTGTGGAGCTCCTATAGTGCGGCAGTGAGGAACGTAGAAGTAAAGTGGCTGGATAAGAGAGACAGAAGACATTTGCATCCTGGGGAGAAAGTCCTCAGATACCCAAGCTCCAGCGCTCTGGAGTCAGAAATCAGAAGCAGCACTGGCACTGCAGTGATGAGATCCCACAGTGATGGGAAGCTTATTCATTGTCTAATTGCTGCCATAATTGCATTCAACCAGGATTTAAATTTGTGGAGTGGGGAGAAGTGAATTGTTCAAAAGCAGCGCTTAAATCAGGGGTTCTTAACCTGGGGTCCACGGACCCCCAAGGGGTCTGTGGATAGATTTCAGGGGGTCCGTGAACTTGGATGGGAAAAAAATTACATCTTTATTTTCACTAACCTCTAACTGAAATTTAGCATTTCCTTCAATTATGAATGTAGGCAACAAACCACAGTAGTATTAGCAATACCTGTGACTGTCACCAATAGAAATCACAGATATTTTCATATCACATTACAGTTGTTGCAGGTGTCTCGAAATATCGTTTACGCTCATCACTACTTTGAAATTACAGTAGTTATTAGACCTGCCGCTAGATCGCACGTGGTCGCAGTCTTCCTGTCTACAGACGCTCATTATTCTGAGAAGGGGTCCGTAGGCTTCACCAGACTGCCAAAGGGGTCCATGGCACAAAAAAGGTTAAGAACCCTTGTCTTAAATGCTTAAACAGAAAATTGTCTTTGCCTCCCTTTGGTGCTCTAGTTTCTTGGCAGACATAGCGCCCCTTCATCAGAACTGAATCAGTTATTTTTCTTAATGGGCGATTATTTGACAAAAGAATGACTCCCAGGTTTGCTGTTGGGTCAGACGGAAACAAGAGACTGGCAGGGATATCCAGGGTCATCAGGTCTCATCCCCAGGCAGCCACTTTATATAGTTTAATTCCTAAATGTATTCAGCTTCCTCCTAAAACCAGTTTGGCTTATCGCCCCACTACTGCTGCTGGGAGGTTGTTGTTCAGTCTTGTTCTGCTGATGGTTAGAAAAGCTTCTTTTGCATCATCCTGGGAACTGGTTCATACAGAGCTGCTTTGCCCGAGTGCTTGGCCATGAAGGTTTTACACAAGAAGCAATGTCTGCACGCAGGAAAAGAATACAGCCCTACATTTAGCTGCTAAAAATGGGCATTTGGCGGTGCTACAGAAGATTGTCGGTGTTGGAGTGGACCTGGATGAAAAGAACGTGGTGAGTAAATAAAAGAAACCCAAGCAAACATCCCTCCTGATTTTTAGAGGCAGCCTCCCATGTTGGCTGGTGCAAGCAGGACTGCTGGGCTCTGTGCTAAGAACTGGCTTATGGACCTCCCTGGGTTTATTTAAAATGCGCAGATCCAAAGTGCTGGACACATGCAGTTTCTCTGCAAGAAGCAATATCCCTATTGACTCCAAACTAAACACTAATTGACTCCCTTTACCTTTGTTGTAGGAACACAGGACTGGAAGGGGCGTTGTGTTCTCAGGCTGTCATTTGCCCAAGAAATTCCCAAACTTGCCCCTGCAAAGCCTCATACACAACTATAAAGCACAAAATTAGAAGCACCAGCAATACTCTACCGCGTGTCATAGATGAAAGCAGGGAAGACGAGGGCACTGCCTGTGTAGTTTGTTTAATACAGGTTCAGAAGACCCTGGAGAAGGACCACTCTAGAGGGGAAGGAAAAAACTCACAGTTCATGTAACTGTTGAACTAACTTGACTATCACCTTTTCTCCCCCACTACAGTCCCACGCTCTTGAATATTTAGGTGCCTACATGGTTAATTAACATTGTTTTAAGATGCATCAAGTTCTGCATAAAGAACATTGATCTGGTCACTGAACAACTAGTCTCTTGATTTGATATCTTCTGCTGTTCGGGTTACCAGTCTGTGATGAGAACATTACTTAAAGTCTCGACTAGCAAATAGCCATCCAGTTGAGTCCTGGGGCGGTTTCACTCAGTCTCCCAATTTAAATGAATCCCTGATAAACTTAAATCTTAATTGCTGTCTTTGCATAGTAAATAAGGTGATCTGAAAGGGAAGGGAAGCAGTCTCATCTGATAGTTTTGTCAGCTAGTGCTACTTCTGCATGGATCCCTTCCTGATCAGCTTCCCCTCATGCACACAGTAGCAGTGAATGTAGATAAACATCCTCGGAAAGGCTCATGGGGCCTCCTTCATAGAGGAAAGTATGCTGTAGTAGTTACAGGAACAGCAGTCAAGTGGCACAGATTCCCAACTCTGCCCATGACTCACTGTGACTTCTGGGATATCATTTGTGACCCTGTGCCTCAGCTTACCCAACTGTAAAGTGGGCATACATGCCATCCTGTTTGTTTTTATTACAAAATGTCCCAGCTGCACTAAAAATATCTTTAATTTGATGGCTGTGGCAGCAGTCAGCTGAAGTTGATGAATTCCAGGCGTTTTGTATGGAGTCCATTTTAGATTCCCCCTGTTGTTAAATATGTAGGCCATGTGGGTGAAATCACTCACTGGAGGCAGAGGGTGCAGGGGCAGAGTATTATGCATGGTTTGCCACTGCTTTCAGTGTCCTCTCTCACCTTCCTTGCATAGGCAAAGCTCCCTCTGAACTCGGTGCGGAGTGGGGCCTGACTTCAGAGGGAGCTTTGCTGATGCAAAGAAGGTGAGAGAGGACTCTGAAAGCTGTGGCAAACACCACGCTATCAGTATGTTGATAGTGGTGTGTGATTCCTTAACATTAGTCTGGAGTGGGAGTGAACCCCTGATATGTACAGCCAGCACAGGAGCACATTGCTGACTGAAGAGGCCCAAGGATCCCATGCCTCTGAGCAGACTCCCCTGTGTCACCAAGCTGGTGCATCCAGCTCACCGGTACTGAGCCTTGCTCTATGAAAGGCCCGTCTTGGCATCCATGCTCAGGTTCAGCTTTGTCTCTTGTTCTTGTTCCCAGGAAGGACAAACTGCCCTGCACTCGGCTGCTGACGGAGGGCATTACGACTGCATAAAGCTCCTCTTGGAAGCTGGTTGCAATGTCAACCTCCAAACCCAAGTAAGCAAGTACTGCTGGAAGCTGGCTTTATTCTCAGTCGTTTCCCACTCGGGCAGCAGCTGTATGGCTTGCTCTGTGTGCAGGTGGCAACGTAAGAAGGGTTAAGTCCTACCCTTCCACCTTCTGGTGGCTGTGTGACTTCAGTATTAATGCAGGGTGAAACACCCCTTTGACAAAGGAATAGGTCTTAAACGCTTGTATGGCAGCCTGCTTGCCCTGAAGCCCTGACAGTGGTCTCCTTTGTCTTCCCACTGGAGATGTGTCGGGGTGTATTTTTGTAAGTATCCTGGCAATTGAAGCAAGGACTCGGTGTCAGGCCTGCTCAGACAGGTTTGAGCTGCAGCAATATTAGATTCCTGTTGTTTCTTTCCCAAGCTTGTACAATGATTTGTTATTATCATGCAACAGGCCCCCAGCTGTAGTTCCTGGGACTTCTTTAATGGCTTCTCAGAGAGCACAGACCCTAACAGAGCAGACACCCGCTTTCTTGTGGGCAGTGCTGATAGATGAGGTATTTATGCTGCATTATTCCTAGGACAGCAAAGACACCATTTCTTTTGTCATAGAAAATCAGGCTAGGAGACCCATTCACCATTAATTAAAGTGAAGTTCCCTCTGAGGATGAGGTCTGTCACTGTAGAATCAGATGGACTAAGGAGCGTTCTTCTTTCCCTCTGAAAACTAGTGTTCTCCAGTTGAGAGACCAGTATATCAGGACAGAGGGTTTGGTATATCAGGACAAAAGTGTTTGGGGAACAAAATGCCACCAAGAAGAAGACCTGCATCCTTTGTATCCTAGTAGTTGGTACACTTTGCATCCTAATAGTTGGTTTAATAAAAGATACCAGATTCACCCAAAGAACCTTGTCTGCCTATGTCCATAGACCAACACGGCTACAACCTACATCCCCTCACCAAAATAAAGGTCATTTGGGTTTTCTAAAGGATATGGAAGTGACTGGGTGATTAGTGAAAATCATCTGCATTGGAGAAAAGTGATATCACTTCAGGACATGCAGAATCAAGATACCATTAAACCAGAGAGTGACAGCTCCATGGTAAAGCTGTTCGTGTCTTGGCTTTGGGCTGTCTCCAGCCGACATCTTATCATCACCCCAGTATTGCTGTGCCCCTCGTGGCTTGCACCAGTTCCCCAGTGGAAGGGAAGGGTGTTCTCTGAGGAAGCGGCTACAGCTGGAACCTCTGAGAAGCAGAATGAACAAAGGCCCAGAGGGAGAAAGGTCCTTTTGCTTGATAAAATGCCTTGGCTTAATATCCACCTTTTTTTGGTGCATGTCTCAGAAACAGATGAACTGCCTTCATTATGCTGCACTGCACGGCTATGAAGATATAGCCCGGGTCCTTGTGGATGCTGGAATCCATGCAGAGGCCGTCAATCACGTAAGCTGCACGAAATGATTTTGAGCTTTTCTAAACAGATGGGGCCAGATTCTGGATACGGTCATGGGAGGCAGACGATAGGGGACCTGGATCTGCTGTCTGTGAGCACCTGCTCTGGCCATTGTAAACCGCTCTTCTCCATCATGCAGCCCGGCAAATGCTGTGCTGGCACAGGCTGAGCAGGTGCGTCTGCCTATAAACTATCTCTGGCATTTGCCTTTGGAAGACTTGTCTGCCTGAAAGCAACAGCTTGCTTTCATTTCCTATCTTGTCCTCATTGATACCAGTAGGAGCAAGGCACTGTACTTCATTCCCTTGAGGAATCCATAAAAATGTCAGTTGCTGCTGATCCATTAGGTGCATGAATGGCAACGAAAAAGGAGCACTTTAGAATTGGGGATTCATAGCCTTTGTGTCCTAGCCCAGGTGCCGGGACCCTTAATAAGTAGATTGCAAGGCAGAAAGCTGCATATAAGCTATAGACCTGTGGCAAATAACGCGTCTTCTTTCCACAGCAAAATGCCTCGGCTGTGCACATAGCGGTGCTGCACAACTTCCCAGCCCTGGTTAAACTCCTCATCGATGCAGAATGTGACCTGGACATCCCAGATAACGTAAGACTGGGAACTGAGCAGGGGTGCATGTAACAGACAGCGTTCAAAACATGGGGAACATGGAGATTCAGCTCACGAAACTCCAAAGTGGCTGAGTTGTTTGCATTTTCCAAGCAGGTCCTTGGTTGGACCCCATGAACCCTCTGTGTGTGAGGTTCCCTGGCTGGTCTGTATACAGGTCTGCATGTCCAGGCCCTTACCACTCTGAGCTGTGAGCAAGCAGCAGAGGTTTGGGCACACGGATAATTTGGAGAACATTAAGAAAGACTCTACATGGAAAGCAGGAATGGACCTTGGTTGGTTCTTAGGCCAAACGGTGGTGTTGCAAGCAGTGCATCTGTTACGCAAACAGATCTCTTTCAACCAGACATTGGATTTTTAGTTCATTATCGCCATACTAGAACTAAAATTGGCTCTGAATAAGCATTTGAGTTGGCTTAGTGCCTGTATTGATTTGCTATGTTATTTCTTGGCTTGGTTTCTTGTATGCGACCTGGAATTTTCCACTAAAGGACCAGCCCTCATTTTGACTTTAAGGGAAATCACCAGCATGGTATAGCTTGATTTAGGCCTTAGAGAGGTAGAGCCAGTATCCATCTGATATGGTTATCCATGGAAAGAAGACAGGGAAGACTGTCCATTTCCCAAACAT
Organism: Gavialis gangeticus; assembly: GCF_001723915.1. NCBI lineage: Eukaryota > Metazoa > Chordata > Crocodylia > Gavialidae > Gavialis > Gavialis gangeticus. Next base: position 7,594,160 of record NW_017728996.1, on the reverse strand, counting down.
CCCTCTGCTTGATATATATGGCTGGAAATGTCCAACTGGGGGTCCCAAAGGTGTGTTACAGGCTCAGATATTGTTAGGTTGAAGTATGTACCACGAAGGACTTCCCATCGATAGTGCCAAGACAAGCCAGAATCCCATCTTGGAGTCCCCTGGTGCATCCCAGCCAATGGGACATTTGACATTAACATCAACAGGACTGAGTTAGGTAGCAGTGAGAGCAAAACGTGTATAGGAATATGCAGTTCAGCAGTGTCAGCTGGTTCCAGTATACGTGCCCGTATTTCTTCCTGTTGTTCTCAGCCTGCATTCGTGCCCAGTGTTGAATCTCTCCTTTCTTTTTACACAGAGGCAGCAGACCGCACTGCATATTGCTGCAGAACATGGGAGACAAGACATAGCTGAGATGATTCTCATAGCAGGCGTTAACTTAAAGCTAATTGATAAGGTAAACTTCCTTAATGGCCAAAAAGATCTGAGAGGACTTCACAGGACTGCTGACTTATTTTACTTTCAGCTGCAGGAAAAACAGCCAGTGCTAGAAAAAGATGCATATTTTTGATGATAAGCAGTTAAAATGAGGAGGAATTGGGAGGGAGAGGGTAAAATGGAGGAGGGCGTAGAGTTTTGAGGAAGGTGTGGGCTGACTTTTAGAAAGGTGCAGAATAGTTCACTGATTGCTAGGCAAAGCTGCAGGAGTCTGCACCTGCTACTGCCACCTCTGCCAGCACGTGTATTAAATGCAAACTACCTTCTTCTGGGGTGGTCTTAAATAGCCAGTAAGAGGGATTAAAGTGCAGATGGGTTAATGGGCAAAAAATCTGAGCTGTCCAGTGGTCAGTGCTGTGCAAAGAAACCCTGCAGCTGTGATTAACAAAAAGATTGTTGATAGCATTGGGCAAATGCAGCCCTCTGCTCCCAAGCACATATTTGCTTGTGCAGGTGAGAAACTCAAAGAGTTTTCAGCCACAGCTTGGCATCAGATCTGCGATTCACTATAAATGGCATGCTTTTTAATGAAATGTAATAACATTGGAATTGTTTGTTGCAAAAGATTTGCAAAAAAGCACTGCTTTCCAGAAGGACTCTGAAGCCAGCTATGTATCTTGTGATGTAGAGATGAAACCATGTGGTTTCTCCAAGTAAATGGTAGATAAATCTATTCATAGCTCTCAGACTTGAAGGTGCAGCTTTGGACGAGATGATGTCTGGTGAAGAGGGAGGGGGAAATATTTTCTTCCTGCCATCAGTGAAGCTTCTCCTCTCTTCACTATTGCATTGACTTTCACCATATCTAATTATGAAGAGCTTTGGGGGCCTGGGAACCCCAGAGACATCTTTGGGAGCAAGTGTCTTAGAGTGGTGTTTCTCAACCCATGGGTCACAACCCAAAAGTGGGTCCCAGGAATATGTGAAAGGGTTGTGCACAAACTTTAAAGATGGAGTCTCCTTTAAAGGAGAAAAATGTGGGAAACAGTAGCTTTTCCCTTGCAAGCTAGCAGAGTTCCAGCCTGCGAGGGGTTGCTTGCCCACCCCCTCTCCCGCAGTACACTGGGAGGCTGGAGGATAGCAGGTAGGGAGTGAGGGGCACTGGGTTGGGACTGGCCCTCATTTACAAATGGGTCCTGATACAAAAAAGGTTGAAAAGCACTGGATTAGAGATTCTAGGTTTGTCCTGCTTCAGTTGTGAGTTATCCCTGCTACTTGCACCCCCCACCCCTACCATGTAGCTGACTTCCTGCCCCTTGTGCAGGGGGCTGGATCTGATGATCTCTCAAGGTCCTTTCCAGCCCTAATGTCTACGAAATCATTAATTAAAAGCCAAACCCAGCCTGACTGGGTCTTAGTCTGGAACCAAAATGTTGCTGCTACCACCAACTGGCAGGTCTTGGCACTACACTAAGACCAAGCACAAGTGCAAAGCAGAGGACTGTGCTTCACCCCAACACAGAATCACCCTCCTGGCTTGCTGCATGTATTTCCAATAACTGTCCTCTCTCTCTCTAGGTCTCTTACACATAATAATATATATATATAAATTGTGCCTACTAGGGATACATACACACACCGAGTCCAGGAACAGACGAGGGAGTTCAAATGCTGCCTTAATAGTCATGTCAACATGCTGTTTCCTCCCAAGTAGTGTTTAATCAGACTTGTTCATACACGCACAACTGAAACTCGTGAGACAGCACTGGTCAGTTCAGATTCATGCACCTCAGTGACCCTGTTGAGCAAAACAGCTGCAAGATGCCTCCGACTTGAAATGCTGAGTGCATGTTCAAAAGCACTGGGGCCAAGCGTTTGTTCTGGAGCTGGTGTTGGTAAAGTGCAGTGCACCCACCAGATCTCTGAGCAGCGTGCTTTGAGGTACTCAGGAACAAACCGTAGCTGCTCCTGCTTGGCAGAGGGGGTTGCAGTGGAGAGAGACCCTGTGGTAACAATTATCCTGGGGTTACAATTAACATAAGTAATTTAAGCACCATGAAAGACTGTATTAATAAATGTTACATCCTATTGATGTATACCCAGTGACACCCAGAGGGGTGCTCTTATTAGATGCTGTTAGGAGGATGGTGGTGGGAGGGCGGCTGCTTTGACTTCTATGTGGATGTCACCTGGGCAAGGCTATGGCATGACTGCAGCTGGAGAGGCCATGTCTCAAGCTGGCTTTATCCTGGCCAACTTTAAAACCAAGAACAGCGTGGATGAGGTCAGCACAGCCTGCTGGGCACACTAGGTACATACCTGGGCTGCAGCTACAACAGGGGTGGGCACTTATTTCAGGCAGAGGGCCACTTACTGAGTTTTGGCAAGCCATCAAGGGCCACATGACAGGGGCAGATAAATATTAATTTTCTAAATTTTTTAGGGGCCCCGCGGGCCGGATAGAATGGCCTGGCAGGCCACATCCGTCTCACAGGCCGCATCTTGCCCACCCGAGCTACACTGGTGGTGTCAATCTAGTTAGCTTAAAGCTGGTTCTGATTCATCTACACAAGCTGCAATTGTACTCAAGTCTGCAGCATGCAGTACTTACTGTTTCTCTGGGTCTCAGCTCTCCAGCTCCTCAGCAAGGATGGTCACAACACCCAGATCTTGTACAACACATTTCCCAAGTAGATGCCTACATACTGTAGCAAGCAGACCCAGGTACTGCCACCCGTTTATCCCAATTTCCTAGATTGGAGACTCAGGCATAGGGCAGTTAAACATTTTGCCCAAGGGCACCCAGCAGGCCAATAAAAACCATAACTAGAATCCAGGACTCCGTTGTCCCAGCCCAGTACATTATTCCTACGGTCACTATCGTTGCCCTGCCTCACCAGGTAATGGAGGAAACCAATTCACTGAAGATTGAAGGGTGTGTGACTAGAGCAGCTCTAAGGACCAGCCATGCACCTGAGACAGACAGAAGATTAGTGACTGTACCTCTCCTGCACCTGCAGTCAATAGCCTGTGTTTTTCTAACTTTGTTTTTTCAGCAAGGGAAAACCTCTCTGGATGTAGCAGCCCGGGGAAACCACATCAACTTAGCAGATATGATTATTAAAGCAGATCGGTTTTACAAATGGGAAAAGGTAGGCAGCTTGTGTTGAGCTGAGCATCTTCAAAGACCTCCAGTTTGTCAAGATGAAGCTTTACACGGCAGTTGAGACAGCATGGGATGTGCTATGCTCAGAGGTACAAGGGGGAAAGAAATGCACCAGACTGCATGATGAACATCTCTTTTTTTTTTTCACCACCTGTTTTATAAAAGAGGCCAAACAGCTTTACAACAGACCTGCTTCCTGATCTTGGCACCTGCTGCTAGACATCCCAGCCTGTCCTGGAGGGCCAGAGTCTTAGAGATTCTCAGACAGTAGATCTGAGGGCATGTTAGAGCATCATTACCCTCCATTTTTAGGTAGGGAAACTGCTTGGCCCAGCATCATCCAGCGGGCAAGTGAGCTTGGGAGTTTAATAAAGAAAGCCCATTGGAAGTTGGATATCTAATCTGTTTAGGTGCTGTCTTACATCCTGGTAGGGAGTTTGGGGGAAGAGGCACAGTGTGTTCTGCACCAGGCCTTTAGACTGCCTGAGGGGCCTTTGGCAGAGTCCTCAATTGCTCTTTTCTGTGTGTGCAGAAGTAAGGATAGTGCTTCCTTTATCACCAGGGAGCTGGGGATTGAATGATTGTTTCTGGGTCTATTCAAGAGTCTCCAACAGAAGGCACCATTGAAATGCAAATCATTATCTGCATTGACTGGCATAGCAATGGTGCCATTCACAGCACTTATTAAACAAGGCATGAAACCATCAGGTTAATAAAACAGAAATATGCTGTGTCAGAATGAACTCTGAGACACCCAGTCTGCCACAGATGTGGGATGTGATGGATTGGCAAGTAGTAGTGGAAGCACAGGCAGCCTCTTGCTAGAGCAGCACTTGCAGGCTTTAGGCCAGGAATTGTTACTGGGGTTGATCTTCCTAACAATACAGAGTCATTGTATCCTGCTGCAGTGTGAACATCAGCATAGGATAATTGGCTGTATTGTGGGCAAACAGGAGCGACATGCAGTATTGCACATTGCTGCCAGCAGGGAAGTTAAACTGCTTCTCAAACACAAAGGAACACTGCACTCCAGGTTCCTGCGTTTTCCTTCCCTGAATAAAAAACCAGCACTGAAGCTCCTCTCTTAACTCGGCAGGACAATCTGAACAGCGACTCAGACTCCTGGATAGCAAAACACTTGACCTTTAAGCAAGATCACAGGCTGGAAACGCAACACATTCGCTCGGTGATGTGGAGATTAGCTACAAAATACCTCAAACCCAATGAATGGAAGAAGCTGGCACAGTACTGGAAATTCACTGATGCACATATTCGAGCCATTGAGCAGCAGTGGACAGGTATATGTCACAAGCCAAGCATTTTCTCCTCCTCTGCATTTCTCACAGATAACTCTTCTGCTCTGGTGTATTGCCAAGAGCTGAAGGAGCTGGCTGGTTGGCCTGGAACAGCCCCCAGATTTTGTTCGAAACACTAAGCCAGGGGTTGGCAACCTTTTGCTGCTAAAAGGGCCTGGGCAGAGACACAGGACGCTTTCTGTAGGAGCTAAATAGTCGTTCTTCACTGCACTCCCACTTTATTAGCCAGGCTAAGTGCCCAGGGGGAGCTGGCTTCCACTTTGACCCCTGTAGGAGAGATTTGCCCTTGGTTTCTCCTGGAGAGAGCCAAAGTGGATCCAGGTCCTGCAGAGGGTAATGCTGAGGAGCAGGACAGGCAGGCTAGGGGCAAGATAGCAAGCAAACTTGGTGCCTTTTCCATTCAACCTCCACACACAGTAGTGCTATAGGCCCAGCTAGACATTACTTGGGGTAGCTCAGGACTGGCATCCCCTCTGGAAATCTGGCTGTAAGCAAGCTTTCCCTGCAGCAAGAAAGAGCCCAAAGCCCTTTTATTTGCCCAGAACATACCAGGTAGCTTCCTGGAGTTGGAGTGGGACACTGAAACCTGAGGACTTATGCTGACCTATGCATGTAGGATGAAGCATCCCAACACCTTTCCTGCTTGTTCTTTTAAGTGGAACGTGACTTTGGATGTGGTGCCCAGGTTCTTCAGGGCACAAGGGCCAAACCCAGTGCCTTTCAGCTACCAGGTGCTGCTTTACCGTTCCCCAGAAGTGACTGTCTAGCCCCACTTTGCCAATAGAGGGGTGTAACTGTGGGCTCAGGGTGGAAGCAAAGACAGACGCTGCCAGGATTAAGTCATATACTCCTGGTTTGGCACTAGTCACAGGCTTTCACAGTGGATATCAACTTGGCTTACTGGGGAGATCATAACCCTTAGTTTATGAACAGAGGTATAATTGGTTGAGTTTGCACCTTGGTCCAGTCCCCTAGTCAGCCTCCCCCTCTGCCCCTTAACTTGGCAGTAGCTGCCACCTAGCAATTTTGAAACCCTAAATTTGGCAGTTGTGGGAGGGGGTGGGAAGCTACAGGTGCAGGTGAGAGAGTTAACTACAGAGCTGCTGGCTGCACTAATACCACCCCTTGGCAGCAGCGTCTCTCATGGGTAGGGCCCTCCTACCTCCCCTTCAGTCAGTGCCTGGGACTTGTACCTCAACTCACCCATCCCTAGTTATGCTGCTGCTTTCTAAGATAAATAATTAGACAAATTTGATCACAGGCCATCATTTTCCCAGAAACTTTGCTCTCCTTTAGATCCCTGCTCAATACAGGTTTGAGCATAGTCTTCCCTTGCTTCAAGAAGATGTTTCTAGCTGTATCTGCATGGGTGCCTATATAGCTAATAGGGCCACACTTTACCTTAAAGCCATGCACTGAATTCCAGTCAAGTTTACAGCTATATTTGCAAAGCTGAGTTTACAGAATCCATGTGCAGTGAAGTACAGCATTTCTTTCTGGTTTTAACTAGGTACTAAAAGCTACAGGGAACATGGCCACCGGATGTTGCTTATTTGGCTTCATGGTGTTGTTATGGCAGGAGAAAATCCAATCAAAGGATTATATGAAGGCCTGGTTGGAATTGGTAGAAGAGACTTAGCAGGTAATGCTTGGTAACTTTTGCTCTGATTAGCACAAACTCAACACGTTAAATTACTTGGCTACCTCTCAAGAGTTTTTTTTATATCTTTTTTTTGTCTTATATAACTATAACTAGTTCCCACAGACAATCTTAAGCTTTGATTACACATTTAGTTTCGCCCTTGTTTTACAGAGTGCATGGGTTTAACTCATATTCCCTGACCTTTGCTCCCACTGCTCCATGCTTCCCATTCATCAAAACAAGCCTTTGTAAAGCAAATACACCCCCACACTGTAATGCAGCTCCTCCTTTACCAAGGAAAAAACCTTTAAATTGGGATTTGGGGAAAAGGGGAGGGACAAGCAGCAAGGGAAGAGAGTTCTAGTGTCAGGCTGCCACTCAGCATGAAGCAATTACCACCCTTCACCCTTATGAGCTTGAAGGAAAACATGAACTATTGATTTTGTTTTACAGAAAGCATTAGGAAAAAAGCAAATGCAGACGCCACTTCTCCAAGGAAGTGTACAGCAATGTAACCACCAAACGGGGATTGTTGGTCCCCTGTATGATGCTGCATCAGAAGACTTTCCTAGAGCTATACTGATTGGAACTGGAATCATTCTATTTATCAAAAGGCAGCCATAACTTAAGGGCTTTTTGTCATAATAAATGGCACGTCTGCTACTTCCAACTGATCAGACAGACAAGGTACAGCAGCAGATGCTAGTAACCAACTGCCTCTTTCTACAAGGGCAGGGTTGTATTTGCTGTTGAGCAGAACCTGGTCACTGTAATAGCAGCTCAGTGGACAAATCTCGTTACAGTGCTAGTAACGTTGATGCTCATTTCTACCGTTTAACTTGTTTACGTTGTTTTGTATGTAGTTTTTTAATTGTCTATTTTATAAGTTAATGAAGGGAGATTCCTTTGTTTTTAAATTGTAGCGTAATGTGTTCTGTATCCAAACATCTAGGCTCTTTTTTGTCCATGTCACCTGTGGTTTATTATCCAGTAGGTTTGCTCAGAACTGCTTACTTGCTGGCATAGGTATTTTGAGAAAGTTACGTGGACTGTCCTCAAGTGAGCAGATTTTGGACCTCAGCCTTGAAGGTTTCCCTTTAGCAGGTATTTGGTGAGGCTACACCTTATATAGTTTTGTATACTGTTTCAGTACAGAAGAGGTAATCATCTGTTGTTCATACCACCTCTGACAAAGGGCACACTTTCTTAAACAAGAGTTTGTCATGTGAAGTTTTGTAACTTTTTAAAACAATGCTGAAGGAAAAAATAAAGTGTTTTCCAATAAGCCAGGATACCTTTTCCCTTAAAGTAAGGGTTGGGTTTTTTAACCTATTGTTCCTACTCTTACAAATGATATCACCATGATTCACAGGCAGTCTGACAACACCTGCCTAATACAAGTTGGAAACTATCACTGAGGCAGTTTAATTGTTCAAAGCAAATCCAAAGGAAAGAATACCCTTTGATATCATAGCTGTTATGGCAACTATGCACTGCTGTTTACACCCACGGACAGCTTTGAAGGATCATGTGAAGTTACAGCAATTCTGTTTAATAAGAAAAAGCAACTTATTGAAACTGAAGTTTTATTGAAAACCATTATTACAGCTTGCAAGAAAGTTAAAAATTGTAATGCTTTCATTTCAGTTAGAAATAGTAACTAACTTGCAACTCAACATATAAAGCAAATAAGTGATGGCAAAATTGGCACTTCATCATTTTTAAACCAAGTAGTCAACAAAACCATGAGCAGGCACTGAAGTACACAACCTGTTTATGCGATATATACAGCTAAATGAAAACATAAAACGAAATACTGTTCCTATTAAGAACAGGACAGTGAAGACTTTGGTAGCAAAAATGTGTCTCAGTTTTTAAAAGTGTAGTCCTCAAAGATACTTCCTTAAATTCAGAGACTAAAAGTTAAACAAAACTATCCTGTTACACTGTTGCAGTCAACTGTCTTCAGCTGTGTTTCATTGAATAGCTCAGTTCTGTTGGGAGTTACACAGTGATAACCGGTAAATGTAAGGAGGAGGGGAAAAAAAAAAAGGCAGAGTGGGAACAGTTGATTGTACACAGGAAGACCACCAAGCTGACAGTCACAAAGTTACTGCTCTTCTGGCTCACTGCTGATATGGAGATTGACTTTCTGGACTTCCAGTTCTTCTGCACTAACCATAGAGGGGTCAATAGCTGCATATCGTGTCCCGTGGAATTGCAGCAAATGTATCTGTTAAATATGAAAAATAACTCTGAAGTTTGGATACGGATACTTGAGGGGAAAAACAATGGCATTATTACCCCGTCGTTAACCCAGACAAAACCCGCATCACACTTCTCTACAAGCATGGTATTCAGTTCATATAGGAAGAAATATAACCCAGCTACTTGGAACACAACAATTTAAAATTGCATGCAGAGATATCACATTCTTACATATATCACACCCCAGCATATACTATGCACCTTGTTTTTTGAAAGGTAGAATGGAGAAGAAAGATCTTTCCTTATTAAAAAAAAAAAAAGTAACTGAGTAGCAGAAGCTGGGGAGCCAAGCTCACTCACTGTTCTGTTCCTATGGCTTGCTGCAGATTTTACTGTTTAAGCCCATAAACAGCAAAACCTTCATATTTCTCACATATAATGCACACTCTAGTTTTCCCAAACACAGCTGAAAAAGGTGTGTTGTATGTGAGAAAATATGGTAGTAGGGAAATGAAATCTAGCCAGAGGTAATGAGTGTAGCTGCTGTAGAGCCCAACCACTCCATACCAGCTCTTCCAGGAGCCACATCCACTACATCTACATAGCTTAAAGAATAACAAGCAAATGGAGGAGGAAGATTGGACTATGATGCTAGAAAGATTTGCATTTTAATGACTTACTTGGATATAAAGATTGACTTCAGCACTTCTACAGAGGTAAGGGAAGTTGCCCCCTGTTTTGAGATGGGCTCTTCTGGCATTGGGGTATAGCTTATACATTTCCTCCTTAGCTTCAGTTGAAAGCGCACTCTGGTCAAACACCTTGAAAACAAAGTCGCAAATCGTCACTCAAACCCACTGGGTCTTTTGAAGAAGCTTACTGTAAGCTACAAATAAGCTACCATTGGAGTTACCTTAACTTCACTGTCCTATCCCTTTTATGCTGCCTTCTCAGCTTCTTTGTGGTGCAATGTTCATCACACAGTGAAATCTAACTTCAAGAATAAAGCTACAATAGTACTGTATAAATTACATATTTGCTAAGGACTATTTGAAACACAAAAGGAAGTAAAGCCTGGCAATAAGTCTCTCCTATTAATCACATATGCTTGTTAGCATTGCAGTCGGGCTTCAGGGTGACACCAAAATTACTAGGGTTGGAGAACACATATTGTTTTAAGTTTACAGGCAGGCTGCCAAACTATGCTTGCAAAAGGTTAGACTGCTCTGAGCTCAGGTTGTACTTGCAAGACACCCCATGATAACTTTACCTTTAATTCACTGTACAGAATAATCCATAGAGGACAAAGAGATTTAACACAGAATTAGATCTTCCAAGTATTTAAAATCACTCGTGGAATTTCCAAGTCCCACCCAGGAAAGATACGAGTTTCCAATACATAAAGGAAAATGCACACAAAACAAGATCAACTTACATCCATGATAGTTACAGGAATGTCTCGAATTTTATGAGGTTCCACATAGGAGTTCTGGCAATTAAGGGTAAGTCTCGAAGCTAACTCACTCTGGCCAAGACTTTCCAGCTTAATAAAGGAAATGAAAATTAGAAATGAAAATTTCATTTTGGGAAGTTTATAGGTTTTTGGCTTTGTTCTCAACACAGCAGCTATTGGCCACTTCCCAAAAAAACGAGAGCCCAGAAAACTACTTCTCTCTGAATGTCTCCAAAATATATATAAAATAAAAATAGGAGATCTTCCTCATCTTGCATCACGATAGTATCCCCACAATGCAGAAATAACTATGTTCATCTTGATTGACGCATGGGACCCCCACTGCTCCACATGTTGCTTCTCTAGATGTTAAGGTACATGGCACTTCCAACTAGGACAATGTTTTCCTTCATTGGAGTTGAGGATTTCTCTAGAAGTGCTTAACATACCTATAAAAACCACACTCGGCAGCCACTTACCCTATCAACCATGAAATCAATTCCATCTGCCATTTCAGGATCAACAGGACCAGATGCAAAGTTCCCAAGGACAATTTTCTTCAGCATAAATGCAGGCATTAGCCAAAAACTGAAATGAAAACAGATCATACAAATACTTAGTTTTAATCTAATCAAGTGGGGTTTTTTTTGCAAGACACGACTTGTATAATCATTAAATAAGCGTTAAAGATCTCATGGATGAATGACAGCACCTACTGAAACAGACTGCTTTCTAAGGCTGCTAAATTTCTTATGCAGCAAGAGTGTATTTTACACCCCCCACACTTTTCACACTTTCTTGTATGCAAGGTTTGATCAGGCTCTAGCAGAACAACAAATGTGTAGCTCTGATGCCATCTTTCACAAGTCTGGTCATGAGTCACAAGAGTTCACGGTAGGAAAAAAATCATCTCCAAGCCTAGAATTTAAGCTTTCAAAACGCAGATTGTGAAAAGCATGCAGTTCCTTTGTAATTTGTCTTGTTAAATCATTAATATTTTACCACTTATTTCCCCCTCCCCCATCACCTTATTCCTTCTCTGCTCCCAAATTGCTCCCAGCCCAAATGGCTAGCACTCTGTTTAAGCTTCTAGCTGATGTTTCAGGATGTTACTGGAAAAATAGTAGGTTCTTAGTGTGGCTGCTTTTTTTAGCCTTCCTCACCTGTTTGCAGTCCATGTCTGGTTAAATATAGAGGTGTCACTGAAGGCATTACAAAGGATCAACGACTGAACTCTGGGAGACTTGTATGCGTATTCAGCAAATTTTTGAGCCAAAAAGCCTCCCAAAGAAGCCCCAAAAAGATGGACCTATTTCAAAATCAGAAAAGTACATCTGTAATATAATAAACTTCAAATTTATCCCCCCAACCCTGTGCATAGCATTACAAAAATGCAATGATAAACCTGTTAAATCTTATCCCTGTTCTATACTTTAAGTCTGTTGGGAACAAAGTTGACATTTCTTTGTTTTCTAAAAGAATCTAGACCTCCTCCACTTCAAGTTACAGTACTTTTATCTGCTTACATGCTACATTTTTTTAAAGAAAGATTAACCTTCATAGTTAACAAAAAACTTAATTAACCAAGATATGAGGTACACCAGAAAACAGGGATCAACTTGGGCAAAGTTAGAGGTTTTAGACAGCGTTCCTAGTTTTGAATGTCTTGTTTAAGAAAAAAAAGCTTGCATCACAGTCCTAAGAGAATTTTTGCTTAGTAGTTCTTAATAAACGCCAGGCTTTTTTACTGAACATTTGTAACCACACATTAGTTGCTAATCTCAGGGTACGAACTTTATCCAGCTGCAGGTGGTCTAGCAGTTTTCTGAATCCATCGCAGAACTCAAGGTGGTCCCAATACACTGGATACTGCAACTAGAGTATGAGGATAAAATTAATACAGTGATTAGTAAGGGAATGAAGGTGTTCTTTCATCAGCCTTTCTCATAGCTCCTGTCTGTTCAGAAAAAGTCTTACACATTAGCTTGGACTTTCAGCAAAAACAAAGAACCTAGACATGGTACTGAATAGCATGATTACTGGATAAAGAGCAAAATCCCCTCATTATGTTGCGCAAAAGTGGCACAAATAAAACCATTAGCCAGCACAAAAAGATGGAGCGATTTGGAACTACTCTATTTGCATAACCTAAGCTTTCACTAAGAAGTTTGGATCACCACATGCTGAATTCGCTGCAACAGAGACAGACTTCAAGACAATCTTTTAAGTAGATTCAAAGGACTGTAACCTAATATTTGCAGCTATGCAAGCTACAAATTATCTGCAAGATAAAGGATGACACCCCCTCCGCAAATACACAGCATAGCTGCTTTGGAGAAGAGAAGCATACTAAGTAGTCTCTTTCTGGAGCATCAGATATGGGTTATGGCTGGAAGAGACAAGACTGACCAGTATCAGACCTCATTGACTTGTCAGAATTTGTTGCATATAAACGCATTCTTATTTACAAAAGCAGCGAGCACTGCCTGACTTTGTGAGGAGCTAAAGATAGGAATTATAGTGGAAGCAGCCATTTAAAGATAGAGGAACCAAGACAGAAGCAGTCAAAAAAAAAAAAAATGATGGTTCTGCCATGATGTTCAAGGTAGGGTCCCAACCCATTGCTCCACTAGGAATAAGTCACATAAGCAGTTACATGTTAGGTTACTCATTAGCAAAGAGATACCAGGCAAAGCTTCTTAAAACGTAGTGGATAAATAGGTGTTAAGTTGCACCATGCTACAGCTGCCTTCCAGAGAAGACAACTACTATGATTGTTTTCCTGTATTGTAGACCTGGAGACAGAGCAAGTAGCTATTGTACTGCAAAGAATGCTAGCAGCTGCTTTAAAATCCCCCTAGCAATAAATCTTAAGAAATGCATGTGATCTCAAGATCATCCAGAACTCCAGGTGTTCAAAGCATAGAGGGGAAAAAATATATGAAGTCAAAGAGCATCTGTAAAAGTGTTTTATGTACTCCCTTTGTAAATGCACAGTATGCCAGGGCTCAGTTTTGCATGTTCTGTACCCCTGGAACATGCCTTAGCATAGCTGTTCTGTGATTTCGTTGTAAAAACTGAACAGACCATTATGATGCCGCTGAACTGACTGTATTTACAGTAACAAAAATAAATCCACACAGGATGTTGGAGGTTGCACTGAGAATACTCACAGCAATAACTCTGTAACCCCATCCAGTCAGGGCCAAGATCTGCTGGAAAAACACATCTGCAGTTCCACTTACAGGTGGAAGAAATATGAGGGGGCATCGGATGCTCTTGGGTCCTGCATCATATAATGACCAAACTTTGCTGTCATCATCATCTACTATGATCTGGGAAAAGAAGAGCATTTTAAAAGGAGTTATGAAGCCAATTATTCCTTGGGATTGGTTTGTCTACAGCTATGTTCTACATAGGTTTCAGGTGTCTGGCTCTCATACTATAGTGCATAAGATTTTTTTTTAAGGTACCCCCCCACCCCTTTGTTTCTCTTCACAATAACTTTTACTCCATCCTATTATATGTGGTATTTACACTGCCTGCCGAACATGCCTAGACGCAGAACTGCTGTGGCAAAACCACGTAACCAGCTGCTTTCTGTGCTGACCAGGTATCTAAAGCCACTCTGCTCAGAGGTCATATAACTATAATAGATAGTGGTTTGTGGAAGTCCTCACTGCAGCAAAGGATTTCAGTTCACAGTTACCAGAAAGAAGTCATAGTGGCTTAGGAATGAGACTGTCCTTCACAAATTGCTCCAGGAAGGATTTTTTTTTTCTCTCTCAGACATAAGAGTTACATAAACACATAACAAAAACATAATCTACTGAATAGATTAAATCAAAATGTGAAAATTTACACAGATCAAAGTCAAAGGAGCAGCAAGATTGTGTACAAACAAGCCAGGATCTCAGGAAGTAGTGTACCACTACCAGACAGAGCATGCTTGGCCAAGAAGGAACATGGCTTCCAAAATCTAGACTAACTATCCAGGGAGTAGCTGGAATATCAAGTGTAATAGCTACAGACTGGTAAAAATCACCCTCTGAATGACTGGAGGACAGCTTCATTTCTTGGCACCAACATAGGGCTGTGGGAGCAGATCCAGATTTCTGCAGGACCGACTTGGTCCTAACCATGCAGTTAGCCCAATAAGAGATATCACCCACAAACACCTTTGCCACTCACAGATCTGGAGGGTAGTCAGGGATAGTGGATGGAGCAGACCAACTACAGATCACTAATTTGAAACAACCAGGTCCTATCAGAAGAGGGATGCTATACAGAGCTTACTCAAAGCAGCACCACCAAGCTGCAGTGGGACGGCAGGAGTTTCTGCTGTGAAGGAGGCATTCACTGCAACATTCAAGGGGAGGACAAGATCTGCTCTCCACCGTCAGAACTGCTGCACGCGAGCTTCATGTAAGGTCTGTCTGATGCTAGGAAGTCAAGTCATGGGAATGAGGGTGCTGAGTGAATGGTACCTTTGAAAAACAGGAGTTTGAAAATTCCCAGTCTCTCCTGTTGCTGAGAAGTACTTCACATTTACAGTGTTTGCTTTTCAGATGTACCACTTGATGCTTAGGAGTCTCCTTTACTGTTACAAGGCTCACCTTTGGTACCCGACCACAGGCCAAACTAACCATGGAAACTCCTAGATAACACCTACCCCATACCACAGCAGGCCCACCCCAGAATCTGATATATTCCAACTTTGAACCATTGTCTATAAGCAGCCCTTCTCTTGATTCCTGGAGAACAGCAGATCACAAATCCCTAGATCTACCTGGCTCACTGCAAGTCTGCTCAGCATAAGGCTCAGAGGACATGTCACAAAAATTGCTGCTAACATGGGACTCTCACATTTCCAAAACAGTTTAGACATGGCTTAGGGCCAAGACTTCAGAGCACTTGGAGTCACAGACAGACTTGCGCGTCTACAATTCAACTTGCAATTCACAGCTGCTCTGTAAGATTATGACTTGAATCTATTCATTGCGGCCATCTGCATCTGAAACAGGAGCCTAGCTTTAATCCTAAAAAGAATAACAATAACTTGTCCTGAGCACTTTATTCTAGGATACCAGCAAGTGTTTAAGAGAGAATTAAGGCCGAGTACAAGTGGGAAGGAAATGGAAGGCCAGAAATTAAGTTATTTTCCTCACCACCAGACAATGAATATGGAGCATGCAGGGCACCACGAACTTGTCCCACCTGAAAATAGCCATATAACACAGCTTTACTGCATAGTCCAGTGGTTCTCAGCTTTTGCAGAGTCCCAGACAGGACCTCTCCATCACTTTTTTTTGGAGGTGGCAACACTCCCAATTAAGAACAACTAACTGTTGGTGCTGCCTCAGTTTACCCCAGGGCTTCTCAACTGGGTGATGTTGCCTCCAGGTAAAATTACCCCACGTACGTCTATTTGCGGGAGTTTGGAAAGGCTACAGTCCAAGCTGCTTTAGGGTTACCAGAGCCCTAATGCAGCGGGAGTGTCTGCAAGCTGCAGCCCTGCGCACGGGGCAATTCTACCTGCCTACTGTTGCTGCAGCACCTGAGGGGGCCTCATGGCACCCGGTTGAGACCTACTGGGTTAGTCTTTTGAAACTGCAGTAAGCATCAAACAACTAAAAAAAATCACTTGGGGTAGCTGCAAATTCAGATAGGTCACTGCCTTCTTTGGTTCCCTTATACCAAAGGTGGCCAACCTGCAGCACGTGCCACAAGTGGAAAGGGCAGCCTCAGTTTGTGACACAGCAGACCACAGAAGGGACAGCCGACATAGCAGCAGGCAGCATAGGGAGCAGAAAGCAGAGCAGCAAACTGGGCAGGGGGAGGGGATGAAGGTGGCACTCTGGGAGGATATGGGACTGATTTGTGTAATACCTGCCAAAAAATCTCCACCCCCTCTCCCCATACTGCTTTATAACAAGCTCAACTGATGCAAGCTTATATTATGAGTTAATCTAAACTCCACTGAATTATTTCAGCTGAGCCAGGATTTCATTCTATGGCTCCGAGCAGCACACGCTTCCTGACCATAAGGTGGTCAGTGATATTCACTGCTCCTGAGCAGTGCACTGCAGTTGTTGCACTCCTCCCCCCATTCAGCACTCATGAAACCCTTTATAGCCTCAAGCTCCCTCTGCCCCACTTCACACTGAAGGAAGCTGTGGGACATGCATTTCACATGACAGTTGCACAGGAAGTGCTTGCAGATTAGATCATACGCAAGGGCTCTCAACTTCTGTCCTGTGCTTTAGACATGAGCCGCCCTCTCCCACACTGCACACATTGCGGGCTTGACTTGCATGGCACTTTTCTCTGGTAGATTAGAAACCAACTGGAGGAATCACTTCTCATCCCCAAGACAGCTGCATGCCAGGTGAAATGCCTGAACCAGTCTGCTCCAGAAGCCCCATCAGGGTTAAAGAGTGAAAGGGAACAATGAATCCTCCCATGGGACCACATGGTGGGTATTAGAGAGGCAGAATGTTTATCTAAGCTTGAATTCAGCATACCAGAACAAACAGTCCTGGACTTATAAATGTGCCCCGGGCTCTTTAGTAATCCCAGAGTCAGGAGCACAGCTACAAACAGCAGCTCAGGGAGGGAATGAAAATTCTGTCTTTAAACATTTATTTTTCTCACTTCTCTCAGGAAGGCCTCCATCCAGTTATGATTTCATAGACATTAGGGCTGGAAAGGACCTTGAGAGATCATCAGATCCAGCCCCCTGCCCAAGGGGCAGGAAGTCAGCTACACGGTAGGGGCAGGGGGTACAGGTAGCAGGGATAACTCACGACCGAAGCAGGACAAACCTAGAATCTCTAATCCAATGCCTTTCAACCTTTTTTGTATCAGGACCCATTTGTAAATGAGGGCCAGTCCCAACCCAGTGCCCCTCACTCCCTACCTGCTATCCTCCAGCCTCCCAATGTACTGGGGGAAGAGGGGGCAGGCAAGCAACCCCTCGCAGGCTGGAACTCTGCTAGCTTGCAAGGGAAAAGCTACTGTTTCCCACATTTTTCTCCTTTAAAGGAGACTCCATCTTTAAAGTTTGTGCACAACCCTTTCACATATTCCTGGGACCCACTTTTGGGTTGTGACCCATGGGTTGAGAAACACCACTCTAAGACACTTGCTCCCAAAGATGTCTCTGGGGTTCCCAGGCCCCCAAAGCTCTTCATAATTAGATATGGTGAAAGTCAATGCAATAGTGAAGAGAGGAGAAGCTTCACTGATGGCAGGAAGAAAATATTTCCTCCTCCCTCTTCACCAGACATCATCTCCTCCAAAGCTGCACCTTCAAGTTTGAGAGCTATGGATATATTTATCTACCATTTACTTGGAGAAACCATGTGTTTTCATCTCTACATCACAAGATACATAGCTGGCTTCAGAGTCCTTCTGGAAAGCAGTGCTTTTTTGCAAATCTTTTGCAACACTGGCAGCTCACAGCAGAAGTTATAACCAAACATCACACACCAAACACTTTAGTTCCTCACCAAGCCTACAGAGAAGAGCCTAAGCAAGAGAGGAAGGTGGCTGGATACAACAGAAGCTATCAGAAGAGCCTGTCATTATAGAAGAAAGAGAGTTTCTTCCTTCAGCATCCCCAGTGCATCCTTCCTCAGGTGGGACTCCAGGAAGCAGCCTGGATTCCATGAAGATGAGAAGAGCTCTATATACAAACCAAACCAAACCAAACCACACCACACCACACCACACCACACCAATGGTAATGGAAGTCAGAGCTGTAGGTGGCAGCAGCAGTACCAATGCAGGGCAGGCAGCTAAACTGCACTGCCAATTCCTAACTTCAGAAAAAAAAAAAATGACCTGCCACAAGTGCTGACAAGCACAGCTCTCCAGCAGACTGCCAAAGCTCAGATGGCACCAGGAACCCAGTAGAGACTACTTCAAAAAGAGTTGCGTCAAAAATAAAAGCATCAAACCAGGCACGATGGTAACATGGGTCACGTCAGTAGACATGCCAGACTGCGAGTTATGTAAAGCAGTCACTGGAGTTCCAGCAAAGATGCACTGAGCAGGGGCCTGTGGACAGGATCCAAACTGGAGTCAGATTGTTCCAGCCCACAGCTCCAAAACATTGCTGACCACTGGCTTAGACAGTTCTCAGTATTGCACAGCATGGTCCTTGTGAAATAAGGCTCTATTTCATAACAAATGATATAAATGGTACATACCTTTTTAAGAGGAACTGTACTTCTGAACCAGTTATAGTCAGGAGAGACTTTAATCTCTCCCATGATGTTTAGATGAAACTTAGGTAAATCTGAAACAAAGATATGGCATCTTTTAGACCAAGAATGTAGGTCTGCACTAAGCCACTACATCAAAGCCTTGTATATACAGAGAATCCTTTCATGAAGAAATTTGCTTTTACCTCTTATCAGCTGGCTTCTAATGTGT
>NW_017728996.1:7567360-7570510 GCF_001723915.1 Gavialis gangeticus | reverse complement strand
ATGACGAAATTTGCTTTTACCTCTTATCAGCTGGCTTCTAATGTGTGTCAAGTTTGCTTATCCGTAGTTTTAATTAGAAGCCAAAGATGTTCAGAAGATGCAATCACTAGAATGTTTTAATATACTAACCCTCTAATTATGAACTGATGGAGCTTTTTGGAATAAAAAGGCAGCTTTTCCTTACAGACCATTCCAATGGAGCAGCTCCTGAAAAGGAAAGATAATATTTCAGGGTTTAACTTGTTTTAAAAAGTTGATGTTTTATCATCGCTTCCATTCAACTTTAAATAGTTCAGAAAAGAGGCTATAAATGCCCATGTATTTCATGCCTTGCCCTCCAATTATTCAAGTATATAGGACACATGCTGTAATTCAGCTGCAACTAATATAAGCATTTCTTGAAAGCAAGCTTCAACACTACCTCCATATTACTCGATACCTGTTCTACAGAACAGTCAAAGCTTCAGGGCTTCTCTTCATGGAGAAGCTGACCAAAACAGCAACATCCAACAGTTGTTCTTCATAATTAGTGTACTTATTCCAAAATTTAAAAAAAATTATTCCAGAAAAATCACCATTTTCCCAAACCAAAGTAATAATTCTAAAATTAAAACAGCGTTTATTCCAGAAGTGTCCACACAAGGAGCTCTATTCTGAAATAGCCTTTGTAGATAGACTATTCCCACTACAGCTAATTCTACCCAGACAAAGAAGCATTAACAAATTACCCGTATATTGAGGTTTCATGTTCTATATAGGACACAATTTGTTTGCAATAATGAAATTAAGACTAGCCTAGTGAAACACCATGGCACTGATAGATTAAGCTCTTTTATTTGTATACCAAATAACACTGGATAATTCTTAAAACTGGGGCTATATTCTGACTGCCTGTAACCTGTTGCTTGAAAGGGAAATTCTGCCCCAGAGATTCGTTTCATTTCACACTGTGTACAGAGCATAACAAAACAAGGTGTTTGCTCTTTTCATCAAATATTCAGATATAATTAAATGGGCACTGACTCTCATTTCTAGTCAGAATTGCTGTGTATTCCACTCAATTTCTCTATGTAGACAAGACCCTAAACGAAGGAAATTCACCTCATCTGTTCCACCACTATACAAAAAAAGTGATTAAGATACAGCTCTTTAGAATTCAATCCCATTTTGCTAGTTTATACACACTTGGAACAAACAGTGAAGAAACACTTACTAGAAACATGAAGTACATGCCTCTTACCTACTATTTTCTGAACTGCAAAAAGTATTTCATTTTCACTGCATTGCAAATATTTCCAGATTGGGTGAGAATCTCACCCTACTGGGTTGACTGGTGTTTCAATTTTGGATAAATTCCTGCTTGCGTCAAGTATTTTACCACTTGTGGTAGCCTGGCAGCACATAAAAGTTGGTGGAGAGCAAACACCACCTCCAGCCAACAGACTGGTGAGTGAAGCAGGCTCACAGAATATTACTGGAACTGGAGGACAGCTGGTCATTAGCAAAAAGAAGAGAGCAGTTCATTCTGCTAAATCCCCTGCCTAAATCTGGATTAGCCACTACACAAAAAACAAACATTTTTGGAAACAATGCTGCAATGATATGCTGCAGAAATTGCAAAAGCAAGCAAAACATACACGGACACCTTAATGCAAGAGTAGCGTATGCTTTACACTGTATTTGAATTTATTATATAGTTGTGGCCAGAAGCCCAAGTCAGGATCTGGGTCCCACTGTTTGAGTACATAAGCAAATTCTTTAGAGAAATGTAAGGAAGCATCTGTTTAGTTTGATGACAGGACTGAGCACTAAAGAAATGGTTTCATTCATCACAGGATTGTGAGCCAATTCCAGATATTCTCTGCTCTCCCTTCTCTTGCTGCCTGTGGTTGTATTAGTGCCATTAATTTAAGTTCTGGCTAGTGCAAGGCATTAATTGGCAACCTTGGATATGGAGTTATTCTAGAGAATAGGATTGGAACAGGCACGTCTCTTTATATCCTCATGGTCTTGCCAACATACCTGAACACCAATCTGCAGGGGCCCCTTATAAGACTCAGAAGAATCAGCCTCCACACCTTTCAACCTTGGGCTCCTATCAAGATTGTTACCAAAAATCCTAATTGGCATTAGCTGTGGTTTGTCTGAAGCAGAGAGCTACCCAATAAGAACTGAACCCAGGCTCCCAAGCTCAGACGGCAATTACCACACACCACAAATTACTACCCCTTGACTTGTGCTCCAATCTTGGAGCTATTTTGCTCTATGCTTGCACCCCTTCCTATTTTGCTGTATGCACTGCTACAACATAATGTCAGCAATAGGAAATTCAATTTCTGTGAAGCTCCTGAGCAGTGCAGGCAAGTCTCCACAGAAATACAAAGTTAAAATCCTTGTAGGTGAATAACCATCACAATTAAAGCTTAATCATGACACTTTGCTGGTTATCCAATTTCCCAGCTCATTCAAATGCAGGAAACATAATCCTTGGAGCTGTCCAGAATTGTGCCACAGACTTCTTTTAAAAAAAAAAGCCCAAACAAGTTTCAAACACCAATTTGTTTAAGGAAAACACTGCCTCTTTGTCTATGTCCCACAAGCCAAGACAGAAATTAAACACCTGGTAAGTTATTAGCTGTAAACCATCCACCTCACACCAGCAGCCCCTTTCTATTACTAAATGCTCCAGAGTGTTTGTAAGCCCGACGCTAGCACTGCGACGCTCCCACGACCAGCGGAGCAGCAACCGCCCCTTCCTCCAGTGCACACGCGCCACCCGGTCTGACACGCAGCAACACAGCCCTGGCCCCCACTTCTGCGCCACAGGGAGATGCAGCAGGAGCAGCCACTGCCCATTCCTGCCGCACGCTCATCTGCTGCAGGACGGGCACAACAGGGCTGCCGCCAGGGTGGGCTGACAGGGCAGCAGCACAGACCCTGTCCCCTCCCTACACTGCCTCTGCCCAGCCTGTGCCCACATCCCCACAGACGGGAGACAGGGACTAGCCACCCTTCCGCCCAGCCCCACTGCAAGGCCAGGCCCGGGCCCAGTGCCCTGCCAGCCTAAGCTCATCCCCAACTCCCTAGACCATACCCACCCCCCCTTTACCGCCCCAGCCCATGCCCACCTCCCGCCTTGCCCAACCCCCC
>NW_017728996.1:7530726-7567298 GCF_001723915.1 Gavialis gangeticus | reverse complement strand
CCCATCCCCATCCCCCTTGCCTGGCCCCCATCCCACCTTACCGGCTCCCCCTCACGGAGGAGGGAGTGGGGAGAGGGCCCGCTCCGGTCCCGGCCGCGCCGCCTGCGCCTCTAGCCGCAACTTCCGGGTACCGCCTTCCCGCGGGAGCCACGCGCCGGTCACGTGACCACGCACAGGGGCGGAGCAGGGAGCGGCGGCCATTGCTAGCGAGGCGGGAGCGGGCGCCGGGCCGCCATTGTTACTGAGGTACAGCCGGGGGGGGGCAGAGTGCGCACGCGCAGGTGCCAAGTGCAGTTGTTGCAGGGGTAGCATCTTGAGGCTAGTCCACAAAAGTGGCCTGGGGCTCCTTCTTCTCTTTTCTGGGTGTCTGAGCCTTCAGGGTGTGCCCAGGGCTTCTGAGTGCCCTCAGGCAGCTCAGGAGCCTTGAAGGCTGTTCTTTTTTTTTTTAAAGAAAATGGAGTCTGGTCTTCCTAGTGCTAACAGGACTTGGAGAGCTGGAGCTTTGGGAGGGCGCCAAGGAGCGTGAGGCCTCCAGAGAGCCAGCTCTGAGCCCCACGTCCTTGAAAGCCTGCCCCTTTCCAGCAGCATTTTACCCCCTGGCTAAAGCTCATTGCTGGGGGGCGACGGTGGGATACATATGGTCGAACAGTGGCTCAACGAGGGGCTGTCGCGTGCCTTTAGATCCTTCCCGGGGTGCCGTGGGGTGCCGCAGATCATTAGTGCTGCTAGGTCACGATTCACGAGAGAAATGCTGTTTGCATGCAGGGATCCAGTGTTAAGCCATCCTGACTTGTTGCGGGGTTTCTTGATTCTTTGCAACAGGGCAATGGCTCTTGTTTTTCTATAGTCAAACAAGTGAAAGCTGAGAGCTGGCATTTTCTGTGGGAGGTTTTGAGCCTATGGGGGGGACCTCGAGTCTGAAAAGGTGGAGAACTGCTGTGCTAAAGAGCAAGGTCCAAACTCTGCTCTCCTGTGCAGACTTGCAACTCTAGTATTGTCAATGGAGGTATCTGCCCACCTGATGCCACGGGTTTGTTGGTTCAATTTTTACAAAAGAAGCTGAGGAAAGTTATGTTTTTCTCGTTTTCAAGCTGGCCATTTGGGTTTCGATCATGAGGAATAGAACTTGATGTTTTTCAGTGAATTTTGGCTGGTCCATAGGCCGTATCTATCCTGGTGCGAGCTGGCTCCAGTCACCTTATCTGATTTTGGATGGCTGCATAGTTCAAATCTACAGAACTGAGATGGCAGACTGGTTTAATTTGGAGGTAGTCGTGCTTTGAAAGTGGACAGTGGACTTATATTTTCCAGTAGGAATAGCAAGGACCAGGGGGAAAAAAAATCATTGACTAATTTTATAGAGCAAGTGTATGTGCAGCTGTTGTGGCAGATGGCTCTATCTGGAGAACTGCTCTCTGTTTAAAAAAAACAAACCCGTAGTTGAATACTGTTGAAAAGTATTTTAACGTCAAGGAAAGAGGTGTCTACAGAGAACAACTCTTCCCTCAGCCATGGCTACACATGCAGGAATCCTCAAATAAAATGAGATCATACTTTGGCGATTACAGGAACTGAAAAGAGTAATAAAATGGGGTTGTGTTGCCGTTTCCCTGCTCCATGCACGTATCATTTTGAACTTAGCCATGCCCCTAAAGGGAATATTTGGATCTAAGTTTGTAAACCAGAATAGCTTATTGCTAATAGAAGTTTTGAAAATGGTCTCTTGAAGGGGTTTGTTTTGTTCGGGTTTTTGTTCTCCTGTGTATGGAAAGGAAAAGTAATGAACTGTTACTGCCACCTACCAGGGGGAAAAAATCACAAATGCAGTATGATAAAACTGAAGTCTGTGATCTCTTGATACATACACTTGTTGAACTTTTCACACAACAGTTGTCCTACTGACTTCAACAGTACTGCTCATTGTATATATGCTATTCACATGTGCAAGTGGTCACTGCATTGGGGCCCTGGCTTATATGATGTATTTCATACAAATTCTCTCCTCAAACATCACACTGGTAGCTTTTCTACTGAGGGCCTCTGGACTGTTTGGTGAGCTGGGCCTGTGTAAAAATATATTCCATAATACCCTGTTATATGTCAAGGAAAATGGTCATAGCTATGAAATAGGGAGATGTATCCTTCAATGCAACATCCCTGAAAAGGTTCTAAGATTTAAAGGGTTATAGTGGACAAGCAACTCAGTGTAAGCATCTGCTGTAATGCAATAGCTGACAGGTTTAAAGAAGCCAAACTCAACAATGATATCTTTTCTAAGACACCCAGGAGAGAACCAACACCAGCAGACTTTCCTTATGCCTGAAGAAAGGTGTTTGTGCCTGAAAGCTTGCAGGGAACAATTTTTACAACTATTTAGTTCATCTATTAAAATATATCACATTTACCCAAAGAATCTTGTATCCCTAGATCCATGCACAGGAGAGTAATGAGGAGGAGCAGGAAGGGTGATCTTTACCTCTCTAAAAGGTCATATATGCTCTCAGCTTGAAAATTGCTCTAGTAGTGTTACCAGGTCATTGACACATACACGTTGAACTGAGTAGGTAGAGTAAATAGGGCTGAAGCTAAGATCTCTGCCTTTTCTTGATTGCAAGTCTTCTATTTGGATATTACATGTTAGCACTATTAGATCTTTTGCTTATATCTCAGGGAAGCATCCAGAAAGGAGGATTATGTATGCCATGTCATTCAAAATCCAAAATATTTTTTCAATCAAATATAGAACAAACAACTGTAGAAGAACATTACTCAACAAAAAATGAACCAAGCCAGCACAGTGAAGTCGTTCAAGCCAGCAGAATGATGGCAATAGGGTTTTAATGGTGTTTCTGAAGGGGCCTGCTGTGTTTTGATTTTGGATCTCTTCTCAGAAATGTTCTGTTCTAGTGTTAGGCAGAAGGCAGAATAGTGCTATGGAGTAACTCGATCAGAGATGCGTAGCCTGAGCTTTTGTGGGACTGAGCTCACTTCATCCACTGCCACTGTTAACACTCTGGGTTGCAGTGATTTTGTTTTGTTTTTTTTTTTTTTTGCTCAGTTAACTTTTTTTCCCCAAGCTTGCCAGGAGCTGGCTTCCTTTGCAGCTTCATCTTGTACTAATTTTTCCCTCAACCCTGGTCTGCAGTGCCTCGAGTGGTCACTAGTAGCTTGCACTGAAAGTCAGTGGTCACTGCCGTGGGGTAAGGATTCTTGTGGCTGACATCTTCTATTGGACCAAGTGCATGGCACAAATGAATTTTGTCATAGGAAACCATTTGTGTCCAAGCTGCAGATTCACCAGGCTGGGAGAGTCATGGTTATTATGTATGTTGAAGAAGTGAATCAACTGAACACTGTGACCAGTTCTGGTCCCCACTTCTCAAAAAGAATATAGAACTGAAGAGGGTCCAGAGAAATTCAGCAATCAGGATCATGAATGACTGGTGCCTCCCGTGACTGGGGGGGCACCAGGGTGGTGAGTGGGGACTGCCCGCAGACACCATCAGCAGTGTGTGTGTGTGTGTGGGGGGGGGGGGGGGGGGGGTGCAAGCAGTGACCACCAGCAGAAGCCTTTGGTGGCAGCCAATCTTGGGGGAGGCGGGACACATGCCCCCCCAACTGTGCCATCCCTACACATTGCCTATGACCAAGATGATCAGTGGTATGGAGGGGTACCATAAGTTCGGCAGTCAGGATCATGAATTACTGGTGCCTCCTGAGAAGGGGGGGGCACCATGGTGGTGAGTGGGGACTGCTGGCAGAAGCTGGCAGCGGCTTCAGTGGAAGTCAGTCTCGGAGGGGGGGCATGTGCCCCCCCTGTGTGTTGCCTATGATCAGGATGATCAGTGGTATGGTGGGGCTTCTGGATGAGAAGAGAATAAACAGACCAGGCCTGTTCAGTTTAGAAAAGGGGGGACATGATAAAAGTATACAGGTTTCCCTCCCAACCACTGGGGTTAGGTTCCTGAAAGTTCCCCCTGGTTGGCAAGACAAAAAGCTCATGGGAAAAATGGCAGCCACAGCCACGAAAGACCGTGGTTACTCAAAATACCTTGCTAGCCAAAATGGTGTGTGTGTGTGTGTGTATATATATATATATATATGTATATATATATATATAATATTAAGTGTGGATACGCAAAACCGTGGTTGGCGAGGTAAACCTGTACAAAGAAACTAAACGGTGAAAGGAAATTAAATAGGAACTTAATAGTTATTCTCACAGCACAAAAACTAGGGGTCGCACAATGAAACTAGTAGGTTGTGCGCTTAAAGCTAACACGACGAAGTTCTTTTTCACCCAGCAGCAAAATAAAGTGCGGGGCTCAGCACGCAGCCAGGGGCTGACTCAGCGCTCTGCCCGCTCGGCCACGTGGAGGCTGCGAGCGCTGAGTCACATCTTGCGACCGCTGTCAGCTCTTCGCCCTGCGGATAATCATGACCCTCACACCCTCCCGTCCAGCGGCCCACAACTCCCGGCATGCAGCGGTCCCGGTGGCCCGCCATGCCCCGCGCCTATCTGCTCCCCGCCACGGCGCCTACGCACCCCAGAAGGCCTCGCGCGTCGGGCCAAGTAGCCGGCCGGCGTGGGGTGTCTGCGCGGGGTCTGCCGGGAGTTGTAGTTCGCTGGGGACGGGAAGTGCCGTTCGTGACGCCACAGAGCGCTGGGCGCGGCGACGGGTGGTGTTTACCGGACGGGCCTAGTGCGGCGGGGCCGCGGCCCGGCGGCGCCATGTCTGGCTGCAGCACCTGCGCCGCCGCTGCGCGGCTGCTCGGCTCCTCGCTGCCCTCGGCGCACAGAGGTAACCGCCCCGGGGCCGCTCAGCGCCTCCCGCGGGGCCCGGCCTCGGCCCCCCCTACCCCAGGGCTGCAGCCCCTCCGCCATCTTCCCCCGGGCGGGGGGGCCTCGTGGGGGGTGTCGCTTTTAACACCTCTGCACTTTATTGTTATTATTATGTGCCTCATGGGGGCGTCGGTTTAAAAATCTATGCACTTCAGTATTATTATTAATGAAAAATAGTTGCAAAATTGTTCTTTGCAAGCTTCCAGGCACACCCCCTTCTTCCCCCCCGCCCCGTTCAGGCATCGGGAGGGTGTTTTTTTTGAGCATGTGGTTCTTAACTTAAGGGCCTATAACATGTGTGTAAGGGGCCTGCGGCCGCCTGCGAAATCACCCCTAAACCTTGCGCAGAGAAGCCAACTCCCGTGCTCGTCCCATTCGGGCTGTTTCTGGTTCTTGCTGCCAGTCCTGCTCCAGCCAAAAGCTTTTCACGTTGCACAGTGTTGGTAGGACCCTTAGGCCGGCGCTTCCTGTGGTTCGAAGGGCTGCTGTCAGGTAGGTCGAGCCTTACAAAAGTCAACCGAGTCTGCTGCAACCTGAATGAAACGTTAATAAATCAGAATTGGGTTTTGCTCAGGGATTCAGCTTGTCTCCATGGTTGCATGCTTGTGACCACGAATCGCACTTCCTGTGAAAGTTTTAGAGGAGACTATTTCTTATTTGCCATATCTTGGTGGCTGCAGCAGTTATCATGCATCTTTGGTACTTGAGTTTGGCACTTAGTCTTAAATCCAGGAGTGATTTCTCTATCGTACCAAAGATAGTTTATTTAGTGTAACCCCAGGGAAGACCTGGGTGTAATTTTCTGTTCTGCTCTAAGCTCATGGTGACAGCTGCGGCAGTTAGATACCAGAAACTTTGCGGATCAGCGCTTGTCTCTTGGACCTCAGTTACTTATCTACAGAGTGGTGCCTTTTTCACCATTTCTTTCCTTGCCAAGGTTTCGAGGATATATGCCAAAAAAAAAAAAAAAAAAGTAAGTGCTCAGATACTTTGGAATAGCAGTAAGGGTGGGGGAGAAGGTAATCGGTATCTGGAGAGTATTGGACTTTAGGTATCAATTGTGGACCTACAGCAGCAGTCAAACATGGTAATAACTGGGACGGGGGGGTTTAATTTTTAACATTTTCTGATATAGCTGAATGCTGTACCATGTATTAACAGTCACAAAGTTTTGTTTAAAGTGTGTGTGTGTGAGAGAGAGAGAATTTCTGAATAGTTAGAAAGGAAGATTTTTGAATTTCTCAAAGCCATGGCTGAAATATGGAATGAAATGTGACTGTATTTGATGGGAGCATGGAATATTCCTAGTAAAACTGCTTTTTGCAGTTAGTTATATTTTATGTAAATAAATATGCATGTGGTAAAATTCCTATTCTATTGGAATGTGTACTGTAATATTTCTTCAAAAATTTAATTTTAAAATTGCAGCATTGTAAAAAGTCTTCTCCATGTTCATTCGGCTAACTTTTCCTCTTCAGCCTGCTTATATCATCCTGAACCCCTTGTGGGAGAAAAGATGAGCTTAACAGCATGCGCTGAAGGCCAAACAAGCAGGTGTCTCTGCGACCAAGAGGAGAGATCAGAATGCATTTTACCACCTTGGGCATCTCACTTAATGTGCTGTGTCGACTACATGCCACCTCTTCTGTCGAGTGCAGGTGATGACACTGTTACCTAGAATGTGTCATTGGCTGTGGTATCAAGGCTAAGGCCAAGCAATAGATATCAAAACCCTACAAAATCTTTTAAAGTGATAGGTTTCATGGAATTTAAAGGAAAGTATGTCAAGGCTTGGGAAGCAAGATACTTGCTCTTTTTGGTATTGCTAGTAAGGACCTGATGAAATGGGGAAATCATATGGAATAAAGCTATTCCAGATGAGTGTCTTGTAACTCACTGAAAAATGGAATAAGCTGAACTGCACAAAAAATGTTTGTGAGAGAGTTCATATAGAAGAGCTGTTGGAGTTTAGATTTACACCCTTACACAATAACTGCTCAGAGCACTGCTTGAATTTTTAGCTGAAGAGATGCAACCAGCTTGAAAATTCTCTTGTCTCTTATTTTTATAATAATCCCTATAATAATTTTAACTGAAGGAGAAATGCATCTTTTCAGTTTACACTTTGGAGTTGGCAGTATTTCACATACAGATTCCTCATGTACCCTGTGTAGGCAGTCAGGTTTACATTTGTCTCAGAGCTTCAGGGTAATAGAAATCTTTAAAAACAGGGAAACTTGATTCCATAACTTGGTGGGGGGACTGGATGTCATGTACAAGTGAAACGAAGGATTTTATTTAATGGAGAGTGACTTTTTTTTATATTGATTTTCCGCCCCCCCAAGTTCCTCTTAAGTATTCTGTTTTCTGTTCTAAAAAAGCTGTACATCTGATTTGATCAAATATCACTGGTGTTCATTTCACAGTAGAAGATGTCTGCAGAGACTTACCTTGAAACTACTGTCCTAAACCTTTTTTTTTTTTTTTTTTTTTTTTTTTTTTTTTTTAAGCACATACTCTTATTGGAATTTGTGTGTGAAAAGAAACTTAAATGTACCCATTGAGGATTTTTTTGTTTTGTTTTTTAACCGAGACAAAAAATATTTGCAGGTTGGCTTGGAACAGAATGATAGGATTATTTCTTTAGTGGCAGGATTTGATTTAAAAAGTCAGCTTGAAAATACAATAAAATGAAACAAAATGATTAACAAAAACTAAAAGCCATCATGGAGCTGATCGGAAATCATTTCAGCTCTGCTGCAATCTAATTCCTCTCGCCCTATCATCCACTTCCTCTTCGGTCCCTCTTTTTTAAAAAGATTTTACTGGCATGAGGTTTCTTCCACTTGGTTCTGCCAGCTTCCTCCCTTTCTCCAGTACAAATTTAATGGAATTTAAAATTGAACCTACCAATGAGATGGTAATTCCTATGGGTGCCAAGTTGCAGTTTCTTTCTGAGGTCAGCCAAGGAATCCCTCCAGAATTGTCTATTAGGTATATGAAGCAGCTTGGAAACTCCCAGCTGGTGTGTAATCCAGAGCTTGGGTGTGTCTGTCCTTTTTGAATTGTGTCACTTATTCAAATTAAAAACGAATCATTAAATTTAAGATGCATGCTTACTCTTTGTAAAAAGGTAAGGTTTTTTTTTCATATCGTTACTTTCACTATTCTCTCGCTAATAATTTTTCTCAAACATGAACTGCAGAATTCTTGGGGATTGACTTAGAAATGTTTACAAGTCAAAGTCAAGGATTCAGAATCTGCCAAATTAAGACCACTTTACTTCACGTGCAAAACACATGCATAATTTCATACAATCAGGAGACATTTCAAAGGTCACATAATTCCCCTTGCAGTCACATTATTTCATAATACCATGCTAAAGGTTAGTCCTTTTTTTTTTTTTATTATTTGTATACAGTGAGTTGCTTATGCAATTCAGATAAATTTAGTCCTTAGTACAGCACAGCTTCCACTATCTTAATGTCAGAGGACATGAAATAAATTTGGATCATCTACTTTTTGAATTATTGAGAATTTTTCATCAATGTGATGCGCATTTAGAAGGTGGCATACCATATTTGTATAACTGAGTTTTTGATATACAGAGCTGAATTGAAGCACTGTTTGTCTTAATGTTGAAAGGTTTGATTAATCAACTATTTTATTTCATTGGTGATTGTTCAGAGCAGTATGGCATCCAGATCAAAAGGAGAGATTTTCTTTTTTTAAATGTCCTCAACAGTTGCTAATGCACTTTCTTTTGGGAAGAGTGTTTGTTGAATGTGTGCTTTTAAAAAAAATCATTGAATGGCTCCAGGTGAAGCATTAGGTTAACACATAGAGTGACTACTCTGGTGTTGTGATTTATATTTTGGACATGGGTGTTGAGGACCTGGCCTGGCCTGCTAAGTTTTACCAGCATAGCTATGTCTGTGTAAGGGCATGAAAAGATCACACCTCCTAACTGTTGGCTACAAAGGATCAACTCGCAGGATCATCATAAAATTCTCATTTATTAGACAGATGCCAAAGCCAGATCATAAACCTTGGGGCTGATCCCCTCAAACGCATGCACATACACACACTCACAGTAGCTAGCTATGAACACTAAGCACCAGTGTCAAGATATACCTGTCCTCAAGTGCTGGAGTCTGCCTTTGATGACTAGTTGAGGCTTCTTTCAGTGTGATGTTGCTTCAGAAGGGGGTCGCTGGCTGGTCCTTTTGGGTGGGGAGGCAGGGTGCTGGTCAGGTCAAAGAGGGCACCATTGGGGGTCACTCTTCGCTGCCTTTTATCCCTTTCTGGCAGACTTTGTCGACTCCCCAATTTTTGGTCTTACCCAATCCAGGGGTCATTGACCTCATGAGACGTCCCCCTTGGTTGCTGGATGGCAGCTGTCAGCCCTAGGGGTCATGTCCGTAGGTACGTGCGGTCTCCGGAGTCCATTGATGAAGTTTGATTAATTCACTGCTGTGATGAATAGGGGAATAGGGCTCTGGGGTCAGTTGATCGGGGGGTGGGGTATTCAGTCCCAAGAGTTGGTCTTCGGTGTTGATTAGTTCAAACCAGGGCTTCTGTACCTTTTAACAGTGAAGTTTCAGGGAGTTCCTGGCTCTGTATTGATCCTTTCCTCTCATTAGTCTGTAGTGTCCTACGTGTTAATTGATGCTGGATAACTTGTTATTCTTTGTAGCTACTGTGTTACTCAATCAACCAAGATTCATTCAGGGATCTACTCATACAGAGAAGCCAGGGTTTAGATTCCTGGCTTTGCTAACATTGTTACATGGTACAACTTTTAAAAAGTACATTTGTTACAAAGTTAAAAAGCTATAAAACATAAAAGGGTTAAATGCCATGGCACATGCAACAAATTGACCAAATACAATGGGGGGGGGGCATATTGATGCGGAATACTATTTTATACCCATAAAAGATCTACAAACTATATTTTTATTACAAATACGCCTTATATTCTATTTTAAAAATAATATAATAAAAGAAGAAGAGGGAGGAAGGAAGAAAAGGTAGAAAAGAGAAAGCATCCCCAAAAGGGGGCAAATACTGCAAATGGGCTTTTTGCCATATGGAGGGGTTTCACATTGGAGTGGGGGGCAGGCAAAAAAAAAAAGGTTTCTTGCTATATAATCAACATACCTATACTGGCAAAAGTCCTTGCATGGGCACAACTGTACCAACAGAAGAAGGCTTTTATTGACAGAGCTTATGCACTCCAGGGGAGGTGGTGTAGCTACGTCAGCAGAAAAATCCATCTGTCAGCATGTCCTGTGTCTTTGTTGGAGGGCTCTTGTCAACACAGATGCACCAGGCTAGCTGGAGTGACAGTGTCTGTTGTGTAGGTAAGCACTAGCCCTGATGTTAACTGAGTAGTACAGCAAAACTTGTGTTAACCAGCATTTCTACTAACCGGAATTCTGGCCAGCTGAAGAGGGGGCTCACACATGGTGGCCGCCGCCACCACCACCACCCTGCACTACCACTGCTCTGCATCCAGCCAAAAACCCCTGCCTCAGGTAACCGGGTTTTTTATATAACTGGCATGCCATGCTAGCTAACACAGCTTTTACTGTACTCCCTGTTGATTGTAACGCCATTGGGAATCTTCACTGCACAGTTGTGGTGCATCCGCCCTTGTGCCTGTATTTTATCAGGCTCTAGTAACTTTTCCCATAGTAACGTGTGCAGATGTATACATACTCAGGATGTTTTTTGGATATTACTTATTCTACGATTCAGATGTCCTTTACACATGAACTTTTTATTGACTTTAACTGTTAAGCTTAATGGAAATCCTAGTGTTTGTCATTGCAAGACCTTGAATTCAATTTGATTTAAGCTTTTATTCTTCTGGCATATAGTTGTTCTGTTTCTACCACAGAAGGAACTCAAGAATGAATCATAAAAAAAATTGAAATACATGTAACCCTTTGATCCCTAAGAGAGTAATCTATTCCTTCAAAGTTCACTTTATTGTCATGAAGGGGTTGAGGAAGTCAGGAATGGTGTTGTCATCCTACAGATACTAGTGCATCTGATTTTTCTTTCTTTAATTTTCCCGAACAGTGGGTGATAAATACATTAGTAATGAGTATTTTATCTGTATTCTATTATATCATGAAACAAACTGATCATAGGTAATATGTTGCGTATGTGTGTTCAGCATTTTGAGTGGGAAGCACAACAATTTGTCCTTTAAAGGATTGGTTTCATTTCCAGGTATTACTTGTGGTCGCAGTCGTCTCCCTGTTTTAGGAAGACTTGGAGCCTTTGAAACGCGTTCTTTAAGAAGAGTTCCCTTTAGATGTTTTTCTGAAACGCCAGCATACTTTGCTTCAAAGGATGGTGCAAGCAAGGATGGCTCTGGGGACGGCAATAAGGTATCGGATATTCACTACCTACTCTTGTATTTTAAGGTGACCTCATCTGAAAGCCTGCACTCCTTTCTGGGCTGCTTGCTTATTATTGTTCCAAGTCACCTGTCAGATCACTAAAGCTGCAAAAATATTTTCATATAGTTTCCTGTTGAATGTGTATACGTTTTGTTGTTAGAGTCCTTGTTGGCATGGGTCTTTCACACAGCAAAAAGGAAATTAAACAGTTTTGAAAATATAGCAAGACATGATTATACAACCACAGCAATATGCTGAAGGCTTAGTCAGGAGGTAGCACAGGAATTTTTCAACTCATCTTTTTGACAATTGACAGACTTCCTTAATGACAGTTTCCCTCTAAGCCAAATGTTTTATCGTTTTTTCCCTTATTTCAACAGTAACATGTTGCAAGTATGTTAATCAGTAATGTTCTGTGAAAAGATTCGTTTTATTTTTACCGTCTGTTTAACTGCTACTTTCATTACATATTTAGTCGTCTTTAAGAGAAAAACAACAACAAAAACCCAACAACCCTCCTTTCTTTCTTTTTACTAGCAATTAATAAGCAACATTTTCAAGTGAATGATTACCCAGTGTAAGTTTGCTCTCGACTCCACACACACAAGTTTGGCAGGTGCTTCAATAAATTGTTGTTAGAGTGGCTTTTCCTAGGTCTGAAAGTCTAACCGGAGGGTATGCAAAAATGTCTTACTTGTTCTCTAGAAGCACATATTTCTTTCTCTCTTTCTTTTTTTGTTTACGTTATAAGTAGGCTGACCATATGGAAATCCCGGAAATCCACACTGCAGTCTGGCTGGGAGTCAGAGCACTCCACACCTCTGCATTTCGGGGACGCCCATTTTTAATTCTCAACAGCTGGCCAGGACAAGCCTCTGAAATCTGGGACTGTCTCAACTTAAACATACGGTCACCCTGCTAATGAGTCACCTCTCAGAAAAACTGGTGGCAGAGTCCCCTGTACACTATGTAATTATTGGGTAAAAAGCTTTGCTGCTGTCAGAATTGCACCATCTCGCTGTATGGCAGAACTTGTCTTTACACTTGGGGTTTTGCCAGTGTAGCTGCATTAGTTTCAGGGAGCTATATTTCTGCACTCCTGTTCAACATAGTTCTGTTGGTGGAACTCTGTAACATAGCTAAAGATTAGGTTTCTTGCTGTTAGATTGGAAGCGTAGCTGTGTAATTGATATGAGAAATGTATATACGAGTTTGCAGAAAGGCAGAAATACACTGAGGTATGACTTGCTCCATTTATTTCAGCAACTGCTAACTTAGCTGTTCGTAATAATATGTTAACATCAATACTGCTTTTACTCCTTAAAGCTTTTAAAAGGGAGAGGCATTATCTCCCATGTTGCTTGTGGAATGTGGTCTGATGGCCCAGCCCAGGGATGGAGGTATGGAAAAGGTGTAGGTTGAACTATTTAGGTCTCTTACAACATGCAGTGGAATTGCAGGGGGTGTGACTGACTGATTCTATTTTGCTGCACTACAAGTAGTTAAGTTTACCAAAGGAACTACTAATTTTGAGTGCCCAATATGAAACACTTTGGAAGGGCCTGTTCTGGCGGTCATGTCTAAACTGCAGCCCTCTGCCAATATAACTGTCTTCATGGTGGATTTCTGCTGGCATAGCTCTATTAATCACAGGTCATGCAACGTGATCATCACAGGTATACCGACAAAGTGCCGTTTTACCAGGGCGGCTCATTTTGTTTGGGGTGTATGTGTGAATGAGCTATGTTATTATAAGCTGTATCCACATTAGGTCTTATCTTGTCTGTATTGCAGCTTTATGCTGGCTGAACTATTTGGCTAGATGTGCAAAAAAACTCACTTTCCATAGCTGACACTGCTCTCTTGGCAAAAGCTTTGGTGTGGTGTGGGTGCAGCATGGCTGACAGGGATTCAGGGGGGCTGGCCTAGCTTTTGGGCAGAAAAATTCCTGTTGGCAGAGCTATGTTTGGGCCATGAGGCCCAGGCATTCCTGACGGCATTGTTGCTGTTATTGCTAAAGTGACAGGAGCCCTGGTAGTGAGACATATCATAGGAGTACTTTGCTGGCTCAGCAGATTGCTCCTAACGTAGATGTGGCATGGCAGAGTGGGTGCTTGATACATTCTGAAGAACTGTTCTTTTTCAGTATATCGCAAGTCAGGGATCCAAATCACTAGTTGCTCTTTGAAAAACAGACCATGTTCTAGTCCTTGTGACATCATTTTTTTAAAGTGTAAACTTTCAAACTTTATTGTGGCAGACTTTAGCTGCCTTTTTAAAATCCTGATGGTAGATATTTTAGTCAATTTTTAAATTTACCAACCTTTTTTCATTATGTTAGTGGCATATATAATGTAACAAATCTGTAATTCACAGCCCAGAACTAACAACTGAAATTGTATTTTATTGTCAGAAATCTGTCAGTGAGGGAGGCAGCAAGAAATCAGGTTCTGGAAACTCTGGGAAAGGAGGAAACCAGCTGCGCTGCCCAAAGTGTGGTGACCTGTGTACACATGTGGAAACCTTTGTGTGTAAGTCTTAACAAAATGTTGTTGTATTGATTCATATTGGATGATTCCTATTTCTCTGAAGCAGAAGGATAAATGTTTTAACACAGCAGAGGTAAGAAAGGGCTCAACATAATTATTGGTCCATGTTGAGCACTATAATGGTCCAAACTTTGTTATTGACACTGAAAACACTTTGGAGTGGTGGGGCCCAGAGGGATCTGAATTTCCCACCGTGTTCCTTATACCCTGTTGCGATCCCCAAGGTCAGCTGAGAGCAGCCTCCTACGTATACCATCGGTATATCAAATCCTCTTGGTGAAAACACAGGGAAGTTGTTTTTAGCAGTTGCTCCTCAGTTCTGCAACTCCCTCCTTCTTGAGACCTCCCAGAGCCTGAGCCTAGGACATACTTTGGAAGGGCTGTAAGACCTCCCTAGTTGGGTATTTAACCAGACGAAGCGAGGGTGTGGTGTTTGTTCAGCAGAGTATCTGTTTTATCTTGATATTCCTATTCCATTTTCAGTTATTCTTGATCTCTTGTTTCTGCTATTTTTAAGTTCTGTCGTCTTATTGTAAGCTCCCCTGAGCTTTTGCTGGAAAGAGCTGGCATATAAATTGAATAAATAGCGGTAAATACATTTTCTAAGTTCCAACACAGTGAAAGCACAATATTCAACTTACTAAGTAGTACTGGTGAAGTTTCTAAAACCAGACTGTGTCCTTCATGAAGTTGTTTTTGTAAGGCTCAAGGATGAAGTCTCTAGTCTAGCCAGCTCTAATGCTGTTATAAAGGCTGTAAAAACAAGGTCAACTGACACCCATTGTAAAGAACAACGGGTGGATGTAGTATAGCAGTTGCAGAAACTGATGAGTGGACTTGCTTGCTGTTTTTGAACAAACTTCCAACAGAAAAGTTGGAGGGAATTACAGTAATCAAGCCTCATTCATGGGCTTAATATACCAGCAACACAAGCAACTTGCCCTGCTGTTATATTAATTTCTCAGGACAGGCAAGGGATCAGCTTGTAAGTGGCCTGACTTTTGGGAGTAGTGAGCTCCCATTCATTCTGATTCTGTGAGTGATTGGTACTTCTGAATTTCTAAGTGCAAAACTGGACAAAGCACAGTAAATATGTAGGGCTTTTGTGGAAATGGTGTTAGTGAAAGCGGTGCAAAATTTCTTAATCTAGCTGACTGCCTTCAAGAGACCCAGGAACAAGTAGATGCATGTTCTGAGCATGGCTTCCTCTGCCTGTGTTACCTATTGACTGAGATTTCTGTGCTTTCAGATAGAATTATTCAAATATGTCTTCCCTCTGCCACTATCTAGATTTTTCCTATTTTACTGCACTACTTTTGTCTTATAATAGCTCCTGATAATGCCTCTTCACTCCTAGATCACTGTCCTTCTCTGTCCCTTCAAGCAGACTGTTTGCATTTACATGGAGTCTTCTTTCTGCAGTTTAGCACAACTTGTGTCTGCCTCTTTTTCTTAAACCTGAGGAAGGGCACTTGATGCCTGAAAGCTTGTCCAACAGCTCTCCTGACTATACAGTAGGTCCAGAAAATATAGCACAAAAAATCCTTGCCCCATTCACTAGCAAGCTTTCAGGCTGTTAATTCAGGTATGATTTAAGGCAGGGTTGTCAAACTGATCCAGCCCTCAGGGCCAAGCGGATAGCACAGGAATGGCCTGCAGGCTGGATTGTCCCTCAGGCTGGTTCTGTGCACCAGATCCAGTGTGTGGGGCTAGCCCAGTGCAGGCATCTTGTGCAGTGTGCTTCTCAGACTGGCCCCACATGAGCACCTTATGCAGCACATGTCCTGGATTGATTTGTTGTAGGTGCTGCATACAGCATGGGGGGGCTGATCCAGTGTGCAGCATACAGGGCCACTCCAAGATCCACAGAGTATCGTGGGCCAGTTGATAGGGCTCCATGGGTTGGATCAGGTTCATGGGCTGTATATTTGACATTCCTGATTTAAGGTGTCATCAACGTTTTGATGATTCTTTAACATGCAACTAGGAGACTAATTTATGCATTTCAAATAGGGGACATAGACTTAACAAATGAATGTAGTTTTGATTTTCAGAAGACCAGATCAAGAGTATTACCTGCTCTGGATTCAACTGATGTTATGAGGCTTTTACAACTAGAAATAATTACTTTGCTTTAACAGGACTACCACTACCTTGCTAGTAGAAGTTTACAGACACTGATGTGTGAAAGTACAATGTGAGAATATCCATTTTTTAATTAGTTGAATATTTATAATTTCTTACTCTCCTTGATTTTGGTGTTTAAGTGTCTTTTTTAAAGAGTTTCTTCTCAATTAATTATACACAAAGTGCAACAAGTAAGAGTAGACTCTTTTCATTTTGTTTAGAGATTATTAGGTCGAAGAAGTAGTTGGATTCCTGGTGACTGAACTTAAAAAAATCAGCTGTAGCTGCTTTTATTTTCCAAATATTCCTTTGTTCCCTCATCCTGCATTTTCCTTCTGAGACCTAAACACTTTTTCCTATTTCTTATTCATATGATCAAATTGAATACATTACTCCCTGACTAAAACTACTTTTAATATTTAATCACTCTGTTTTCTTTTCAGGGTTTATCTGAATGTAGAGTGGGTGCGAGCAAGCAAGCTATGTTCTAAGCCGCTTTGGCTTTGTCAGAATTGTCCTACAGGTTCCAGTTCTGGACGTATTAAGTGTTGGTTGTGTTTTGTGAAACAGCCTGTAATGTCACTTGTGTAACAACAACAACAAACCTTCAGGGTTTTAATTACATCATTGGAAACTAAGGAAAACATAGACTTCCTTGGCATTTTGTTTTGCTCTTTAAACACTAAATTACACCCTGCCCTCCCCCGTTGTGTTGAAAGGATTAGAAGAAATGAAATGCTAATGTACACTTTGAGTTGGAGAACTACTTCATTAGTGAATAGAGGAGTAAAGCACTATTGGATGCTGAAATGACATCCTGGCTATCTGCTGAAGGTCATAATGTTCTGTCCCATAAAGCTGCCAACATTGCACAGTGGTTTGCGATACTTTGCTGTTCCAACCCTCTTTCTTGCTCCTTTGAAGGAATAAAGGGACTTTGCTCTGATTCATTTATGCAGCACTCTGTCCAACCTTATGTCAGGGGGCACAGAGGAGCGAGGAGTCCTGTGTTAAGAACTTCGCTGAGTGAGATAAAGCTGAAGCCTGATATGTGGAGTCAGACTATATGACTTTAATGCCTTTGGCTGAATGCTACGGATATAAGCACTTTGTAAAATTGGTATTCTTTTTTGCCCTCTTCTTCACCCCATTTTGTCAGTTCTCCTAGCCTCCAAAGCAAGATTTAGTGTGCTTAAACACCCTTAGATTAATGTTTCCCACCCCTTTTTCCTTAGGGTTGTTTTCTCCATAACAATTTTTGAGAGTGCTTGGAATCACAGAATTGCTGCAAGTGTTTTTGTTTCGCTTTAAAAGTGCGCTGTTGCTTTGTTTCTGCAAATATCTTTTGAAAAGTGCTTTTCTGTTCATTTGACAAGGACTTCACCTTACAACTGCACACAGTGACTTAACAAATACCTTTGCAATTTGTAGGTTCCAGCATGCCATGGCAGTGTGAAACTAAGTCAAGATCCATAGAATCATAGAAAATTAGGGTTGGAAGGGACCCCAGGAGGTCATCTGGTCTAACCCCCTGCTCAAAGCAGGACCAGCTCCAACTAAATCATTGCAGCTGGGGCTTTGTCAAGCCGGGCCTCAGAAGTTGGAGATCCTGCTGTCTCTCCAGGTAATCTGTTCCAGTGCTTCACCACGCTCCTAGTGAAAATTTTTTTTTTTTACCTAATATCCAACCTAAACTTTGCTCGCTGCAACTTGAGCCCGTTGCTGCTTGTCCTGTCATCTGCCACCACTGAGAACAGTCCAGCTCCATCCTCTTTGCAACCCTGCTGTAGGTAATTAAAGGCTGCTATTAAATCCACCCCCAGTCTTCTCTTCTCCAGACTAAATAAGCCCAGTTCCCTAAGGCTTTTCTCCGAAGCCATACCCTCCAGCCCCCTAACCATTTTTGTTGCCCTCCACTGGACTCTCTCCAACTTGTCTGCATCCTTTCTGTAGTGGTGGGCCCAAAACTAGACACAGTACTCCAGATGTGGCCTCACCAGTGCTGAATGGAGGGAAAGAATCACTTCCCTTAACCTGCTAGCAACACTCCTACCAATGCAGCCCAGGATGCCATTAGCCTTTTTGGGAACAAGGGCATACTGCTTGCTTATATTCAGCTTATTGTCCACTGTCACCCTCAGGTCCTTTTCTGCAGAGCTGCCACTTAGCCAATTGGTCTCAAGTCTGTAGCGCTGCATAGAATTCTTCCATCCTAAGTGCAGCTTGTCCTGGTTGAACCTCATGAGATTTCTTTTGGCCCGATTCTCCAGTTTGTCTAGATCACTTTGAATCCTAGCCTTACCCTCCAGCATATCTACTATTCCCCAGAGTTTGGTAGCATCTGCAAACTTGCTTAGGGTGCACACCATCCCATCTTCCAGATCTTTAATGAAGATATTAAGCAAAACCAGCCCCAGGACCGGGCTCTGGGGCACACCACGTGATACTGACTGCCAACTATAGATCTCAAGCCATTCATCACTACCCATTGAGCTGGATGATCTAGCCAGCTTCCTCTCCACCTTACAGTCCATTTATCCAACTCATACTTCCTTAGCTTGCTTGCAAGAATGGTGTGGGGGACCATATCAAAAGGTTTGCTAAAGCCAAGGTGCATCATGCCCACTGCTTTCCCTGCATCTTCAGAGCCAGTCATCTCATCATAGAAGGCAATCAGGTTGGTTAGGTATTACTTGCCTCTGGTGGGTCCATGCTGACTTTTCCTTTAACATTTTCTCTTCCTCCAAGTACTTAGAAATGGATTCCTTGAGGATCTGCTTCATGATTTTTCTAGGGACTGAGGTGGATCCTCCTCCTTCCCCTTCTTAAAGGGGGGCAGTATATTTCCCCTTTTCCAGTTGTCTGGGACCTCCCCTGATTGCCCTGAGTTTTCAAAGATAATGGCCAACAGGTCTGCAGTCGCATCGGCCAACTCCCTCAGCACCCTTGGGTGCGTTGCATCTGGCCCCATGGACCTGTACACATCCAACTTTTCTACATAGTCCCTAACTTGTTCTTTCACCACTGAGCATTGCTCACCTCCTCCCCCAAACAGTGCTGCCTGGTGCAGTAGTCTGGGAGCTGCCCTTGCCTATGAAGACCAAGGTGCATCAAGTACTTCAGCCTCTTTCTCCACGCTTTCACTGCTTACACTTCCATCAAAAATGCTTGCAGAACTTCCCATACCAGCGAAGTAGTTTGAAATTGGAGGCAAGTGACGAAGTTGGCTGTACTTGTTAACGTGACGTTGTCGGCACTGAAAATTTGTAACGTTTCCTATAGCTATAATTGATCAGAATGTGGGATTTATAATTATTGACAATTGCCTCACTTCGGAATTTGATTTAATTCCAGTTTACTTTTAATCCAGACTTGTCACAGTTTTCCATGAAGTGGAAATTCTCTAAAATTTTGGTTTCAGAAGCACATGGTGTTTCCATAAGAAGATATACTCTGAGACCTGCTAGCAGCTTGCTGGAATTGTTACAGTTCTTCTCCGTATCACAGCTGCCTGTCCCCTGAATAGTTGCTATAAATGTATTATAGGTGTTGCTGTGGTACCACAGACCCTAGGAGGCTGAGAAAAGCTGACTGGTTGAGCCTACAGGAAGGTGGAAAGAGTTCTGGTAGAAACCTGCCTGTGCTTAGTTGCATCGTTTTCAACAAATATTTCCCTTCTGCAAAATGCTTCTCTTTCCAGAAATTAGTATTCTCTGGCAGAGAAGTGTCCCATCAGTTTTCAATCGGTTCTATTTCTACCTCTGTCCTGAGGGATGGAGTTAAAGTGTATGCTTCTGTGAAACAGGTGGTGCAAAATGTTTTGCTTTGTTTGATTGATTGATTTTTTTTTTTTTTATTATTATTATTTTTTTTATTTTTGACCCTGTGGTTTCAGTCTTCAAGACGCTGCGTTCCATTTCACAGTCTGAAGCATTTCACAGTGGCCTGCAACAGAAGGAATTTTTCCCACAGTTTTCTAATATCTTAGGTCATTTTGTATTTAAAATTGAGCATTGCTTTGGAAACAAAGTGATTTTATTTTCCTTTGTCACAATTTACTGTGCTCAGAGTATGAGGTTTCTTGTCAAAAGATTATAATATCATCTCTGCCATTGATGACTTGCTCCAACCTTGGAGAAAAACATCTTTGTGCTTCTGCTTTCCTATTTGCATTGCTGGAAATTGTTCTCTTAAAGCAGGGTTTCCAAACTCACCTGGCTGGATGCGTGGACCGTGGGTGTCCTCAAAGTTGTGGCCACTGTGGTGATGGTAGGTCTCGTGATGGCTGGACTGGAGGGTACAATAGTGGGTCTGGAGGCAGCAGTGGGTCCAAGAACTGGGGTCTGGGGACAGCTGCAATGACAAGCCAATATTGCTTCCAACAGCTATGGGCAATGGGACTAGAGGACCCCATATTCTGCAGCAGACTGCGCCCCTCAGCTTCTGGTAGCCCAGGGGACTGGGTACACGGGCTCAATGGGCCATATGTTTGACACCCTTGACTTAAAGGGATCGTGGGAGAATTAGATTGTAAAACCATCCTGCATTCTTTCCAGCAGAAAGCACCATAAAATAAAAGTAGCTTTGTTTTTAGTGATTTTTCATTTATTTTCTGTTTCCGTATGTCCAGTCTGTCCCTAGA
The DNA here is from genome assembly GCF_001723915.1 of Gavialis gangeticus. NCBI lineage: Eukaryota > Metazoa > Chordata > Crocodylia > Gavialidae > Gavialis > Gavialis gangeticus. Next base: position 7,546,724 of record NW_017728996.1, on the reverse strand, counting down.
GAGAGCTGTTGTATGTATTGTGACCCTAGTGCCAAGTATTAGCATCGTGTGAGGGAGAACAGCAGGGTGGATTTGATTTAAATCACATTGATTTAAATCATGATTTATATCACAGTTTAAATCACTGGTCAGGAAGCCTCAATTTAATTAATGTTTTCTACAAAGAGTGCATTTGTTATATAAACTTTGCTCAAGTCTATGGAAATAGGTTCAGGATAGCCAGCATATATTCTTCATTTCTCTTTAGCCCAGTGTTGAGAACTTTGGCTATGACAATTCCATCTCTTTTGGCATGATTTTGTTCACAAATTATCATCACATTAAGCCAGTTCTCAAGAATTAGTTTGGTTCCTCCTGTTTGCTTGAGAGCAGCTGCTGCAAAGTGGTTGTTACGGAATATTTTGCAATTTCAACAGAATTCTGCTCAAAATGTTTCGCCTTTGTTTTACTGCCCCTCTCTCCTTGCATTTATCTCTAGACTCCTCCTCCTTGCTCAGATCTACACCACCGACAATCCTCTATTCATTTAACTTATTGAAACTTTGCACTTTTAGGGAGAGATAAGGGCTTGATTCTGTGTACACAAACTTGCAGAGAGATAAGAGGGCTGATGGGTGGGTAATCAGGTCTGTTATCTCTCATCTCCATATCCTGCTGTTAACAAGGCTGTTATCTCTGGAGACACAAATCCAATTTGAGAACTGAAACTAAGCATCACAGAGATGCTTAATGGGATGTTTAACCTGAGCACTGAGTCCCATTGGATTGACTGGTTTTCTTGAATCTTTACTAATCTATAGAGGGGCCTTTGGGAACCCCATAAGATTGGACCCCTAATATAGTCCATGGCCTGTTGTGACCCATTTATAAAACTTCTAAAACTGTTACATGAATATATTGTCTCAAGTAGTATATAATTAGAAGTTATAATCCCTATTCCATGATGATATCTTTGAGCTTTAACATATCTTAAATTGAAACTATCATTTTATAGGTTTCTTTTTTTTTAAGCATCTTAATTAAAAAAAAAATCCGATTGTTTTGATTTTTTTTTTTTTTTTTAAATGTTGATTTTTATCCACCCTGGAGAACAGTCCCCATAACACAAGTTGTCAGTCAGGTATCCCAAATATTGTGAATGAGTGCAGTGGCAAAACCTCTCCCTGTGATAGCAGCACCAAATCAAACTGTCATTGGAGCATCTTCCTTGCAGTCCCTCTACTCCAATACCAATGGTTTGTGCTGCTACTGTTGAAGTGTTTCAGCTCCTCTGTTCGTTCTACCTAAAGGAGTAGCTGTAAGAGCAGCGTGATTGCTTCAGCACTGTGTAGCAGCATCCCAACCGCTAGTCTTATTTATCCAACAGTGGAGTTCTTCAACGTGCAAGTGTCATATCAGATTTGCTCCTGCTGACATCTGCTCTGTAGAAGGCATAAATAAATGGGTTTTGTTATTGCTGTCAGCCAGAATTGAACTATGCAGTCTTTATTATTTTTTAAAAGCTTTTTAAAACTTCAGAGACTCAACATGGAATTTTTCAAATGATCACTTGACACAGAGCAATTGTTATCGTTTGAAATGGGTCATGCTGCACTTATTGGGTACTGGTCTTTTAACAGGATGTTCCAGTGTTGGAGCAAGAACTGAACAATTAATTTGGATGATATCTCTGTTCTTTACTGGCATCTCCTGTAGATGTTTTCATCTCGGCCCTTCTGAAAAAGGCAATAGCTTTGTTGCTTCTGGTCCGCACATTTTCATAATGTTTCTTTGTTTGCTGAAGAGCTAGATACTAAAGGCAGCATTCATGTTTCTTTTTAAGAAATAAATTATTTTCTTAAGTATTTTAGTATGACTTCTGAAAAAAGGCCAGAAAACAGGGCAGTTAATTTCTGAAGTGGTAACTGAAAGGTAGCTCTCGACAAGGAAAATAAAACTACTCCCTCTCTGCCCCCCCAGTTTCTTGCCTTTTCTTCTAATTGTATAAATGCTTGTGTGATCTACATAGGTTGAAATATTCATACAACTAAGAGCTAAACCCCTTTCACTGTGGACTTGAGGTTGACTAATAATGACACTGAACCAAATTTTGTATCCTTTGGTTTTTAGGAAAATCTGTCCTCAGCAGTCCTCTTCTACAGCAGTCAGTTTAATTGCACAAAGAGGAATAAAAACAAATGGCACTGTCTTACTCTCATGTGGTTCAGGACACTATTTACACCTTTCCCTTTATATGGGCTTTGTGATAGTGGATCCACATTGTGTAGTTCAGTAGCTCAGGCCTGTCCAACAAGAGCGACCTACTAGCTGATCCCTTGAGGACCACTGGACCTTTTCAAGCTGCATCTAGGTTCTGTATAGTCTCATGCTTCATGCTGCTTGGGCGTATATGCTGTAGTGGGGGGATCCTGGGAAGATAGCGGTCCTGAACAAGGAGAAACCTGGTTTTTCACCTGTCGTACTGTCTGTGCTGTGTGTCATCTTGGGTACAATGCTTTACTTACCTCTGTGTATAACGTTCTACTGTCTGGTGATTTTTACAGTAAAGCTTCCAAAGTAAGCAGATGAAAAGCACTAGGTAAATGCTGCATATTTACTGTACATTTTGTCTCTCCTGATTTGGCATTTTCCAATCTCAGATATACCTTGGAGGCTGAGGAGGGAATTTACAAAATATTTTCTTACAGACATCTTTTGAGTTCTGTGTAGCATGCAACCATCAAGTTGAATGAATATTGCTTGAAGAATTTCTCTCTTTTTTTTCAGCTTCTACTCGTTTTGTGAAGTGTGAAAAATGTCACCATTTCTTTGTTGTGCTGTCAGAGGCAGACTCCAAAAAGAGCATAATTAAAGAGCCGGACTCGGCAGCAGAAGCTGTGAAGTTGGCATTCCAGCAAAAACCACCTCCTGCACCGAAAAAGGTATGGTTCTTAATTTCACTCAACTAGCCTGCCTTGCATTAGATCATTGAACATTAGACTATTGCCTTGCATGCTGGAATGTTTTGCTTTGTAAAATCTGTATCAAAATTTAAAGTGCAATTGTAACAAATCCAAAAGATGGTTAGTTCTCCAGGATTCAAATTTAGCTATTGCATTCTACAGGGCAGGGTATTATTTCGAATATAATTGCATTTAAGTACTGGGTATCCTGAAGCCAGCTGTATATTTTTGGTTGATACCATAAGCTGTGAAACAATTTGTAAATGAACACTATTAGACAACAGGTTGAGTTCAGCCTCCATTTATGCCCAATGCATATTATGATTCACAATCTTGAATTTTAATTTAAGTACACAGAATTTCAGAATTGGATGCCTCAGAACCTGAGTTGGAGGAACGGGTTGTTTAGTTTTAACCTGGCCCATGCTAACTTTGTATCTTTGCACCGTGTAATGCTTTTAACTCTAACAGGTGATATGCAGGTGTTGTGGAAATTAAGAGAGAATTATTTTTCAGATTTATAACTACCTCGACAAGTATGTTGTTGGGCAGTCATTTGCCAAGAAAGTGCTTTCAGTTGCTGTGTACAATCATTACAAAAGAATCTACAACAATATTCCTGCTAACCTGAGACAGCAAGCAGAAGTTGAAAAGCAAGCTTCTTTAACACCTAGAGGTTCGTATAACGTTTCATATTTTTTGAACATATAAAATACCATCTCTTTTTTTCCTAGTGTTCATGCAATATCTAATAGTTGCATTTAAACCTTGTTTGAGTTCCGTGCTGTATTTCTTGTATAAAGAAGACTTAATTGTCCCATAAAAGACTATCAAGCAATTTAGGTCAAAATATTAGGTAAATATAAACCTTTTTGCAAAAGCTAGTATTATGAATGATTATGACTTGTTTAATATATGTCAGCAAAATAGGGTTTGCAACTATTTTTCTATATTTGCAGATATTTGTTTACTGCATGAAAACCCCAAAGCAAAATGGACTGGTCTGTCTTCATTGTCTAGGTGGAATGAAATGCAGGAAACAAAAGAACAACATAAATAGTATTCCTACTTAGTCTGCTTTTTATCAAGGGTTCAGTTAAAATCAGATTTTAAATTTTCTTAGTTGTGCTGTGTTGTGTTGTGTTTTTTGTTTAGCTATTTCAGTGACTCTCAACCTTTTTAGACTGAAGGAACGCCTCCACAGGTTTTTTTGAAGTTGACAGCACTCCTGATTTTGAGAGCCACTGTTATTCTACCTCAATGGCTCTCAACCCGGGTGTTGCCACAGCTGTGGCCAGGTAAAAGTGGCCTATGCACTTTACGCACAGCCAGACTGGGAAAAGCAGTGGCACGTGTGCACTCCTGATGCTGTTAGAGTTATCAGATAAACCTAAACCAGGCAGGAGTGTCTGCTCTTGCTACAGTCCTTCCTGGTCTGATCCTACATAGCGTCTCCTAGAAAGCAAGGTGTGCGGGGAAGGTGGAACTGCCCCACACGCCTCCCCCTGGGAGGGGGAGGGGATTCTGGACTGGGAATGATTGAGGCAAAAGCAGGCACCTCTTGCTTGCCTGGGGCTTATCAGACCATTCTTATTGGGCAGGAGAGCATGTGTGCGCAATCACAGCCTTGCTTTCTAGTCTTGCTGTGCACTAGGGCTGTGCAAAGCTTTGGTCCCTGATTTGATTCAGCAGAGGTTTAGCCTGATGTGGTGGCCAAATCCAAATCAAATTGGAGGACCCTTTAATCTCTTCAAATTGAATTGGAACCCTCTGAATTGATTTGGAAAGTTTTGGACATAGACACAGCTTTAAATGTTTTTTTTCTACATACCTTGAGGTACCAGCGGCTCGTGAATGCTGCAGTGCTGGGGCATGGAGTGGCCCACAGGAGTGCAGGGGGTTCCCCAGTGTGCTCGGCAGCAGACCCAGAAGTGGACCAGAAGCACTTCCAGTCCACTTCTGGGTGCTCTAGGGAACGCACTGTGGGGCCCTCTCGTGCCCTTCTGGCTCAGCGATTTGGTGTCTTCTGGGTCACGACCGATTGCTGAGCCGGGGAGGTGTGTGTGTGGGGGGGCCCCAGTATGCTCCCCAGCGATGCTGGAAGTGGACCGGAATTACTTCTGGTCCAGTTCCGGGTTCACTGCCAAGCACGTGGTGGGGGGGTGTGCTCCCGTGGGATGCTCCATCTGCCCCAGCATCACAGCATTCACAAGCTGTGCCTGGTATCTTGAGGTATGTAGAAAAAAAATGTAAAGCTGCGTCTGTGGTCGAATCGCTGAGTCTCCGAATCAGCATTGAGTCTTCAGATTAGAATTCAGCTGAATCGAAGTAGGGACAGTGATGTGAATCGACGAATTGAATTGCTGCCCCTGATTTGGGCCAAATCTGGATCGAATATGGCCCATTTCACACACCCCTACTGTGCACGTGGCACACAGTGCACTGTTATCTAGTCAGGTAACCCCGGTTGAGAACCACTGAGTTATCTTTGTGTGCTGCAAATCCCTCACTGTATGTACATTTTTTTGCTATTTATTTGGATAAGCTGTACATTTTTATAGCACTAATTTGTATTCGATAACTTGTTTTAAATAGCATCTCTGTCGGCACGCTTTTTTCAGGTGAAAACATTTTATTTTATAAACATGAGCCACCTATAAACTTTTTCTTGCTAATCTGCTTTACTACTTCATAATTAGTCTACTTAAACTATATTCTGTGCACTATAACCTGGTGAATAATTGACTGTACCTTTGCTCCCACATCAACAGTATCTGTTCAGTCATTTTAATATTAAATATCCAGCAAGCTTAAATGAGATTACTTGTTGGTAGTACTTTGGCTGCACAATATTTATGCAGTCATATCAGTTTACTTTATTTTTAGAAGTAGGATTGCTGTACTGTAGTTGGTTTATAAGGAGTTTCAATTTGACTTAAAATCTTAAGTGTTATGCTGAGTACAAAGAAATACTGCTTTTAATAACAACTTTCATTTTTTGCATTTATCTCAGCTATTTCTAATTTTTAATTGAAGAAACCACAAACAGTAGTACTTGCACTGAGGCTGCTGTGGTGGTGGTCTCAGAGTGGCTATTGTATAGGACACTCGACAGAAGCAGAATAAAGACAAAGAGCATACAACAAATTACAACCTTTTTTGTACAAATACAACATGTTGTAGCTGATAATCCTTTGAAGTAACCCTCTAAAATTACTTCACCTATGCTAAACTAAATATTACAGTGCTTTATTTTAAGTCAAGTTTATGGTGTGGATTTGTTGCTAAAAGTATCTTATTTCAAGATTTTGGGGGATCTTAATACAGTAAATTAAGATCATTATTGTATTGAATAGGCAGCCTGCTGTAATTTTATATGGGGCTGAGTATTAGAATGGAATAAAAGCTAGAATTCACATGGGGATTTCTTGCTAGAAATATATTTGTTACACCATGATGAAGTGTATTCAGAAGAGGGCAAGAGGTGGAGCATTTATAATCTTTATATTACTGTTTTCATCCTCTCTTAGAATTAGAAATAAGAAGACGGGAGGATGAGTACAGATTTACAAGTAAGTGAACTCTCCTCGTGTCCTCCTCTGCAATATTTACCCTTTGAAATTAACATTAAAACATGGTTTTTGTGATGATTTGATTGAAATTACTGGCCAGATTTTACTCGATTTACTCCCAGAAGTAGTTCATTGACTGCTTTAACGATGTCTGTGACTGAGGTAACCACGGTTTCTAATCCTAGGTGGACGGCAGGTAAAGTTTACCTGCTGCTTTCTAAAGATACCTTACATAAGCATTTGTATTTTTTTAAATGATAAAACTAATGAAAGCTGAGACTTATTTACTCAAAATTGAGGTATTTGAACTCTATGAATTTCTGCTACCATCTATGTGAGGCTAAGGGAAATGTAAATCATTACCTTGTAGGTAATGCCTTGTGTCAGCTTTTGTCAACATTAACCAGGCAAGGTTTGATATGTAGGTTTGCCGTGTTGTGTTTGTACTCTGACAGTCAGGACAGCTTTGTCCGTCTTACTGACACTTGTACACGTTTGCATAGTTCTCAAGAGGCTTTTCTCCCTAACCTGAAGTGTACTGTAAAGCTGGCTTCTTTAATTTCATATGCTACCTGTGACCAGTAATCGGGCTTCTGCAGACCAGTTCATAAATTAATTCACATCTGTTCAATTCCATCATCTTAAATTTCAAAATCCTGCACTGCAATTAGAGTTAAAATTATGTTGATGGGTGAGTGTGAATAAAATCCAGCACTGTATTACTAAGGAATAAAGAAATGTGTTTAAAAAAAAAAATAAACCAAACAAATAAAATCCCCACCCCCAAACCTCCCCTTACATTACCATTAAATGTACCCAGGTTTCAGAACTGTTGTTATGGGATAGTTTTGTATAGTCACTTTTCACAGCATAACTGGATTTTGTACATATTAGTGTTGGCCAATTTTACATTTGCCTTTATACCTTACTTATTGTCCTACCTATGTACTTTTATTTTCCTTTTTTCATATAAAGCAGGGTACTTTATGTATATGTGAGACCTGGATGTTTCTAATTGGCTTGCTTTAAATTTAGAATGTTTTAGATGAGTGCCTACAGCATTGCTGTTTGTGCTTGGAAATCTCTTCAAACTTTTAAAAATGTGTGCGCGGAAACATAAGTAAATGCAAATCCTCTTTTGCAATGTGTATGCCAGCTACATTTGTTTGAATCTGTATGTATTTTCTTAGACAATTACAGGTTTGAAGAACAAAACTATAAAACTGGGTGGGCAAAATATGGCCCACGGGTGGGATCCAGCCTGCCAATTGACTGTATCGAGCCCACGGTTGCCTCTGCAGTGCTCCACACAGGCCCGAGTCCTCTCTGGGGCAGCCTGCACCACATTCTGGCCTGTACCCACCAAAGACACCGCCCTGGCCCTGCCCAGTATGTACAGCTTTCTGGTGGGGGTGCTCCTGCTGCTGCTGCTACAGCCACCCAGGTACTGCTCGGCTCCCCCCAACTCCAGTGGCTCCTTCTGCTCCTGCTGTGCCACTCCTGCCAGGCAGGGCAGAAGCTGCAGCCAGACAGGTCCTTCCCCAGTGTGTGGGGCTCTAGCTCCAGCTGCCTTCCACCCCCTTGGCTGCTTGGCACGATGAGCAGCCACCTGTGGGCAGCCAAGGGGGTGGAAGGCAGCTGGAGTGGCACAGCAGGAGCAGGGGGAGGACGAGCCTCTAGAGGTGGGGAGAAACCGAGCAGCACCCAGACAGCAGTGGAAGCAGCCCCATCAGGAAGCTATGCATGCTGACCAGGCCAGGGCAGTTCTGTTGGTCAGTGTGGACAGGAGTGTGGCGTGGGTTCCTCAGGGGGAGCAGGCATGGCTTCGCCTCATGCAGAGCATCATGGGCCGGATGGGAGCAGAATGGGGGGTGGAATGCACCTCCTTGCCCTGCTCCACTCTGCTGCATGTGTGCCTCCCTCCCCCTCCCCTGGTTGGCTTCCTGGACCTAGTGCATGGGCAGCCCCCCTACACGCGCACACCCATCCTCCCACAACACCCACGTGCACACACCCACCCACACATGCACACCCTCCCTCCGCAAAATATGTAAGAATAAATTTTATATTTTGGGCTATTATGCAATTGCATCTATATACACTATTCAAAAAAACATAAATCAGGACCACAATTATTTTTTTAAATAAAAAAATTAGAATAGTGCAGGGGTTGGCAGAATATGGCCCATGGGCCAGTTCTGACTCACAGAAGGACTTGGCAGCCCGCAGCGAGCCCTTGGTCTTGCCTGGCTCAGGGGCCGTCTGGCTCCTGCTGCATCCTGCCACCCCCAGATGCACAGCGGGGCTGGGGTGGCTCTGTGTCCAGACTTCATTTCTCAGCAGTTCTAGCAGTGGTGGCCCTATCCAGCTGCTGCTGCCACTGGTCCTAACTCCGTGGAGACCAGCCAGGATCTGTGTGGGCAGGGTCTGAGTGCCAGGCTGAGTACATAACCCAGTCCCTGGCCTGTCTTGCACAGGTGGTTGGGTTCCCTGCAGTGCCTGACCTGCCCATGATGAGTTATGGTGGAGGCTGGGCAGAAGCTGCTGCTCGATGAGGGAAAGAAGTGGGGCCTGGTGGCAGGTGCAGCCACCTATCCCTCACTGCTGCTGGGCCCTTGCTGCTGCCACCGCCTGGAGACCACACTGGGCCTCTTCCCTGATGCCGCCTCTGGGCTGCCTCGCACCCAGCAGGGCAGTGGCAGTGGGAAGGAGAGCCCCAGCATAACTCCCAGGTGGCAGCAGTGAGAAGGGCCTGGCAACAGCAAAGGGGGAGGTGGGTGTGCCTGCCCCTGGGGCCTGTTTTTTTCCCACTCGGGGTAGAAGTTTCTGTTTGGCTGTTACCACTCACTGTGGCTGCAGTGGGTGGGTCTGGAGCAGGCGCTGCAAGGACCCTGACCCCCTACGTGCGGTGGGTTGAGGCCGGGGCTGTGCACTGGTGGCAGCAGGGAGGGAGAGCCCTGGTGCAGGCTTTGGGTGGCCACAGCAAGAAGGCCCCTGCAGCAGGAAGGGGGAGGCAGCCGTGCTCACTGCTGGGCCCTGCTTTTTTCCCTGCACCAAGCAGTAGCTTCTGCTGAGCCACCCAAATAATTGCCCACCCCTAGTATAGTAGATGTTTGACTTGTTTTAGCTATGAATGGTTAAAATGATATCTTCTGAAAGATTTTGTGTGTGACCCTCAACAACTCACCAAAACTCGTTAAGTGGCTTGCCAGCCAAAATAGTTGCCCACCCCTGCTCTAAAAGATTACAAGAAATCTCAGTTAAAAACTTAATTACATATGCAACAGTTGTGCCAGATACCCTGCCAGTTCACATTAAACCTGGTTCTCCAACAATGGTCCTGTTGTTCATTTCAGAACTGCTGCAGATTGCTGGAATCAGTCCACATGGTAATGCTTTAGGAGCATCAATGCAACAGCAAGTGAATCAGCAGATGCCTCAGGAGAAACGTGGAGGCGAAGTACTAGATTCAACCCATGATGACATAAAGCTTGAAAAAAGTAATATTTTGCTGCTTGGACCAACTGGGTCAGGTGTGTAATGGAACGTTTGTATAGATTCCAAGTCCTCTATGGTACACATTAGTATTTGCTGATGTATAGGATTGATGTAGATAATATATTTGAGGATATTTTTGTTACCAGTTGTAAATAAAAGCATGGCATGTGACTAAAAGCAGAGAAATGCAAGTAATCTATTTAAACTGAGAAAGTTGAAGGGAAGAGCTGTTACAAAAGAAATCTTGCCAATCCTGCCTTTTGACGAGCGGGTCTCAACCACAGTTTTCAGTTGCATGCAATTCCTTTCTCCAAAGCATGAGACTTCCTAAGAAATAGAGAGCCTAAGGTGTGTAGAAGTATGAGTAAGATGCATCCCATTTGATCACTCCTAAAGACAAAAATCACGGAGCATTTTAGCCTTTAGTCACCCAATTTTGTGTGTGCGTGTTTGTGTGTGAGGGGGTGCCTTAGCTAATTTTGTTGCTTTGGCATCTTGATTGCTGTATGATATCCAATGCAGATTTCTAGTAGTATTTTACAACTAGGACATAAGCATGTTAAAGCAATGTGTTGAGGTGTTCCAACGATCTGAAAATCTCATTGCAGGTTTCCGTTAACTAAAATAACATTTGGTAGCACTTTAGTATCTGCCTTTTTGATAAGATGTGGTGGATTGCTATGAACTAATATCTATTGGCAGAATGAGTTACTGTTCTTGAAAGACAAATATATATATATGGAGTTTTCCCCCTCCTCCCCATATTCACACAGCTCATAGGATTAACACAGAGAGTAAGGCTGGAACGGACCTCAAGAAGTCATCTCATTCCAGCCCTCTGTCTGAGGCAGGCTCATCCTATATAAACCATCATATACAATTCCAGTTTTGTGCTTGAAGGCTAATCCCCAACCCCCATCAAAATGCTGAAAAGCTTGGGTTTGTCTACAAGGAACTTCCTTGTCTTGTCCTAGACTGGAAACCTGCATGTAGGTAAATTGACAAATGAAAGCCAGCTCTGTTATGAAGCTCCTTTTGTAGAGGGCAATAATGTAGCTGGTTTTCACTGAAAATTAAGGCTTATCTATTAACTGCCTTCAGTTAATTCATTTATGGACCAGAAGTCTGGAAACTTTTCATTTAACATGGGGTTTTGAGAATGACCTCCTTGTCACCAGACTGTATTCACATGGGCATCAGTGAATAGCCAGATTAGACCTTTACGTAATGTATTTCGATATGCCGCAAGCATAGCATGAGTTCCCTGTGTCAAGAAATGTTAGTCTAGCATAGTTCTTTTGGGCAGCTGTGGCTAAATATTAGGAAAGATAGAAGGAAGTAAAAATGGAAGGCACGTAATAAGCAACAAATTAGCTGTTTTAGCCTGAGTCACAGTAAAGGTGAACTGAAACAATTTGCTGTAAGTTGAAGCATACATAAAACAAACTGAAATTAGTTTTACATTACTGTAATACAGTTAATATAGCAAACACAACTAGATTATATTACAGCTCTCTCCTTTCCAACTGCCAGATTTTAAGTCTCTTTGAACTAACTAGTTTTCTGCAAAATTAAAAATGCATTCCATACAATAAATTATTTCATGCAACAAAGAACCTTGACTGTAATCATCAAGCTGCAAGGTAGAAAGTATCCCTGTAATGTGTCCCTGTAGTGTGCATCTGCAAATCGTATTTTCAGATATTAACAAATGAGTGCCAATATTTTATTTAAAACTCTAGAACTCTTGGCTTGGTGAGGATACCTTTTATTAGACCAACTAAGAAGTTCTGCAATTTCTTAGTTGGTCTAATAAAAGGTGCCATCTCTGAACCATGTTTTAGAGACAGCTTTGAGCATGTGGATAAAATGTCATTAAAATATTCAGTTTGCTGGGGACCAAAGTTGATAGCACATGCTATTTTAGAACAGACCTATCTAAAATAATTATCGATGGAATTATGAACGTTAATTGTCTAATGACGAATGATGGTTCTGGAAGGAGAATACTTGTGGTTTTGTATATTGCCGCAGGATTTTTACAAATATTACAAAACAAGTTGTGTAAATATACGTGTGTTGGTTTTCTCCTAGGCAAAACCCTGCTGGCTCAGACCTTAGCTAAATGCCTTGATGTACCTTTCGCTATCTGTGATTGTACTACCTTGACTCAAGCTGGCTACGTTGGTGAAGACATTGAATCTGTCATTGCAAAGCTACTGCAGGATGCCAACTATAATGTAGAAAAAGCCCAGCAAGGTAAACTTGAGCCACGTGACTTCAGAAGCTCTGAGTAAACAGTTTGAAACTTAGCAAACCTTTCAAAAGTTTATGAACAGATGTAACAGGTTATTTGTTTCATGTCATCTAGCAAGTTGCTGAAGTAATGTTCAGCAATCTGTTACATTGCTTTAGCAACCTGTTCTCTTTAAGACTGCATTCATCTGAGTGCATAGGTTATATTTCTCTCTCCCAGAGAGAGCCTTCCTTAATTGCATTTTCTATAACTGTAGGAATTGTTTTTCTGGATGAAGTAGATAAGATTGGCAGTGTGCCAGGCATTCATCAGTTACGGGATGTAGGAGGAGAAGGCGTTCAGCAAGTAAGTACTTCATCCTTGTGGAACACTTCACCCATCAAGTCTCAGATCGTGTCTAAGTTTATAGATGCATATTTCATTAGCTTCTTCATTTTTAAACCCAGAGCACTTCAGTTACTATTCCACCACCCTTCTCTACCCTTTCTTTTCCCCCTAAAAAAGACCTGGATGAAACATGCAAGAGGCAAGATGCTTTTGTGGGTGGTCTCTTTCGTCGGACCCACTGTACAGTTAGAATAGACTTAGACAAACTTCTGGCTATCAGCACCCTTTCTCTGGTCTCAGATGAAATAATTTTGTCAGAAGGCATTCTTACTTGCTTTCAGCTGAAAGGTTAGATAAACTGGACAACAGTAGCTAATTTTTTCACTTTATTTAAATCCCTAAAGTCATTAAAAGTTCACGGACAAGTGAAAAATATTTAGAAATACCTTTGCTTATGTGGGAAAGAGCATGTGAGAGGTTGAAAGACCTAGATTGTGTTTCTGCTTCTCCCAGCATTTGGCCTTGGGTGAATTACTTGCAACTTATTAATTCCACTGAAGTAATGAAGGACCAAGTTACAAGAAAAAAAACGTCAGGACTCCATTATATACTTCAGCCCAGGGGCCAGATGGTCTTTAAACAGGATATTTGTTTTGGTGGTTCCTGCTTCACATTTGACATAGAATAAAAAAAATGACTGCAGTGAAATTACTGTCTTTCTGCCTAGAGCGGGGGGGCTGGACCCGATGATCTGTGAGGTCCCTTCCAGCTCTTTAAAAATCTATGAATCTATAAAATTTTATGTAGACCTGAAAAGAACCATACTGGCCTAATTCTCTTATTTGCATGTGGCCAAACCTTACTTTCATCAGTGTACGGCCACAAAAAATTAATTTTGTTACTTGAAGGAAGATTCTACCATCGAATATGGAAAATTTGATTTCTAAACTCCCTTCTTCTGTAGAAATGCAAAATAATTATAGTAATCCTTAATATCTTTATAGGATGTATGTTTTGCTGCTTTGGAATACAGTATTGATCCAGGCAAGCATCTTGCTTAGCCCTCTGGCACTTGATATTATTTGCATTGTGAGCCAAATCCAGCTTGCCCCAATTGTGTACTCAGTCACTGAATCCAGTGCGAGTAAGATGAGTGGCATTTGGTACACATTCTAGTTGAAAGTCACATCTAGACTATAAACTTACTTTGCCAGTGAGTAGTATCCTCATCCAGGCTATTCTGTTCCATACGTGTTAATACACACACGAGGAGCAGCGTAGGTGTCATGGTGCAGTGTTGCAGATAGTTAACAGCTTAACTTCTGGCAGTGTTAATTAGCCTGTATCAGTGCTCAGACATAGCTGGGTTGCTTCCAGGCTGGGAGGTGGTGCTAAGAAGACTGCCCGTCACATAAGTGTGCAGATTCTTTATTTAATTCCTTGTATTGACTGTGTTCCTTCCTAGGGCTTGTTAAAGTTACTGGAAGGTACAATCGTAAATGTTCCAGAAAAGAATTCTCGTAAGCTGCGTGGTGAAACGGTGCAGGTTGATACAACGAATGTCCTCTTTGTAGCTTCTGGTGCTTTTAATGGTCTGGACAGAATTATCAGCAGGAGAAAAAATGAAAAGGTGAGGATGCATGGTTTTAAAATAGCTCTTTTTGGTACCTCTTGGTAGCAGCTTTTAGGACTGGCATAGGGCAAATTGTATCTGCAGATTCCATTTTCTCTGTGCCTCAAACTGAATTCTGATATGAAGAGAGCTAAGTTTGAGGGGAAAAAAATCTGCCTTATTTGTTAAGTGGCATACCTGTGTGAAACTCAGTTCTGCATGTGATGGTAGGGCTTCAGTGGAGGAAATCCATTGAAAAAAGTTTGAAACTGAAAACAAACATTGGAAAAACTAGGGGAAACTTTTCCTGTTTTACGTGAGTGCCAGCAGCTTCACTTGTAATATCTGTTGGCCAAACAGACCGTGGCTATTATTTGTAATGTTTAGGTGAACAGAAAAAAATACTAGTTCAATTTCAACTTCTAGATCAGTAATTGGATATGTATAAGCTTCCTCTTTCTGGATGACATAATCAGCCTACCTAGGGCTTCTGGTAGGAGGAAGTTGAGTTGCTTTTGTTTTCAGTAGGGGAGATATCTAATGATAAGTTTGGAACTACTGCATATTTGGAAAGCTGTAGATTTTTTTTTTTTTGTGTAGCTAGTGTTTTTGACTGGGGTTTCATATAGATTTGGCTTAACTTTGTATTAACTTAGCTTCAAGAACGTATGGAGGTTGCAAGTAGATTATTTCAGCATGTGGTGTTGCAGATGATGCATGTTTTGCATGTGTAGCAAATCTTAGCTATCTAACAAGCCACAAATATGTGTGATGTCTGTTTTGCAGTATCTTGGTTTTGGGACACCCTCTAATTTGGGGAAGGGCAGAAGGGCTGCAGCAGCAGCTGACCTTGCTAACATAAGTGGGGAGACAGATGCACAACAAGACATTGAAGAAAAGGATCGCTTATTGCGCCATGTTGAAGCTCGAGATCTCATTGAATTTGGCATGATTCCAGAGTTTGTGGGACGTTTGCCCGTGGTGGTTCCTTTGCACAGCCTAGATGAAAAAACACTCGTGCGGATTCTTACTGAGCCACGAAATGCGGTGGTTCCTCAGTACCAGGCATTATTCAGCATGGATAAGGTGTGATTTTTGTCTTATTCTTTGACCTCTCTTCAGTACTTGTCTATATTAATGTCTGCTCTATGGCTAAAGAAAAGAGTCATCCCTTTGTTCAGAGGTAAGTAATTGGAGTTGTGTAAATGCATACTTGCTGGAGGATGTTTTTGTTCATTGAGACTGAATGATCGCAAGTAGATTCAGCTTGATGGAAGATTCTGTAATCTTGCTGTGAACTGCTTGCTGACTCCTCTGTTCTAATGTCAGATTCAGTGAGTTTTGAGCAGTTTTTATTTTTATCTCATGGCAAAGCAACATACGCTGCATAAAGGAAGCTGGAGGCTGCCACCAGTTGTTTTCCTGCCAGGAAATGAAGACTCCAAGATATAAGGAGTTGAGCAAGACCTTATTGCATGAATTGCATTTTCCTTAAATATAGTGATCAGATGACATAAAGAATGTGTAAATACTTACTCTTTTTCCCCCCTGTCTTCTGACCTCTGTATTATAATTTGCCAATTGTGTTTCCTAATTTCTCGTGAGAGAGATACGGAAATTCAGCAAATGCCCACGTGGACTGGTTTGACCAAACATACAGCAAACCTTTTGACATTATTTTGCTAGCTAGGTGTGTAATTTGTTCGGTTTTGATTCAAGTTAGCTTTGAAACCTTGAGTCCAGGAATCTAAAGGTATAAGATGGGGGGGGGGGGGTGTTTTTTTTCCTTT
>NW_017728996.1:7524651-7530553 GCF_001723915.1 Gavialis gangeticus | reverse complement strand
GGGGGGGGGGGGTTGTTTTTATTCCTATCTGCCATGTTTCCATGAATCCTAGTTTTCCTCCTTGAAATGTTATCAAGTAATAAGTTTTTTGGTGGGGGGGTTGGCTAAAAATTGCAAAAAGAAGGAAGGTATGGTAACATTTAGTTCATTTTCACCAGTGTTTGTATTTGTCCTTAAAACCTCTACCGCAGAGACAAACAGTTATTTCAGGTGGAGGGCTGCTTCTCCCCCCACCCCGACAATTGGCCCACTGCCTGGTCACCATATTGGGACTAGAAGTCCCATGGCCTAGCCCCTGACCTTTGCCACCAGAAGTCCCTCCCCCTGGAAATGCTTATTTTGGGAGGGGGGTGGTGTTTGCCATCTTAGAACCAGGAAAAAACAAATCATACACTAGAAGTCAAACACCTACTACAATATATTTTAATTTTATTACAAAATCATTTATCATGATTTGTGTTTGTGTAGTGTATATAGAAGGGATTGCATAACAACTCAAAAATAATCTCTTTTATATTGTGTGGGGGGGAGTGTGTGTAAGATGGGGTGGAAGGTTTGTGGGGGGGCATAGGGTATGTTGGAGTGTGTGCATATGTGGGGATGGAGGTTTGTGGGGTGGGGGGGGTATGGGGACCCCCCAGTCCCCCACATGGCATACAGCCCTCAATGCCAGCAGCAGGCAGGGGGGCTCAGGGAGCTTATGCCCGGCGCAGGCTCTAGTGCCTGGTGGAGCACAGCTTCGGCCAGCACTGCACACGGTGGGGAGGAGCCCAGCCTGTCTGTCTGCCTCTATCGCGGGGGCTCTGTGCTGCGTGCCTTCAGCTCCGGCACTCGCACTGGGGGAAGCAGTGCTCTGCTGGACTCTGCAGTGAAGCAGGGAATTGGGGCTCCCTCCACTCCCAGCAGAGTCACAGCAGGAGGCAGGGAAGGCAGCCGGCTGCAGTGTGGTTTTTTCCCCCATTGCGAGTGTGGGAGTTGCAGGTGTACAGCCCCTGCCGTAGAGGCGGCAGCAGGAGCCAACTGGGAACCACAGGGGCCGGGCTGGCTCCTGCTGTATTCTTTGGTCCTGGCATTGTGGCCGAGAACTGCACAGTGTGGCACGGAGCTGGCCGGCTTGGCCAGGCACCTCCTGGTAGAGGGCAGTTCCTGACTGCAATTCAGAAAGCAGCAGAAGCCAGTCCAATCCCCACATTTTCTAGCTGGCTCCTGCTCCCACTCCTGCTCACTGCCACTTTCTTTCCTGCACCTGCTGCCACTTCCCTTCCTCACCCACCACTGCCACCATGGTCGCCCCCACATGTTGCCAGAGTGGCGGGCTTCCCAGCTGCATGGCCAGGACTGCACAGCACAGCAGGAGCCAGCTGGGAACTGTGTGGTGCCAGCTGGGCCAGGTTGGCTCCTACTGTGCTGGCGATCCTCTTCCCACACTCCCCTTTCCTGCTCCACCCATCTGATTCTCCATTTTTGGATAGAGGGAGGTGGGAAACAGTCCCAGGGTCCCAGGCCAGAAGCCTCTAGTAGGCAGAAGCTTCCAGTTGTGAGCTGGGCATCGGGGGGGGGCAGGCCCTGCTGCTGCTGGGTCCTACCACTGGAGCCTCCTGGGTCATCTTTGACAGGCAGCCAGAGGCAGATAAATATTACTTGTCTAATTTTTTAGGGGCTCTACGGGTCATTTTGCCCATACCTGCTCTGCTGTTTTGGTACCATGTCTATAAGGGTACTCTGGCCTTTTTCCATAACAGGTCATGTTTATGTTGTTTGGACCTAGTTCAAGGCCCTGGACTACTATAGAGACTTTTTATAGTACAGTAAAAGTTCTGTTAACTGGTATCTTACAAAACAGTATGCTCAATTAACTGGCATGCCGGCTTGTAAGATGAAGTGAAACTGGAAGTGCCCATCATGACACTTCTGGTTTTTCTGAGCCCCTAGGGCAAAGCAGCCTGTGATGCTAAGCCCCCACGGCCCCGGGGCAAAACAGGATGTGGGGCCCACCTCCCTGTCCCACAGAGCCTGCAGGGCCCGCAGGAGGGGTGATGATGCAGCTGGAAGGGTGGTGATGTCGTGGGAGGGGCAGCGGGACACCCCAGACGTGGCGGGAGAAGTGGTGGCCTGGGCCACTGAATTAACCGGCATATTTTGTTATCCAGCATCCCCCATTCCCGGGGGATGCCGGATAACAGCTTTTACTGTAATATAAAAATTGAACCATTTCTACTTGCAGAAAAACTGGTTAGAACAGACTATTTTGTGGAAGCTAGTTCAAATGTAATTGGTTAGATTGGGTCCTGGTAAAAACTAGAGGTGCACCGATACATCGGTCTGATATTGGATTGGCGCCAATATAAAGAAAAATGTCTGTATTGGAAATCGGCCATACCAGGCCAATAACTTGGCTGATAAATGGCCCGTGCATGCGCACGTCCGTAGCGCAGCACAGGCAGTGAGGAGCACAGCCCAGCAGCATGGAGAGCTGCCTCTAGCTGGTAAGTCTGGTGTGGTGGAAGGGGAAGGGAAAAAGCATGGGTGGGGCAGATCAAGGCCCCCTCACTGAGGGAGGAGTGGGGCTGGGGCAGTCACTGCCCAGCTGGGATGGGGTGGGCTTGGGACAGAGCTGCGGATCGGTGGTGGAGGGATGGAGGAGGCAGCATGCATTACTGATCCAGTGGCTCATCTGGCACTCGCCTGCTCATCCAGCAGCTCCTGCTGATCAGATCTGCCCAGGGCGGGCTGGGGCAGGGGCAGGGGATACACCAAGCTCTTCCTGGCTGGGCTGGGCTCAGGCTGGGCAGCCATGGCGCTGGGAATTGGGCAGGGAAGTGGGGGTTGCAGCCACCCTAGAATTCGCTGTAGTCCCCTCCCAGGACCATCACCACCTGGCCTGAGCCCAGCTAGGAAAAGCTTGGCACAGCCCCAGCACACTCCACACAGATCTGGAGGCACCCCCCCCCCCCTTGCTATCCCAGATGAGTGGTGAGAGCCACCAGGTGAGTGCCAGATGAGCCACTGAACGAGCGGCACGCAGTAGCAGGAGCCACCCTCCGGACTAGCCACAGCTCCATCCTGCACCTGCCCCACCCTGGCTGGGCAGTGTTTGGCCCAGCCCCACTCCTCCCTCTCTGTGGGGGCCTTGATCTGCCCCAATCCCCATGCCCCTTCCCTTCTTCCTCCCCTTCTACCACAGCAGACTTACCAGTTGTACACAGCTCTCCAAGCTGCCAGGCTGATATGGAAATTGGATCAGTATTGGCCAATATGCCTCCTTAAAAATCAGGTATCAGTATCAGCCCCAGAAACCTCTATCAGTGCACCTCTAGTATAAACCTCCATCCTTGGACCAGGGAACCTAAGACCGCCAGCATGACTGGCCATATCACAGTCTCATGTGCTGTTGATTGCAGAAACTAGCTTGACTTAACCATGCCAATCTGCCAAACCACTGTGGCTTGGGACAGACCTTGGGCTACTTTTTTCATAGTGAATTATATGCATAGTCCAGGGGACCAGTGCCAAGGTAAAAACCCCAAATAAGAGTGGAAGATGCTGCAGTCCAGAGGGCTTGGGTGAGATCTTTCTGTTTGAATACTTCAAATAGAAAAAGTTACCAAAGGATGAGCTAATCATTTAAAATACTTGCAGGCAATTTTGCCACAAGCACAGTTAAAAGAAAGATGGGGAAAACATAGAAGTCAGACATACAAATAAAATATCCAATGTTACTTTTCTACACATAGTGTGAATTAAATGTGACTGAAGATGCACTGAAAGCCATAGCCAGACTGGCTCTGGACAGGAAGACTGGTGCAAGAGGCCTTCGATCTATAATGGTGAGCTCTTTATTAAGTAGCACTAATTATTTGCATCCTGAGTAGATGTATTTGAATTATGCACGTTGTCCTTGCCAAGAGAGTTTGTTCTTTAAGGGTAATTTAAGTGGGATGTTCAGCTATAGAGAATAAACCTTTTCCCAGTGGTACGGATAGTCAGGTTTCTTCTAGTAGAGTACCCAGCCAACCATTATTGTGTGAAGGACTAGGTGTAATACATGTTTGTTTTTCTTTTCTCGTAGGAGAAGTTGTTGCTGGAGCCCATGTTCGAAGTACCGAATTCTGACATTGTATGTGTGGAGGTTGACAAAGATGTTGTAGAAGGCAAAAAAGAGCCAGGATACATTAGGTAAAATAGGAATGGCAATACCACAGCAGACTGATAACGTATCTAGGCAAGTGCCCTAATGCTTGTCAACTAGGTGCGTTAGAAACAAGAAAACAAAAATTGTGCGCACCTTTTAAAACAAAGAATCCTTCTTTCTACGTGCCATACACAGTAGGTAAACGGCACTTACTACGTAGTCTAGACACCTTGGCTGCTTTCTGATTTAAAAATCAGAAATAGTTCTGATTAAAAATATAAAAATAACTGTAAATTACCAAATAAATTTAAATGCATGACATTTGTTTTACCTTGACATTTGCCTGTCTGTGGGTAAATAGCACAATGACTTTATCAAGAACATAAAACACTCTGTTTAAATGGGTGATTGTGTTGAATTTTCTGAAGAAGGGGGGGAATTATCATTGTTAGTCCTTAGTAGTGGGCAGGACATTGAAATTCTTGGAGAAAAAATCAAAACTGGCTCCTTTGATTCCCTTAGTCTGATGTAGCCCAAAGTTGATGGCTACCTGGGCTGTCTGCAAGATATATTTCTGCTGGTATTCCTGAGAGGGGTTGAGGCTCTGCTTCCCACAAAGGTGAAAGGATGGGGAAAGGAGTTCCTGGAGGTGGCTGGTTGGCTGAATTCCTGTTGAAATAATTACTTCAGGGCTGCTAGGATGATACTATTTTAGTGATGATTAGTGATTAGAGCATCTAAAGACTTGGACAAAGGGTGATTTTTAAGTCTCATTAACTAGTGTGTGATGCAGATATGGGAAGAGGTCTTGTGTTTAAGAGACAAGACTAGGAGTCAGGAGTTGTAGGTCTCGTAAAGCTCCCACGTGGCATTCTTTTAAGGTACATACTCTTTCTGACTAATGGAAATAATGCTGCTATTTACTTCACATTGATGCTGAGGCTTAATTCAGCATGTTTATTTTCTCCTGTAGAAGGAACTGCTGAAGTGTAAACCAGTATTCTCTCAGTAACAGTTGAATTAAGTGCAGAATAAGTGTCACTCGCTCTGCGTTATTCCAAGGTTAAGTTTTGCCAGTTATCACAAAAGAATTCTGTGATTAACTCTTTCAAGCAAATAAATTGGGTTTTTAAAATGAAACTTTTGGCCTGAGTGTTTTGAAGTGGAAGATGTGCTGTCTCCATCCCAGTCATCCTGCCTTTGTTCTCTTCTCAGATTTTAACATACCTGCTCAATTCATTTTAATTGTAGGGCTCCGACTAAAGATTCATCCGAGGAAGAGTATGACTCCGGAGTTGAAGAGGAAGGCTGGCCTCGTCAAGCAGATGCTGCAAACAATTAAGTACTGTCAAAAGGCTCTCCTGCATAAAGCACACTTGGTTATTACAAGGTCATGCTGGGCTTTAGTCTGACACTAAAGGCATTGGATCTATCCGGCATATGATACATGGTCAAAAAACTTGCAATTAAATAAATCAGATCATGTATTTATTGTATCATCACATTGATTTTTCTTCACTGGACATTATTTGGACTTTGGTGGCATAATGTCGAGTATAAATTGTACGTTATTTTTGTTCAGTTTAAAAAAAAAATGCTTTAACAAACTTGGCAGCACCTGGGTTGCTTTCTGGAACTAAACCCAATGCAGGTATTGCCAACAGCTAAAAAAGCTGCTTTGGTAATATTACTCTACAAATGGGAAAATAAGCTTAATATTAACTAGAGGATAGATAAACTATGAATTTATCTTATAATTCACTTGGGTTA
>NW_017728996.1:7517468-7519651 GCF_001723915.1 Gavialis gangeticus | reverse complement strand
ATGCTTTAACAAACTTGGCAGCACCTGGGTTGCTTTCTGGAACTAAACCCAATGCAGGTATTGCCAACAGCTAAAAAAGCTGCTTTGGTAATATTACTCTACAAATGGGAAAATAAGCTTAATATTAACTAGAGGATAGATAAACTATGAATTTATCTTATAATTCACTTGGGTTAAGTTCAGGTCAGTGTTAAGTTTCTGTTCATTTTCAGAACCAAATGGGTGCTGGAGGGATTTGTTACATTTGTCTTGAGAAATACCTGAAACTGGATTTTCCAAACCTCAGATACTGCTTTATGACCCTTTTCTGCAAGTCTGCTAAAATGTAACACATTTACGATAATTGGATACAATATCTAATGCCATTTCCTAACTTCTTTACCTTGCCATTAGCTATAGGTTTAACAGAGCCTCTGGAATACCGAGAGAGCCGGTGAAACCTGCTGGATTTATGGAGGACGGTGAAGATGTAAAGGCAGTGGTATATACCATGTTGGCATAACATTTTTAAATATTTATGTTCTAATATATGCATTTTGTTCGAATTATCGGAACTATTGTGCATCAATTTTTTGGTGCCAGATATTTGCCCAACCTATCTTCTTATAACATTAAGAGATGAAGACAGTAAAGTTATTGTATAATATTTTTGATGTAATCAATAGTGACTGTACACATGACCATGCTTTTTTAAAGTTACACACTTAAATGCTGGTGTTGCATCTTGTGTTTTTGTCTGTTGATTTTTAGATTTGCAGCAAAGCAAAGACCCCTGATTTCTGTTTTACACCCAAATAAATTTAATAATCCTTTAGGAAAGTGTTTGTGAAAACTCTAAAGGACTTGTATGGCTTTTGATTCATTTAAAAAATTAAAATGGATATCTACAACTGCTTTATTCTTTACAGTGATGTGAGTCTAGCTTTTCCTAAGTCCTGAATTTTGATTCATACCTGCTAATGAAAACCTTCATTACCATTTTTAGTTTAGTAATAGCAGCAATTGTTTGTACTATTGATTTTTATTGGTCCCAGCCCCCATTGTCTCATGAATAGTTTAGGATTTAACATTTAAATAAGAAAGTCATGTCATACTTTATGTGCTTTTAGAAAACAGATACAGTAAACATGACAGATGCAGCAATGTTTTTCTCTTTTTCTGGTCACAGGTCAGAAAAGGCTACTTTCAAAGCTCAGGAAAGATTCAGGAGGTGATCAGTTTAACCTAGCGTAAACTCTCAGACTTCCAGTATCTGTAACTTCGGTTATCCTATCCTCCTTTTCCTTTTTGTAGAGTGAAAAGTAAAATGGTTTTTAATTCTGTTAGAAATGACCTTTTTTCCCCGAAATGGACTGAAGGCCATTTTAATGAAAACCAACAAACAACTTAGTTTTGAAAGTTGTTGAGAAATGTGTAATCAAGAAGAGTTTTTAAAGAAACAAAATGCTGTGTAACTACTCTTTGTACTTCCAAACCAGCTTTGGTGTTTGAATAAAACAGCAGATATTCATGAACCGCCGATCTCTGTCATCCCATTTGCTGATGCAGGCTTATCTCTAGGTGCAAGGCAGGTGAAATGAGGAGCCTGCTTGGGCAGCGCTTTCACTCTCCTGGTTCCCACGCGGTGGCCTTCCTGCAGATCCGCCTCCTGCTTTGGAGTCGACTTTTAACATGGTTTCATGTGCCTGAGAAAGGGATGGTGCTGGTTCGCTGCGACTCTTCTTGTGCCCTCCTAGCTGCTGCATGCATGCGCTAGCCCAGATCTGGTCTGTGCAGGGGCGGAGTGCTACTTGTCCCAAGCCAGCGGTTACAGCGGTGGAGGAGCAAGGGGTCCCCTGGCCCTGCACCAGCAGTGTCTGGCTGCTTGGGCAAGGCAGTGCCAGCTTGGCCCCGAGCAACTCTGCCCACCTACTGCACCAGCTGGACCATCCCCACTACGCCCCCCCCTTCATGTATATTCATCACTGGACCCACGTGTATGTCCTCCTACATACTCATCACACGACCGACCTGTCTTTCCCCCACCCGCCTCATGCATATTCATCACTAGCCGACCTATCCACTTGCCCCCTGCTGCATATTCAACACCAGCAGCCCCCTACATCTTGACGCATACGCAACACCCCCCCCACACCACTCATAAGGCAGCCTTTGAAAATCAAACAGCTCTCAAGATGACTGTG
>NW_017728996.1:7505167-7511971 GCF_001723915.1 Gavialis gangeticus | reverse complement strand
CTCATCGACCGGTGGCGCGCGCGGCGCGGGCACGAGGCGGCCGAGAGGGCGCGGGTGAGCGGAGCCGGCCTATCCCGGGATAGGGCTGCAGCACTTCCACCCCCCCCCTTTTTTTTCCTTTGGTTTGTTTGGTTTCGGGGGTTTTTTTGGCAAACTTGGGCACGTGCACCCGTCCTCAAGCCAGGGAGAATTCAAAGATCGTAAAAGTCGTCCTAGGTTGAAAAGAAACCTCGTGTTGCCGGTGGGAGGTGGAGGGTGGACACATTTATTCCCCTGGTATCGGGGTCCTTCCCTGACAGCATTGCTCCGTGATGTGCAGACAGGGCCAGCAGGGTTTGTTTGCTTTGGGATTGAAGATGTTAAGATTTCAGAATTGCAAAATAATTCTGTAATTTAAAAACCCGATTTATTTGCCCAGAAGAGTTACGGCAGCAGTTCTGAACTGGGGGTACACGTACCCCTGGGGTATGTGAAGTATATTTCATATGTTGTCTAACAACCTGTGTTAATTAATTGCCCACTGAAAGGGGGTACGTGAAGTCTCACTCTGAGACCGAGGAGTACGTTGGCTGAAAAAGGTTCAGGACTGCTGAGTTAAGGTTTAAGAACGGCCTGTTTCCGTATCTCTCGATCGCTGCCTTCGTTTTTGGCCCCTCTGTCGTGTTTTGTCCATTCTCTTGGTTCTCTTAAAATGTACTTGATTGACTTTCTGCATCTCTGTTGATGAGACACTTCGTCAGTCCTGGGACGGTTACGGATTTCAGTTATTCTTCCCTTTACGCTTCTTGACGCTGTCTTTATTCTTGAGTACCTGTTGGCGTTCATATTTTTTTTTCTACTTTTCCCCCACTGCAGGAGCAGGAACTTAAAGCTGCTGCCGACAGTGTCTTATCTGAAGTTAGAAGGAAGCAGGCAGATACAAAGAGAATGGTGGAAATTCTTCGGGGCTTAGAAAAGCTTAGGAAACTGAGAAAAGAAGCAGCAGGAAGAAAAGGTAAATTTGGTGGGATTTTGTGAACTATTAAAAATGCAGGCAATAACAAGCAGTTTCAGTAGGGGTAAGGGATATTTTTCTTTTGCCAAACTCTATTAAAGACAAGGTAGAAGACAGGATATTAATTAGTCGCTTACTTTGCGAGCAGCGTCACTTCTTTCTGGCTGCTTATGGAGTAAAGCAAAATCTATCTCTATAGTTCATGCAACCACTGAAAAAATGCACATTTTCTGGTGAGAATCTAGTGCGATAATGACAAAATCTTGCCCAGCTTTTGTACCTCAGTAAGTTTCTGAAGGGTTCAGACACCATAGGGGATATAGTAGTGTCATCTTTTCATAAGTAAAAGGTTCACTTGAGGGCTTTATTGGAAGAGAGCTCTTAACACTTTAAATCCTGATTCGGGCTTTCTCGGTTGCTTTTCGGTATTTATTTTAATAATACCTTCCTCAATTTAAGCTTTTACCACTCCCTGACTTTGCAAAATATTGGTCTCTAATAGGTACCCTTGATCTGTGTTAAATCCTTTATTTAATGCGAGGGTGGACAAAATATGGCCCATGGACTGGATGTGGCCCACCAGACCAATCTATCCGGCCTGCGGAGCCCCTAAAAAATTTAGGGAATTAATATTTATCTGCCCCTGGCTGCCTGTCATGCAGCCCTCAATGGCTTGCCAAAACTCAGCGGCCCTCCGCCCAAAATAATTGCCCACCTCTGATCAACGGCTTCTTTTGGTAGTGATGGGTGATGAAGAAATAGTAGTTAATGGTAGACATGAACAATCACATGTTTTATGTATTTAATAGTATATAGAATGTACCAAATAGCCACACCAAGAGGAAGATTCTGTAGCATCCTTGAGGGTAACCAACAAGCTTCATGTGCCAGCTACCTTGCTGGAAGGAGCGCTGGGAAGGTGCTGATTAGGCAGATTTTATCCCAGACTTGTAACTTTTTAATTAGATGCTTTTATAATACTGCCTTCAAGGATCTGTTTTCTAGCATGTGGAATATAGCTGCTTCACTCCCATTCCAAACTCCTCCACATAACTCATTTTATCAAAAGATAGCTGTGAGAAAAATTCTTGACTTAGACGCAGGTTTGTCCAAAATGCTGCAAATTGCCTCTCAGTGTGAAACTGAAATTATCACCACTTTCAAGGTTGATTTTTTTTTTTTAAGTTATCGCTCTCATTCTGTAGGTGTCTGTCCACCCCCATCAGCAGATGAAGCTTTTGAACATAATATTCAGAAGATGAGGACGTTGATTAAAAAACGCACTGAACTGTATGAAGCTGAAGAGAGAGCTCTACGAGTCATGTTAGAAGGAGAGCAGGAAGAAGAGAGGAAAAGAGAAATGGAAAAGAAGCAGAAGAAAGAAAGAGAGAAGCTTCTGCAGCAGAAACGTGAAATTGAGTCCGTGCTGTTTGGCAATCCGGGTACATGGCTGCAAATTTTGTTTTGGTATTGGGGAGTTTTTGTGAAAATGAGCAAGGTTAAGGTTGAAGTGATAGCATAAAGCTTTGTTTACAAAAGCTGACGTGCTGAAATAGGTGATGCCATGAAGACATGGAGATGACACAAGTTCAGTCAAGTTCTTTCATTAAATTTATCAAATTCAAAAGGTGTGGCAGTAAGAACTGGAAACTCAACAGTGTCATAAACTAGTGTCTCATCACATCTTGCAAGCCAAGCAGTTTAGGTTGAGTTGGCTGTTTAGATTGGGGGTGCTCAACCCATGGGCCAGATCCAGCCCATGGAGTCATGCCAGGTGGCCTGCAGGGGTCCCCATGGGTCCAAAAACTTAGTGGTGGGGGAACAGTGGCAACAATTGCTGCTCCCCTGCTGCCAAATTTCCAGACCTGTGGGGAGTCCTGTGGGCTAGATAGCATGTTGGATGGTGCATGTTTGTTCCCCGGGGCCTGGTTTGGGCACACAATGCCCAGCTGGAGGTGGCTTAGGGCCCAGTCCTGGTGCACAGGGGTTTCACATTGCTCATCTGGGAGCTGCACCAAAAGGTTGCACACCATTGGTTTAGGTCGTAAACCTCCTACAGGGTGTAGAGGCTTTAGTATTGGCATTCAGCCAATGCTGTTCATCCTTCCCATCTAGTACTGTGTGTTTCTCTGCTGGGCAATGGGCAGCGGAGAAGAGGACTTCCACTTATATGGGTAGTGCTTTTTTAGTATGAAAATAGAAAGCACTTTTGATGCCGATTTGAATGTAGATCTTTCTGATAAATTAATGTACGAATTAGCAAATAACTTAAGCGTTAATTATAGAGTGGCAAAGTGCTAAGTCAGGAAGGCATCTTCATTGTCTAGGCTTTCTTTGTCTGGAGCTGGAATTTGTGGCATTTTACCGAATAGTTTTTAATGTGTTGTAACAGATGAGTTCCCCCTTGGCCATCTGCTTCGACCCTTCCAACAGTATTATTTACAAGCTGAGCATTCTGTACCAGTCCTCATCCAGATCAGGTGAGAGCAAACAGCATCTTTACTGCATACAATACTAAAGTGGCACTTGGTTATATAGATATATTTAAAGATAAAACTGCAGCCTCTCCTGGTTCACTGACTTGTGAATACGAAGTTATATCTTACAAATACTAATCAGGTTTCTTCAGGTGGTTATAAATCTCTGTTTTCCTTATTCGCCCTTATGAGGCTAAGAAAACTTGGACAATGTGGATACATTATTTTTGGTTTCTCTACAGTAATATCATAGAGCAGCGGTTCCCAATCTGTGGTATGCATACCACCAGTGGTATGTGTGCCCTGCCCAGACCTTCCACCCATGAGGGTGGGAATGAGGCACCCGCATGTACATACAGCCCCAAACATACCCTATTGCCTCGCTCCCACCCTTGTGGGCAGAGGGGCCCGGCCCCACCAGCACACAGCTTCCAGATGGGGTAGCCCTTGGGTACCTGCTCCACTTCCTGGTGTCCTGCTGGCTCCAGGCCACAAGTAGGGAAGCAGCAGGGGGACTCCCCTGTGCTGCCTCCATGGCGCGCAGGCCTGGCAGGTGGTGGCAGCTGCAGCAGGTGGGGTGTTCGGGCGCTTGTGCCTTGCACAGGCGCCTGATGGGGTACAGCTCTGGCCAGCACTGCTCATCACTAGAGGCGCAGCCCTGGCTGGCCTGTCTGTATCACCAGTGCTCCCTGCACACGTGTAGCTCTCACATTCACTGGGTGTGGGAGGGAAGCCCTGTGTGCTGGAGCTGGCTGCCTTCTCCACTGAGGCTGCACAGCACGGGAAGAAAGCCCCAGGTGCCTTCCCCTGGGGGGTGGGAAAGTCAGCCGGCTTCAGTGCTGGGCTTTCCTCCCATGCCCAGGGAGCGCTGGCAATACAGACTGCCTGACAAAGGATGTGCCCAAAGGATATGTGATGTGCAGTGCTGGCTGGAGCCGCACCCCAACGGGTGCCTGTGCCCTGAGCACCCCCACCTGCTACTGTGCCATGGGGGAAGTGTGGGGGTTCCTCACACCCCCACAAACCCCACATACCCATACCCTGAACCCCCCACATGTACACAACTCTCCCACATACCCTACCATACACCTTAAACTGGTAGCACTTAAGGTTGTATTGTTTTAAATTGGTGGTGTGCAATCTGTCAGAGTTTGGGAGCTGCTGTCCTAGAGCAAGGGTCAGCAGCTTAAGGCCTGTAGAACTGGAGGGCTTTGCCTCTGCCCCACCATGCAGGGGCTGAGCAGCAACGAGCTGCACTAGGGCTGGGCAGCTGGAAGCTGCTCCCACACTACTGCTGCCCTCCCCATCCTAACTGGCCTGGGCCTGGCACTGCTCCCTTCTGGGGAGTGGGGGCAGAGAAAAACACCAGCAATGCAGGTGTAGTTCCCAGCTATGTGGCTCTCCCCCAAGCTGATGTGGTATTGGGCCACCCAGTCCATGTCAGACTGGGTCAGGTTTGTTCTGGCCTGTGGCTTGAGAAAGGTGGCCAGTCCCTGTGCTAGAGGCATCAGTGTGCAGTATGGCACACCCTATACATTTGGAACTTACACATTTATTTGTAGGGATCTGAGTTCAGCCTTCAAGCTTTTGTTTTAAAAAATGTAATTCAGAGAGTGATCTTATCAGTTGACTTAATGTAGCAGACAGTATGAAAAGAAATGTATGTGTATCAGCGTATCATAAGCAGTCTTATGGGTGAAGTGAAACGGAACAGACATCCTTTGTAAACATTCTTCTCTTCCAGGCATGAATGGGACCGGTATTTGGTACCAGCAGATCATCCTGAAGGAAGCTGCATCCCTCCAGGATGGGTCCTCCCAGCTCCCCCTACCAGTGACACCTGGGCCACTGCTGTCAAATAACTTTACCATAAGACAGTCTGAAGTTTTGGAGTGTCACATTAAAGGTATGTATAGGTATGACCAAATTGGATCTATCCATCAGTACCAGGATACTCTATCAAATCATTTGAAATAGACCTGAAAAATGTTTTGGACCAGGCTGTAAGTAACTCTGTTCTTCCATTAGTACCGACCATGGGTGGTGTCAAAACCACAAGTTATATAGTGACTGAAATGGAGCCTTTGTTTTTGTGAAGATAATGGCTCCTGCATTCCAAACCTACTTTTTTCCATTTTTTGACTGAAACATGACTATTAAAAATGCTTTACTAATTTTCACATTTCTTGAGGTTAATTTATAGCAGAAATACTGTCCTTAATTTATCTATGCAGATTGATTTACATTGTACGGATGAATGAGTCAAAATGTTATTTTTCAAAAAGATTTATCTGGAATTCTAACCTTCTATTATGTCTTCACTAAGAAATAGCTATACTAGAATTTATTGTTTTTCTTTTCTGTCTCTTTACAAATGCTATGTATATTGATTAAAGAGAGGTAGGAGGACTTCCAATAATATAAACTCATACAAGAAGTCTCTTCTGAGCATTGAATTTGTTTTTAAAATGTGTGCCACCCACTTATACAAGTGTCATTTAATATCTGCATATGGTATGTGACTCTTGGTAGGAAATCTTGCACTCAGTCTTGAAACAAACATTTCTAGTTTAGAGAACCTCCAAAATGACTAAATGTAGAGTGTGTTCAGTTATAAATCCAGTGCACATGTTATTTTGGATTACGTCTTTTTAGGCACAGACCTCCAAAATAAGTCTTCAAATGTACAAAAACAGTTTGTGTTTTGTTTTGTTTTTTAAATCATAGTTTCAGGCTATGAAATCTTACAGTGTTTTTGCTTTACTGCGCTTGTTCTGTTCAACATCCTTCTAACCAAAATAAGTTAACACAGTCATCTCAGTTGGCTGCCTACAGACAGGACAGGGCTTATTCTGCTTTTCTTTTTAGTTTTCACATGTATGTAGAACATGACATGAGATGTCCTGTCTTGCCATGTACTATGCAGCCATTTTTTTAATCTACTTTGACATATGGCACGGGGCTCTCTGCTGGATTCTGTCTCCTCTTTCTCTTTTAACTCTTTGTCCTCTTGACTGCTACAAAACTCACTAGTGTGGTGCCTACAAACTCATTAGGGGGGCTCAGCACGGAACCGGAGATGCTCTGTTCACCAGGGCGCGTTTCTTAGGGTAACAAGGAACAATAGTCACAAACTGACAGCAGATTTAGGCTGGACATCAGGGGGAACTTCTTCATGGTAAGGGTGGTCAGAATTTGAAATGGACTCCCAAGGCAGGAGACTCCCTTAACTTGGGAGTCTTTAAGAGAAGGCTAGATAGGTATCTGGCTGGGGTCATCTGACCCAGCACCAGGGGGTTGGACTCTGATCTGTCGAGGTCCCTTCCAACCCTA
>NW_017728996.1:7498562-7500167 GCF_001723915.1 Gavialis gangeticus | reverse complement strand
AACAACTGTCTGAAAAAAATGGTTCTGACTTAAAAATATTTCCATCATGTTTCAAGGGAGTATCATAGTACTTAGGGTCAGAAGGGACCTAACCAGGTCATCAGGTCTGACCCCCTGCCCTGGGCAGGAATGGGTGCCAGGGTCATATCACCCCAGCCAAATATCTATCCAGCCTCCTCTTGAAGACCCCCAAGGTAGGAGAGAGCACAACCTCACTTGGGTGCCCATTCCAGAGCCTGGCAGCCCTAACCGTAAAGTAATGCCTCCTGACGTCCAGCCTGAACCTTCTCTAACAATTTGTCGCCATTATTCCTAGTAACCCTGGGTGGCGCCTGGGGGAACAGAGCCTCCCCCAATTCTCACTGGTCCCCCTGGTAAGTTTTGTAAACGGCCACCAGATCCCTTCTCAGCCTTCTCATGTGGAGGCTGAATAAATTTGGGCCCTTTAGCCTTTCTTCATAGGGCCTGCCCCTTGACCATGCAAATGGCCCTCCCCTGGACCCTCTCAGTGCTAGCCACATCCCTCTTGAAGTGACTGAGAGTACTCACTTTACTGAGATTCAGAGGCTTGTACTGCAGTGTCATCACTTTCTTCAACATCCAGCTCTTTACTGTCATCCATCTTCACCTTCTTATAGTCTGGAACATCAAAACCCTCTTCAGGTTCAAGCTGAGTGGAACTTTTTATTTTGTTCTTTTTCTGATAAGTGGATCTTTTAATTGGGAAGCCAGTCCTCACAAAGAGCCCAGCATCTGTGGCAATGCCATGGTAGAGGAGGGTTCATTTTACCCAGGGCACTTTCAGAAATCAGCTAGTGAAATTTCAGGATCTTCATCCAATGAATTGGCATTACTCTCTGCAGTCTGATACAGTTACTTGATGCACGTCATCATCTTCATCTGTGACTTCCTCTCCTTCATTGTGGCTATAATCTTCTGAATAAATTGACTCTACTTCAAACTTAACACTGAATTGGTCTGAAACAGAACTGTGATCAAATCAATCAGAGTTTTCACTTACTAAATGAGCATCAAGATCAGGAATTGAAGAAGAGTCCATTAGATCGTTGGTGTTGCTGTTTTCTCTGCATAGCCCACTTACTACACACCATGACAGGCTTTCTTCAAAAGTCAGTGAAATGCTGTCTGACTTGTGCAGTTTTCTTCTTTCATTAGGCTATTCATCCAAGGAATTGTCTTCAGTTTCACTGTGGGTTCTTCCAGAAGGGGAGCACAGGCATGCCTGTTATGGCATCTCAAAGCAGTTTGAGATGCTGCAAGAGGCATGTTAAGAACAAAAAAAATGTTCCCCGCGCTTATGCAGTGCAGACTCTAAATTTGACAGCAGGAAATCCCAGTCATGTCCAAAGGTGCATGCTGGCAAGCCAGGCCAGGTTGGGCTGGCTCCATTTGCCATGTACAGACTCCGGGTTAGGTTGTGCCGTGCTGCCCCAGGCCTGTGCCTACAGCAGACCATGGCCCTGACATCCTGGTTGGCTGCTGCTGCCAGCACCAGGGCCTGTGTGCTGCAGGGGGCGGGCAGGCATGTGGCAGCCGTCCTCAAACCCTACATCCCCCCAATACCCATATCCCCACATTCCTCCC
>NW_017728996.1:7496575-7498424 GCF_001723915.1 Gavialis gangeticus | reverse complement strand
AGGAGCTGTGGCTGCAGGGCCAGCTGTCCCCACACTCTGGTTAATAAAGTCAGGGGGATGTCTGGTTTTTCTATGATTAAAAAAAACCAAAAGCAAACACTAAAGCATATAGAAGTTTAGAATTAATTTTATGATGATGATCAAGGTGCACCGATACATTGGTCCAATATCGGATAGGCACAGATGCAATCCATTTTCTTTATATCGGAAATTGGCCTGATGTTGCTGATAATTGGCCCGATAAATGCCCGTGCATACATGCAGCCATAGCACAGCACAGCACGTGGGTGGTGAGGAGCACAGCCTGACAGCTTGGAGAGTTGTGTGCAGCTGCTAAGTCTGTTGTGGTGGACTGGGAGTGGGGAGGGAAGTGGGGGGGGGGGCAGATCAACTCCTGTGGTGAGGGAGGGAGTGGGGCAGGTGCTGCCCAGCTGGGACGGGGTGTGGGACAGAGCCACAGCTTGTCCAGGGGCATGGGGCTGTGTTCCCAGTGCGTGGGGACTGTGCTTGGGGCAGGTGGCAGTGGTGCTGGGAAAGGGCTACAGCGAAATAGGGTGGCTGCAGGCTTTCTGTGCTGGGAGGATCCTGGTGCAACTTGCAGCTGCAGCCTACTCCCCACAGATCCAGGGTACCACCCCCACTCCTGGCTGTGCCCTCCGGGGTGCCCACAGCAATGGAGCCATACCTTCTCTGTCCCATAACCTGGCCTGCCCTGGCTAAGCAGCACCTGCTCCAGCTCCAGCCCCACTTCTCCCTCACCTCAGGGACCTTGATCTGCCCCTCCACCCCTTCCCTTCTTCCTCTCCATCCACTACAACAGACTTATCAATTGCATGCAGCTGTATTGGAAATCAGATCAGTATCTGCCGATATGCCTCCTTAAAAATTGGCTTTCGGTATTGGTGTCAGTGTACCCCTAATAGAGACACTGGTAGGCTTGCAAATTTATTTTAAAATTGTAAATATATCAATAAAACATTGCCCAACTGATCTCTCTCTCTCTCTCTCTCTTTTTCTAGTGGTGTTTCATTTTAATCATGGAAGAACATGGATTTCTGGCACCAGGGATCCAGCTGGAGGCCAAATGAGGTGGCTGACCTGGCCATTTGGGGCCAGGAGGACACGCTTTGACAGTTCACAGTGGACCACCACAATGAGCACATCTTCCAGGCGATAGCTGCCCAGATGGCAGGGCAGGGGCACACATGGCAGGAGTGCTGCACAAAGACCAGCTGTGCAGCTACAGCCCAATAGCAGCTGGCCCAGAGGTGCAGACGGCTCTGCTGCAGTGCTCGTACCACATCCCAGGTGGCTGTGTGGTCCCCATCCAGCTCTGGGAGGCATTCAGATGTGGGGCAGCAGGTCCAAGGGGATGGATGCTGTCGCATGTGGCAGGAGGTCACAGCCAGGTAGCAGCCCTCACTGCCAGACTGCTGCAGTGGGTAGAGGGGGCATGTCTCCCCATATATCAACTGGCTGGGCCTCAGAAGCTCCTGAGAGCAAGTAGCCCTGAGCTGTTTGCCAGGGCAGCTTTTTATACTGCTGGGGCCAGTCCTTTCAGCTCCCCGTGGCTGCATCCAGGAGCTGGCTGCATCCAGGAGCGTGGAGAATAAGAAAAGAATGGGTGGGGTGGGGTGAATTGCCAGTGCAGCAGGAATCAGCCCAGCTCAGTTGGTGCGAGTGCGGGAGCTGGAAGCAGCCAGGCAGGTTGTGCTTCTCGCCCCTGCACGCAGCGCTGGCCAGAGCCACCTGCTGGCCACAAGCTCCCTGACCCCCTCCCCCTGGTGCTGCTGGCAGTGGGGGCTGCACACTGTGGGGGAGTCCCCGCACTCTAGCCCCCAACCCCCAC
>NW_017728996.1:7491692-7496238 GCF_001723915.1 Gavialis gangeticus | reverse complement strand
CAAACAATATAAGAGTGAGACTTTATTTTTGAGTTATTATCCAATCCCTCCTATATGCCATACACAACCATAACACCTGTTTTTTGTAATAAAATTAAAATATGTTCTAGCAGGCATTTGACTTTCAGCATATGACTCGGTTTTTTTCTGGTTCTAAAATGGCAACCCCCCCCCCCAAAGGAGTATTTGTGGGGGCAAGGGAGGGACTTCTTGTGGCAAAGATCAAGGGTTTGGGGGCAGGACTTCTGGTCCTAATATGACAACCAGGGGGCAGGGCACCCGTCAAGGGGCAGGGATACCCACGCAGCCCTTGACAGCTCGCTGTAACTTGTTAAGCAGCCATCCACCCAAAATAATTGCCTGCCCATGTGTTAGAAGCTGTAGATTCTTGTGGACCGACAACTCTAGAGCTTCTGGAAATCAATGATCGTACTTTTCTGTGCGCTTTTACTGCAGCCTTGGGACTCCAAGGAGAGTCCCAAGATGATCACGTTTGCAGTGGACAATATGCTGCTCTCTCATCATACAATTGTTTAGACATAATATATTAGCCTAATTTAGACATCTGAAGTTATGTGGTCTCAGTGTGTGAGAGACTGAACGTTACTTCCTTCATATTAAAAAAAGCCTTTTCTGCCCCAGCAGACTTCAACAACATCAGCAACAAAGGATGGGTAACAGTATCTCTTTAGAGATTATTAAAAACTTCCAGAGAATATGGAGACAAATGATACAATCCTATCTCTAAATTATTCCGGGATTGTGAGGTACCACAATACGTTAAGAGTTACATTTTCATCTGAATGCCTGCACAATTGCTGTTGAACATCGATGCGCGTTGTTACGCGAGTCAAAATTTTTGGAGACTTGTAGCATGTGGACCCAGATGAGTGAGTGAAGAATGGCAGTCGGTATTGATTTGGAATAGCTTTGCTTTTGAGGGGGTTGAGACTTGTGACAACTTTCCAGTACCTTTATACTAATGTTTTTGTAACTTCATTTCAAATGTGTCTTTACAACATGAGAGATGGAAAAACATGTAGATCTAATTTGCTCAACTGTGTTTCTATTGTTTTTAACAAAAATAAAATTAGGAACAAGCAAGGACATCAGGAGTAAAACATTTAAATTGGTAGTAAGCAGGCTCATGTAGTTGTTGGAAGAATGTTTTGCTCATTCTTAGTGGTAGAAATTGGCACATTATAAGTTGAGCTGACCCCTTGAAATACTTAGATCTTTTTTTTTTTCTTTTTTACATGCTTGACTGGAGCAGCAGCTTATGGCACTTTGATCTGTTTGTTGTGTGCTGGACAAACCACGCTGTGAAATAGTACCGCCTTTGTTATGCTGAACCTGGTCAACCAGCCATGCGGTTACTTACAGCTTGGTAAATCAGCCTGCTGGAACGAAAATTTTAAAAAAGCTGAAGTGTGATTTGCTATAACTGTTCTTGCCCTGTTACTTATGTTCTTGTAAATAGATACCACGTGTAAAATGATCTGAACAAAAGTAAAACGTACAAAAGTTTTAAAGCAGAAATAAATATAGAGAAGACTGGAAACTTGTAAGTGTGGGGTGGGGGGTTAAGGGTGGAAGCTCAGGCCTTGGCATTATGTAAGCTAAGCCCTAAAGCCTGGCCAGGAAAGGGGGGCTGCTGGCAAAGTAACCCCATAGGGAAAGCACCAGAGCTGCATGCCTTGCCGCTGGTGGCTGTTTTCAAAGTCGTTCTGTGACCGGGCCCATTTGTAGAACAGCAATAAGAGCATGTATTGGGATCCTTGTTGGAGGAGCTTCTACTTCTGAGCAGCAAGAGATGCAGGTAGTACAGAGTTGTGGCTCTTCCAGCCACTGGGCTGCAGCTCTGCTTCTTGGCTCCCGTGTGACAGAGGGCATTTACATCTCTCCAATTCTTGCACAGCAGATATACAAAAAGGGACCTACTCGCATTCCTCCAAAAACTTCCCTTGTAGTTGATGACAGAGTTGACATAATTTTTCTTGGGGGCTTTTCAAGGATGTGTTTGTAGCTCAACTGGAGCTTGTGTCTGGAGTTAGGTGGTCTCAGTGTGTGCAGGCTCAGTATTAATTATGTGAAAGGATTAGAATGAATCTGATGCTTTTACTAGATGCAGCAGTTGCATCTCTTTTTATCTATTCATAAGCATCGTAGAACATAGTTTGTAATGAAGTACTATAGGAAATGCCAGGGATTCTAGTTTCTCGGTGTGTGTGTTTAACTGCTATTTAGCTTCTCACCAATCCCAGAACAAATCCTGAGAGTTTTTGTTTGATTTAAATCAAAGCTTTAGTCCTGTACAACAGCTGCAACAGCCCTCTATTCATAAAAGTGAGTGGGCCGGAAAGTGAGGGGGCCAGAGGATGCTCACCATATGTGATTAGGCCCTTTGTTATGTAAAAGGATTTGGTGACACAGGCTACCTTCTTAAGCCACTATAATCTGAAACTAAGTCAGAAACACCTGATTTTCTGCCCATTTAAAGAACTGAGTAGCAGATGAATTGCTAGTGTATGTAAAACAATTCAGCTTTCACGACTGCACTGTAAGAGCTGCATGATTTTTCATTTGCAGGTAAGCTGCATTTTGTACTCAAAATGTGAAAATGCCAGTTGATGATGTGGCCTGCAAGAAAGTACACTTTAGTTATGTAGTTTTAGGATAGGTGCTAAAGATTTCATGTTGTCCAACACTGTTTTCAAGAAAAATATTGATCCTTTTTTTAAAAGAGAAGCATGGTTTTCATCTTGAACTAAAGAATGACACTAAATCTTGCACAACTTAGAAATATGATGTGCAACCCTGTGTTCTGATTCTAAAAATCTGTGTTCAAATAGATTTGAATCTGATTTACACCTACAGCTGTGTCAAGGAGGTTTGCTTCTTGCTATTTTATATGATTAGAAAAGTATCGTAGATCAAAAGAAGAGACTGGATTACTGTTAAGATTTTCAAGACACCTCTGGGTCCGATCCCAGTGCAGTTTAGATTTTGCATGACAGTAAGACATTTTATTGACGAATTATGCTTATATTTGTACCTGCTACACAATTCATTTGTTAACCTGTAGCCTTCCCTAGCGCGCAACTGTCTGGGCGTGAATGTGGAACAGCCACAGAATGACTGAGTTCAAAATCCTTGTGGAAAGTAGTTTGCTATAAACCAGTACCAACTGGAAGCCCTTTCATTTTTAAGTGATTCCCCTTCTTTGTGATCTCATGAGGTCCCTAAACTAATTTTCAAAATTAGAGTTTTCAGTTATAGTTTCAGATAATTTGTCTGGCATGGTTCTTCAGAGGTTAGTCTGGAAACATTTGTACTGCGACTGTACTGGGTCTGCACGTCTTCTCTGTAGTATCTCTCCTACTTACTACTTACAC
The DNA here is from genome assembly GCF_001723915.1 of Gavialis gangeticus. Lineage (NCBI taxonomy): Eukaryota > Metazoa > Chordata > Crocodylia > Gavialidae > Gavialis > Gavialis gangeticus. The sequence goes on along the minus strand of NW_017728996.1, from coordinate 7,492,843 downwards.
TTTGTGTGCACGGATTTTTGCACCAGTATCCTTGTTTCGAACAGGAGTGACTTTAAAAAAACATCAAACAATATAATTGTATTAGAATTGTGTCTGTTGTACAATACTATTATAGCTTATTCCCATTCCCATGTTGGTATAGCTGTATGCAGGGCTGTCCCTGGTGGGGGTGAATCGGGGCAACCGCCCCCAGGCCCTGTGTTTTGTGGGGCTCTGTGGTCAGTGCTGCATAGGCCCTGCTGCTGCCAAGCGCTGCCAGCTCTGGCCGCTCACCACCCCCACCCCAGGCCCTGCACACCCCTAGGGATGGCTCTGGCTGTATGCAAGCCCTTACATAGAATGAATACCATTATAATGCTAAGGACGGCTGTGCTATACTGCTAGAATTAAGTCAGTATATAGATAAGTACGGGTATTTTGGAAAGTTTAGCGTAGCAAATATTTTGGAACTATCAGAATGCAATTTTTTTTTCTGTTCAGTGCAACTTGCATTGTCACACTTCCCTATCTCCCTTTATTCATAAAAAATAACAGCTATTTTTGGGAGGAGAGGTGTGGGGCTGAAGGTAACACAATATTATTTTCTCCATATATGTACCTGACTGCCACTGGCAATAATGAAAGCAGTCCTATATTGAGAGACATCTCTTTTTACATACTTAAGGGCATCCTGCTCTTTCTGCAGGGCACAGTGTCTTTCAGGTAACATTTAACACGTGTGCGTGAGCATGTGTGGGCTCTTCCATACACAAAGTGCAGAGAGCTGGAAATTAAACAGCAGATACAAATTGTTTTTTAAATACATAATCTGTTTTTTTTCCCATTATTTACGCAGGATGTAATGCTGACGCATCTTTTATGTATGGAAGCAGATGGTCTGCCTTTGTGTAGGATTCCAACACGTTGCCTATGAAATATGTTAGTGAAAGTACATGTGCAGCTCTGCAAAGCTGGTTACTGTCCATCAGGTTTACATTGCCACACCGGACACACCTAATCCCTGTATAAGTAATCTAGCGCAGCTCTGCTTGTAATCGTGCCATAAACAGTTTGGCTACCACGAGGGAGTGTGCGTGAGGCTGTGTTTAGCAGCTTCTTTAACGAATGGGTGTCTGGCTTTGAGAGGGGCTTATGTACTGCCTCCTTTTTTT
>NW_017728996.1:7474050-7486692 GCF_001723915.1 Gavialis gangeticus | reverse complement strand
CTAGCACAGCTCTGCTTGTAATCGTGCCATAAACAGTTTGGCTACCACGAGGGAGTGTGCGTGAGGCTGTGTTTAGCAGCTTCTTTAACGAATGGGTGTCTGGCTTTGAGAGGGGCTTATGTACTGCCTCCTTTTTTTAGATCTGTGTTCTTTCCACTACCCTAATCAGCTGCTGTATAAATCTTGTTTCCTTTTTGAGATGGTTATCCTCATTCGCAAATTAACCCTCTCTCAGGTGTGGGGTTTGGTTGTTTTTGGGGGGGGGGTTAACAAAGGGGAAAATGCATCTGAGGAAACATAATTCCAACTCTTTCCCTGGCCATATTTGCAAAGAATGTTAGAAGCTGCTGATTTTGAATAAGCACAGGGGTTGAATAAGCACTGATTTTGAATAATTTGCAGGTATTTTGAATAAGCACAGGCTTTCGATTCCAAGATTCCTTGGAAGATTTGCCATCACAACTTGCTGATCAGTGTTACACAAACCGATTTGCACAGTGTCATCGCTGAGTCCCTATGGAAGTGGGTTCGATTCTTTTGCCCTGGCTCAACAGAAGCCAGAACCCAGGGAATGTTTTTGTTCACTAAATTGAGTCATTAACACTAACTGTGGAAAAGATGTTCTCCTGATGGGAAGGATTTATAAGAGTAAATCTGTGAGCGTGGGCTCTGTATTAACATAACGTTTGAGTCAGAAGCGGTGTTTTTTTGGAATATGGAATCGCAACAGAACGCGTGTGTGTCCGTGCCTGCAACTGCAACGGCAGCATTTTTCTTCTTCCAGTAATCTCTGGCTTGTTAAGTTGCTCCAGTGCCTCCTCAGCAGACGCATCCCATGTGCCTCACTAAATACACTGCCACATAGGATGAAGCCCGAGAGATTGCTCCTGAGTCCTGAACTTACAAAGCTGGCTTCTGGGTCTTGTTGATCAGGCTAGACATATGCTTAGCTGTGCTTCCCCCATGCTCTTGGGTGACTGCCAGTTTAACAATTGAAATGGTCTACCCATCTGCCACCCCGAGGTCATCCATACATTTCTACAGGGTAAGGAAATTGGGAAGTGTCTGCCTTTGATGCCATTTCAGCCTTTATCTCTGCTGATGGGTCCCTTCCCCCAACTCTGTTCTGTGGTTAGAAGGGTTGGAACAAAGTGGGCAGGTAGAGGGGGGGAGCAGGCAGGTGAGAACAGGGGAAATAATGAATCCCAGGACAGAATGAGGACTGGGATGTAATGAGCCTGCATGAGGAAGCTGAACTTAACCAAGGGGAAGACTGGAGGTGGAGAACAGCTGGGGATGAAGACATCGTGTGTTCTCCTCCAAGTGAAGCTGTAGTCTGAGCTCTTCCTGGGGACTTGAATGCCACATTGGTACTTTCTGCCACCTCTTCAAGGTAGCCTTGCTTACAATAGGTACTAAAACAATAGGATGCTTGATCAGTGGAAGATGGGGTTGGTGGCTATCAAGGGTCAAGGTCAGTGGAAAGCTACTTTAGCTAAGGAGCAGCTAGCTAAAGGCCAAGAGATCAAATCGAGTTCTGTGACCTTATGTGAGGGAATAGGATAAAGGAGTGTTTGGTACTGCTCTTGATGTTGGGGATATAGGGTGGAAAAATAGATCACGTAACTCGAGGAACATTTGAGGTGTGTGTAGATGTGGACTGCAAGGGGAACCTTATCATGCCAGACCTAGGCTGGTCCACGGGGAAAAGGCACCATCCTCAATGATCCGTGAAAGGAGTTCTCTTTGCAGTTTCTCTGCCGGCCTAAGCGTGGTGCGAGTGGAGAGCACTCCTGCATGGGACCATGTGTAACCAGTCTGGAGAGGAGCAGTAACCGTGTGTGGGTCCCGGGACAGCCCAGCTATGTGCATAACAGAATTACTGAGCCGAGAGACAAAAATCTGAATGCTGTCATGGGAGCAATCACTGGTTTCAGTGTCAGTGGGACTTGCCCAAATAGAGTCCCCGTTGCGTGCTGCACATAAGTGCATGGCTTATTTAAATCTTAAATATTTCTAGTTTGCAAGTCTCAATTACTGTATTTAGCATTATAGAGTTGGCTTTAATGGGCACTGCTATTCTCCTTTGCTAGGTTGGGCTGCATTGAAGTGCTTTCCACAGACATCTAATCTGTAAGTTTAAAAGCTGAGGTACTGTTATTTGTGTTCATTTCAGCATATCCTTTTCTCCTCTGTTTTTTTGTGTCTGTTAAGATTAGACGTGAAGTATCTTTACCCCACTGTTTCGCATTCAGTTTGCTTTGCCTCTTTTTTTTCACATAACTGGTGTCAGCTAGATTGCAAAGCGTTGCAGGACCATGATGGGTTATCTGGATGACGTGCCTTTCAGAACGTACAGGAGCTTTGAGGATGGCTCTGCAAAGGGGACCAGTTTAATCAGGCCCCCTGACATTGAGGTTCCTGACTGCACGGAGATCCTAATGAGCACGATGGTAAGTTTGCCTGTCCTCCGAGCCAGGGTCGGTGTCAGCCCACCATACTACTCTGTGGGAAGTGTGGGCTGGTTGGTGTTGGTGTCTTGCTCTGGATTTTGAGCAAAAGATCAGTCAAAGGTGACTACTGATACCATCCATACCACTCCCTTGTATGCCATCAGATACAAAAAATGGTGGGCTTCCATCACGTTAACACAAAGGCTGCTAAGCTCAGGATGACCTTTGATCAGTTAAGTTATAATTGATGCTAAGAATAATTTTTTCTGTCCCTCTTTCTTGCTAATAGAAGTGAAGAAAGAGAAAAAAAAACCCTTGAAATATTTCTGTTCTGAACTTGACACCCATTTTTTCCCCCCAGTCTCATCCAACACCAGACTGGATGGGCAATAGAAATGAGACTTCTCCCTACCGGTGAGCAAGCTGGTAGGGTGCAGCTCAAATTCTTCACCTGGGCACCTTGTCTGCAGAAGAGCACTGTACAACTACCTAGGTAGTATGCACTTACTGCCACAGGTTCTGTCTTCACAGGCTGGCCCTGTTTATATTGCAGCTGAAAACTTGGTTTCTGGTATGGATCCCCCTATTGTCTCTCTGTAGTCTGGGTTTATATCCATGTCCTCAGATGTTTGCGTTATTTCAGGGTGCACAGGTACAGTTCTGCAAGGCTACAATTGACAGAACAAGGAGCAATGATCTCAAGTTGCAGCAAGGGATGTTTATTAGGAAAAACTTCCTCATTAGCAGGGTGGCAAAGTGCTGGAATGGGTCACCCAGAGAGGTGGTGGAATCTCCTTTCTTGGAGGTTTTCAAGGCCCAGCTCAACAAAGCCTTGGCTGGGATGATGTAGTTGGGGATGATCCTGCCTTGAGCAGGGGGTTGGACTGGATGTGACCTCCTGAGGTCCCTTCCAACCCCCGTTTTCTAGGATTCTGTGAATTATTGCCCATGAGGTTTTAACCACAGGATGGGCAGGACTTTTAAGTTAGGTTCAGATGCGTTGCGGGGGCTGTGTTTGTAATGTGTTCTCACCAATAGGTGGAGTCATTGCACTACCTAGCAGAGAAGCCTGCTACTGGTTTTACAGCTGTTTGCCATGGATGTTGAGGCACCTGTAAAACTTTTAAAAATGCCCATACCACCTCTTCACTACTTCAGCCCTGCCCTGCCCCAGTGGCTAAGCAACTCGCATACACCAAAACCGTGGCTGTGGCATTGTAATGCTAATGTGTTATTACAGCAGACGTCCTGATATTTTTCGAAATATTCCTGGAGGAGACTGCAGCATGCACTCTTATGCAACATGTGTGTAATGCTGGGTAATTGCTTGCAGACAGCAAGGTGAGCAGCCTCTTGGGCTGCAAATTGCTATTTGCACAGAGGCCTGCCATCGCCTCCTTGAAACATGTTGGCTTTTGTTTATTCTGGGAAAAATAATGTTCTCGGGAAATGGCAAAAGCTGCAAGACTGGACTCAGGATCAGCACTGACACCCCCCAGTGTGCTGGGGTTTTGATCAGAGGACCTGGGTCCCATCCCCCTCATAACTAACAAATGCTTTACCCTGTTCTCCAAAAGAAATAGAAACAGAATTTGTAACCTAGACGATGGGCTGTGTTTATCCAACCGCTGATAAGAGCTCTAGTTTGGCAAACTTCTGGGCACGTTGGAAGGCCTAGTCTCTCAGTCAGGTCTTCAGACTTAATTGACAAGCATATTTACTTTCTAAAACAAAGTGTATGGAAATGGTCCTTCCACTTCCCTGCCAAGATCCTCTGCCAACTATTCTGTTTCTCCCCTTCAGCAATATAATGGATCATATAAAAATACTTGAGGTAGGGCAGCAAGGTTCGGTGAGCTCAACTCTGGAAGATAGTGGGTTTTTAAAGATTCACAGGAAGATTTAAAAAAAGTTCTGGAGAGGATTCATGTGATTTGCCTGCAGTTATTTCTAAGTGGCTGATACAGTTGCAGGGTTACAGCTATTGGGGCAAATCCCTGGTGGGTGCCAATAACATGCTTCCATTTGCTGCTCCAGTGGAGAGATGCTGGAGCTGCTGGGCACGGTGTCTGAGCCTGAAGCCCTTGCTCATGCCATTAGTCTCCTTGTAAGCAATCTAAGTGCAGGCTGGAACCCATAAAATGTTTTTAAGCAGCGCTGCCTCTGCAGATACTGACTTGCTTTGCTTATTGCTGTTTGGCAGCACGATTTCTCGTTGGAAAGGAAGGTGCTGTATTGGATTGAGGCTGCGTCTAGGCAAGCAACTCTCCAGTGTCAAGTGACCACAGAAGCTGTCCCAACAGCTCCACCTTGCTGGCTGCTTTTGGTTGACTCGAAAGAGAACTTGGGCCTCCGGGTAAAGAAGAACGAGGCGACTGATGGAAAAGCCAGGGACGGCGCGACATTTGGAAACCACGTTCGGCGATGCATGAGCCTCAGCGCTGTGGATGTGAGCTGTGGCCGCCCCAGGGGCAGAGGTGTGCCCTCTGAGACAGAAAGCGAGGAGTGGTACTCGGAAGAGGATGAGTTCTCTGTGGATGATGAGTACTCCTCATCGACCTGTGAGGAAAGTAGCAAGGAGGAAGTAATTGTCCCAAAGACCAAAACCATCGTAAAGGCCGTGCCTCGTTTCCCTCGGCTGGATCAGCGCAGGCCAAAGACTTCTCCAGGGCTGTTAGAGCCACCCTCTGAAAGACACTGCAATGAATCGAATAGCCCCGATCTGAACAAGCAGAGGAGGTCCCTGGTTTTGTTTAATAATGTGAAGAATGAGTTGGAAGGAGCCAGAAAGAAGCTCGCTGCTCTAGTGCACCCTTTGTACAGAGCTTCTGTAGACAAGAAACTCTTGCCAAGACCGTTCTTGCTGCGACGGTGCTCTCGAAGATACGCCCCTGCCTCTGATGGGTCTTTGAAAGGGGCTCTCATCCCGACACCCCCATCCACCCCTTCTGACTACTTGATGCCCCCAGCCACTCCTTGCCCCTACCCAACACCTCCAGCCACACCGTATGATTACCCAACACCCCCAGTCACCCCTTGCCCCTACCCAACACCTCCGGACACCCCTTGCAATTACCCACCACCCCTGGTCACCCCTTTCCGCTACCCAACACCCCCGGACACCCCTTGCAACTACTCAGCACCTTCAGTTATCCCTCGCAACTTCCTGACCCCTCCAGCCACCCCTTGCTGCAGTCGCCGGAAGCTGCCCACCACTAGGTTGATGCCTCCGATAAAAAAACACAAGCCTATAGTTGCGGTAAGATACATTTTTTTGCTACTACGTTCATTTGTGGGTGCTATCTGTACTGGTCCCTTGGCTCCGTGTGAACATGAGTGGGGGAGAGAAGGAGGCAATAGAGTATCTGTAAACAGGTTTCTCAACACTGGAAACGACCAAGAAAACAGCTGGTCTTTGGTATGCTGTGACAGATGTGCCTCTTCGGGGTCCGTCCACTAGTGACCCCGCAACATCGGCTATGGGCCAACCGCCCACCTTCTCGCGTGCCACGCCTTCTTGTTACTTGCTTAATTAGAGGATGTTAATTAAGCAGGAAGCTGCCCATTTTCTGCCCTGATGCCTGGGGCGCTATCTGCGGCTCCTTTCTTCCCCTTACACAGCAGCCCAAGCCTCGCGGATGTACCTGACATTGTTCGGGTCTGTTCCACTCTCGCAACCTGCACCCTACCGGTGCCCTGGCTTATCTCGCAGCCTGCACCTCACCAGTGCTCTGGCTTGTCTCTCGCAACTGTGGCCCTCTGGCACTCGTCAGTCGCTGCCCCCCTGCTTTGGGGCTTCTCACGCTGCCCTGGGGCTCAGGTGGCCGTAGCCATACCTGGCCCCAAATCTCCCCCTCGGGGTCATGAACCCCCTGCCGGGCTCAGGCGGCCTCAGCTTTGCCTGGCCTCCGATTCTTTGCTCCCTTTCTCAGGAGCGGGGTCAGTGCACCCCTGAATGCTGCACCCTCTCTGGTGCCGGGGTCCCCACACTACTGTGGAGCCCCTATGAGGCCTCCTCCAACCCCTAATAGCCTCACCCAGTCCTCCGGTCTAAATAGTGAACACAAAAAAACACAAGCTGCTGGGCTATAACATAAAATCTAAGCCATCCGCCTAAAACCCCATTCAGTTCCTACCAGGGAATTGTCCACCCCATAACAGCAATCAGGAGCAGCTCGTGCAGTCAGGCTTCTCCTCTCTGTTTGCTCTGGCAGAGCTCCTTCTCCCTTGGCTGCCGGTGGGAGACTGCCTGCCCGGCCTCAGCCTGGGGTTATATGGGAGCCAGGCCCTGCCCCTTCCGGTCAGCTGACTCCCACCGGTTACCCTGGCAACCTGCAGCCGGATTCCTTACTTATCGCTCCACAAGGAGCAGGCACCTCAGTGCCCTGCTACATATGCATTGGGACCAAAAAGGCTGAAGTAATTTGTGAGGTATTCCTCGGGTCATTTTTCCAGAGAACTGGTTGAAAGGGTTTTGCTGACATTTTTTTGTGGTGAAAACATGCCTTCTAGATTAAATGAACTTTTGCAAGCCAATTGCCATTTTCATCCGAAAAACACTCCCCTTCAAATATTTTTGGATTTCCCAGGCTGCCAACTGAAACACCTCTCTGTTTTCAACAACTAATTAAAGGTATTTATTTTAGTTTTCAATGAATTCCTGAAACATTTAGCAATAATTTCTCTTTTCTTTGCAAAGATTTTCAGGAAATAAAGTACGTTGCCCAACCAGCCCTGGCTTTCATGCAGCATAAAGCCACCAGGCCCTTCTGGCTGTTCCAGTGGGAGGCTTTGCACTGAATGAGCAGGAAGACTGGGCTGCTTTCTCCTGCTAAATTTGCCTTCTATCATTTCTGTTTAGGGTGGAAGGGGGACTACTGTGAGGATCACTGCCTGCTTTGAACTTATTTTCACATAAACAGAGGGGCTTTGGCTTTCCCAGTTTGGTACCTGCACTAAATTTGTAGTTTAGAAGGGACAGAAATCACTTTGGACTAACTCCACTGTCGGTTTGTAAATTCGAATAATTTAACTGTACAGTAAAGGCCATGGCATGACAAAGGAATCATTGCCATTTGTCCTCTTAAATTGAAATTGCGTGATAGAGTACAATCCTAGCTACTGGAGAGATGAATGAGTTTGTGCTGAAAGCCTACAGTCATGGTGCCCCAAATGCATGGAAGACCATGTTGTTCTCACGTGATGGCTGGAAGTTTCGAGAGATGGGAACTGCAGAGCAATTACATGCCTGTATTTGTACGTACGATGGCTGTTAAATCTAATTGCTAATCTGTCGTCCTGAGCCATCTGACTCTCACTCCAGAAGTCTCACAACTATTCCCACAGGCCCTAGACAGGATGCACATGTCTGAGCAGGAGATTTGTTTCCTAGGACTGAAGATGGCTTCCTTTCCCTCTCCTGCTTACACAAGACACTTACATAAGAGATCACGTGTTCAGACAGTTGATTTTTCCAAGACAGGGCAGCCTTACTGCGCACACCAGCTGGCACTGCCATCCTCTCTTGCTTGGCCAGTCTAGGACAAGTAAAGAGCTGATAAATAGGAACAGGATTCCCTGGATGGTAGAAGCTGGTTCTTACCCATTTACCACATAATCACGCTTGCCTGCTATCTCCTTTGATCACTATCTGCAGCCAGGCCTGGGTTTAATTAAATCTAGTTTCCTTTGAAGAGAGACCTTGTGGACAAATTGTTGTAGGTATCTCGGAGTGATGGTCATAGCCGCGCCAGTTGCTTTGTTTGCTTTTTATTTTGGAAGTGCACTGCTCGGTTTTCCCAAGTTTCCGACCTCCAGGCATAGTCACCTCTGCTCTGTTTAGGTTTCCCTGGAAACATAACAAGTTCTGATCCCTGAAAGGATGCTCTGCTTTAAAAAAAACACGCCCACAAAAATAAATAAATACATAAACTGTAGGATGCATTTGAACAGGATGCGTAACCGGAAGATTCACATGCATGACAGCTAACAGATAATCCCGTATTTATCCAAGCACACGCAGTTGCACACGGAAAGCAAACCGGGATAGTCCATTTATGGACATTTCCCTCCGATTGCACAGTCGAATGAGATTGGACTAAATGACAAATGCCAGAGCAGTGCTTTTAAGTATCTGCAATTACCTTGTTGTTTTGCAGGAGGAGGAAGAGAATTCTTTTTATAGTGTCACATCGTACCAGTGCCTTGTAAGTGGATACGTCCCAATTAGTGAACATAAAGTACTCTTGTTTATTTTTCAGTCCCTCAGCCCCTATTCCTGCCTTCCAGCCCCTTCTGGGGCTGCGCGACCTCTGAGTTCCCACAGAACTCGTCCGGACTCCACGGCTGACCTGCTCTCGGCACTGAGCCAGGAAGAGCGTGACCTCATCGAGCCAGTTTTAGCCTTGGGTTATCCGATCCGCAGAGCTATCCTTGCTCTCCAGAAGACGGGAAGACAGAGTTTAGGTCAGGTTAGTGAAGCTAATATTACTTTCCTTCAGTGGTCTAGAAAACACCTGGTAAGGATGACTCTCCTGCCCTCGGGTTCTGGGCTACCTGGGTGCAGCTCTGAGAAAAAGGTTCAGGAGTTCTGCTTTGGGAAGAGTTGATCGTTTCTCTTCATTGTGAGTAAGAATTAAAGTGATTGAGGGTTTTGCCTTGTGCCTGAAATCCTCAATGAGAATGACTTCCAGCAAGCAATGCTGCCTGGAAGACATCGCCTTTTAAGATCTGCTTTCCTATTTAATATGAAGCCTGATGCTCTTTTACAGCCTAGACATATTTTCCTAGTACAGAAACATTTTAGCGCGGATTTATTTTTCCCCAGTCATGAGGTCAGTAGCATTATCTCAGTGACTTGTCTACTCAGCATTGGACTGTGTCTATCTCTGCGATGTTTTGGGTCCCTCTCCAACACCAAAGCATGAGGATGGCTTGAATATGTACAGATAATGCCTTGACGTTACAGAATATTCCCGCCTGTCATCAGTACATACACAGCACTTATAGTTCTCCTCTTCTGCGTGTGAACCAGAGCCTGTTTTACAGACTTGAATGACCCTTGCCATTGCAAAAGTGCCTGTGCACCTCCTACTCCACTGTATTTCACCTCTCACCACTTCTGAGAGGTGGGGGAGTGCTACTAGCCCCATGATACAGATTGGGATCTGAGGCACAGACTGACTTACCCAAGGCTGCTCAAGAGTTTTGGGACAAAGCAGAGGTTTGAAACCTGAGTCTCCCACAGTAACAGGCTCCCGCTCTCTCTGCTGGGCCATCCTTTCCAAACCTGCTGTAGGTCTAATGCAAGGCTTCCTGTAATCCAGTTTAGCGAGCATTATTTATTCCATCCACAAAGGGTTCGCACTTGACAGAGAGAAAGAAAGGGACAAAGTGTAACCCCTGTTCCATGTATATTTAATACCATTTTGACATCAGGAGTGTGGTCCAGGGCTGCCACCAGCTGTAATAGGAAGGTGCACCCTACAGAGACCTCATACCCTAGTAGGTGGTGCACAACCACTCTTTTACGGCCCCGGAGGGTGGTGGTTATGTCAGTGCCCGGTCCTTTTTTTGAATTCTTCTGAGTCCTTAGCCTCAGTTGTGTTATTGCCTCCTGGCAATGGGTTCCACAGGCAGATTATCCACGGTGGGAGAGAGTTCCTATTGCTTTTTAGATGTTCTGCCTTTCCACGTACCAGAGAATCTGTGTTGTTCTTCAGCATAGGATACTCGCAGGATGCTCTTACTAGTGGCTTTCCCAGCCCTTGGCCTGGTGTTTGCTCCAAAAAAGGGGCAGCAGCTTCCTTCATTCTTTAATTCTGAATTCATCCTTCCACCCATTTTGGCTGTCAGATGCCCTAGCTGTGTTTTGCTTCTGACCACAATGATGAGATTTATAGGTTGCTCTCCAAACTGGCTAGTGAGACACTTGGAATTAAACCAGTGTACAGTGAGATCTGCTTCATACAACACCCAGACATTGGGATCTGGTGGAGGTGGGCCTTTTTAGTGAAGGTCAATCATAGATTTCATAGACGTTAGGGCTGGAAGGGACCTTGGAAGATCATTGAGTCCAGCCCCCCGCCCGAAGGGCAGGAAGTCAGCTGGGGTCATAGGATCCCAGCAAGATAAGCATCCAATTTTCTCTTGACGGTGTTCAATGTAGGTGCTTGAACCACCTCCGATGGCAGGCTGTTCCAGACCTTGGGGGCTGATCATGTGCGTGGCTCTTCTCCGCACTCTCTCAAGCTTCTCCACATCCTTTTTGAATTACGGGGCCCAAAACTGGATGCAGTACTCCAGGTGCAGCCTCACCAAATCCAAGTACAAGGGGAGAATGACGTCCTGGGATTTGCTTGAGAAGCATCTATGGATGCAAGGCAGCGTTGGTTGCTTTACTAGCCGCCGTATCTCACTGCAGGCTCATGTTCATCTTGTGGTCAATGGTGACCCCCAAGTCTCTTTCTTCCATAGTGCTAGCCAGCGTAGCACTGCCGAGCCTATAAGGATGCTGCAGGGTTTTCCTCCCAAGGTGGAGAGCCTTGCATTTTTCGGTGTTAAACACCATCAGGTTCTCGTCCGCCCATTTGCTGAGCCTGTCCAGGTCAGCCTGGATCACCCGTCTGTCTTCTGGCGTGGATGCTTTGCCCCAAAGTTTGGTGTCATCGGCGAACTTGGCCAGTCCGCTTCTGACTCCAGTGTCCACATCATTAATGAAGATGTTGAACAATATGGGTCCAAGAGCAGAGCCTTGGGGGACCCCACTGGTCACATGGCACCACGATGAGTGACTGCCATCAATTACTACCCTCTGGGTCCGACCATGGAGTCAATTTTCTAGCCAGCAGATCATGGTGGACCCAAGGCCACAACTGGCCCATTTCACCAAGAGGTGATCGTGGGATACCAGATCAAAGGCTTTTTTGAAGTCAAGATATACGACATCAATCTCTTCTCCCTTGTCCAGTAGTATAGGGAACCAGAGGGGTACCTTAAGATGACATTGGCCATGGGCTTGTTAATCACGGGCAGACTTGTTCCAGGAGTTACTGCATCTGCTTGTCTTTTCTGTGATTGCTTGTTTCTCTAGCATAGTGATTAAAATAATGAATGAGGGTGTAGACACGTGCCTGAGTGACAGATTCATGGAAAAGGATCCTTAAGATTGATTTATTTTTGGTGGGCTGTTCCATTTGTTATAATGTTAAAATGATAATCACTTAAAGCTTCCCTTGGTAGAAGATGCAGGCACTTGGGCCAGTTTATGTTAAGGATGGTTAAAAACATTCCTGATGCAAGGTGTAACCACTGCTTTGGGAAGACAGAAACATTATAGCTCAGTGTGTATTTAGGTTTTCCTTGCTTGCCTGCCTAACCTTTCCTGGGTGCATTCATATACTTGAAAACCAAGATGGACAACTTGTTGGCCCTAAGCACATACGTTCCTTGGGGATAGGAAAGGTATGCTCTTTCTTCATATTCCCGTGCTGAAGATGAGATGGTGCTGTAAAAGGTTAACGGTTTGCCATGTAAACACCTGTCCTCATTCAGTCTTGAGGTTCCTTTTGGAGATGATAAACTCATCCAAGTTCTGCTAGTCCAGTGTGAGAGTCCCCGAACGGCTCGCTTTCCCTGGTGCACGTTGTAAACATATGCCCCTGTTAATAGCCCGAGAAATATAGCAACCGCTCTGGCTTTTGATGGCATAAAGCAGAGGTACAGCAACACAGCCGGGCACCCGGGGCAGTTGCCATGCACAGGAGCAATGGTGACTTCCAGCTACCGCTGCATAGCTGTGCGTTTCCCCCGCTCCTTTCCCCTCACATCGGTTCCCAGGACAACTGCCCTGCTTGCCCTGCCTTAATTACGCCATTGGATTAAGGTCTTGAGGAAAACAAAGGCAACAAATTATGAGTATAGATGGCAAATCAACTGAGGTTGGAGTCGTTAACAGGGAATGGATTCAGATGACGTGTTTTGATCCTTATTACTGCACTGCTGGAGAAACATGAATTGCACTCTAAAACAAATGAAGGAAAGGGTAACACCAAACAGGGTGTAGCCAAGCAACAGAGAGAGGTTTAAATTGCAGCTAGTCATGCAAGTCATTCAAGCAGCTTGGGATCTAATCCCTTTCTTTTAGATGCTGCCACACTGTGGAACTGGATAAACCACTAAGGACCAGATT
>NW_017728996.1:7466178-7469050 GCF_001723915.1 Gavialis gangeticus | reverse complement strand
TGCACTGCTGGAGAAACATGAATCCTGCCAACTTCTACTCTCAGCTTTTGAAAGATTTTTTTTGGACCTTTAGCAACAAGGATCATCTTTTATTGAAACCTCCTGCTTGCTGTGGCATTGCTGGAGTCTGACAGGCCATTAATTTGTAGTATGCTTAACTGGTAAAAGTTATACTGAGGTTATAGGTCACATTCACATGACCAGCACAGCCTTAGGGAACCCTATGGAATTGCAATCTCTCCTTCAAATGGCCCATTTGGGCCCTTTTCCCACTATTGTATAGCTTACTTATTGTTTGTTGCCTGTCGCATGTTTTTGGACAGCAAAGGACTCTTATGGTATTTAAAAGATACCGCTGGGAATTGTGCTGTCAGCACTCCAAGAACAATGAAGAAAGCCAAAAATAACTGTTTACTTTCAATCATGACAGCACACAGGCCTCCCTTGAGGCTGTCCTTTGGGTCCAGAGCAGTGGAGCAAGCCCATAGAAGGCCGAAGTTTTGAACATCAAAGGTGACCCTGGGAGCCCTGGAGAATCGGAGGTCGGCACACACCTAACACCCCAGCGAGACGTTCTTTTGAATAGAAGCAACCGTTAAAAGAGGTGTATAGATCATCTTTTCCCTGCAAGCAGGGTTCACGTTTTGGATTCCTCCAGCGGTGGCTGTCTTTGTTCCTTTTTCTCACACACACAGAATGGGCAGGACTTAGATTTTTATCTTCTCCGGGGGGAGCGGTGGAAGCCCTGCTGTCTGAGTCATTGACAACCAGCTAGGACAAGCATGAGACGCTACACGGGATGGAGTAATCCTGCATTGAATCTAGTCCATCCTATGTAATGCCTAAGAACTGGCGAGAAGCTACAGCTGATCTCTGATGGAGACTGCAAGACACAAAGTCCAGGTCCCTGAAGTGCGATTGTAGCGTGCAGCATTTGACAGGTTGTGGGAAAACTCTGACACGCAAGCCACATGCATTTCCAGGCTTCACTTACAAGCTCTTCTCCAACTTCAAATTCGGTCCAAACTTCGCTTATAAAGGCGCTTTGCTTGATGAAGAAAAACAGAAAGGTTGGAGATGTTTCCTCTGGCATCTCTAAATCTATAATGGTGGATGCCTGCGAGGGTAATGAATAGGGGAGAGATCACGCTCTTCAGGATCAACTTCTGTCGCTGTCGGAGACAGGATACAGAGCTAGGCGGACCATTGCTCTGACCCAGTGTGGCACTTTGTCTGTTCTTACATATGCCTGGGAGTCTCTGTGATGCTGTCATCCCCTTGAGGGTTCCCAGTGGCATGTTAATCACAAGAGCAGTCTCCAGGATGGATTCCAGACCGGGAGCCTAATCATGCCAGGTGCTGAGTGGCCCAGTACCTTACATGATCTGGCTTATAACTCATGCACATTTTAGAGGTGTACCATAAGTTCAAGCTTTTGAGGTGGTACCGGGGCACCTTTGAGACCTGTGCTGGGAGGCTTGGAGAGGTGGACTTTTTTACAATGTATTGCATATGCAAGCAGTGTTCGTTGCACCACCCTCTAGGCTGGAAGGGGTGTTTTATATTAATCCCATTTTTCTCTCCCTTTTCCTTTTGCAGTTTCTCAGTTATCTTAGTGCCTGTGACAGGCTGTTGAAACAGGGCTATGAAGAGGGGCAGGTGGAAGAAGCCATGGAAATGTTCCAGTACTCTGAGAAGAAGGTCAGAAGCAATTTGGTGCATTCGGAGCAAAGACGAACGTTGCTTAGGTTTTTTACTAGACAAAACGACCCCCTCCCCCCCACCTCTCTCCTCTCTGCATCCAGGACCACTTTCATAGTGGGCAATACATAGAGATATTGAGGGGTACAGCTCCAACACACTAGAAATTCAGTGCATCTGTGAAAGCCTGCTTTGCTGATGCTCCTGCTTGCTACACTTAATAGCCCCCACACTGACAAATGCTATATTACAAATTCACAACCTCATTGGTGGCTCATCTCCCTGTTGACTCCACCACAGGGTGCTCAGACCTCTGCATGGGTTCTCCATTCAGTGCCTGCCTTCCCCTGTGCATCAGCACCAGGGCTATGCCTCGATGCAGTCTCATTTGGCAGGGGGTTGCAAGGCAGTGCCCCTTGCAGTAGTGTGGAGACCTGGCCAAGAGCTTCATGCCTGTGCTGCTCTGGCATTAGCCCCACTTTTTGAACACACGCTGAGCTCTGCTCACTTCTTGTTAGGAAAGCTACGCTGCAATAGTTAACAGCCTTCCAGCTTCTAACCCACAGACATGTATTAATGATTTACCTGCAGGCAAAATGCTGTTGAAAACACTGAGGCCGGCTCTGGTACAGACTGAGGGACTGGGGGGACGGCAAAAACACTACCAACAAATTCCAGATGACAGTGTGTTTTCCTGATCTATTTTTCACGGCATTATTTCATAGCATGGACTAGTAATGCAGAAGGATTTCAGATATTGGTTATTTCCTCTCAAATATTAACATTCATCTTCCTGTTGTATGAAGCCACTCTGAAATCACATGGCACCACTCATCTGCAATAATGAAGTTACAGCCTAACATTACTGAATGATTTCTTATATGCAGTCTTGAAATGAAGAAATAATAATTCCCCACCATTAAAAATGAGCCCGTAGCTTTGTTCAGCTCACTAAGTGTCCATACAAATATGCTAGCATAATTTCAGCATTAAAGAGCAAGGCTGAAACCAAAAGTAACATAATTCTGCTAGATTTAGTTTGATTTCAGCTTTGGTGCACAATGCTGCTATTGCTTCAGTTGTAACCTTACTGTGACTATTCTCATACTGATAAAAACGGCTCATTTCTGTTACCTTATTTTTCCAGGCAGCTGAATTCCTGCATCTTTTA
>NW_017728996.1:7447444-7461178 GCF_001723915.1 Gavialis gangeticus | reverse complement strand
CCTCTCACTAAGTGTCCATACAAATATGCTAGCATAATTTCAGCATTAAAGAGCAAGGCTGAAACCAAAAGTAACATAATTCTGCTAGATTTAGTTTGATTTCAGCTTTGGTGCACAATGCTGCTATTGCTTCAGTTGTAACCTTACTGTGACTATTCTCATACTGATAAAAACGGCTCATTTCTGTTACCTTATTTTTCCAGGCAGCTGAATTCCTGCATCTTTTAGCTCAGTTTGATGATATGGGTTTCCAGCAAGCCGAAATCAAAGAAGTTCTTCTGCTGTGTGAGAATCAGAGAGATAAAGCACTGGAAGAGCTCATGACGCGATCGCAGTGACAAATGCCTGGCGACAAAGTGATATTTTTCCAGCATTAGATTGACTGCTGAAGCACCCTTGGCATCAATATCATTATAGAGGCATGATTTTAATTTACGCTAAAAAAAATAATATAGCTCATCTGAAACAAACTCTCAGAGCTGTCTCTCATTTTCTTCTCTCATTTTTGGACATCTCACCCAGGGGATTCAAAGGTTTTATGTCAGAAACAGTTCTCTGCTTGCCCGCTCTGCACACGTGCACTGTGAACTATCTCGGTAGCTTGGATAAGACAGAATTGGGCCCAAACCTCTTCTGGCTTATATATATATATAACTAACTTGTCTGAGTCCTGTCTGACAGTTGTAAACCAAAACGTATTGGCTTCTCCTTTTAAAGGAGAAAGTTAAAAAGAACATTTGATTAACTGAGTGCAAACAAAGAAAACAGCCTTCTATTGCAGTGATGTGGGTAACTAATGTAACATGTTTGTCCACTGAAGTGAAAAATGGGTTATGCAAGTCTGAAGGCTTGCACGTACAGCCTTTCTGTGAAATCTGGACAGAGGGCTGGAGGAACGATTCTGCTCTGCCGGTCTTTTATCTTGTGTCCAGTTGAAGAAAACTTGGGACAAGGCCACCCTTCCCAAAAGTGGAGAGCAGTGGCTCAGCTAACCGGGTTGTATGTAGACTTTGAGACTCGGAAAATGTTGAGTGAAGAGGTTTTTTCCCCTCTCCTCGGGTAACTGGCACACGAGGAATGCATCTGATCCGGATCACCTTGCTAGATGTCGCTTGGGCTTTGGCAGCTTTACAGAGGACAATGTTTTCACACAGATGAACTCAAGCACTTTATTTTAGTTTGAATCTGATACAGATGTAATTGCTTTGAGTAAGGGATTTTTTTTTGGGGGGGGAATGTATTTATTGTTTCTTTTCCTGAGAAAATGCCAACTGGCACAACTTAGCAGGGACAGTCCTTAATGAGTTGCAAACTATTTACCGTTTTTCCATTGTGTCCTTCCAAAAGATTTCTAAGTCCAGTGGATTTCAGCTAAGTTAAACAAGCTGTCCCTGTGGTTCTTCCCCCATAGCTTTTAAACTGGTGATATATATAGAAAATTTGCTCAATTATTGATCATATCCTCATACAGTATCAGAGGACTTCTTGAGAGCTGGGACATAAGCAACTTGAGTTCAAATTTCAACTCGACTGCAGACTTTCTGTGTTACTTCGGACTTGCCCCTTCACCCATTTTGTAAAATTGGGGGTAAGCCTACTGTATTTCCATTCTTTGTTCATCTAATTAGGCTGTAAATTCCTTGGGGGCAAAGACAGTCTCTTGATATGGTTTTGGAGGGTGCCTAGACCCCTTCGGGCCCCGATCTCTATCCAACAGGCCAGTGAAATAGAGGGTGCCAAGCACTGAACAGCAGACAGTGAGAAGCAGGCCAAAAGACATGGATCAGAGTCAAGAGAAATGGTGCTGGAGTGGGCAATGGTATGAAAAAATAAACAGCACAGATAGATGACAGCACTGGGCTGATATCCATCAAAATCTGCCCTCCAAAGTGAAGGCATGACAAAAAAGGATTGGTCTAGGACAAGGACATGTTGCTAAGTAAGGCTGGCCATCAAACAATAAATTCTTGATTCTTCCCCTCCAACCCTTGGAAGGTGACTTCCAACAAGCATGGGACTGGGATTTTCTAGCCAGGTTGCTAGATGTGTGAATACATTTAGCTGGTTCCCAAGACTGTTCAGCTGGTCTGTATCCTTCCCACATGAACAAGGACAGCAGCTTTCCTCAGACCAGCTTCAGGTCCAGTATTTGTTTGATGATGGACCAGGCTATCAATGATCTTTTTGAACAGGGATACACATGAGAGCTTTTCATTGATTAATGGCAAGTCCAGCTGGAAGGTTCTGGGGTTAATTTGCAGAATGGCTCCAAAGAGCTGTAGGGATTAAGAATTCAGTTTCTTGGTTGGCCTATTTTAATCCAGATGTTGCACTGATAACCAGACTATCTCCAGCTGTGATATGAGGAACCTTCTGAGGTTATTGATCAGCATTATCTGTGTAGGTTTCTTCCATGGCCTTGAGGGTAGTTCAACATGGATGTCATGAAGTGGTTGTACAAGGTTTGAGGCTGCTTGGATATGAGAAACCCATGGCAAACTGGAGTGACGTTTCAAGGAAAACCCCTAATTGGCATAGATTGCGCTCTGTTTGGTAGACGTGTGTTCAGAAGCTTTCTAGGCAGACCATCAGTCACCTTGATGGGAGCTGATACACTCATAGTTATTGTTCAGTCATCTGGTTCACCCATTCGGCTTGGCTGTCGTCTAAGAGGGTGATAGGCAGGTGAGCTGTGCAGAATGGTTCCCTGCAAAAATGAGATGGAAATTGAGCTCTGTGCTCAAACATGGTGTTGGCAACCTAGAAAGCTTGAAAATGTGAGGATTTTTGGATATGATACGAAGTGTGATATTTTGTGAGTGGATCGGCTGCAGCGAGAATAACCATATACTTTTGACACAGCTAAAGCAACAGTGACATTAGTGGAATTGGCTGGCTGTTTTTGGGGAGGACTGAAGGGTTTGCTCTTCATCCAAGAGCAAACTTGACAAGAAGCGATATGTGTTGTAGTATGTGATGATACTTTTGGCCACCAAAAGCTCTAGGAAGTGACCTGAGTGTTTGGGAATGGCCCAAGCAACCAGCCAAACAAGAATCACGCCATAGCGTCAGCACCAGTAGTGTAACATTGGGTGGGTGAGTGGGGCCTGGGCTCCAGGTGCTGCTTAAGTGGGGGGGAGTATCAGAAGGATGGGCTGGGGGCACCGTACCTTCCTGTCCCATACTCCAGCTGCTGGACCTAGCTAGCTCGGGCCGTGTGTGTCATGGACTGCAAGGCATTCTGGGAATCGTAGAGTGATTTCTAGACCAACAGTTGAGTTGGCTGCTGAGGGAAGAATTGATCCCACTTTTTTGCCACTGAATCGTTTTTTCTTTTTTTTCCCCTTTTTGAGATGGGCTTCAATGATGGCAAAAAAGTGAAGTGAAAGTTTCCCCTGCTGCTTGCTGCTGCTCCGGTGCACTGCTTCGCGCTGAGGCCCAAGGTATAGGAGGAAGGAGGGGCAGAAAGGCAAGGGAGGACTGCTTTGGGCATGGTCTTCCCATGCTATGCCTCTCTTCAGCACCTCAGGTCATGGTCTGCCGTCCAGGACATAGACTGGATCTTTGAAGAGCAAAAGTCTGCTCTTAATCCAAAAATTCCGGTCAGGACTTGAACTTTCATTAGAAGACGCAGTTTTGGCAGTAAAGGGCAGGCTGGATTTGATGGGTAGGCTGGATTCAATGCAAGACTTAAGTCATCGTTCAAGACAACACTGACTAAATGACAGAATTCCCAAATTACAGGGTATTTTGAATGTTGTTTGCAGGATTTAGATGTTCACCTTGGCTAACGAACAGGCTTGACTTGCATTTTTTGGTGGCAGAAAGGTACATCAGAGCGAGGTTGAATGTGGGATCGGTGTGGTTCAAGGCATTTGTGGAGAACAAATATCCAATGTTCTTATGGTCCGCAAATACCTGGACTGGACACTGCGTGTCCTCGAGATGAGGCTGTCCTTGTTGAAACCATCCTTGATGGCCAGGAATTGCTTGTCACTGATTTCATGTTTCTGCTCCAGTTTGTGGGACACAAGGAAGAGAGTGACATGATGGGATTGACCCCGTCTGGTGGGGCTGGTGAGAGTCTCATGCTGCAGTGGGGATGGTGGAGTCAGTGTGGCCATGTGCAGCCCTTTGCTCAATAAGGACTTTTGTCACAAAATTCACAGTGCTGCCTGGGGTGAGGTGGTCTGAGGCTGCTGATACACCCCTCACCTTGCACACAGATGCTGTTCAAAGAGGTTTCCTCCTTTGCAAGTGGTGTAGCGATGCAGCCAGGTGCTTGGGGCATGGGCAGCAGCAACTTCTGGTTGGTGCCACGCCACCAGTGTGCTCATGGTCACATAGCTGTTGTCAGCACCTGTTTTATTTTGCCCACTCCCCTTTCCTCCCACGGGAGCACCCAGGACAATTGCCCCGATTGCCTCACCCTGGTTACACCACTTCCTTGGGTAGTTTTCTGTTGTCTGTTTACAGCTCCAAGAGCGGGTTGCACTCAAACAAATGCTCTTTTTGGATGCCCTTGGGTGGTCACACTTCTTCCTGTGCTGCAGCTCATCGTATAATCCATCCCAGCCATGTGGGCCGCTGGGCTTTCGTTGATTAATGTCTCCATGGATGTGCTGTCAGCCTGCTGCAGGATTTTGGATAGTTCCCCCTAGCAAATGCCTATTGCTAATACTGAGACATCTATGTCCTATCTCCCTTCACCTTCATTGCATCATGAATGAAACATGGCAAGCTCTGGCATGGGGCCAGACGCTGTGCCACGATACGTATGTCGGGGAGCCCACCGCAGCTGTAAGCCTGGTAGAAATAATTTAAAGCTCTGGTATGGTTTCTCCAAATCCCAACACGTGCTCTTGGAACAACTGGTTTGTATAACAGGTTCTCACACGTAGCAGGGGTGCTGTGTCCTGAAGCTCACATATATGGTTTCCTCTTCAGGACTTTTTCACTTTGTTATACGAGCTTTTATTTTTGAACGCAGCCCTTATAAGGCAAGGCCATTCGACAGACAGAATTTTTCATCACATTTCTTGGTGCCAAGATGATGTCACCTTGGGAGAAAAAAAACTTGCAAAAGGTCAACCGATGATTAAGGAAATATTTTAAAACGTTACTTTAGTCTTTGGAGAAGTAAACACAATTAAGATTTGAAAGAGCATATAAGTTGCGTGTTCCACACCAATGACTGTAAAACATGGAGTGCTGCACTTACAGTGCAGGAAATCAAATTTGCAAATAGTGTTATGCCCACTCATTGTATAAGGGATGAATGTGGCTCCTGGGCCATGGTTGAAACCATTTATTTAGAGGCTCCTTGGCCTTCTGGAGTAGATTTTTTTTTCTCCCATCTGTTCGGGTAAAAATAACGTCTCTCTCTACCTTCATGCAACTAAAAGGTCTATGTAAGGGTGGCATATAGAGTTGATGGGAAATGACCTTCGTGTTACTTCCACTTCAGCTTTGTAGAGAGATGGGTTTATGCATGTCCCTCTGAACTTTGCTACATCCTTGTCCTGTTTGGTCAATGGTAATGTGCATTTCTTTGCTCAAGTGCTACATGTACAGAGGCAGGACGTTGTCTTGTATTAGTATTCATTTCAGTAAACCAATACATTGTGGAAGAAAGCAAATGAAAGGAAGACAAGATGTAGGAAACGGGGTAAAGTTTGCATTGCTTGGTCTTTTTGAAGCTATACTTATAAGGCATGGAAAGAAGCCTGCTGTGTTAAATATCATGGTTCAGTTACATAAGCCTGTAATAGTTATTTTAACTACTCTAAAATGGGTTTGCACCGATTACTCAGCTGAAGGTGGCTTTCAGGCACGATGCCCTGTGTGCGCTGCTCTTTAGGAGACAATGTTAAGTGTTAACTGACTTGATCCAGGAGCTTTGCTTTTGCTGGGTTTGTGCAGGCCAGTCTGCAAATAACGGTGGCAGGTTTCCAGTTGTAACAGTTAAGTATTTTACTGGCATTTTCAGCGCAAACAAATTTACAGCCTGTTCCTTCTTGTTATTTTTTCCTCAAATAATGCGGGAGAGGATCAAAAAAGGCTGATAGGAGACAGAACCGTAGAAACGCTGCTTTCGCTTTGCGTTGTAGGAGAACCGGGGCTTCTGCGGAAAAGCAAGTCGGTTGTTCTTGTTTCAAAATAAAGAGATTTTGATATTATAAAGCCCAAGCTGATCCTGATTTTTAATAGAAAGCAACTGAGCCAAGGGAGAGTCGGTCCGGGGGAGCCTGAAGATAAAAGCATGTAACAAATGAAGTGTTTATGAAAGTGAACGTCCTCTGCAGATTCACAAGTGCACTGGAAATGTGAAGTGCAGAGATTTGACTTGTTCCCCGCAAAGGGACTGGAGCATTTCCAGAGCAATCAGCTATTTTGAGGACGCCGAGGAAGCTCACACAGGGGCAGAGGCAAATGAAAGATGCCTTGACCTGATCTCTCAAACCTTGTGCTTAGTAATTTCCACTGACGTCAGTAGTTTTGCAAGTATAATAACAGTTGGTTGAAGTCTAAGGCAACTGAAGCCATTATGGTGAATGGAAAGACCTTCGTTTAGCCTATATTGGACCTATAAAAACTCAATATACCGAGGAGGGTAATTAATAGTGTGGTACTTCTCAGTTTTAGGGTTGACAGATGTTTAAAGTCACAGCTGCAGCTCAATAGCATCCATAATAAACCTTTTTACCAAAGAGCATTATGACCTCTGCAAGTTTAAAATTCAGTCTCCAGCTCAAGCCTGGGACAATATCCATTACAGTTTTAATGGAGCTACATTAAGTGTTCAGACAGAGGCGGCACATCAAGCATTTTTGGAGTCTTTGTCTTGCATGGAACAGGAATGCTTTTAAAACGTGTCCAGAAAATGCCTGATCTGATCTGTCTGGACCCAAGAACTGCTCAGATTTCATGGTTCCCTTGCAGTCCTGCTGAGCCCTCTGCTAGCGTTCAGGGGTTCGGATAACCAGTGCAAGCAAACACTCTTCAAGGCTTGTCCTGTTGCCTTGTATAATGGGGCTTCAGCCCTGTCTGGGGCCTGTCGAACAGGGAGTCAGTCAATATACCACACATTTTCTCATCATCCGCAGTATTTGGGCACCATCATTTTTAAAGCTTTTTTAAAAGTCAGTCTTTTGACGGATTCAGCAACCTCTTTGCCGTTTAAAATGGCGCCCCTGGAAGTACTTCGCTGAGGTCTGGGAATTTTCTTAGGGGGGTCTGGCTGACTTTAAGACAATATTTAAAAAGGGAAAAGTTCACAGGTCTGGTGTGGACCTTGTTTCAAGTATAGGGAAGTTGAAGCTAAACCATGACATTTGAACGCTTCTGGCAGCTGGTTCTGTGAAGCCTCTTTTTCCATTTCTTGTTTCTGATGAAGGCACTTATGATGACAGCAGACTTCACTGGGATACAGTGGGGTTTTCTCTGGCATCTTCAGTCCCTGGGCACTGTTTCAAATGACATGACCTAGTGATGAGCTAAGCATTGGCACCGTTGTCCTTTCAATAGGATTTATATACATTCTTTTATATCCACCATGTCTCCCTTCTTTTTGATAGCGGATGAAAAAGCTCATCATTGGGAACTAAGCTCACCCTGAGTCTACCAGAAGTGATCCGCCGATTGGCATGGAGCCCTGGGGTGCTAAGCCAAAAGCATGCCAGAGACCGGAGCAAAGGGAAAGCCAGAAGCAGGTCCAGCCATTTTCAGCCTGCCCAGGGAAGAGCTAGGTGCGCTCCCCATGGTTATGGGGCATAAGGAGGTGCTGGATACTTCCCCAGCAGCAAGTAGGCAGCTGGCTGCCCTCTGGGTGGCAGAGGGAAAACCAGCTGTTTCTCAGCCGGGATGGCTGGAGGAACCGTAGATGCTCTCCCTTCCATGAGCACCCCAGAGGTGCTGCCAGATGCTCCTGGCAGGTGGAGCTGAGCATTTCCCCTATTGCAGCATGTGCTCACCCAGGAGACCATGCCAAGGGACCCGAGCCCAGTGGGGCTGTGAGTAGATGAACCAAGGAAGCCTGCAGGGGGAAACAGGGAAAACCTCCCTGAAGAGGCCTCCCAGTAGCATGGGCCCAACGGGGCATATGCAGACAGGGAATGCCCCAGTCAGTAGCTGTTGGGAGCACTGCCCTTGCGTGGGTATGGCAGTGACTGCCACAACACAAACCCAGATCTGGCCCAGCACCAAATCAGGAAAGTCCTGCACAGAGAGGTCATTTCACCAAGAGGCACAAGGGGCCCAGTAGTGGGGACAACAGGGGTACACAAGGCCCCAAAGCAACCCATGCCCCAGAAAGGGGGGAAACTCAGGGCAGTGAGGCATCATTGCCCTGCCTGGCCTCCAGGTCCAAGCCATTTGAGTTCACGTTACCTGTTTAATCTTCTTTTTATGAAAAGCCAAAAGCAGTGATTGGATACACGTGGATTCAAGCCCCATCAGACTCCCTATGGAGAAGATCAGGCTGCACCATACTTGATGTATCAACAAGGGTGGCAACAACACCCAAATGGAAATGGGTGGGCTATAGGGGAGGAGGAGCCCCACAGAAGATACACCACCGTGCTCACCCCATAACTCTCAGAGAACCACGGTAGAACCTCCAGGCAAGTACAGGGTCACCTACTTGAACATCAAGTCGTGGCAGGAAAGTGGGTCAGGTGTGATGTGGCCCCAGAGGTGCAGGACACGCCTGTGGCACATTGGTAGTGGCACCGGGTGTGAGCCTGTCACAGCCAAAAACAAAGGCCATGGCAGACAGGCAGAGGCCCTCACTGAGGAGAACACTAACCTGCCTGCCTCAGGATCCTCATGCTGTGTCCATGCTGGGGCTCTGCCTGGTTGATCTGTTTGTCGCACTTCTAAGGGTTCGTGTTCCTACACTCCTACACCAAGAAATTGAAAAAGCCTGAAAGGAGGGACCAATTTCCAGGATAGGAAGCAAAAAAAAAAATCTGGCCAAAGCCTCAGTAGGGCCCCAGTGAACCTTTGCTGATAGACAGAGCATTGCTGAAGTCAGTGAAACTCGATGTAATATTGGGGTTTTCCAACACTCACTGGGCCCTGTACATGATAAAGGCCCTTGCTCTCCACCATTCTGCCCCACGCATCTGGTTCTCTGGGCACAGCACCCAGCTGACCATGCAGACCTAACTCCTTTGAAGTCAAAGACTGGGTTCAAGGGAAGTCATACCAGGGGTCTGAGGGAAGATTGAGCATCCTTGGACTGAAGAGTGGGACATTTTATAATCATTAGTAGCAACAGTGGAAACGGCTTCAGGGAAATGTAATCTGGGGATACAACATTGGGGACCTAGACCAATGGCAGAGGACAAGAGGAACCAGACAAATATTTTTAGAAATGAACATGGGCAAAGGCTTGTTTTCCTTAAAAAAAGGCAGCCCTGGAGCTGCATGGCTGCTTATTGGAAAATGCCAAGGACTTGGCTAGAGCCAGAAATATAAGAATTTGAAGCATCTGAGCTGGCATCCTCTTCTGTTCTATTTAGGTTCTGGAGACACTGAGAGGTAGGGGCCTACTCAAGTTATGGGAAAATGGTTGCATAATATTTTGGCTTGGCATGTTCTTCACAACCTCAGATGCACCAATAGGCATAATCTCTGCTCCAGTCCAGCCCCAAACAAGCCCTTCAGGAGACACTGAGCTTAAGTCTTAGAAATGACAGAGCGGGTAGGAGGTCTCCAAACAGCCCGAAAGCAAAAGCAAATGAATCGGGTATTAAAAGATCACGATTTTCCCAGATCTGACCCTCAGGATCCAAGAAAGGGGGAAACGATGGGAGGAAATTAAGCAGCCCAGGATTCAGTGCACTCCCTGGTGAAACCATAAGCAGAGTGAAAACTGCACAGCACGTCTCCAAAAAAAGGTCAGCGATGGAAACAACAGATGCTTTGCCAACACCGGACACATGAGACCTTCAAGGTGAATGCAGGCAGCCTTGCCCCGATATCTTCCCTGTTCTCCTCCTCTCAGCAGCCGCTCTCTGGCCAGGCAGATTAAGCCCTGAACATGATCCTTATTGACTAAAAAAGGCTCTGGGAATGAATAGCATTGCCGCTCTGTTAACGTCCTTGGCTTCGGCCGTCCTGCAGCTGGTACGGCAGGGAAAGGGCAATAGCAAACGGGTGCAGGTTTGGTCAGTACGGGTCTGATTTCCAAAGAGATCTCAACTAACCTGGGTACTTCGGTACGTGCTTCGGCACCAGAGAGCAGCGGGGCAAGTGTGCTTCTGCTCGGCAGAGATCGCCTTGGGAGCGTCGCATCTTTGATGGCTCATCAGCTTCTAACAGGAACAGTGGAAAATTGCCCACCGTGCTCACGTAGCTCTGTCCGAGCCTTTCAACATTAGGGGCGGCGAGGCTGCCTGGGCAGTGCCTGGCGAGGTGTCCACTCCCCCGTACAACCCTGAGATCCCAGCCAACTACAGACTCCCTAACAGATTTCCTTGTGCGGCTGCTGAAGTAGCTGCATCCCCAGTTCCTCCTCTCCTTCCTGGTGACGACGCAGAGCCAAAACAAGCTTTTCTGAAGCTCTGCTTTCATCTTCCATTAAGATATGAGGGGTTGTTTGTGAAAGAAGAGCAGCTGTTATGCTGGAAAAAGTCATAAAGGAGCGAGATGCAAACAGGGCTGGAGAAAAGGTTGGGATGTGCAGCTGCGTAACTCATGGGAGGTTGGGACAAAATTGATCTCTCGTCTCAGTGGACTTTGAAAGGCAAATTTTGGCCAAAGGTTTCCCTTATGAGAGGGCATCTCACTCTCTCTGGTGTACTCAGTCCTCAGTCCAGGATTGAGATGGCCAAGAAGGTTCCCAGTAAGTGCTGATTGAAGATAGATGGCTTATAGGGAAGGCACTGGCTTGAACTGCTGGATTCAAATGCCAGTTTTGCTACCAACTCTTTGCTTGGCATTCAGGACCTTCACGGCCTTGAAAGCAAAAGTTTCATTATCAGAATCCAAGTCTCACTTAAAGCCTAAAAAGCCTGAGTCTCACTTAGAGACAAAAGGCTTGAAAATTATACCCTTAGTCTCTTCAGGCCTCGGTTTTCCCCTTTGTAAAACAGACAACACGCATCTTCCTTTCTCACCCTTTGCCTTCCTCATCTATTTAACCTCTGGCAGCACCATGCTTTTCAGGCTGGGATTGTGCAACCTGGCCTTGAGCTTTGCTGAGATGGATAGACAAGCTGTCCTAACACAACTAAGGTCCAGTTTTTGGGAGTGAGGGGCACCCACAATGGAGTGGGAGTCATGGCTGCTGTGGGTGCTTTGGCCAACAACAACTGGTGTTTAGGGTAAATCTGCCTTCATAGTCTACTCGAGCTCTGGCCCTCACTGAGGAGGCCAGGGAGGTTTCCCCTCTTCGCTCTCCTTGCGGACCAGAAGCACTGGTCTTTGCCGTGCCCAGCTAACAGTGACCGCTCAAAGGGTCACCGTCCTTTGCCAGCGGGCTCCCAGCTCCAAGTGACCTACTGGGCTGCCATCAGTGGGGTGGGTACTTTCTTCCCAGGCTCTCGGCAGATCCTCATAAGTGATCCCAGCTGCATGCCTGTATTCTCCCATGCCTCTGGCACTCGGATCATTTTTAAATAGCTCTGTAGTTGCACCGAGGTGTGCGTGGCTTCCCGGGAGAGCTCTCGGCCTCGCTGACGTCTTCGCTCGGGCTCCGGATCTAAACAGGAAATGCGTGTTTTCCTCCGTCTTAAAGGTTTTTGGGCAGCAGCAGGTCAGTGGGTAGCCAGGGACTGTGCGTGTTTGTTTTCTTGTGTCGACCAAGAGCAAATGTTCTGCTCTGATGCACTGGCTGCGATGGATCCCCTCCAGGTCTCAAAATGACAAGCGTGTGCATGTGCACGTGTGTGTATCCATCCAGTTTCCTTGGAGGATGGCCGTGTAGTTGCTGGAGCGGGGATCGCAGCACGAGAAGCTCTGGGCGTTGCTGTTGTCAGGGTGGGCCGCGGGGGGCAGAGGGGCTGAAGGGAGTCTCTAGAGGTGGGTGCTGAAGCCCTGTGTGAACTCGCTCTGGAGGCTGCCCGGTGAACCCATTTCCAGCTGGGTTGGCCTGAGCTGTAGGCGGTCGGAGATGGCTGGATGCGATGTTGCCCCATGTGCCTTTGGCTAGGGAAGCCCGTGTGCCTTAACCACGCGAGTCCAACAGGCTCAAGGGGTCCCACCTCATTCCTGACTCCACAGCGATGCTGGGCCTTAGTTCACCCTTCTGACCTCAGTGTTTCCCTCTGTGAAACGGGGATAGCGAGAACAACCCCACTTTGTTTGGTGCATCGAGAACGGTGGCTGAAAGGCCCCTAGTCGGCAGTTTGTATGTGCGAAGTCTGCTCCGTGCTGGGTGGGTTCTTGCCCGTTCTCCAGGCTGCATCTAGCCCAAGCGGCGCATGAAACAGCATGGCTAAGAGCTCTCCCACGCTGTCTGTCGTGCATCCTCTCCCCTCCCGTCGTGGGGTTTCTTTTATTGCTGTAAAGAGCATTTAAATTATTTTCGGTGGTTTTATCGGTGTCCTTTGGCCCCCAAAACCAACCGACCAACTCGGAAGGGCTCAGCCAGGGCTGCCACAGATGCCAAGCCAGGGAGGTACTCTGTGGGATTTTGGGCAGAGGATCATGGGAATTCAATGTGGGTCAAAGGAAAGTGCCCATGTTACATATGCTAGGAAAAGCTGGTTAGACCCATACCTTGCAACATCCTGTGGAAATACTCCTATCTTTTAGCTAGACGTAAGCAGAAAAGCGGGACTGACATACAGGACTCATGGGAAATCGGGACTAGCAGGCGCTCCAGGGCAGTCAGGTGAGGGTGTTGCCCGTACCCCTGCTCTGACGGCTTTTGCTGGAAGAAGTGTGTTCGTGTCCCCCTCGTGCCGTGCACGCTTGCTGAGCCTTCCCTGCTCTTCACGCAGAGCCGGGAGAGCGGCAGGGGCTGCGTTCCCAGCCCAGGCCGCTTCGCATGGTCTGTGTGGCAAGAGCGCAAGCTGCTCGTCGTTATACAAAGGGATTCGGGGGGAAGAGAATCCGGCTTTTTCGGCAGAAGGAAACATCGAGTGTGCTAGCGCTCTTCCTCTACGGTGGGCGTCCTTGGCGTTTGCATGGGAGCTGCAGGCTGCCAGAGGCAAGAAGTGCTTCTCGTGGCTCCTCGCTAGCGAGCCGTGCAGGCCAGGTCGTTCCCTGTGTCCAGCAGCTGCTGCACGTGTGACTCTCTTCCCACTTGCTGTGTCAGCCGGTAAGGGCTGTGGGTTGTGCCTGCTGGAGCAGCTTCCCCGAGCAGTTTGTGTCTCTGCAGACAGGGCTCCAGGCACTGCTGGTTGTTTAACCCCCAGGATATTTGACCCTGCTCAGGGCAGGCTGACATGAGAGGATGATTCGCACACCTGGCGCTCTGGTGCCTTCCCCGCACTCGGCTGGTGCAATATGCCAGGCTCAATCTCGGTGCAAGCAAGTCTCTAGTCTGCACCCGGGATCACGAACAGGCATAGAAAGCATAGAGGAATAGGGATGGAAGGGGCCCAACAGGTTGCCCAGTCCAGCCCAGCTGCCTCCCCACCTGGGCATCCTCCCACTCCACCTGCGGGGACATGCTCCAGCTGCAAAAGCCTCGCAGGGCCCAGCTATCCGTGCTCCCCTGCACCTCTCCAGTGACATTTGTTCCTCATCTCCGCACCTGCATGAGAGCTGTGCATCCCACGT
>NW_017728996.1:7438741-7442444 GCF_001723915.1 Gavialis gangeticus | reverse complement strand
GCAGGGCCCGGCTATCCGTGCTCCCCTGCACCTCTCCAGTGGCATTTGTTCCTCATCTCCGCACCTGCATGAGAGCTGTGCATCCCACGTCTGGAGGGAATGCACCGAGGAGGAGAGGGGTCGGCGGGATGGAAATATCCAGCCCAATATGTTCTGCACATCCCACAGCTGCAAACGGGCCATGTTCACCTTTAATGTAGCTCAGCTGATGTTGGGACTCTTCTGCCGGGGAGGTCGGCTGGCCCGTTGCTTGACCATCGCTCCCAGCAGCGGTGTGGTTCGTAACAGTGCCACGGGATCAGCCAGCACTACCTGAGCCTGCTGTGCCAGTCCCGGAGCTAAACCATTCGAGAAGGCCCCAGCTGCTGGGGGCAGCATTCACGGGGCTGCAGCATGGTGTACTTGGCTTCCCCGGGCAGCTTCCACGCTGGACGCGGCTTTGTGCTTTAATGTCTTAGAAGGGCACCGAGCTGTGAGCGAGGACAGCTCTCCCTGCCAGCCTGGAGCGTGAGGGCTGCCGGATCAGTTTGTCTGCTGTGAGCCAAAATTCGACGTTATCGCGTCTTGGGATTTGTGCAGTGTTAAATCTGGACCCAGCTTTAGGCTGAAGCTGCAGCCTCAGATCCTAAAGGTCCAACCCTGAGCCCACCTCTGCCTTGGACTGTGCTAGAGCCACCTGCGATCGGTTCAGGACGGCAGTGTTTTCCCTCCGGCCCGCATCCCCAGCGCAGAGCCCCCCAGATCGCACCTCCATCCTCCCCCATAGAGCGAGGGGTCTGCCCAAATACCCGAGTCTACCTCCCACCATCCCCTGAAATGGGAAACAGGCCCTTAGCTGTATTCCTCAGCGCCCTGAATAGCTGTGTCGGGAATATAACCCGAAGCCAGCAATCCTCAGCGAGGGTGTTGTAGCACCCCGGATGCCATGGGATCCTTTCAAGGGTGCCCAGAGGCAATATTAGCACCGTTAGGTGGGCAAGCCCAGACACACGAGTCCCAAACAAAACCCGGAGATTTCGCCTACAAATCCCTGGTGCTAAAACTCTCCTGACCTGCTGTGGGCTTCGCAACAGAAAACCTGTTCTGTTATGTTTCCATAGTAAAAAAACCCCAACCCCAAAACCCAAGTGAAAGTGAAGAGCTGGCGTTTTTCTGGAGTCTGAAAACAAGGCTGAGACCCACCGGTTTGTTTTGTTTTTTTAATTTTTGACATGGCAGCTGAACGAGCCTCAAGCCTGCCCCGGAGCCTGATGCACGTGCAGTGTCACAGGGCACTCTGTTTAGTGTCCCTGAAAGAAGAAACCATCGTTCACACACGCTGAAGACGTCTGTATTGAAAACTTTTCCTCGTAATCCAGAGATGCGCTGTGCCGGCTCCCCCCCTGCGCTCGGGCGGTGGTTTCGTGCAAGTTTTCAGAATTCAGTCAAAACACACGAGAGCTGGTACTACTTTGCATTTCTCAAGTGTCTCCTTTGCAGGTCTCCAGCGACTCTGCCAGCCCCGTGCCCGGAGGACAACGCCGGGGGGTTTGCATGGAGCAGAGGTCTTGATCCACCGTAACTGTGAGCAGAGGGCAGCCACAGGCAAGGCGGCTGAATTGCACTCCTCGCCCCGGCTCGGCTCCTTGGAAGGGCAAACGCAGAAGGCAAGAGCACCTGGGACTCCCTGGAGCAGCAGCTGCTCGAAAGCAAGAAAGAGATGAGGATTGGGAAGGGGAGGCCACTTCATTCAGCTCTCTCGTATGCCGTGGCCTGCACGGCACCGACTAGGTGGCAATGCTGTGGTCTCTCCTTGGTAGCCTGAGCAGAAAGGTCTGCAGGGAGCCTGCCCTCGGGAACCCGGCCTTCTCCTTCTTGAACCGCCAGCTGTCCTCTTCGATGGAGTAGAGGAGGGTGAGCATCCTGTTGACGGTGTACACGGTGTCCCCCCGGACCACGGCCGTGAAGAGCGCTCCCTTGCTGTTGACGAACTGCCCGGGTAAGGCCGCCCACTGCCGGGTGGTGAGGTTGAAGCAGTCGATCACGCACCGCAAGAAGTCGTCCGAGGGCCCGTTCCTCATGACGTAGAGGTTGTCTCGGTGGGCCACCATGCAGTGACCGTAGCTCTGAGGCCTCTTCAGGTCCGCGACGGGAAGCCACTCGTCCTTCTGGGTCTCGTACTCGTAGATGATGGTGGTGTCCAGGGGTTTCCACAAGCAGACAAAGATCCTCCCCATCGCCTGGGTGCAGGGCGCCCCTGCCGTGGGCTGGGGCAGGTCGGAGAGGAAAGTCCAGGTGTTGGAGGACACGTCGTATTTCTCCACGGATTTGAGCGAGACCTTCTCGTACTCCCCTCCGATGGCGTACAGGCAGCCTTCGTGGCCCGTCAGCGTGACGTCGTACCGGGGCTGCTTGGGGCTGGGGAACTTGCTCCAGCTGTTCGTGTCGGCGTCGTAGCAGAAGCTGCTGTCTACGACTTGCTTGCTGGCCCCGTAGACGCCCCCCACGATATAGATCTTGTTCTCCAATGTCGCCATGCCGGCCAGGAACGTGCTGGCCGCCAGCGGTAAGCAGGAGAGCGTCTTCCACGCGTTGCTCTCCTCGTCCAGGTAGCAAATGGTCCTCGAAAGGTCCTCCAGGAACTCAAAGGTGGGCGTATGGGCCCCCACCGCGATGAACGTGCTGGGCACGAGAGAGTCGACGTAATCCAGCAGGTCAGGGGAAAGGCAGTCTAAGTACTGCTCTAGCTCAGAGTAGCTGTCCCGGATATACAGGGCGGCACTGTGGAAAAGGTCCAGCAAGCCAAAAATGGCGGCGGCTTGATACAGGATGATGCAGTTGTCAGAGTTGATCGAATTGATCAGGTACTTGGCCAGCGGCTTCACGTGCAGGAACGCCGCGCATTCGACCGCCTTGACGTTCTCCTCGCAGCTCAGCGTGGGGCTCTCGCCCGCCAGGACTTGGAGCATGATGAAGAACCCCGTGGCGCTCAGGTCCTGGAGCTGGATCTCGTCTTGCGTGCTCTCCCTCATGCCGGAGCGGAAGAGGGCGCAGAAGTAGTCGCTGTGCTCCACCAGCAGGGCCTTGTCCACGGCGAAAAACGCCTCTTCCACGTTGATCCGGACTCTCTCGGTTGCCGACGTCTGAGTCATGCTCTGGCTGCCGGAGAGGCGACTCAGCAAGCATGCACTTGGCGGTGCCTCGTAATGCATCCGCACGCCAGGAGTGGTACCCAAGGTGCCTTCCAGCGTGCAGCCGGTGCAATTCCTATCTCTTTCTCGGTGGTTTGATATCTTTCTGTGCCTTCCCAGCCGCTCCGAACCGCTCGCTTGTAATATGAAGCCCTCTGGCTAAAGATAGCCGCGGCCCATGTGATCGGAGCTGCCAGCAACGAGAGCAGCAAGCGGATGCCGTTCAGACGGCATCCTAGGAGTGCACTTGCTAACTGATAGCGGCAGCCTTTGTCCTGAGCAAATCCAGGGGAGCCTGCGAAGAGACCGACGGGATGTAGCAGAGGCGTCCGTCAGATTGACGTGGAGCTTGTATTGGACTGGAGAGATCAAACTCGTCCTGGCTGGGCTTGAAAATAGCTTTAAAAGGGCTCTGGGGGAGGCAGGAAGGTCAAGATTTCTAAAAGTGACTGGTGATCTTTTTTGTCTCGGGGTGTGCGTGTCCCACGATCAAAAGCCCGGCTTTGGGAGAAGCTGGGGGCTCGGCACTTTCT
>NW_017728996.1:7422178-7433741 GCF_001723915.1 Gavialis gangeticus | reverse complement strand
TTTTTTGTCTCAGGGTGTGCGTGTCCCACGATCAAGAGCCCGGCTTTGGGAGAAGCTGGGGGCTCGGCACTTTCTCAACTATAGGAACCGTGGGAGGCCTCTGAGGTCGAACGTGCACAAATGGGGATGCCCAGAAACACCAGCCACTTCTGACGAACTCAGCTGGTATCTGTCCCAGGTTTCCTGGTGGGCAATTTGGGTCTATCAATGCCCAGCTGTGGAGACCCCTGAGCCGGCTCTGAAGGTGCCAGAAGGCAGCAGGAGCAAACTGGCTGCATGGCAAGGCACGTGGCCTCAGCCCTGCTGTTAGGAGGGCTGCATTAGCCAGGGAGGAGTGCAGCACTGATGCAGCCGTACTGCTGCCGGTACCCAGCTAACTCTGCCCTCGGTTATGCTGCTCTTCGCCATCCTGTCCTGATTCCAGAATTAAACCCTAGTAACTTTTGGATGCTTATCTTGCTGGGATCCTGTGACCCCAGCTGACTTCCTGCCCCTGGGGCGGGGGGCTGGGCTCGATGATCTCCCGAGGTCCCTTCCAGCCCTAATGTCTATGAAATCTGGGAGCAGAATTTAGCCCGTACCCCTCGCACCGACTGCCCGATGGAGAGAAGGACCATGCCTCCATTTTGCAGACGTTGGATGTTGCCTAGAGTGAGCCAGGTCCAAGATGGAAATGGCCATAGCTCCCGATTCCACTTTCTGCACCTTCATGGCAAGACCATCTCTTTCCCTGAGAGGTACGGAGGTTTCCACCCTGTGACCCTCCCAGCAGTGGCCAGCAGGCCTCGAAAAGCTAGCAAGTCTCGTGGCACTGGCTCTTCCTCCTGACTTCCAGATGTTCAAATCCATCAAAAGAGGCTAGAATACATTTAGTGATTTCCTAACGTTATTGCTTTTCTAGGTCAGCGGTTGCTGTCGCTGCCACTGGGAGGTTACGGGCACATGAGCTGGTCCAGAGCAGATCGTGCAAGCGCAGCGGGAGGAAGCGGCATCCATAAGGAAACCTCTCTATCCAGAGGTGGGTGTCGTGACATGGGATGTGCTCTGCTCCGGCTGTTTCACTGCTGGGCGCATTCAGGTTCGAGGACAAGTTGTCCATGGGTTGAGTTGGAGCCCGAGGCGGAGGACCACAATCTCCTGCTGGCTTCTGTTCGCTGCCTTTCAACCCAGCGCCGCGGCTTTTTGCATAGCTGGACGGAGCCTGGATTCCTTTGTTTGTTTTCTTTCTCATAAAAGTTTTACAAGTGCAGTTAGATATCGTGCTTCAGCAAATCTCCGAGGCTTGCAGCCCGGGTCGTTGCAACGGATGTTCGCCGGCACCACGAAGCCCACGTGCTGCAGGCTGGGGAGCAAGCGGCATACCGGCAGGTCTGGCGTGCGGAGCTGGCGTCTCTAGAACAGGCCGAGGTGCGGTTTGAGGGCAGTCAGATGACAGGTTGGACGGGAGGTTTTCGTGCTGCGACGACGGTGCCAAACACTGATTTCTGCCATTGCAGGAGCTCGGACTAGAGCAGGGCTGAGCCCCCCCATGCAGCGTCTGCCCGCTTCCACGTGGATTCTTCCCAGGCGTCCTTCCCGGTCCGGGCCAGGGTGCAAGTTAAGGGGGGATGAGCCCCTCCACAAGGGATGAGAGCCCTCCGGTAAGATTTGAAACCATAACCTGGTGGCGGTGGCGGCGTGGGAGGTGTCTCTGATCAGATTGCTCCTTCGCTTAGGTGGACTTGTTAATCAATGAACCAGCTTAACCCCCCCGCAAGAATCAGTGTAATTTGAACCCTGGTCCAGGCACC
Organism: Gavialis gangeticus; assembly: GCF_001723915.1. Taxonomy (NCBI): domain Eukaryota; kingdom Metazoa; phylum Chordata; order Crocodylia; family Gavialidae; genus Gavialis; species Gavialis gangeticus. Next base: position 7,431,951 of record NW_017728996.1, on the reverse strand, counting down.
ACGAGGGAGCTGGAGCATTTCCTAGCCGGGGCAGCTGTAACGGCTGCAGTGCTGAGCGGGGCACCGGCCTCCTTGCCCCACCACGGTGCAGGTGGGCTTGCTGCTCAAGTGTAGGAGGGGGCAATTTAAACGGAAATGTCTGTCCCTCCTCAAAGGCTGGGAGCTTCGCCTGGAGGTACCCATGGGGGTGCCACCTTGGCTGGCAGCCGCTGCTCTACAGCTTTCCTGCTGGCGCGTCTGATGAGCCGTGGCAGCCTTCAGCAAGCTGCTCTTCTGCCCGCTGCGTGCAGAGACCCACGGGAGCGGGGACAGACCCGACCCGGTTCCCCCAGGCCTGTAGCTCCCCCTCTGCCCCTTCTAGCTAGTGCCAACCTGCAGGGACAGGGGGATGGGTTAGAGGCTGAGTCTGCGGGATCCCCCAAAAGCAAAGGTTTGTTTTTTAAAGAATAGGTTGAAACGGTCTGAGATCAGGCACGATGAGCTTGGGGAGCCTCCGCCTGTGCAGGATGTGGGGCAGCGGGAGAGACAGAAATAGCATCTGGGGGAAGAGCAGCTTCCTGCCCTGGGCACGGCGATGGGGGGAAGGAACGCTACCTCCGGCACGGGGCACCCAGGAGGTTGTTCACAAGCACTCCCGACCCCTTAGCTTCGGCTGAGACTTCTGGGTCTTTTGCCTGCCCCCCTCTTACCCTTCGCTCCAGCCGGGCATGTGCACTTTCCCTTTCCCCTTTTTCTTTCCTTTTTGCCTTTCTGCTAAGCAACAGCCTCTGGCTCTCAGCACCTGGATTTGCAGCTGGCGTCGCTCGCTCGGGGAGGGCTGCGTCCAGCCACAAAGGGGTCAGGTTCCCCTGGCTCCCGGCCACGGGCCGTCTGCCTCCCGAATTCCCCCGAGCTGCAGAGCCAGGCAGTTGGTGCTGCCATGTGGGACGTTTCATGTAGTTTATTTAAGGAGCTAATTAGCAGCCACATAAATCATCGGTGTGTTTAGCTTCACGTTTCAGCTGGCGGCCAATGCATGCCGTCCCAGGAGTAGCCATAGCAGAAGGTGGGGCAACGCAGAGCTTAGGTCGGGGCGGGCAATTATTTTGGGCGGAGGGCCTCTTACTGAGTTTCGGCAAGCCAGCGAGGGCCGCGTGACAGGCAGCCAGGGGCAGATTAATATTAATTTTCTCAATTTTTTAGGGGTCCCACGGGCCGGATAGAATGGCTTGGTGGGCTGCATCTGGGCCATGGGCCGCGTTTCGCCCACCCCTGGCTTAGGTGCTGTGGGGTTTCTGGTTTATGCAAGGGGTTTGGAGCGTCTCCGGAGCGGCTGAGCACTGGGGTATTTCGGATGGGGGGGCAGGTGTGGCTGGGGGGCTGGCAGGTAGGCAGCTGGCGTCTGGGGTTTTATTCTCAGCCCATCACAGAGATAGGTGCAGGGGACAGGCTTTCCTCCGCAGAAGGATGCCAAGGCCTTGCTGTCTGGCTTCATTTCAAACTAGCCCAGATGTGGAAGACTTTTGAAATTCTCTGTGAGAGAAAATTAGAAAAAAATAAACTCTTCCAAATTGGGAGGGGGGGGCTGGATTGAGACATTTTGCTTCTGTTTCAACCTATTTTTTAAAAAAAAGAAACTTTTGCTTTCGGTGCATCCTGCAAATCAGAAACCATCTGGACGAAAATCTGCGGCTACATCCCAAAGCAAAATGTGACGGGGTGGCAAGGGGACACTGTAAGGTCAGGGCGGCTCCACTCCCGTGTCCCTATGCTCCGGGACCTCGCGCCGGTTCCCGGGGGACCGCCTGCTCCGAGGGACAGCAGGCCCGCCGACACTGCTCCGTGCATTCGCCTCTCCCAGCACCTTTTCCAGTTCCCCCCGCTGCTGCCCGGGACCCTGACGGAGAGCAGTGAGAGAGGAGTGACAGAAGGGCGCCCTGCAAACACGAGACGTGGAGACTGCTAAGGCCTGGAGGAGCAATTGCAACCTGCCCCCCCTTGCTCCTAGGCATGCAAGCATCCAGCTGTGCAGCGCGAATGCAGGACCCAGATGTGACATTTGGCGGTTGTCGCGGACCCCAGCTCTGCGGGGGGTAAGGGGGCAGCTTGCCAGAGGCTGGTGGGATACGTGCATCGCCGCTCGGCGTTTCCTTCTGGTTCCTTCATCCTGACCCTACAATTTGCCCTCTCTGGTGCCACGACTCAGGTGATGTCGAGGCTCCCTGGCCCCTCCCACATCAGAGGGGGCAGGGGTTTTGCAGAGTTGCTTGGCTCCACCCACTGAGACCTGCCATCTGATAGGCCAGAACTGCTCCATCTCGGGAAGGAAACGGGACCGCTGGGGCACGAGCAGGCGCGATCCCTGCACCCTCCCCCAACGCGTCCTCGCAGAAACTCTCTCTTCCTAGGGTGGGAAGTGATCCAGGAGAACGCGACTGTCCCAGTGTTGGATCTCACACAACTCAAATCACGCAAGAGGCACAAATAGGATGTTCATTTTTCCGGCCCCTAAAAAGGGAGGGAGAGAAGAGGCTCGTGGCCCTCCGTGCGTGCAGGCTGCAGCAAGCCAAACTGGACAGGTCTCGGGTGGTCGTGGCTGCTGCCAGACAGCTTCGGGCATGGTGGGTGCTTCTTAGCCCACGTGTTTTGAGCATCTTGATGCTCTGAACCCAGCAGTTCCTGGCCAGCAGAGACTTGGCACATAGAAAATAATACCCCTCTCATCTGTCCTCCAGGCATGTGTCTGCCTTGCAAAGGTCCCCATGGAACAGGGAGCAAAAGGATCCGGCAAATGGGTTAACAACTGCACGAGGAGGCAGCTGCCAGCGGCTCCCATCATGGCTGTACGGGGAAAACAAATCCCAATTTGAACGAGTCCCGGGTTCCCCAGCCCTTCTACCCTGGCCTGAACAGCAGACAAGCCCAGCATCCTTCGTTGTGCTGCTCTGCTCCTGAATTTGAGCCTAGCATTGTGATGCATGCATGCATTTCTCCTGGAGAAATGTTGGAGACGATCCTGGGCCAGGTTTTCGAAGGAGGGCTCTAGCCTCAGCTCTTCTATGGATGCTTTTTGTCTCCTTTTGCTCCTTCATTGGTGCAAAGCAGAAAGGCCAGTGGGCAGAGAGAGACCTCAGGCAATACAGGAGGCCGGGGTCTCCCCAGCTGCTGCAGACCTGGCATTGCAGCTTGGTGCCAGTCCCCTGCATGGCCCCATCAGTCTGGCACATTGGGGTGGGCCTGGGTCTGTGCCAGAGATGCAGGGGAGGCGCCTGGGGTGCCCTCCAGTGCCTGCCGGTGACGTGCCAAGGAGAAGACGCTTTACCACAAAGTCAAGGGCTGCTCTAGCTTATGCTGGAGTCTAAGCAGGCCACCGACTAGCCCCAGCATCCCAAAGACATGGGGGAAGCACGTGTGAACGGACGGCTAGAATGACTTCCCTCCCCCCGGGGCCGGGGTCCCAGATCAGCAGATGTGGGAGTCCTGGGGCCAGTCCATGCATCTGGAGTCTCAGCTCCACTTTCCATTAAGTACCCGGGTCCGAAGCTGCCGCTGCGTCCTTGCGGCTAGAAGGGGACGGCGCTGGGGCAGGCCTGTTGACCCAGAGGTGTGACATCAGGGAGAGAGGAAAGTGCTTTTTCAAGCCACGATGAATAAGAAGATTCCCCAGAAAATCAGACCCGGGGCGCGGTGACAAGTAGCGGTTAGTGGTTAAGAGCAGTTGGATCGATTGTCTCGTGGCAGTGAGCGTGGAGGTGAGCAAAGGTGCCGGCTGCAATGGCACTGAAGACGGAGCGAAGCGGGGGCAGAGGGGGCTGCCCTGCGGGCTGCAGTCTGCGAGAGGCTCAGCGGAGCTGAATCCCGGATGACTTCTGGAGTATCTGGCGTCATTGGCACCTCTCTGCAGCAGCACAAAGGGAGCTTTGTTATTAAAAAAAAACTTGTTTCCAACTATTTAGTTGGTTTAATAAAAGATATCGCATGGCCCTGAAAAACTTTGCCTGCCTTATGCAAAGGGACTCACCCAAGGACGCCGTCCTGGGCAGTTGTGGAGCAAATAAAACTAAATCCCTTCCCTTTGAAACAGCTGTTCGAGGCTAGGCACAGCTGGGATTTCCCTCCTTACCCAGCCTCACAGCTGTGACCCCAGCAGCAGAGCCAGTTTGCTGCTTAGTGGTGACAAGTGTTGCTCTGAATCGACTTCAGCTGAGGAAGAGGAAGGAAGGTCCGTCTCAGCTGGAAAGCGCTGGGCCCAAGGGAGATGCAACTGTTTAATCCAGCGATTCTCAGCTGGGGGTCTGGGGTACCCCGGGGTGCTGCCAGATCCTTTGAAGGGTGCCACAAGGTGTGAGGAAATGTGAGCAGCCTCTTCTCACAATCCCGCTGTGCTTGGAGGACATGGGGGGTAGACTCCCCACGGACTAAGACATCCGTCCCCTTCTTCAAAGCTCTGTGCTGCTGCAGAAGCCAGTGCCGCGTGGTCCAGCACATGCAAGATCTACCGCGTACAGCTGGTTTAAGCCAAAATGGTCCCCATGGGCCTGTTTTCAGCCCAGGCTCGGGTACTCTCATGCCCGGTTTGTGCTGCATTCTTTGCAGGATGCACGATTGCAGGCAAATCTGTTTTGCTTGGGGGAGAGGGGCGGAAATGCTATCTGCACGGAGCCCTGGGCTAGTCGTGGTCCCCACAAAGCTTTGGTGCAGGAATTGGGATATCTGAATCCAGGGTCTCCAGTCCAAAACTCTGGGTCTTAAGGCCTCTGCTAGACACCCTGGAAGGATTCGGGGTCAAAGGGATCGGCTTTCCTGGTTCACCAGAAGGGCTCAGGACAAAGGGACTCACTCCTGTAGGAGTCTGACATTATTGAGTCAGGCAGGACTTGCACAGGATCTGCTCTTCCCAGAGGACTTCTCTAATGTTGAGACAAAACCTTGCAAGAACAACTCCCAGGTTTACAGAGCAGCCGCGCTCAAACCCGACTCCTGCTCCGTCCCCACACAAAGGCAGTCTCCTCTGAGCCATTTTCAAGTGACTTTTTCCGTCTCTTCACCTCCTCAGTTCTCCCTTTTCCTTTCCAGTGCCAGATGGATAACGCATCTTCCCTGCCCCCGCCTTTCCGTCGCTTTGGGGGAGATGTCGTTTTGCAGGAGAGACCCTACTAAAGAAGAGTGTGTGTTTAAATGAATACATTCAGCACATTTACAGCTGGTCCCCTGCCCTCGGCCAGTCCTGATGTGTCAGGATCTACCATCCACAGGCTGTCGAGTTTTCCTCCTCCAGTAGCCGTTTCGAAGGAGGGCGGTGGGTGCAGCGGGGTGCTGCGAGGCCTGCTAACGTATTACTGGGACCTGCCGTCGCTGCCCCGTGCATAGGTAACAAATACCCACCCCAGACACACAAGCCAACTAGTCTCTACCTAAGAAAATACTACCTGTTGCGTCCCTTCTTGTCCTCAGTCTGCTTCCCGTCCTGGTCGTTACCTCCGCGACGGAGCTCCAGCAGCCGTGACTCATTGCACGTCTCGCCCTGGTCCAGGATCGGGATCTGGTGCGCCTGCCAAAACCAAATGCCCATGAAAGAGCATGGGGGGAGCTCAAGCAGAAGCAAAAGGCCCCTCCTGCTGAACAATAAAGCACAACACGAGGCGCCGGGTGGAAAAATAACATGGCCAAACTCCTCAGCTTTTTTCTTAGCAGCTCAGATCCCGCTTTGGCCAGAGAGAGAATCACAGCCTATGCATTTACTCAAGATCTCCGGTTTGGAGGGTGAAGGAGGAGCTGCTGTCCTACCACCGCTGGCATCCGCCCCGCATCCAGGACCTCTCCCAGCACCCGCTGAACAAGGAGCGGCTGCGTCCCCCAGCGCGCCAGGTGGTTTCGTCTCTTGAGGAGCGTGAGATGGCAGGTGTGGTGCCGAGCCGCCTCGCTCGCCCAGCACAGGGAGGAAGGAGATCTGGCACTACAGCAAAACAGATGCCGTGGAAAGAACAAGGGAAGAAGCGTGACTTCTTCCACCCACGGAGTCCGTCCTTTCCCAGTCAGAGCTGCCGTGATCCCTCCTTGTGCTGCGCGTTCTCCACCCGCGTAGCAGGCCTGGGAGCTGCGGCCACCTCCCTCGCTGCGTTATACCCAGGGCTGGGACCACAGTTTGCAAGTGGAACCAAAACGGATGATCTTTGCCACGTGTCTCCTCTGGGAGAGCATTCAGTCGGTGCCCCAGTTGGGATCAGGTCAACTCTTGGCTTCAGGTACAAGTTAGTGTATAAGGTGCCGCACTGTCCTGGTCTCAACGGATGCTGATTTATACTGGCCGAGAACTTGGTCCATCAACCTGCTTTCCAGAAATAAGATGATTTATAGGTTTCCTTTGAATATCTTGCAGCCAAGTTTTAGTTTTGCTGTGTGATATGGCCTGAGTGATCCGCTTGGCTGGGTATTTGTACAGGGAACTTGCAGTCTTTGTTTTGAATAATTAATTCATATGTCACTGGAGCTGGGAGCCAGAGATAGGAGAGGCATCCCAACAATGTGGATATTGCCACACAGTTTGAGTGTAAGGTCAAATCTTGGGTCCAATCTGGATTTCAGGGGAGTGAGTGGGAACCCAGACCTTCATGCAATGACAGCCTGATGGGTTCATCGAATTATAGAAAATGAGGGTTGGCAGGGACCTCAGGGGGTCACAGCTACTCCAACCCCCTGATCAAAGCAGGACCAGCCCCAACTACATCTTTCCAGCCAAGGCTTTATCTACCTACGTCTTACAAACCTCCAAGGATGGAGATCTGCAACTTCTCTGGGTCACCTGTTCCAGTGCTTCACCGCCGTCCTAGTGAGAGGGTACTTCCTAATATCCAACCTCAACTTCCCTTGCTGCAACTTGAGCCCATTGCTCCTTGTCCTGGCATCTGCCCCCACTGAGACCAGTCCAGCTCCGTCCTCTTTGGAAACACCCTGCAGGGAGGTGAAGGCTGCTATTCAATTCCCCCTTGGTCTTCTCTTCTCCAGACTGAATAAGCCCAGTTCTCTCAGCATCTCTTGATAAGTCCTGTTCTCCAGCCCCCCAACCATTTTTGTTGCCCTTCACTGGACTGTCTCCAATTTGTCGACATCTTTTCTGTAGCGGGCGTCCAAAACTGGACACAGGACTCCAGATGTGGCCTCCCCAGTGCTGAGTAGAGGGGAAGAATCACTGCCCTTGATCTTCAGGCAATGCTCCTACCAATGCAGCCCAGGATGCCAGTAGCCTTCTCCGCAACAAGGGCTCACTGCTGGCTCACATCCGTCTTATTGTCCATTGTCACCCCCAGGTCCTTTTCTGCAGAGCTGCTTTCCAGCCCGTCGGCCCCCGCCTGTCCCGGTGCATGGGATTGCTCTGTCCCAAGTGCAGGACTTTGCACTTGTCCTTGTTGAACCTCATGAGATTTCTTTTGCTTCAGCCCTCCAATTTACCGAGGTCTCTCTGAATCCCAGCCCTACCCTCCAGCATATCTACTACTCCCCCCAACTTGGTGTCATCTGCAAACTTGCTGGGGGTGCACGCCATCCCCTCCTCCAGGTCCCAGGTCTCTGAGTGCCTCATCCTTCCTAAGTATTCTTAATAACATTACGTGGCCTTTACTGAGCACATCACGTGGTCAGTGTGCTTCATAATTGCTACATGATGGGCTGTAGGGAAGTGTTTCCCTGGTAAAACCCTGGGCCCATTTTATAGGTGGACAAACTGAGGCAGAAAGGTGAGCTCACCTATTGTAATGGCAGGACACTGGACTTGCACTCGGGGGTCTGGATTTTCTCCCCAGCCCTGCTGCTTTCTTTTGCGTGCCCTTGGGCAGCATGTTGCTGCCCTTGGCTTCTTTTCCTCCTCTGTACCTGCTTTGTCTAAATGGGAAACGCTTTGCATAGCAGAGTCCTGATACTTGCTGGGGTTGATTGGCACGGCCCTAATATAAGCAATTCGCAACAGGTTAAGCAGAAGTAGGGATCTTCTGGCTCGCAGCCCTGTGCACATCATCGTTTCTAGGCCGTGCGGTCTCCTGAATGCCCCGGGGAGGGAGCGGTTCAGGGAGGAGCTCTCTTCTCTTCTCTTCTCTTCTCTTCTCTTCTCTTCTCTTCTCTTCTCTGCTGGGTCCAGGCAGCGTGAATTTGATGTGAAGAATGGATCTTTTTCCCGCAGTGTGATCCTGGACAAAACCGCTCTCCCTGCACCTTGTGCAAGACCTGCTCTTTGTCTGTACCGGGACACGTGCCGCAAAGGGCCGCGTCTGCAAACCCTGCCTGCCAGGTCTGACAGCAGCTCTGCAGAATCAAGCCTGTTTGCAGAGGCCCGCATCCCTCCGGGAAACACCCCGGGAGTTGTGGCTCCTAGCAGCACAGTAAACCGATGCAGCCATCACACCTTAGGCCTGAATCACAGGATGTTTTATGGCAGCCTTTGAAAGTAGATTGTGTAAACATTTACATTGCTTTGCCTAATAAAGCTGCTTTTCCACTCTGTGTGCTGGAAAGATTAGCCCTGCGCTCCAATCCGTCAGCGTCTCAGGCATGTCCTCTTTGCATTTGTTACCATGATTTATCCTGCCAAATACCCGCCTGTGGCTGGGGTTTGAAAAAACACTTAGCTCTGACCTCTGCTTCCTTGCAAATACACAGGGATGGCATTTCCGAAAGAGAAGAGCTGCTAATGTCATTCCCCCGGTGCACCTGGAGCGGAGTTAGCTTGGAGGAGATTGGAGCCAGCTGTGCTGGAAGGGCTGGCTGGGGGGGGCATTAGGACCCGTGTCCTGCTCCCCCCAGCCGAGGAACAAGGCCAGTCTGGATTCATGTGCCTACAGCTGAGCCCAGATCCTGGGGAAGGCAGGGCTGGGGGGAAGCGGTGCGCACACTCTCGTGGCTCGTGCGGTTGCGGGGTGGGGTAGATGCATTTTTGGGGATCAGGTTAAATCAAGCCTGGCCCTCAGGCAGGGGGGCTCTGGTAGACAGCTGAGGAGCTGGCTGCTGCGCGTACCTGGCACAGCGAAAGCTGGGCACTCCTGGGCATGCAGCAAGCCTCGTTGCCCAGAAGCAGACAGACACAGGGGGTGGTGGGGCTCAGCGTGCCGTGCTTCTGGCAGCGAATGGGTCAGTCTCTTGGGGCCTCAGTGCTCCCATCTCCAGGGTGGGTAGAGTGCCACCCCCCCTGGCATGCCGGGATGCCCCTTAGTGGAGGGCCCCTCTCAAAGCACCGTGTGCGACTATCACTCCTGCGTGGGCGCTGGTGTGCTCAGACCACCTGCCGGAGTGGCTGGACTGCACCGGGAGTCGGCATCAAGGGCCTAGGGCTGGTGTTTGAGCTGCCTGAGACCAGAAGGGCTTTGACCCTTTTACCCCCCGGCCGTTTTTGCAACCCTCTGCAAATCAGCGACGCGCCTCGTGGGCACGGGCATTGCAGCCGGTTGTTGCTGTGGCCGGGGCCACGTGTCCAGCCTCAGAGCCGTCCTTGGCCTGCGTTGTGCTCCTTCAAGCTCCTGCTGGGCTTCCGGCCCCCACCCAGCAGCACTTGCCTCGAGCAGCCGCCCCAAGAGGCCAAATCCTGAGCCGCTTGGCGCTGCCCATGTCGGCAGGGGGCTCCTGATAGAGGTGGGTTGGGGAGCAGAGCGCAGGCTGCACGGGGCTGTGTCTGGAAGAGCTGCAGGTTTGGGCCCAGGGGGTATTAGCAAGCCTGGGATGTGCTTTGCAGCTCATGCTGTTGCTATACTGTCCCAGCTGATGGCAGCAGTATATTATGGGATGGCGGCGGGGGGGGGGGGGGGGGGGGA
>NW_017728996.1:7399470-7417178 GCF_001723915.1 Gavialis gangeticus | reverse complement strand
GGGGGGGTGCTGATAAGGCTTTCACAAGAACTTCCAGAAAAACAAGGCGTTTTGCACGGGAGTTGCAGTAAGACCCCGTCACCGTATTTATATTTGTCAGCTGGGAAAATGACCAACTGCAGCTCTGAATTCCCAGGATGGCAAAGGAGCACGCTCGATGCCCCCAGCCGATAGTGTCGCCAGAGCTGTTTTCGAAGGAACAGGCAAGATTTGCAGGGACCTTTGTGATCAGATGCTATTTTGGGAAGGTTTAAAAATACCGCCCTTGCTGGAATGGAGCACAGCAATAACAACCCTGCAGTATTTCACGTTTCGGCAGCAGCCTTCGTTCCAAGGCGGCTGGCAGAGCCGGAGACCAGGCCTGCATCCTGCGTGCTGGGACCCGCCCGCACGCGGGGCAGCTGGAGAGAGGGTCCCCCGGCCCACGCGGGCTGCACGGTCCTGACACCGCTCTGCATCGCTGGGGCGACGGCGACTCCCGCGAAGCGCCGGCCGACGCTAGCGCTGGGTAAGTTTTCCTGCTCTGCTCCCTGCCCTCCGACTCTTTGGGAAGCCCCCAGGCTGCTTTGAGATGCTCCAGCTTAATTCTGACAGTAGCATCTCGTTGCTACAGCAACAGGTACTCTCCAGATCCCCATCTGCTTTGAAGGAAAGCAGCAGGGCCTAGTGGCTAGAGCACGGAGGCTGGGGCTGGGTGCAGCTTCCCGGGGCTTAGTGCCCCTGCCGGTAAGCAGCATCGGGCCTGCGAGCTTCAGTTTTGCTTGATGACTTTCTGGAAAATAAAACGGCCTCCGCTGACCTCCAGCAAAACGCCTTCGAGAAGGAGCAGGGGGGCTGGAAACCCGGTGTCCGCGCCCCTCCCGAGGCCCCTGGGAAGATGCGGCGGTTGATTTACTCTGCGCAGAGGCTGGTCCCTGCCCCTGGGGACTTGCAAGCCTGCATCTCGCACCGCTGCTCGCTTGCCCTGGGGGCTCTTCCAGCAAGTGCCCCCTGCTCCCCAGCTCGCTCCCTGCTGAGCCGTGCAGGCCGTTCTCCGGCTCTGGCTTGCAGAGCAGAGGGCTGGGCTAGTGGCTAGAGCGGGGGCCGCAGCTCAGGCCATCAGGGGCTGTGCTGGGCACCCAAAGGCCCCCGGGGAGCCGCAGGCGGGGAGCCCTGCGGGGGCCGGGTTCGTTGCTTGCTGGTGTTCAGCGAGGAAAGCCCTCGGCAGGGATGGGAAACCAGGGCCAGCCGAGCCCGAGAGAGGCAGCAGCTTTCCTTACAAGGAGTTTGGCTGGGGCTCAAGTGGCTAAAGTTGCAGGGAGTCAGAGGTTTTTTCCTTCCCTCCCTGCCTCATTCATTCAAGCGCAGGGCTGGAGCAGGCAGTCGTGGGAGCCGTCGCCGAGATCCCAGTGACTCGCTCGCCCCGTCTGCGCCCGGCGGGTGGCAGCTGCTGGGGACGCGGCGCGTGGGTGCCCCCCTGGACCGGCTCCGCGGAGACGTGGGTGCGTGTGCGTGCGTGCAGAGGCAGCCCTGGCTCCGTGGATACAAGCAAGAAAGTCTTCCCAGAAACTTCATCCTTCTGGGCATCCCTCATGACAACCCGGCTCTGGCTTTAAGGTGAGACTTCTTGTTCCCCTCCTCTTTCCCCTGGCACGGGGTGGGCACTGTGGGGTGCATGGGAGGGGGGGAAGGGGTCTCCCAGACTTCTCCGGGCGCAGCCAGATGCCTTGCCCGGGGCGCGGGGGGGAGGATGGCAAGGTGAGCAGTGGGCGCGGGGAGCGGGACTTTTCCTGGTGTGCTTCGAGGAGGCCGGGGGAGGTTTTGCAGGCTGCGCTTTGCGGAGCTCAGGCTTACTGAAGATAAGTCATTTGGCCCTGAGCGAGGGGGGGTGTCTCTGCGCTGATGAGGGGAGGCAGGCACCCTGCTCCCAGCCCCACGCCGCGGTGCTGGGCCCGGGGAGAAGCAGCTGGGCAGGGTGAGCCGGCTGCGGGCTTGCAAGTGGGGCTGGAGAGGAGCTGGTGCCAGGGACCTGGGAGGGCATGAGAGCAAGTGGAGGAGGCGCCCTCCGGCCCCTGCCCTTGGAGCCTGCCGTCCTGGCTCCACGTCTCGGCGCCGACACCCGGGCTGTGCTTCGGGGCCCCTCCCCGGGAGGGCAGGGCGGTGCGGCCCCCGCGCCTCGCTGCCACGCTCTCCTCTTGCTCTCCCTGAAAGGCAGGAGAATGTCTTCGATGTTCGGCAAACCCCGGGCTGCCCCCAGCGCCGCCGACCGCCTGCCCCACAGCCTGGTGCCCGAGTGCAACGTGGCGATCCTGGGATGCCGAGGAGCTGGCAAGTCGGGTGAGGGGAAGAGAGTGAGAGCGGGGGCAAGGGTGCCAGCAGTGACTTGGGGGGTGGGGGGGGGAACACACCCGTTTCACATCTGTTTTGGGCAGTGTTGCCTGGGGTTCGGGGTCTGGGCTTTGATTCTCAGTCCTGCCGTCGGCCTGGTGACTGGCCTTGCCCTCCCCGAGTAACTCTGTCCGCCCCCGACCACCGGGCCGAGCTCTGCGGGTGGAGAGCTCTGAGCGAGGCGCTGTCTCGATCGCACAGCTGTTGCTGCGAACCGAGCGACCGGGTTCAAATCCTCCCTCCCCGTTGCACTGCGAATGGGCGCCGCGATCCCAGCACTGTAGACTGGCTCTGCGGGTCTCGGGTGTCGCACGATCCTGCCCAGAGCCCAGGCACCAGATGCCTCTAGCACCATAGGTCACCTTTGCAAACGGGCTGAGTGGGTGAGACCTGCATCCAGGAAATGGGTCTATCTTGGCATCGTTCTCTCCGTCCTCATGGAGGGAAGTTGCGGACGAGGCTCCAGCCAGCAAACTGCTTATGCGTGCACTGAGCCTTAAGCATGGGGAATGTCCAAATGAAAGCCCTGGGACCGCTCCTGCCTCTGCGGTTAAGCCCACGCTTCAGCAACACGCTGACGTGCCTTGCAGCTGCATCCGTGGCTCAAAACCCCTTCGATTCTGTTGGCTGTCAGAAGTATTACCATAGTACTCTGTAGTTACCATAGACTAGCTAGCATAGATGCTGTGCCCTAAAGAGGAACATCAATAGGACTTTCCTAAAGTTCCCCTAAAGAGGAAAGTCAATTATACTGGACTAGCTATATAGCAGCGCCTAGCTCCCATGTTCATACAACTCTTCCCCTTCAAGACACTACACCAGAGCAAGGCAGGCAGGATGGGGAATGAATGAAAGGTGAAGGTGCGGTGGGAATGGCTGGGCCCAGGAATGACGTTTCCTCGTGGAGGCCGTTAAGCCATCGTGAGTAATATCTGATTCTCGCTGCCTCCCCACCGACACCCGGAGACCTGCCCGTGCATCTGACTTTCATTCGTTCCCTTTGCAGGCTGCTGCCAGGGACCCGATTCCTGCATAAACCCGGTGCTCCCTGCAGGCCACTTGATGCTTTCTAAAAGGTCTCTTAAGTTCCTGGGGGAAAATCTTGTATCGTTGTGGGTGCCCTAAAGTGAATACAACCCTGAACTAAACCTGGCCCATATACGACTGGTTCTGCTCTCCTGATGCGGGCCTGGCTACTCTTCGCAGTGACAGCACCTGCAGGCCCTAATAAAGACCCCAATCGAATTGTGCTAGGCGCTGTACAAATAGTGACAGCACCTTCCCAACAGCTCCCAATTGCAATCAGCTCACGAGAAGTGCAGAATACAAGATGGTAGTGCTAATAGTGTCAGTGGCTCCCAGCAGCTCAACGCCAAGAGGTGACTCTAGGTCCTCTGAGCCCAAGGCCAGGGCACTTTGCAGGGAGCTGCGCTGTCTGTGTGTGCTCATGGCAATGCTATGTGGTGTAAGTGTCAGCATGCACATGGGACAGCTGTATTACTCAGGAGTGAAACAGTTATGAAGCTGATCTCCATAGAAAGCCTATAAACACTTAATACTGCCTCCCAGCATCGAGGCCACATTGCAGGAAAAGTGTTCAGAGAGTTTTCAATGGCTTTACTGGGGGTGTTGTTTGTGCAGCTTCACCTATAAAGGCAGAGGCCTCTTTACTCTGAGTCGGACTGTACCGGCCATTGAAGGTGTGGAGAAAATAGCAAATATATTCTGAAAGCCTCTAGGAAAGGTCAGACATTTAACACCGAAGGCTAAGGTAAGACGCAAATGCATCCTGTTCCTTGGTGGTGGAAAGTTGCCATATCCTTCCATGAAACTTCAGATCCTAAGTGGTTTTCTGAGGGATGCTGGCTGAGCAGCGCCTCTGATTGGGATAAGGCTGCGGGACACACAGAGGCATGGAGGACACAGATAATAGACCCTGCTTAGCAAGAGATGTGAGCATGTATTTGACTGTCAGCCCCGGACTCTGTGCTGGAGACTGTGCCCTTCAAAGGCCGCGGTGAACCTGCCATGGTGGTCAGTGATGCAGGATCAGGCGGTCAGCACTTAACTCACCGTTTATTATGTGCACAAGTGCTTTGCTTTCTGTCCTAGCCCCGGCTAAGCGAGGCAGGGGGCTGGGATAGGAAAGGTTGCACTCTTGTAACAGGGCTTTGACTCCAGTGACAATTGATCAGCGTAGCCTGGAGGGCACAAAGAAAGAGGAGACGTGCCTGGGGAAAGCTGGTTTAAGAGCCCCAGCCAATGTTCAGAGACTTGGAAGGGCAGAAATAGCAGCCAGATAGGGACAACTCATCATTTGGAAAGCACCGGCTCCCACGGTCCAGCCATCTCTTTCTTCCTTTGTCTCCACGTAACACCACATCATCCTATTATTTCTAATGAATGATTTTGCACCGCAGTGGGTGCCGTGAGGGTGCAAGGCTGGCTCTCGCGCTGCCAAGGCTTCCAGGCTCCTTGCTGCAGAACTGGGCACCAAAGCCACGGCGCGGCCCGGGCCCCCAGGGCTTTCTGGCTCCCTGCATGTTGTTGGGGAGCGGGATGGGAAGGGACTGGGCTCTCCTGTTCCTGCTCATTATGGGCACGTGGTTGTAACCAGTCCTTTTGGGAACGCGCGCGGCGGGACATGTGGCGCTGGCTGGGGAGTCTGGATGAAATGCCCTGTCATTAGCTAACGCTGATTTGTGGAAACTGGAACTTGCAGGAAAATGAACTGGTTCTCACTGAATTTTCTTCAGGCCAGGATGACTCTTGGTGTGGGAATGGCCCACCTGCCCATAACAGCCACGGGCGAGGGCTGCCCCCGGGAGCTGGGCAGTGCCGGGATTGAACCTGGCTCCCTGCAGGGAGTGCTAGCAGCTCTTCTGGGCTTTGTTCCCACCCCACAATAAAGGCCAAAAAGTCCCAGTTTCATTCTGAAAGCCCGTGTTGAAACTCAACTTTTCTCACCTATCATAACCCTTGTTTACTGGCCTTAATTGCAATACCTATATCAGCTGAAGGAACAGCATCTATCAAGGTCAGTGCAGGCCCTGTCATAGAGTAATTGGTTTCAGGCTTATTTAGCGTGACCTACCTCTACATCTCCAGGCTCAGAGATGACATGTTCAAACCTTGACAGCATGGAGTCAAACCCTTCCCAGTCCCGGCTCTTGGGCCGTTGCCGGTACAGGTTAGCTCGGGATTGCTAGCCTGCAGGCTAGCAATGGCACTGACTCCTCACTTAGCAATCAGCACACAGCCAGGGTGCTGCAGTGCTAATCACCTGCTCCAGTACAAGCAAACGCTGCACACTTCAGTCTAGGGGTTTGCATCTTCAAAACACTTTGCAGGCCTGCGCTAATTAAGCCTGGTTGGTAGATAATGTTATTACAGAGAAACTGGGGCAAAAGCAAGCTGGATGACTTTTCCAAGACCATGGAAAGAGAGTCACTGTCAGAGCTGGGCTGAGAAGGGGAGTTCCTGGCTCCCAGCCCTGTGTTCAGTCCTCCTCTCTCAGGATCCCTATGAGAACTGTGATTAGTTCAGTCTAATCTTTTGGCCTTGAAAGTGTCCTCTGTGTCAGCAAAGATGAAATTAGGGTTCAGGAAGATAAAAGCACGTATATCCTGCATACAAGGTTGTCTCTCTCCAGACTGAAACAGAGGTAAAAGAGGTGGAAGCAAGAAGGGTCTAAAGATGCTTTAATTTTGCAGGTAGAGCTAAACGGGCCACCGAACTGCTCTGTGATGTAGAACGGGTCTGTTTCCCTTGGCACAAAACTGCAACAACTCCTGGCTACCACCGAGCGATGGGGGCGAGTTGTGTGTAGGTACAAACACAATGGAGACTTAACACCTCTTTTCGCCTTTTGCAGCGCTAACGGTGAAGTTTCTGACCAAGAGGTTTATAAGTGAATACGATCCTAATTTGGGTAAGTCCTTTAGTTCTTTTCCCCTGGTTTTCATCTGTATACCGTTTCCTGCCACCCTTGTCTGCCTGCCCCGTTATTGGTATAGTTTCAAACCAAGCAGCCAGTTCCTGCAGCTTTCTTTACCCAGCTGGTACCAAGTTGGCGCTCTGCTCTGGCGTATGAGAAAACATTTTTCGTTTAAGTGGAGAGCAATTCTTCTGTCGGCCTAGGTTTCCATGAATGTGGCATTTAAGGAACCATAATTATGCTTCTTTGAAAATAGCTGAAGAGTTGGAAAATATGAACCCCTTGACACAAATTGACCTGCAAAATATTGATTTTGTTTTTTATCCTTAAATCTCATTTGCTATGCGCTTCACATCTGTGTTGCCAAAATATGATCAGATGTCACCATCTGAAAGCCTTTCAACCTGAGGGCTGTGCTGGGGATGTTAGTTGCTGTTTTATTGCATTTGTAAGCGCTTGTAGAAGTTGTGACAAGCCCAAGCTTTTATTTTTTATGTCTAAGGAACTTTCCTCCTCGTTCTTTCCAGCTATGGCTGCTTCAGCCTTGCAAGTTGAGCTGGGTCTTGCACTTGAGCCTTCATTAATATTATTCTTCGCTGATGTTAAGAGTGATTCCAGCTGTGCTTCTGCAACAGCAGCTAGTCTCAGGCTGAAACAGTGGGCATGATTCTCCCCTTTGTGCTCCAGTGTAATGGGGAAAAACTCACCTGCCCAGGGGTGGGCAAAATGTGGCCAGATCTGGCCTGCCAAGGGATTTTGTACAGTCCGCAGTCTTGGCCCCCTGCCTGGCCCAGGTATGTGTGGCTGGTCCTGCCGCCCCCGGGCATGTGACAGGGCTGGAGTGGCACGGCAGCTGGACCTGCTTCCTGGCAGCCCTGGCGATGGTGGCTCCTTCCAGCTGCTGCTGCCAATCTCTGCTACCGCTGCTGGATCTGGCCCTGCTGCCCGGGCCCCCTGGCCCATCTGCCTGCACCCACTGCTGGGGGTGCTGGGCAGAGTGGGTGGGTGGTGTCTCCATGCAGACCAGCTCAGGACCCGCACAGCGAGGCCAGGCAGATGGGATGGGGCTGCAGGTGGGCAGGGAGCTGGACAGATGGACAGGGCCAGGATTGGGGTTGGGGTCGGGATTGCGGGGCAGTGACAGTATGGGGCCAGGGCACAGCCACAATCTGCTGCCCGCACGTCCCTGTGACAGGTGCCAGTTCTGCAGGCAGGGCACCCGTCCTACTCCCCTGACACCCATCCTACTCCTAAGGCCGCTCCCTGCCCACCCACAGCCCCATCCCACCCCCCGACCGAGTGGGGGCAGAGCTTAGGGAGTTTGGGTGAGTTTTCACGTGTTGACCCGGCCCGCCTCCCTCCGTGGCCCTCCAGCCCAAATAATTGCCTGATCTAGCCCCTTGGTTGTGAGGCAGTAGCAGGTAACACGGGTTATTCTCATTAGGCATCTCATGATTAGCTCGATCCTTGTGTGGAGCAGTTGTGGTGGTGCTACACCTTGCCTGGTCTTCCTCCGAGCAGAAAGCCCTGCTTGGTGCCCAGGTGCCCGCGCAGTTCTTTCATGCAATGGGCCCTCAGCTCCCATAGACTAGCGGCTCCGAAGCCAGGCCGTCTTCCTGCTGAAGTCGATGGCAAAACGCCCGCTTGAGCTGAGCGGTCTCAAGTCACGTCAAATCAGTGGAGCTTGGAGTCCCACGAGAGAGCCGCATGCAAGATTCACAGCACGCAAGTGAGAGGTGGGAACTGTCTATTCCCGTGGGGACTTTAGAAGAGAAAAGGGGGCTGCAGCAGCGTAAGATCTTGCCGTGCGGTTCATATTAATTTGACCTTCCCATTGAATACGATTGAGCCCCTGTTGCCACGAAGCATTTACCGAGGCAAACTATACACAGGATGCCAGGGTCTCCTTAGATGAGCACAAAGGGCAATATTTTATTCTGCCGATTCTGCAGCTAAGCCTAAGTGTGATCCTGTTCCACCCTGCTCAAGTCCCTGAGAAAATGTTAATATGGACGGTGGGTGGATCTTCCTCCTCCTTGCTGCTTTTTTTGTTCCAGCCTGAAGGGTAAGAGGATGGTGTCTTACAGAGGTGGATGCACTCATGGATTTTCAAGTACCTGAACTGGGTGGAATAGGATCACATATAGGTGCCTAAGTTGACTTAAACACCTTGTCGGTGGAATAGGATCTTGCCCCAAGGATCCTCTCTTGGTTAAGAAGGATCTGATCCTTTTTTGGATAAGAAAAAGGAAATGGCTTCCTGTTCTCAGCTTGGCTCGGCTTGTCATTTCGCACCGTGTAGTTCCTTTACTACCGGTTCCCTCCGCGCAATCCATCTGGTGTCTTGTTTTATGAGTCACATAACTGCACTCCAACATGAGAAAATACATCACAGGAACATGGATGGACCAAGAAGGACGAGAGAACGGCAATCGTAGCTCTTGTCCCAGGGGGCTGATGAGAATGAAAACAAAACCAGCCCTGACAGACACCAGAGGGGGAGAAATAAAAGGAAACCCTCCTCCGTGGGGTCACAGTTGCATTTATTTAAAAATGACAGAACTGAAATATGAGTGTGCAGGAGCATGGGATGCTTGTGCTCTGTGTTGGTGGCTGGGAAGACGGGGCTGTGGGGAGGGAGGGAGTTGAGAGGGTGAATGTAAAGTGAGTCTAGATTTGCTCCATACCTCCCGGGGGCTGGGGGACGGGGGTCACAAGGGCGATTCTTCCTGCGCTCCGTACTTAGTCCTTGCACAGAGATGTTTTCCACTGACATCAGCGGTGGGCGCTTTGCCAGAGCAAAGAGTGTAGGATTTTCCTTCCTGTTTTTCTTGCATCCGGATGCGTGTGCTCCTTTATAAAGGGGTATAATCCCCCCCTGCCCAGAAAGTCAGCACCAGGACTGTGGACTGCTCAAGTCCCTCCATCCCACCCTGACACCCTGGTAAGAATAAAGGAAAAAAGGCTGTAGGAACGTGCTGGGAGTGCCCGCTCCTACATGCTGGAACGATCCTCCACGGGGAGAACAGAGGCAAATGGACATCTGTTTTTGTTTATTCCTGATCTGTCCCCATCCATCAGTGAATCGGGTCTGAGGAACAGCTTAAGTTTCCGCACCTGCCTGGTACCATGGAAAGGTTTATGGTTGAGCGGTGCAGTGATCTGCAGGAGTAAGGGGCTGAAGAGACGCTCCTGAAGGCAATAGCAAAGAAAATTCCTGGCTCAGTTAAACCAATGGCCCATCTAGCCCCTATCCTGCCTCTGGGAGTAGCCAGCACCGTTTGCTTCAAGGGAAGATGCATGACCCCTGCAACAGGTGGCTTCTAGGGTCAGAAGGGACCTGAACGGATCATCAAGTCTGACCCCCTCCCCTGGGCAGGAACGAGTGCTGGCATCATAATACCCCAGCTAGATGTCTATCCAACCTCCTCTTGAAGACCCCCAAGGTAGGGGAGAGCACCACCTCCCTTGGGAGCCCGTTCCAAAGACCAGGTGGTGATGAGAGAACCTTTCCCCTGGGGGATGTTTCCTCCTGACCCCCATTCATTAGAGGCTGGCTGGTGCCTTGAAACATGAGCATTTATGTCCCGTGTTTCATTTTTCCTTTTATCTCTGCTGCACATGAAAAATCTCTTGGAATCCGGCAAGTATATTCTGTTCCCTTAACAGTCATTCCCCATCCCATGCATGCACGTTGGGTTGTTGTTGCAGAGCGGACTGAATCACGAGCTTGGAATTATTCAAAACCTCATTTGATCCTCCCCACTCCCCCGCAGCCAGGAGGAGATGAACGTTAGAGACTGGTATAAGGGGGTGGAGAAGAATCTGATCAACTTCTGCAGCTAGAAATTGTCCACAGAAAGATGTGCCGTGACGCGCGGTGCTCCACTCAGTGGGGCTCAGACATCTCCATTACAACTGATGGAGCATGCTACCTCCCAAATCTGTTGGTCAGTGCAGGACGGCCCTCTGACCTAGCACCATTTTGGGTTGAACCAGGAACATGACCCTAAAGAAACACAACTGTCATAAAGAATTCAGTACTGAACAAAATGCTTCCAAATGTTTCCTGATGTGCTGTAGCTACGTTGGAGGGTCTCTGAGGCCAGCCTTGGCTTCAGTAGGCTTTGGAACAAGCCCTCCAGGCTCATTGTTTTGCTCCTAGCATAAATCCAAAGACAGACGTTGGTTTTAATGGGCTACCCCAGCTGCAAAGAGCCAGCCTAGAACAACCCCGCGGTCGTGACAGCTGGGAAGGGAATTTCTCTACCATTACCACAAAGCCAGGAGAAGAAATTTGGGGCCAGAGCCAATTGCCCGGGTCCCTTGGAATGGCTCTGCTCATGAATGCGGGCACAGCACAGGGCGCTCCTTCCCCTCCTCGTCACGGGAGGAGTTGTACCCACTTGCACTAGGCCTGAATTTGGCTCCGGCACTTGGAAGCCTTACGCATTGTGAACTCAGCCCTACTCCAAAGCCCATGAAATTCAATGGAAAGGCAGAGGCCAGCGGCAGCTTTTAATCACTTAAAGAAACAAAGGCTCCCAATCTTTTCATTTCCTTTCTTTTCCAGGGCCTGTTGAAGTCAATGGGAAGATCCTCATTGGCTTGTGAGGCTTTGGGATCAGGCTGTGAGTGCAATTAAGCGCCGAGCGTGTTCAAAACGCCAGACACAATTGCAAACTAGCGTTCTGGAACGGTGTTCACCTTGGCAGGCAAACTTTATCCCCGCAGGAAAAAAAAAAAAGAGCAACAGATGCAGAAGTCTGGAGATAGCTGTATTTTGCACTGACTGCACTTGAATGCCCTGGGCATTTTTTCCACCGAGTCTCTGTTTGAGTAATTAACAACGATTTTTATAGGCCCAAATCCAGCACACAGTGAAGAATTGTAAATGATTGATTGTGGACATTAGCAAGATATGGACGCTTTCCAAGGACTGACTAAAGAGCCAATAACTCAGCAATCAGCCTCTGGAAAAAGAAATCTTTCCTTCAGGTCTTGTGGAGAAATGAGTTAGTAGAGCATGGAGACGAGGTTGAAACCTTCCCGTGTTTTAAAGCTTCTCAAAAATACGAATCTAAAAAGTTTTGGTGGGGAGTGGCAGACTATTGATATAATGTCCTAATCGTTGCTTAGCAAGTATTTTTTCCCCTTTCCTCCCATTGCTCAAGAAAACAGGCAGCCTCTGCAACACAATGGAAAACAGCACAGTGCTGCTGCTTGCTCCTGCTATAGCATCATTTACTTGCTTTTGTAGATCAGGCCACTTTTGAACATACCAGTGCTGGAACTGGCTTGTCTTATCCCCTTTCAGAAGATGCCCGGATGCATTTGGGCAATAGGTCTGCACTAAAATACACACCGCTTTATCCCTCTTGGCTGAAGGTTTGGGAGAGACTGCTCTGCACTCACTGCTAGGTTTGTCCATTGTTACTCCTGCTTAACGCCATGGAAGGGAAGGCCCTGGTGTTTTGCCAGGGTTCAAATGTTGTAAAGCAACAGTGAATCGGGCTCATTAGCTTTCCCATTCCTCTGTAAGGACAGCAAATCAATCTTGCAAGGGGCTGGCCACTCAGCATGCCCTGTGCTGAATTGGATCAGCATTGCTCAACAGTGTGTCATAGTGTCTGTATTGCTGGTAGCTAAAGGAGATTCATGGATAGGGGCTTGTGTGTTAGGAGCAAGAGGACTTGCATTTTTCTCTACGCATTTCAGAGTGGTGGTGGCACGCAGCCTCCGATGAACCAAACGTGGATTCATGAGAGCTTGTGCTTTATGTATATACCTTAGTTAGTCTACAAAGGCACAGATGTACCCTGCCTTATGCTGCAGAGGGACATGCTGAAGGGAGTGTAGTAGCCACATAGGGTGTTATATGTAGGAGCCACATCAGGGTGTTATTCATTTTCCAGAGGGAGATGAAAAAGCAAGGTGACCAAGGTTGGAAAGGGGCTGGGGCCTCAACCTTGACTACACTTGAGCGAGGCTTGAATTGATGCCTTCAAGGCTGCAGCAAGACACTTGAGTCACTCTGCAAGGTGAGCTCGAGGGAATGGGTGAGCGCTGCAGACGGGGGCAGCAAGACAGCATCCTCCTCCCACTGCCCCCTCCCTTCCTTGAGCCGAATCTTTCGTTCTCTTCCCTCCTGTTGATTGCTCTGTTTCTTATTTGCCGTGGTTGTACCTTGGGCTCTGCAGCTTCTTCTCTGGGCCGATGGGGGCACAGAAACCACGTGCCTTCGCTCTGATTTTTCAAACCCGAACTTCTCAAGGTAATTGAGACGTGAACTCCTCACCCAGGTGAAGTCAGATCAAAGTGCCTCTGCTTTAGCAGCAGCCCCTGTGCCAGCTATGTGTCATTCCTCTCCTAATGAGCAACAGATGAACCTCACCAAATGAATTTATAGAGGAATTCACTTATTTGCCAAGTGAGAACACATTCATTCGGAAATGGGTTAACCTCTTTCCCATGCCTGTCTCACTCATTTATGGCAGGGCATATTCTGATGAGGTTTTAACAGCAAAACATGACCTATAGGTTCCCCTCCTACTGTATGCTTGTTTGTTAAACTGAATTTAAGAGAGATGTTGAAATGGTGATGATTGAAGTGTAAACCTCGTTTCCAGGGCAGGAAATGATGCGCTGTATTTGCTTTCGAGAAAGGGGATTAGGCTTCTGGTTTAAAAGGGCGATTGCTTAGCAGAAGGATCCAGCTGAAAGAGGATGTTTCCTGATCACACCGCATGGGGCAGGCAGGGGCCTGCGGCTGGCTCCGGGTTCCTCCGGGCTCTGGGATGAGCATCCTGGAGGTGAGCTGCTTGTCCTCCGGCAGGATCTACCTGTAGGAAGACACCAGGAAGTGTCCCTGGCACCACAGGATCCAACCTTGGGCTCTTTACAGTGACCGTGTCAGTAATTCTCACTCCAGCTGAAGGTCTTGGGGGTCCCTTGGCTAATATTTGGGATGAAGCTCAGCGTTCAGCACTTTCCCCTTCGCTGGGCATGTGGCACGAGGTAGGGAAGCAGTCCCCTTCAGCTGTGCTCATTGTGTGTTGCAGAGGACACCTACACCTCAGAAGAAATCGTGGACCAGCAGCCGGTGCTGTTAAAAGTGATGGACACGGCTGACCAGGTAACGAGAGTGACTGCGCCAGGCGCTCGGCGGGGGGTGTTGTCTGGGCCTTTAGAAAATCTGGCGAGACCCTGCTCCCCCCAGGGCACGTCTGGTGGCAGCTGGGGGAGCGCTTGCTCCGTCTGGTCTCTGGGATTTCCAAAGCAAGCCGAGAGCTACCCCAAATTGAAAAACTGTCAAAATTTTCAACAACTGCAAAGCCTGAAATAAAACTCATTTCAGACCGAAGGAAAAGCTCCAAATGAAGCATCCCATTGCACCCTGTGGGGTTCCTATTCCTAATGCTTTCTGATATTTAGAGGAGAGTGGCAGACATTGCTAAAAGCAGAGTTGGCGGGCAGAAAAAAAATCAAAGGGTTTCTTTCTGCAAATGCCAAAATAAAACACATTCGTTTTGGGCTTTTTTGCGGGGCAGGTTTGGGTTTTTTAGTTACCAAAATGATGTGCTGAGATCAACATGTGGCACAGGTGGGAGTCATGTGCGTTGCACGGTTGGCCCCCTGTGAGTGCGCTATAGCCGTGACGCACGCGCACAGCTGCAGAGCGCTTTTAAAGTGGCCGGTCACCCGACAAACGAGCTCTCATCAAAGGAGGGATCAGATGAAGGCGCTCCACTTCGGTGTGCCTTCAGGAACTTGTGCAGGCAGGTTCAATCCCCTCTCCTGACCCAACAGGTGAATGTCTGTTGGGTTGTGGGGTGGAGGTGATGCTTTAACTCATGGCGCTTTATGTATTCCCCCCCCGACACACACACCCACACACACCCGATGCATCTCTGCATGTTTATTCCTGGAATATTGCTACCGACATCAACACACGGCAATGCCATTCCTTACCATGTGCGGACCAAATAGAAGCAGTACCACCATTGAAAATTTGGGCACGTCCCTCTTGGCAGAGCGCTGCGTGCCCCGGTTTGAAAACCACTGGTGCAGAGGAAGTG
This sequence comes from Gavialis gangeticus, assembly GCF_001723915.1. NCBI lineage: Eukaryota > Metazoa > Chordata > Crocodylia > Gavialidae > Gavialis > Gavialis gangeticus. The sequence goes on along the minus strand of NW_017728996.1, from coordinate 7,402,796 downwards.
ACCAGTGAAAGAAAGTTTTGCAATGATGCTGGAGCAAGAATCAGTCCCCTTGATCCATGCCTCTGTATTCCTGATGACAGAAGTGTGCGTGCATTTTTTTGAGACGCCCTGTTTTAGGGTTTATGCTGCTGCCCATTGCTCCTACCCAAGCTTTGTCCCTGTAAAATCAGCAGCAATAATGAAGCACCTACAGACTTTGTGCAACCTGATGCTTGGCAGCGGCTTGTATGTCTTGCTCCGTGTCCATTATGAAGTCTTTGACGAGATTTTCAAAGAGGCCCAACACAATGAGTGCCCTAAACCCCCTGTCATGTGTTAGGAGCCAAGCACCGCACCCTTTTGGGCTCCTTTGAAAAGATCTAGCTTGAAAAGACAACAGTATCGGTGGTGCTTGGTCCACCCTGAGTGGGCTGAGCCTTGGGTACGCGCTGATCTCAGTGGTCTAGTTGTTCAGCCTAGAGAGGCGCGTGCTGCCTCCAGGGCTGTGGAGTTGCAAGTTCAAACCTGGGTGTGTGCCCAGGCTCCCGGGTCCAGGAGTTTTGGGGGTTGGACTTGATGGTCTGCTCAGGTCCCTTCTGACCCTCCCAACTACGAAACAATTACATCAGGGTTAACTCCAGAATCATGCCATGGAGCAGCTCCTCTTTTACGGCCCCTGCTTCCCATGGGCTGCATGCCAGTCTAGTCCACTCTCCCTGATTATTCCCTGCTGACCGATTCCTGGGGACTTTGTGTCATCTCGGTTTCCTGCAGTGTGACACGAATGGTGAATGTTTTGCTAATAGCATGGCCCTCGATCTGGCTGAGATCAGCTGCTAATATCTGTGCGGGCATAGGAGTAAGACTGTCCTACAGACCTGGTATAAACCAGGGCTTGCTCCTTCCCTGCTGTTTGCAAGCCAGGAAAAGGGGGGGTGTTCAGTACATAGGGAGGGGGGCCAAGATGGCCCTAGTCATTGCAGATTTGGTCCCTTAGACTTAAATCCCAAGCTCAGCCTATGGCACAGTGAACTGAAGTGGAGCTGTGTCTGGGGACAGCGGGAAGCAGATTTAGTTCAACTCCTCTGCTCACATCACATCACGCCTCTCTTCTGGGGGCTCCCCCTTCCTCAAGCCCACCTCCTGCAGAGACTCCCACTGGCTTCAGTGGGCTCTGAATTAGGCCCCTTAGGGATCTCCAACCCAAAGGGCTTCTCATCAGCTCTCCCTTTCCAGGCCACAGAAAGAAGTCCTTTTAGTTGCAAAGGAAAAACCCTGCAGATTAAACTGACCAGAGGCTGCCTGAGCAGCTCCTCTTTCAGGACCCCTGGCAGAGTGAAAATCTGACACCGATGCTATGTAGCGCCTGATTGCTAAGGTACAGGACAGCACTATCTGCTTAACATCACTGATTTGCTGTACAATGAACCTTTTGATGCTAAGCCAAGTCCAAAGTCAAACAGCCTTTTGAAATGAGCTTAGTTTTGAAACAAAGCCCGCAAGGAGTGAAAGCCCCCCAGATGGACTGTGATAGTGGCACCAGCCCATGATAATGCTGTCCTCTGTTACCGCGGTAGGATGCACCACTCAACTGCGAGCGCTATCTGCACTGGGCCAACGTGTTCCTGGTCGTCTACAGCATTGACAACAAAAAGAGCTTTGAAGGTTGCCATCAGTACCTGGATATCATTTCCCTTCACTCGAAAGGCATTCAGCACAATTATCCTGTCCTTCTGCTGGGAAACAAGTTAGATATGGAGCAATACAGGTAACCGTCCTTGATGCATGCCGAATGGCGATATTGTTTAATGCAGACTATCCCATGAAGATGCTCTTTGTGCTGGTATTAATTCTTTGGTTTATTGTGTGTGTTGTTTCTGATGCTGGAAAAAGGTGGATGCTTGCTAGCCCTGGTGTTCTGTATTTGTATCATATCATATATCATATCATATCATATCGTTGAATATATAATATTAATATATGCAATCTAAGCAGCAAGCTTCCCCTGAGGTTACTCAGGGAACCTACATGTCATATGTTTTGGGGCACGGAGAAATGAAATACTTGGGTTGACCCAAAAGGTTTCATTTCAAGCCAAGGTGAAATGTTTTGTTTTCAAATATTTGACCCCTCTCCTCCCCTCCCTTTTGGGAAAAATGTAATTTTGAAACAAAGCCATTGTTTTCAAGCAAAAAGCCAATCCACCTCCTATAATGCCCATCCATTTGAGAGGAATCCAATCCAGTCTAATCGCTTTGGCAAAATGAACCTCCTCGATGTGTCCACGTGTTTCCCTCTCCCCCATAAGTTTTTCTCAACCAAAATAATTGGCCTAACTTCACTAATAATTTTGGTCCTGTGGAAATAGCATTTGTCAGTGAAATTACTATTTGCCCCTAAATTTTGCGAGGCTCCACTGTCAGCCCTGGCCTGGAGGGCTTAGGATAGTTTGGATACCAGCCGGTCCTGGATCTCCGTGCTGAAGCAGGGGGACATTACAGTACCAGTAGTGATTTTTTGCAATGTTAACGCCCTCTGGGAGGACTTACTCTACGACAAGCAGGCTCCAGTCCGCCCGGCCCTGTGCCCCTCCATATAGACACATGCACCCATCCCTCGACTGGGCTGCAGTAATGACACGAGGGTATTTTCTGCTCTGTGCAGCTGTCGCTGCTGTATTGTCTCTCTCCTTTTGACCTTCCCTTGCCAAGTGGCAGCCGGTGTTACATTGTCCATGGTAAGCACGTGCTCGCGGGCTCTGCTCTGAGCCCTGTTATTTATTCTGTATTGCTGGGAGGCGACATATCAATACAAATCCTCGTATCCTATCTTCACATCCTTCACAGCCATAGACATGCCGTGGGGACGCTTGTTCTGACTGCCTGATGTTGCCTCTTCTGCTTAAGTTTTTTTTCTTCTTTTTCCCCTAATATCCATATGCTCTGGGAGGTCGCTGCTAATTTTAGCTGGGCTTTTTAGGCTGCATCGTAACAGAATCCGATCATCCCCTTGAGGTATTTGAGCCTGGGCCAGTTCCTTGCTGTGCTCTGCGCGTCTCTTGTGTCCCTTTTTCTCTGGCTGTTTCCGTGCATGGTGCTGACTGTCTCTGGTGTGTTTGCTTGGCTTGTCGTGCTGCTTTGGCCCGAGAGTTTGCTCACATGGGAGTCCTGCTTCTTGAAATCCCAGAGCTCTCCGTGCGCATCCTGACCCGGGGCCCGTGCTCCACCGAGAGGCAGCGCCGCGGGCACCGAGTTCAGATCTTTCCTCTTGGGTGGAGTAAAGATGAGGATGCCGCGGGATTTCTCTGAAATGCGAAGAACGTGCCACCCCCATCCCACTTCCAAACC
>NW_017728996.1:7389521-7394470 GCF_001723915.1 Gavialis gangeticus | reverse complement strand
TTTCTCTGGCTGTTTCCGTGCATGGTGCTGACTGTCTCTGGTGTGTTTGCTTGGCTTGTCGTGCTGCTTTGGCCCGAGAGTTTGCTCACATGGGAGTCCTGCTTCTTGAAATCCCAGAGCTCTCCGTGCGCATCCTGACCCGGGGCCCGTGCTCCACCGAGAGGCAGCGCCGCGGGCACCGAGTTCAGATCTTTCCTCTTGGGTGGAGTAAAGATGAGGATGCCGCGGGATTTCTCTGAAATGCGAAGAACGTGCCACCCCCATCCCACTTCCAAACCCTTGGAGAGCTGAAAACCGGACCGTGGAAGGAAATCAAAGCCCTTTCTGGAGGCATCCCTTTCTTTGCCAAGGTTAAGTAGTGGCCACAGGATCACAGCTGGAGCTTGCGAAGCTGCTTCCCGTCCCTTTTCACTGTCCAAGTCAGCGTCCGTATGGCACCGAAGGACTCCGGCCCCACTGTCCTTCACAGTGGCCTGTCCCATTTTATCTCCTTTCTTCTTGTCTGCTTCATCGTCGGGGGTGGCTCAGTTTTTCTTCATCCCCTTTTGCCTCTTTGTAACCTCCGTCTTCCTGATCGTCCACTGTTTCCTCGCTGCGGCTGCCACCAACGTGACCACGCTCCTCCCCGGGTCACCTCTGGGGACCTCTGGATCTGAAAGCAGGAGCTTCTGCTGCCCAGGTGAAAAAATCAAGCTCCAGACTTACGAACTGAGCTGGGCAAGGTGTTCGGGAGTTTTTCTGACACAGAGTTGATTTGCCAACAAGGCAAGGCGTTTGTGGGGAGCTCAGCCTCCCGGCCAAATCCAGCCCTTGTTGCAAAAAAGTGTGAAGAAGTCCAAACCTTGGTATCATTGTGATAAAAAGTCATCTGAGGCATGGGAATGGCAGGCCTGCCGGGCACCAGGTTAACCCGGGCATGCGAATGGCACTCGTTGCAAAAAAGTGTGAAGAAGTCCAAACCTTGGTATCATTGTGATAAAAAGTCATCTGAGGCATGGGAATGGCAGGCCTGCCGGGCACCAGGTTAACCCGGGCATGCGAATGGCACTCGTTGCAAAAAAGTGTGAAGAAGTCCAAACCTTGGTATCATTGTGATAAAAAGCTCCCAAACGAGCCAAATGCCACGTTCAGTTGGAAATGGACTCCCCCATGCCCACCGTTATGTTTCTTGTGGTGAGAAAATGGAGTTATTTTCAATTTGGAAAATAAAGGCGTTATTTTCCATTTTTAGTCTGGAGAAGAGAAGACCGAGGGGGATTGAATAGCAGCCTTCAGCTCCCTGCAGGGGGGTTGCAAAGAGGCTGGAGCTGGACTGTTCTCCGTGGTGGCAGATGACAGGACAAGGGGCAATGGGCTCAAGTTGCAGCAAGGGAAGTTGAGGTTGGGTATTAGGAAGAACTTTCTCAGTAGGAGGGTAATAAAACTCTGGAGCAGGTTACCCAGAGAGGTGGTGCAATCTCCATCCTTGGAGGTTTTTAAGACCCAACTAGACAAAGCCTTGCCTGGGATGATGTAGTTGGGGCTGGTCCTGCTTTGGGCAGGGGGTCGGACTGGATGTGACCTCCTGAGGGCCTTTCCAGCCCTCGTCTTCTTCGATTGTATGAAACAGCAACTTGTTTCTGCTTTCTTTCAGTTCAGTCAGTGAAGCAGGTTTATTCTCTTAAGCCTCTACGCATGGCCTGGCCACAGGGTGGGAGTGGGGATAAAAGCAACGTGGTCTGTGGCAGCACCCCACAAGCCCCACTGCAGGGTCTCGCAGACCTCCATTTCTTCATGTCGCCGGGTGAGAGCTGGGCGAGGGGTTTCTCCTGGGTGCCCGCTCCCCAAGAAGGACAGAGGGCCTGGTCTTTCTGCTAATTCCCCTAGAGACCTCTGCTCCCATTTCAGCTCTGTCGGTCGCTTGTCTGCTATTCTGGCAGGAGGATTTGCCCAGCGCATTCATCACCTCCAGCGGTGCATGAACCTGCGGGCTGGGGGCAGGGAGACAGGAGGGCTGCGGTGCTGACCAGCTGCTTCCGCACCTTTGAATTGGCTTTGGCCACGTATGTCTCGCCTGTGGTCTCCAGTCACGTGGAGATGAATCTGGTCCTCCTGTATGTGCGGGATTTGCAGACAATCGAGGCCCGCAAGTGAATGGCCAAATTGTGCATTTCATCGGGCATCTCATTTGCACTGGGATATGGCTCCCCAGATGTGGCCAACGAGCTAATTGCGATGGCCGTTCCCTGGTGCCCATCACTGGAAGGAGGGATTACAGCAGGCCTGCCCCAGGGGCAGGCTGTAGGAAGAAGTATCTTCAGCAAAAATGAAGTTTATTTCCTACCTATTTTTACCATCTTGTACCATCTATATTTTCCCCAGAGCCTGACGAAGGGACTTTGATCCCGAAAGCTTGCAGAAAAGGACAGTGCTCTTGCCATTTCCCAGTTGGTCTAATAAAAGGCATCATTTTGGAACCAAGAGTTCTCGTTTTCGGTATGTCACGAGTGTTGGGAAGGGTTTCAGCGGTGCATACCTCCACCTTGCAAGGAGAGGCAGCATCACAGGGCTCCGCCCAAGGCTCCAGCCGCGAGGATGCCGGCACTTGCAGCGGCTCGTTGTCTGGCCGGCGGAGATTTTTTCTCTCAGCGGGACATCGGCTCCATCCAAAAGCCTCGCTGTTCGGGTGGAACGGTCTGGCATGCCAGGCCCAGCAGGGGAGAGTTGAACAGAGCGTGTTGATGCATACCCCTCGCAGCTGGGCCTGCATCCCAGTCCAGGAGACCAGCTGGAGGTGCTGGCCCTTATTTCACAGCTGCCTTTAAAGATGCCTCACCTGATTCAACCTTGCTCCCTGCAGACTCCAGTGGCTTCCCCTGCATGGGATTTCCTCCTCCCCTGGGGAGTAAGTGGTCTCACTGCTCCCCACTTTTATGTGCCAGGAGACAGATCCATGTTTCTGCGGGCTTCGGACAGGGTCTCTTACTGAGCTGTGGCCCTGCTTCGAGGCTCAAGTCTGAGAGCGGCTAGATGTGTTTGGAGGTCTGACTTGAGAAACAGCAAGTCAAAGCTGGGCTTTGAACCCAGAGGACGGCTGCTGTGATCGAAGAGGCAGATCCAGTCACCTGCCGGCTGTAATCTTTGCAGCAGTTCAGGTTGCAGCGACTGCCCGGGTGCACTCAGCCATGGTGGTCCTTCAAACCAGCTCATCCGTCCGTGGCCCACAGGTTCTCAGCCTGCGTCTCCTGGACATTTCTTCCTGGCCTCTTCCCCGGCTTGCAACACGTGGCTTTTCTCCTGAGCATCTGTGCAAGCAGTCAGGGAAGTGAACAGGAGGTTCACTCTTTCTTCATCAGGGACAAGGGAGTTTTATTCCAGCTTGATTTATTTTTTTTCTGTTTTACTCAAAGACGCTGAGAGGCTGAGTTGATCTGTAGGGCTTCTGTTTGCTTTCATGTGTCGCAGTTGCGGAGAGTGCAATGAGTGACTGGGAAGTAAGTTTGCTTTGAACGGCAATTCATACAATCAGAGAAAATGAGGGTTGGAAGGGCCCTCAGGAGGTCACATCTAGTCCAACCCCCTGCTCAAAGCAGGACCAGCCCCAACTACATCATCCCAGCCAAGGCTATGTCTAACCAGGTCTTAAACACCTCCAAGGGTGGAGATCCTGCCATCTCTCTGGGTGACCTGTTCCAGTGTTTTACTACCCTCCTAGGAAGAAAATTCTTCCTAATATCTAAACTCAAGTTCCCTTGAGCCCATTGCTCCTTGCTCTGCCATCGGCCCCCACGGAGAACAGTCCAGCTCCATCCCCTTTGCAACCGCCCTGCAGGTAGATTGTAAGGGGCTGGAAGGGACCTTGGTTGGTAAGACACTGGAAGGGACCTCGCAGATCATGGGGTCCAGCCCCCACACCAGGCAGGAAAGACAACTGGGGGCAGGTGACCCCAGCACGGTGACTGCCCAGTCTCCTCTTGAAGATTTCCAGGGTAGGTGATTGCACCTCTGGAGGGAGCTTATTCCACAGTCTGGACACCCTGACTGTGAAGGAGATTTTCCTGTGTTAAGCCTGAAATGATCTTCCAGGAGTTTGTGGCCATTACTCCTGGTTTTCCCCAAGGCTGCCCTAGTAAACAGGTAGTTGAAGGCTGCAATTACATCTCCTCTCAGCCTTCTCTTCTCTAGACTAGACTAAATCAGCCCAGTTCCCTCGGCCTCTCCTCACAAGTCCTGTCCCCCAGCCCCCAAACCAATTTTGTTGCCCTTCACTGGACTTTCTCCAATTTGTCCACATCCTTTCTGTAGTGGGGGGCCCAAAACTGGACACTGGACTCCAGATGTGGCCTCCCCAGTGCTGAAGAGAGAGGAAGAATCTTTTCCCTCGATCTTTGGGCAATGCTCCTACCAATGCAGCCCAGGATGCCGTTAGCCTTCTTGGCAATAAGGACACGCTGCTGGTTCATATCCATCTTATTGTCCACTGTCACCCCCAGGTCCTTTTCTGCAGAGCTGCTGCCCAGCCCGTCGGCCCCCCGCCTGCACCGGTGCATGGGATTGCTCTGTCCTAAGTGCGGGACTTTGCACTTGTCCTTGTTGAACCTCATGGGATTTCTTTTGGCCCAATCCTCCAATTTGTCTAGGTCTCTCTGAATCCTAGCCCTGCCCTCCAGCATATCTACTACTCCCCCCAGCTTGGTGTCACCTGCAGACTTATTGAGGGTGCGCTCTGCCATCTTCCAGATCGTTGATGAAGGCATTGAACAAAATGCCTTTTCTGGGCCCCCCTCAGGCCCCAGGGGAGGCGCATCCAGACCAAGGGTCAGGGAGGATCTAGTCAGGGAACGTCTGGAGGGACTGGACGTATTTAAATCAGCTGGTCTGGACGATCTCCACCGCAGGGTGCTGAGGGAAATAGCTGAGGTCATTGCGGGACCCCAGCACGGCTTTACGAGCACTTGTGGTGCTCTGGT
>NW_017728996.1:7378272-7388620 GCF_001723915.1 Gavialis gangeticus | reverse complement strand
TTAGGCTAGACATCAGGAGGCGCGACTTCATGGTCAGGGCGGCTAGGGTCTGGAACCAACTTCCAAGAGAAGTGGTGCAGGCTCCCACCCTGGGGGTCTTCAAGAGGAGGTTAGATGAACACCTTGCGGGGGTCGTTTGACCCCAGTACTCTTTCCTGCCATGGCAGGGGGTCAGACTTGATGATCTACTCAGGTCCCTTCCGACCCCACCAACTATGAAACTATGAAACCTGACCCTGGGGGCACTCCACTTGATACCGGCTTCCAACTAGACATCAAGCCATTGATGACTACTCTCTGAGCCTGATGCTCCAGCCAGTTTTCTACTCACTTTACAGTCCATTCATCCAGCCTGTACTTCCTTAGCTTGCCTGTGAGAATGGTGTGAGACACTGTATCCAAAACCTTGCTAAAATCCAGGTACCCCACATCCACTGGTCTTCCCGCATCCACAGAGCCAGTCACCTCCTCACAGAAGGCAGTCAGGTTGGTCGGGCATGACTTGCCCTTGGTGAATCCCTGCCGACTGCTCCTAATCACCTTCTTCTCCTCCAAGTGCTCAGAAATGGATTCCTAAATGATCTGCTCCATGACTTTTCCAGGGACCGAGATGAGGCTGACTGGTCTGTAGTTCCCTGGATCCTCCTTTTTCCCTTTCTTAAACATGAGCACTATGTTTGCCCTTTTCCAGTCATCCGGGACCTCCCTTGATCACCAAGAGTTTTCAAAGATGATGGCCAGCAGCTCTGCAACCACATCAGCCAACTCCCTCAGCACCCTCAGGTGCATCCCATCTGGCCCCATGGACTTGTACACGTCTTTTTCTAAGTAGTCCCTAACCTGTTCTTTCACCACTGAGGACTGCTCACCTTCTCGCCAAACTGTGCTGCTCGGTGCAGTAGTTTGAGGCTGACTTTGCCTGTGAAGACTGGGGCAAAAAAAGCATTGAGCACTACAGCCTTTTCTGCATCCTCTGTCACCAGTTTGCCTCCCCCATTCAGTGCTCATGAACAGTCCTGTAATGGGGAACGCAGTGCTGGTATGCTGCAGCTGTGCCGGCGAGTGGGGTCTTCCTAACAGGAGAGCACAAATGGTGCTCACCCTGTCTCCTTTTGTTGCTGGGACAGAGGACAGTGGCATCATCCTCACCTCAGCCGGCTCCGCTTGCTCTGGAGCATCCAGCACCCTGTGCCTTCGGATTGACTGCCGGCCGTGTGATGCTCTGTCCATGAGCCACGTGACTGTGTGGACGGATGGCTATCCCATGGGGTAGCAGTATGGGGTGAAGTAGCCAGCCATGAGCCAGGCCTTTATTTCATGAAGGCTGCATGTGAGAAGGGAGAGAGATTTTGCCTCATTCACAGTATGGCTTTACTGTACGATGTGATACCAGGTGCCTGAGTTTTCTGCATATGCCACTAGACATATTTGAATAGGCAATTTCTCATCCACCTGTAATACAGGAGTTTGGTCTGTAAGGTATACAGGGCTTGACCCTGCATCCTTGCAGTCAGCAGGAGCTATGCCATGAACTTTGAAGACTTTTGGACCAACTCTGGAGTCGAGCAGCTTCTAAAGCCCATTCCTGCATTGGGGTCTGAGCCCTCCCTTAGCAGTGCCAGCACAACACACTGTGGCTGGACCTCATGTCACGTGGGGACAGAAACCCAAGGCATAGAGCAGCTAAGGCCTGATCCAAAGTGCAGCCAAGTCGACAGAAGTCTTTCCGCTGAGATAAGTGGGCTTTGGTATGGGTCCTAAGGCCTCTGTTTCTGAGCTAATAGGGTTGCCAGGCCTCTAGGATTGCCTTGGAGTCTCCAGGAATTAGACATAAATCCCCAGGAGGCTGCTGAGAGTCACCCAGGAGATAAATGATAGGGCATGCATTAAAATAAATAAAATATATCGCATCTGATTTATACAGTAGTCCAGTGGGGTTTTAAAACGTAATAGTAATGTGCATGTGCCTTCCTGCCGTAAAGTCTGCGCACCGTAATTAATGTCGTTACGGCACGTGATGAAACCTCCCAGAACAGAGTCGGCAACCCTAGTCCCAACTTTGCCGGCCGTTGTGGTTTCAAGGGCTGTAGTGTCCGCTAGAGGAAACATTCCCCGTGCATCCCAGTGGTCACGGCTCGCCCCACACTCTGCTCACCTCCTGTCCTCTTCTTCATCAGACAGGTCACCAAATCCGACGGGCAGGCTCTCGCTGCCAAGTACGGGTGCTTGCTTTATGAAGTTTCCGCCTGCCTGGATTTCGAATCTGTGCAGCACGTGTTCCACGAAGCCGTGCGGGAGATGAGGCGGGAGATGGAGAAGAGCCTGCCAGTCCGACCCCTGTTCATCACCGAGGAGAGGCCATGCCTGCACGTGGTGACACCAACGCCCGTGGCCTCCAGACACGGCCTGGCCAGCTGCACGTTCAACACGCTCTCCACAGTCAACTACAAAGAGATTCCCTCTGTTGCACAAGCCAAGCTGGTCACAGTGAAATCTTCCCGGGCCCAGAGCAAGAGGAAAGCTCCCACATTGACTTTATTGAAAGGCTTTAAAATCTTTTAAGGCTTGACCCTACTGGCCCTGACTGCTTCAGTGCTTGAGGGAAAGCAGCAGCCACGGGGGTTTGGGGGACCTGGAGAACTGTTCTCCAAGTACAGCTGTGGCGTCAAGGTGCTGTTCTGGGGCAACAGTGGCTGGCTGCCTGGCATTAGTGGCTGACCACAATACACATGGACTTAGCTGTACACAAAGCACTTTGTTAGGATGCAACGATTGAGGCCCAGGACGGAGTGCAGAAGACCCTGCAACTTGGTCCTTTCTCTCTGAATGACTGCCTGTTTGTTCGTTCCCTGCAGCTTACTACGGACGTGGCATTTGCACACTGCCCCTATCATTTGCACTGGGTGTTAGTGTCACTGTTGGTTATAGCAGAAGCAAGACGTCTGTATTTTGTATGTGTACATAGACATATATATATATTTTGGAAGCCTATGTTATATGTGCTGTCTACAGGATGAGAAGTGGACTATGCTTGCCTTGGCCGTGAGTTAAATACATTTTGCTTTTTGCTCCTTCAAAGCCACATCCTGTGCTTCTTGAGCAAATTAGCACTGTGTCTTGAAAAAATCAGCCCTCGGTAATGCACACTAGAGGATTAGCTAAAATGGGCAACATATGTAATAGCTGAGCCCAGAGTAAGGTCTGTGCTAATGCTGATGAAATGAGTGGCATGGCAATTCAGGGTGGCATTTGGTTCGTGCTGGCAGTGTTGAAGTCCTGCCGTGCGCAGGCAGGAATCTGGGGGAGGCCGAGCAGACGGAAGTCGGAGTTAAGCTTGCTCCGGGTACGTGAGCGCTGCATTTCTGTCTTTTCCAATATTAGGGTGATTTTTGAAGGAGATTTGGAAGCTTTTTTGTAACGGAGAATTTTTCAGCTTTTCCATGAATGGCAATATTCTTTGCAGGTCTCCCCCCTAAAGTTACTAACATATCAATTTACAGCTTTGATTCCCTTTTAAGTGGATGGATTTATATGGAAATTCAGATGTCAGTCCAGTTTGACTTCCACTGAAATCAACTGAAAAATTCCCAATGTCTGTGCGAGCAGGGGCAGAGAGTAGCATAACGAGAGCCGGGGAAGGGAGGCGCTGGCCCCAGGCACTGATTGAGAAGAGCCGTCGCAGCAGCAGCAGCCAGGGAGTCTGTGCTGCTTGGCACTCCCTGCTCTTGTGCCCAGGGCAACAAAAATGCTAAAAATACCGCTGGTTCAGACAGTCCCAAATCCCATATTGGGCAGTATGCTGCAGCGCTTGTGCAGATGAAAGTACTGATTGCAGTACATGCCGCGAACACCAGCAAAGTGCTGATACCAAGTGTCCCCGGGAAGAGAAATTTCATGTCATGACCACAGGGCCCTCTAGTGGAAACGGGGCCTGGGGCGGCTGATCTGTGTTTCCCGGGAAAGCACGACTGTCAGCTAAACCAAAGTGTTGGAGAGTCATTGTTGTGATGGTCCAGGCAATACGAGAAGCCGGGAATTGTTGGTGATATCTTTTATTGGACTGTCTTCAGATGACTTTGGGCCTGAAAGCTTGTCTAGCATCTCTGCCAAACTTCCAGTCAAAGTTATTACCAAAAAACCCCCATTTTCTTCTCAAATTTAAAATCCAGAAACTTTAGAGACGGTGAAGTGTATCAATGCTTACGGCCTACTCAAGATGCGAACAAGGAAGGTGGCATGTATACGAACAGCCTCAGCATTTCACTGCTTAAGCAATAAATCAAAAGAGGGTTTTTAAAAAAAAAAAATCTCAATGCAGAATAAATGATTTGGATTGTATAGAAAGCAGAAAGCTTCGGATAATATAAAAATGTTGTCTATACCTTGAAATAAAGTGTACCAAAAATACGTATTTTGTAAGGGTGGCTTTTTTTTTACAATGCAATGTTCTTTTGCAAAGACTTTGAAAACAAAAAGACTCCTTGAGTGGGACACTTCATGCTTTTGGTCATAGGATTAATGTATTTACCATGTGTCTTAAGTTTTTGGATGGTGTTTCCCTACTATCTGTGCAGAACAGTGAATAAATCCTGATGAAGGACAGCGTGTACAGTGAACAGGCCAGTTTCCTTTGGAAAGATAGCGTGTTTTATTGACTTCTGGGGGTATTTTATATACAGTTCGGGACAGTAACTGCTCTGCTGCTGTCTGGAATTGCACTCGTCTGCAGAGTAGAGTCACATATATCCAATTATACAATGTGAACCCCTTTGCCCAATATGCTGATAAAGGCGACTTGAATAGTTTGAGCTCCTCTGCTTAGCTGCACCGTTTTCTCGAGGATTCTTCCCAGAGTTGTTGTGAAAGCCACATTCCTCGGCTGACTACAGTAAAAGCCTCCCACCTCCCCGGTCTGGCTTGGCTTCATGCAATGGAGGCAGGCGACATCTGAGAGAGGGTGGGCAAAACGGGCATGCTGAAGTATCCCTGGAGCCGGCTGACAACAGAGAGTAAAGATCGGGCTGTAGGGCAATCGAAACCGGGGGGGGAAGGTGTGGGTCAGCCTGTATCTGAGCCTAGAGCTGCTGTGCTGAGGAACCTCCTCTGCTCTCCGTTTTGTTCTGTTCGATGCACTGTGCTGGCTTTCAAGGTCAACTGAGATGCACGATACTTCTGAAATGGGTTGAGCTGTTTCTGCGTTGACTGCGCCCGCTCTCACGCATCCTCAAACCTGTCTGCGTACAGAGCTGTGACAGTCCCGTCCCTCCACTGTACCAGCACGTCTCCGGCCTTCTGCTCTTTCGGAAGCAAATCCTGGGTTAAAGAGTTCAAGTTGCTTTGTTCCCCCACAGGCATGAAGACGTGCTTGACTTCTGTTTCTGCTGACAGCGCGCCTTCTGCAGCTTTTTTATACAGGAGGATCTTCCTCTTCCTAGGGGGAAGAAAGAAAAGAGACGTGAGAGGTGATGGCAGGCTCGGGGAAGACCCTTCATGGCAGTAAGACTTCCACCAGGGGTACGTTGCATTCCTTCAAGTCCTCTGGTCTGGGAATGCATGAGTTGATTATGTACAGGAAACTCCAGATGCACTGTGTTGTGTGGTGGGTGCCCCTTCCAGTTTCCAGTTTCATGGCTGGCGCTTCCAGGGGGTGCACGGCCAATCTCAGCGGGTGCACGTGCACCTGCATACATCCGCTATACATTGCCAATGCCACGTACACACCCACAGCCCCCCACGCCTTCACAAATAACCCGCTCCCCCCATACACACACTTCAAAAATAGCATCTCATGATTTACACTCCAAATCTCTTGATTTTTAAGAGGTTGTCTTCTGATTTTTGACACGGTGGGGTTGGCAGCAATACTGCAGCATGACATTTTTTTTTCCCAGAGGAAGAGGAGGGATAACACAGGACGTGGCACAAGGCCTGGGGCTGCTTCCCCGCCGGCCGCATCCGGTGCCGACGTTCTAGCACCGCAGAGGGAAGTGGGAGCTGTCAGTGTGGAAGAGCATAGACTAGGAGGGACAAGTCCTGCCTTGAGTAATAAGAGTACTGAGCTGTGGCTGAGGCCTCAGCTATAATGTGCCTCAATAATGATAGGCATTGCTGCATGGACACCTCACCAGCCTTCTTTACTGTCTGTCCGCAGAAGCCCTGTGCTGGAGCAGAATTGTAGAGATCATCAAAGCCACTTGCCTTTGAACAGGACTTAGGAAACACAGAGAAAGGAAGGTGGACATGCAAAGCGTTAAGCCTTACTATGATTTCTTTGACTGCCATGTCTTTTTTGGCCCACTGCTCCAATTGTTGCTCTACAGACCACTCGGTGACCCTCAGAAAAAAATGCTCAGCCATTACAGGTGCCTACTGGCTTCAAACTACAAACCGGGTGGTGAAGGACAAATATAGGGTAGCTTTGGGAGTGGCTCTGACTTGGTGCAGATGCACACTGGCATTCATTTGTGTTCTCTTCTTCTCAAAGCCAATCATAATAGGAAGGCTGTTTTTTAAAATACAGTTTTTTCACAAAAATATCCAGGAGCTATGCCCTACGCTGCTGATTTTCAACCAGGATGCCAGGACAGCCTTTGAAGGGTGCCTCTGGGAGAGAGGAGGTAAGTGGAGGAGGTGGTAAGTGAGATAGATGCAGACTCCCCGGAGGAGATAAGGGTAGGATTTTCCCTTTCAGCAGCTCTCCTCTGCTCACTGGTTCTTCCCTGCTGGATACTTCTCCTTCCTGGCCCCTCTTCAAGCAGGGAAGCACTGTAATGAATACATTAGCTTTGGACATGGGGTACGGCTCAGTTCACAAAAGGTTTGGAGGGGGTGACTCAAGGCTAAAAAGGCTGGGTAACTGTGTCAGGGAAGAGTGGCATGAAGACAGCGTCCAGCGTGTTAGTGCATAAGTATCTTCCCCCTCGCTAATTTTAAGTATAACTCATTTTCCAGCATTGGCGATGCATAGGGGGTGCATGTGCACCTGCCGGTCAGCACTTGCCACCCCACCACCACCACCGACAGCACTGTGGCTGCCTGCGGGAGCTTGCTGTGCCCCACCAGCCTCTGGGGGCACGTGGCCTTCATGTTTTCCAGTTCACTGCTCAACTAAATATTGCAAATAAAATATTCCAGACTGATCCCAAATCATTTTTCTTTTGCTTCAATTTTTTTGCAAAATTGTGAAGTCCGAGAAAATCGGACAAAAGTTGAACAAAATATCCTGCCTGGACAGCAATGAGCCAATATGTTTTGTTTGTAAGGGCTTTTAAAGTGTTTTTAAAACAGCTTTTTATAGAAAACCGGTATACATTTTGAAAGAAAATGTCCTTTGGATTTGAAAAATCAAAGCATATCAATTCCATGAAATGCTTTATAATTTGGGGATTTTAAAAAGGTTTGGTTTGCCCTGAAACAATTTGCTGAAGGGCAAACAAATTTGCAAATTATCTTGGTTGTCCAAAATCTGAATTTTGCATTGCAAAGCGTTTTGCCTGAAGTATTTTGTGGACTTCTACAAAGCACAAGCCTTGAGGAAATTGCAGTCCTGCCCCTTCTGAGAGCCCATGGTGCAAAGTGTGCGAAGGTTTGATGGTTAACTCCTGTGCACACTGCCCCATTGCTGTCTTAGCAGCATGGCTCTTCCACCTGCCCCACCTGCGGGTTTCATAGCCAGTCCTTAAAGTTTGGTGTCTTACCTATTGGCCGTAACATTCATCCCCAGGAGGAGAAGACCCAGAACTAGAACCACAAAGGAGAGGGCTAGGATGGAGTAATTCCACGTTGACGCTGCAAGAAGAAAAGCATGGACAAGTGAAGGCCCTTGCAAAGGCATGCTGGCAACTTTGTCCCAGCCAAATATTTTGTGCAAAGATAGGCCTAATGGGGCAGCTTGGTGCACACTGGCTCCAAGTGTAGAGGGGCCAGGAAAGTGCAGACAGCTCATAAGATAGGCAGTGAGTACTGGGGTAACTCCTCTGCACATCTGCCACTAGCCAACAAGGTATGAGCAGACACTTGTCTCCAACAAATACCACGTCTCTCAACGGGACTTACAATCTTCTCTCCGGAAAAACCACAGCAAATCGTTCAGCTGTTCTTGAGACAGAGATGCTGCAGGGGTGGTGTCACCCTCCATCTTGCTGCGCATGCCTGTGTTTGCAAGAGCCATAGGGGTATATCTGCTTCTTTTTGTCTTTGCTGGAGAAAAAAAGCCAAGAAACATAGGAAGAGATACTGCGCCTCTTGTTTTTGTTGCAACTACTCCAAAGAGAAGAGCCTTGCTAGTGGTTCACAGGGTTGCCAGGTTATTTCTTTAACACAGGGCCGGTCTTGGGGGGGAGGCAAAATGGTGTTCTGTGGGCCTGAGTGACGATGAGCATGTGGAGTCTGAAGCTAAAAAGTTGATTCAAGATATCCAGAGTATGGGAATCTGCAAAAAACTGTTTGTGATGGCTCCCATTTCCTGGTTTTTGGAAGGGATCTCTAATTTAAGTGCAAATCCTATACCTATGGAGGTCTCTGGCACTCTTGTCCCTGATGTCAGTGCATGGGGTCTAGCTCTTTTATACTTAGAGCTTCCTTTTCCTAAAAGTACCAGGTAAACTGAAGTGAGCCACTACCATGTCTATAGTGAATTCCATGTTAAATATTTGTTCTGGGCTCCCCATTGCACTCCTGGCCTCTATCAAGAAGCGTGATTAGTGCATCTCTGGACCATGGCATCCAGGGTCCCCAACCTGCCTGCCTGCTAGAGAAATACTGTGATTGTCTGGTGAAAGACTTGAACCCTGCATATCACACGCAAAAAGATGTACGTAAAGTCATGGTGTATTTGCATTCATGTTACACAAGCATAATAAGTGGCTCACCTTTTTCGGTGTCCGATGCTTACCTGGTCTCTCATCACATACACTCTGTTCCCCTCTGCTTCGCCACTGGGAATTTGGGCTTTGTGTGTCAGTGAGAACAGCTCTATTCTTTTTTACTGCCAGGTATTTCTGGATTCCCATAGGCTGAAGCCAGAAATTAAAGCAGTCCCAGTTTACAAGTGCGGTACTGTCACAGGGACTTGTCTGTACTCTGTTGACCTCAGCCACAGATAGACATTTCCTTGTGCCACGATTGACTAAGGAATTGTCTTGCCAAAACCAGTGTTGGGACTTCGAAGTAGAATTACAGTCCTCTATCAGTAAGTTCTTATCTGTACTTGCTTGTAGACACAGGTTGACTTTAGTATTTTTAATCAGAAAACCATCTGTGCCTGTAGAGAAAGCAGAGCATTAGCAGTCCTCCTGTAAGCATGGCATATGTAGCTACCGACAAAGCGCTGTTCAGATCATGATCAAAGCCCTGGGTTTAGGGAAAATCCCATGGAATCCTTTGCAGAAACCATGCAAGTAACTCGGGGCTTCTCTCTTGGAAGAGCTGAGTCATCAAGTCTACCCGGATTTTACCCAATTCTTGGCAATCCCTTAAGAGCTGCTGTTCTCCATTGTGGGAAAAAGAATCTCGGCATCCCTGTGCATGTCTCCAAGCTGTAATTTTGCTACTTGGACTCGGAGCTGTGCCTGGGATCTGTCTCCTCCTCTCTCTTTCAGTATAAATGTGGAGGGATCATTAAATCTGGCTATGAGACCCATATTGTTTCACTATCTAATCTTGGATAATTCAATCCAAACATGCCTCTGTTAATGGCAGATCCTTTTTTAAATACATAGGGGGTAAAAAGACGGTACCAAGTAATGTGGGGCCTCTGCAGGACACGCTTGGTAATCTGGTGGTAGCACCAGATGACAAAGCTAATCTCTTTAACAAATTCTTTGCTTTCAGTTTTTTGAGCAGGGACTGGGACTTCACCCCCCACCGGGATCCCCGTAGACCCCAGGGGAAGCACAGCACTGTTCAACATCTTCATCAGTGACTTGGACGAGGGGGTAAAAAGCACCTGCTCAAATTTGCTGATGACACTAAGATGTGGGGGGATGTGGGCACACTAGAAGAGAGGAATAGGCTGCAATCAGACCTAGACAGGTTACAGGGGTGGGTGGATGAGAACAGGATGGGATTCAACACCGACAAGTGCAAGGTGCTGCACCTGGGGAGGAAGAACCAGCACCATACCTACAGGCTGGGGAACTCCCTTCTTGTCAGCATGGAGGCGGAAAAGGATCTTGGAGTCATCATTGATGCCAAGATGAACATGGGCCGGCAGTGTGGGGATGCAGTCAGGAAGGCCAACCGCACCTTGTCATGCATCCACAGATGCATCTCGAGCAGGTCCACGGAGGTGATCCTCCCCCTCTATGCAGCACTGGTCAGGCCGCAGCTGGAGTACTGTGTCCAGTTC
>NW_017728996.1:7370988-7373272 GCF_001723915.1 Gavialis gangeticus | reverse complement strand
CCCCCGAGCACTACCAGGGGTAACAAGGAACAACGGCCATAAGTTGACGGAGAGTAGATTCAGACTAGACATCAGGAGGCGCGACTTCACTGTCAGGGCGGCTAGGATCTGGAACCAACTTCCAAGGGAAGTGGTTCTGGCGCCGACCCTGGGGGTCTTCAAAAGGAGGCTAGACAGCCACCTAGCCAGAGTCATTTGACCCCAGCATCCCTTCCTGCCCATGGCAGGGGGTCAGACTTGATGATCTGCTTAGGTCCCTTCTGACCCGACCAACTATGAAACGATGAAAGGCCCCTAATATAAGTTTGGACTGTTACAAAGAATGACAGCAGGTCAAATTTTGCCTTTAGTGTCACTCATGTACCAGTCACAATATCGGTGGGACTGCAGCTGTGCAATGGAGGGGAAAAACTTGCAATTAACTTTCACTGAAGCTGCTCCAAATTTATGCCAATATGTAGGAAAGAACTGGCCCACGTGTTAGAAAATACAGAGGCAGATTATCAGAAAGACAGAGGTCCAGTTGTACGTTTAGACATGTGGCCTTGATAGCACACCTGTGGCATGCTCAAACAGGTATGTGAGGTCCCAGTGGGCAGTTGGATATCAAGATGGCCACTGCAGACAGTGTGTGTGTCAGTGCGGATGAGCAACTGTGGGCGCAGCTACACATGCACATTTACTGTGCAGTAAACAATATTACTGCGCAGTACAGTTGCGCATCTACATGTGCATGCCCATATTGCACAGTAAATATGGTGACTTATGCCAACTGGAGTGTGAATTTGATACCTGCATCATGCAGGAATCAAATTTATGCCCGATTAATTACTACGTAGTAACGCATATGTAGACACCTTACTACACAGTAACACTGTGTGTGGACTGACTTGGGACTAAAGTTGGGACTAACTTTAGGCCCAAGTCAGTCCACACGCAGCATTAATACACTTCATTGCCTGCACATATAGGGTGTGTGTAGACGACATGGGAGTTACTGTAGACCACCTGAAAATTTGAATGCCGCTTTTTTTTGGTGCGGTGCATTTTTGTTTGCACGACACGGCGCTTTTGAGTGGGTTAAGCCCCCGTGTGTCATTCCCCTCAAATGTCAGTAGGGGGAGTCAAATACTAATTTACCCCCTAGAATATCTTTCCTAATGTATTACAGCAAGAGGCTCATGTGAACCACCCAGGCTCCCTTAGACACCCGCCTATTCCCACTGACTGCACAGTAAATTTAAGTCAACATAAATACACGTGTAGACATATAAAAAAATAGGCCCTGTGGAGCAATGCATTTTGTAATCCTGAGCAACAGATGCACCTGCCCAGCCTGAAGGTGGTAAGAAGTAGAGAGGAGACCCCAATTCTGTGCATGTGAGCTGCTCCACACGCACTGTCTTTCCTAAAGTCAACTCTACCTTGCACTAGTAGGAACAGGATTATCCAGAGCAGCTTCATGTTTGTAGGTGCAGTCCTGAAGTGGATAAGGCCTTCTTCAAAGGAAGTGATATCGAAACCTGGAAAAGAGAATGAGCCAACCGGTTATGAATTCTCTCCTGATAGAACCAGTGCTGTGGTAGTTTGCCAGCATGATGGGGCTTGTGTCCTCCTAGGCCAGGGGTGGGCAATTATTTTGGGCGGAGGGCCACTCATGAGTTTTGGCAAGCCATCAAGGGCCACATGACAGGCAGCCGGGGCAGATTAATATTAATTTTCTAAATTTTTATGAGCCCTGCAGGCTGGATAGAATGGCCTGGCAGGCCGCATCCGGCCCGCGGGCCGCATTTTGCCCACCCTTGTCCTAGGCCGAGCTACCTGGCCGGGATGCAAGGATGAGTCATCCAGGGAGAGGTCATCCCTTGAGTTTGGGCTTGGCCTGCTGCTGGAGCTCCTTCCTCAGCAAAGCTCTTTGCCTCGGGTACTTTCCTCAAGTGGAAAAAGTTCCTTTTCTGGCTCCCCTGACTCACTCCAGCAACATATGTCACAGATGAGGGGAGAAGGGGAGAGCATGTGCTGACAGTCAAGCAAAGCAGAGCAAATGAGTGGGCCTTGAAAGTGGGAAGCTTAGCTACCCAGGGGGGAAGAGATCTCCCCCGGTGCTGGACTGGGTGCTGGACTAAGTGGAAAGGTGTTTCCCATTCCTTGCACTGCTGATTGAAACAGCCACCTTTCTCCCTACCCCTTCTCTCCCGTCTGGCAGCAGCCGCCACCCAGCCCGTACAACCATGCTGACTCTCCCTGTCTGACACCTGCTTCTGTCCTGGAAGGAGAAGTACGT
>NW_017728996.1:7369225-7370243 GCF_001723915.1 Gavialis gangeticus | reverse complement strand
CTCCAATCCACCTGCTCCACCCTCCAGCATCAACTGGGCAAACCCCAAAATGAGCTCCCTCTGCTCCCTTCCCCCACTCCTATTCTGAAAGCAGTGCTGGGAGCAGGGCTGGGCTGAGACAACCCAGCCTTGCTTCTGGCGCGCGCAGACACAAGTTAATGAAGGTGCTCTACTTTGCAGCCCATGTAATGAGGGCTCTGATTGTTGCGGAGTCAGGCCCTTTTAAAGTGCTCTGCAGCCAGGCACTTGTGTTAGGTCATGGCTATAGAGTGCTTTTAGGGGCCAGATCAGGTGAAAATTGTCGCTTCTGTCTGTGCCTCTAGAAAAACAATGTTTTGGTGCCTAAGGGTGCTTGTACATGTGATGGTGGAGCCGTGTACACCTGGTTTCTGATCACTTAAACCGGTTTGTGTGTAATGTCTGTCCCTAGCCCAGAAGAGAAGACTGAGGGGGATTTAATAGCAGCCTTCAACTACCTGAAAGGGGGTTCAAAAGAGGATGGAGCTGGACTGTTATCAGATGACAGAACAAGGAGCAACAGTCTCAAGTTGCAGCAAGGGAGTTTTAGGTTAAATAGTAGGAAGAATTTTATCACTACTAGGGTAATAAAACACTTCAACAGGCTACCCAGAGAGGTTGTGAAATCTCTGTCCTTGGCAGTTTTTAAGACAAACCTTGGCTGGGATGATGTAGTTGGGGCTGGTCCTGCTTTAAGCAGGGGGTTGAACTAGATGTGACCTCCTGAGGTCCCTTCCAGCCCTCATTTTCTATGTTTCTATAAAGACAAAAAGTGACACCATGTGTCACCATGTACACATGCACGATTTTTTTTGCATAAAACTTTATTTGTGCATAGTAACTTAGACCACCTCTGATATATTCCAGTTTGATTGGGACAAATTGTCCCATTGTGGATAAAAAAAAAATCACACATGTGTACATGCCCGGCAGCCAGAGAAGGCGGCAGGAACGGTGCATGGGGTGCTGGAAGCCTAGGTGGGCTCGGGGAAGCTCAGGC
>NW_017728996.1:7362723-7364225 GCF_001723915.1 Gavialis gangeticus | reverse complement strand
CCACCCTTGTCCTAGGCCGAGCTACCTGGCCGGGATGCAAGGATGAGTCATCCAGGGAGAGGTCATCCCTTGAGTTTGGGCTTGGCCTGCTGCTGGAGCTCCTTCCTCAGCAAAGCTCTTTGCCTCGGGTACTTTCCTCAAGTGGAAAAAGTTCCTTTTCTGGCTCCCCTGACTCACTCCAGCAACATATGTCACAGATGAGGGGAGAAGGGGAGAGCATGTGCTGACAGTCAAGCAAAGCAGAGCAAATGAGTGGGCCTTGAAAGTGGGAAGCTTAGCTACCCAGGGGGGAAGAGATCTCCCCCGGTGCTGGACTGGGTGCTGGACTAAGTGGAAAGGTGTTTCCCATTCCTTGCACTGCTGATTGAAACAGCCACCTTTCTCCCTACCCCTTCTCTCCCGTCTGGCAGCAGCCGCCACCCAGCCCGTACAACCATGCTGACTCTCCCTGTCTGACACCTGCTTCTGTCCTGGAAGGAGAAGTACGTCTGGTCTGAGGGCTGAGCAGTCTCTGGGGCTTCTTCAGTTATCAGCCTTTTTGTTGAGACTCTGTTGGTAAGTTCCCCTTATTGGCAAATGGAAGTGGCAGTGCCTGAGATAAGGGTACTTATCAACCGAGAACAGGAGTCTGAATTTGCATAGGTCACTGAACAGCCTTGAGATGGTAAAAACTTAGTCACAGGCCAACTAGTGTAGGTTTGAACTACGAGCAATCTCTGGGTGAATGACACCCTGTCTCATCACCTATCACTGAGTCACCCTGGCTCCAAATTGGATTAATGATTATATAACAGCATGGAATTGTGCATCCATTTTCTACCCTGATTTTCATTTGCCACAGTTCATATTTTGTCCTCTGACCCCTAAAATTACTCATCACAATTTACTTGCTAAGACATTACATAGAATCCATGTTAACAAGGACCTGACTGACTATTAAATGAAAGAGTTGTGTTCTCAGTTATAGACCTCATGATGCATTCACTCTTGCCACAGGTCATCGATTTTCATCTCCATACAATTCAGAGGTCACATTTAATGACCTAGTGCTAAGCATACCTCTTGTTGCCTCTTGACAGAAAGTCGTGGTTTTTGACATACATATGCAGGTATGATTTTGTAATGTCTTACATGTTTGACAATAGCACTGGATTACAGGAAACAAGGACAAAACGGCATATAGATAATTCATCATATACAGACGCAGACAGAAGTGCAGCTCCCTGGTCTAACTCAAGCGCTATGAATTAAACTGATCCTCCTGACCCAACAGACAGTAACTGCTGGGTTGTGAGAGTGGGGGACTGAGCTCCAATATGGAGCTGATCCAGGGAGAGAGGCTGCATCTCTGCAGCTTCTTCCCCTAGCTCTGCCCCCCACACCCCCCAGCCCCTGTTCTGTCTCAGGATGGGAGGGGAAAAAGGCAGGGGAAGGAGGTCCGTTCTGGGGTTTGCCCAGCCTGGAGTTGGAGGGGGGGTGGGATTGAAGCCTCCCACCTGGGG
>NW_017728996.1:7352145-7362217 GCF_001723915.1 Gavialis gangeticus | reverse complement strand
TCAGGCCCTTTTAAAGTGCTCTGCAGCCAGGCACTTGTGTTAGGTCATGGCTATAGAGTGCTTTTAGGGGCCAGATCAGGTGAAAATTGTCGCTTCTGTCTGTGCCTCTAGAAAAACAATGTTTTGGTGCCTAAGGGTGCTTGTACATGTGATGGTGGAGCCGTGTACACCTGGTTTCTGATCACTTAAACCGGTTTGTGTGTAATGTCTGTCCCTAGCCCAGAAGAGAAGACTGAGGGGGATTTAATAGCAGCCTTCAACTACCTGAAAGGGGGTTCAAAAGAGGATGGAGCTGGACTGTTATCAGATGACAGAACAAGGAGCAACAGTCTCAAGTTGCAGCAAGGGAGTTTTAGGTTAAATAGTAGGAAGAATTTTATCACTACTAGGGTAATAAAACACTTCAACAGGCTACCCAGAGAGGTTGTGAAATCTCTGTCCTTGGCAGTTTTTAAGACAAACCTTGGCTGGGATGATGTAGTTGGGGCTGGTCCTGCTTTAAGCAGGGGGTTGAACTAGATGTGACCTCCTGAGGTCCCTTCCAGCCCTCATTTTCTATGTTTCTATAAAGACAAAAAGTGACACCATGTGTCACCATGTACACATGCACGATTTTTTTTGCATAAAACTTTATTTGTGCATAGTAACTTAGACCACCTCTGATATATTCCAGTTTGATTGGGACAAATTGTCCCATTGTGGATAAAAAAAAAATCACACATGTGTACATGCCCGGCAGCCAGAGAAGGCGGCAGGAACGGTGCATGGGGTGCTGGAAGCCTAGGTGGGCTCGGGGAAGCTCAGGCTTGGCAGGCATCCAGCACCCCATGCACCATCCCCACCACTTTCTTTGGCTGCCAGCACACCCAGCTGCCCTCCTGCTGCCTTCCTGCACTGCTCCAGGGGCAAGCCAGCCTGTTCCTGGGCAGTCCCAGGCAGTGGGAAGGTGGGGATGATGCACGGGGTGCTAGAAGCCCACCGAGCCTGAGCTCCCCTGAGCATGCCCAGGCTTTCAGCTCCCCATGTACTTTGGATCCAGTGGGTGCTGCCTGTGAGCTGGGGCAGCACCCATGCACCAAGCACCCAGCCCGGGTGACCCTGGGGGGTGCCACTACCATGGGGGGGGAAGGACAGGCCCTCCCGCAATTCAGGGTCCACTTGGCTCACTAGCAGCTCACTCCCCCCACCATATGAGAGGTGAGCTAACTGTGCTGGGAGGGGGGAAAAAAGGATCAGGCCCCTTGCCATTTTTGGTTCAGTTTTTTTCCAGCACAGCCTGCCCGTGGCGGGAGCGGGGGGAAAGGTGAGCTGGTGGTGGGCTGTCGCTGTGACGGAAGCCCCTGAATTGAAAGGGTGGGTTACAATTAAAAACCCACAAAGTTAAAAACCCACCGTTTCAATTTAAAGGAACTAACCTCCACCATGTGTTCATGCACCCTATCAGTAGCTATAAGCATCTATCTATATTACACCCAAACAACATGTTCTGTGAAAATAAGCTATCCGGTCCCGAGAGAGGCTGGTATCTAAAATCAAACATGGTATTTCAAGCTGTCTCGTCCAACTGTCTACAATTACCAAATTTCATGGTTCAAATCATTGCCTTTTTTAGTTCGTAGGAAGGTATGGGACAGCGGGTGACACCTCCCAAGATCATTAATCTCCTCCCTGTTTCCTCCTGAGCCCAGCACGCCCAACAACCAGTAACAGCCCCTCCGGTTGCAGACCTCTCCCTTGCAACCGTATGGGAAGCTCCAAGAACAGAAAGTTGGTTTCCAAATGTTCCTAGCTTCAATTCATTTGGGGCTTGAGTGAAATTTTGGAAGTTGTTTATCACTTTTGGTGAACATTTTTTGTCATACCATTTTGGGTTGATCCTTTCTACAAAGTTCCTTCCCCCATTTGGTTTTTCACATTGAAAGGTGCAAAATTTGCATTGTATATATTTTGGCAAAAAAAAAAAGTCATCTGCATGTACTTTTCCAAATTCTCAAGTTTTTTGCTCAAAAAAACCAGGAGCTGTGGGGTTTTGAAGGGTTTTTTTTTTTAATCCAATTGCACCGTTTTTATTAAATCACAATGAGATGTAAGAAAACATTAAAATTGTGGCTTCTTACTGGGCATATTTCATACAGCCCCAGCATCCAGTCTAGCAAATCTCCTCCATCTGCAAAGAGGCAACTTGATTAATACACATCAATTTTTTTTAAGCCTCTCAGTAAGGCATACATACACCATCCTCAGGCTGGATGCAATGATGTTTATATAACTGCAGCTGCAATTTTCTGATCACATCGAGGGAAAGCTGAACTCTTTCCCAGTGGATTTCTTTGTAAAATGGAACATATGGCAAATCAAATGAACTGGCCAGCCGGCCTTGAAGTCTTCACTTAAGGTCTTCTGCTTCCATGTACGATTCATCTAGCTGAGACAAGTCACAGATGCTCAGTCTAACCTTCAAGAAAGGCAATCGCTTACAATATCTGATAAAACATTATTTATGGCAGTCTTGTCTCCTTGCTCTACAGTTATCATACTAAGTGGCAACCGCCAATCCTCCTGGATCATGGTGTATGCATGAGAGCCGCCCAGACCTTCAATGCATATGCCCGGGCAGGAGTTTTTTTGGAGGAGTGGGGGCTGTTTAAGTATGATAAATTTGATAATATAATTACAATAATCAGGTTTGGATCCCTGTTTGTCTTTGGTCAGCTGGAACCTATTCCCAGTGATGCTGTTTAATTACGTTAAATTGGATAATATGTCATTCCACATACAGTACCTGGAGACAGCTCTCCTAGACTCCAGACCAGCTCAAGTACTGGACTGACAGACCGGCAATATCTTGTAAGTAGGAGTCACTAATTTATGTCCAAGGAAGTTAAATTGTAGGATGAGTTCAAAGTTGGCAGTATCTTGAGAGCAAAGCTTTAATATTTCAAATATTCTAAAAAGAATTTTTTTTTTTTACCATTTCTTATCTTTTGCCTAGTTAAAATTTTGGAAGCAAATCCAAGTGATACTAAACAGTTTTCATTTGCATTATATTTTCCAGGATTCCTCTATATCTCAGCTTAAACGTTTGAAGACGTTTTTCCTGTCGTGTTTTCTTCTCGGACAGTAACAGGCAATTCCTCCTTTCCTTAAGACCATCATGTACCTTTGACACAAAATCTCAAGGAATCTTTCCACTCTCCCTTGAGAAAGCAAAGGACGCTTCCCTTTAGAAACAGTGAACGGTTCACTCACCAGAAATAAGTTGTTCTTCGAGAAGTTAATTACAGTCTCATGTTGAGTCCTGCGACGCTGTCTGAAGGCTCCTGTCTCTGTGGAGCACAATTCAGCGTTTCCCTTTAGCAGGGCGATCTTTGCTGCAACTTTCTTTAAGTTGTATGCAGTGATTCATTCAGCTACTTGCAGTCATGTGGAAAGCAATAAACCAACAGGTACGTCTTTGTCAAAGTTCTGTAAAATCACACCCACATTTAGCAGGGCCACTTGCAACATAGGGTGAATGAACTTTTCCCTATCATGAAGCCTAAGAACTATTTGTTTCTTTATTTAAGCTGTTGAAATGATCCATGTCAAAAGGGAAGTGTGAATAAAATTCCATTCTGAAACAGTGCTCTGTGGTTAAAAAGATATATCTGCCACACACACACACACACACACGCACACACGCACACACCCACAATTTTCTTGGTTTGGACTTTGTTACATGAAGCTATTATTATTATTATCATCATCATCCTTATTATTATAATCCATATAATTATTATCCTTTGAATTATTATACTTATTATGACAGTGATGGCTACAACAATAATAATTATTGTGATAATCATTACTATATTGCTCCTTGCAGCTGAGGAGCTCAAAGCATTTTGCAAATGTGAATAATCTCAGGAGTTAAGCCCAAAGCACCGATGAGAGGAAATGCAATATTATCACCTCCATGTGTAAGTTAGGTGATTAATAATAAACTATTAATAGGCACATTATTAAGAAACCTTGTTTTGAGAGGCATTAGGGAGCCTACAACTCCAAATCAAAATGTGGTCCTTTCTGATCCACTATTTCTAAATTTCAAGTTTGATTATGCCAAGTTATGTTCACATAGTGTGGGTTACGCAAATAAAGAATGGCAACACTTATTCATAAAAGGATAATATGGTATGTCACAATAACTGTTTGCTCTACATAACATACTGAAGTCCATCCAGCAATGCATTAGCCCAAAATTGAACAATGTGCCAAAAGAAAAACGTGTATTCCAAAGCAGCAGTCAGGCTCTTAGCAGCCAAGGTCTCACTTAATAGCATATGATCTGGGGATGCTGGTTGCAGTCTCCATGCATTTCCCAGTTTGAATTAAAGCCTCTTACGTTAAGGCGCTGTCCTAGAACAATTCATCTGCTGAGCCCCCCTCTGCAATTCCGAACTATCCCTGCCTGCCCCAATAAAAGCTTATCCAACAGACGCTTAGCCTCCCCAAACAGATATGGTTTACTATTAAGCTTCAGGCTGGCAGGCAACAGGATTATAGTTTTTCGTTCTGAAATGCATTCCTTGCGGGTATGGAGGGCTCTTCTCTTTGTCCAAGGAGACAGACCCAGAGCCAGAAGCTAGGGGATTTGCTGGAACTTATGTATTCTCTCTCCTACGCTTCCTGTAGTACTTTTCCTTCTTTCAAGTCGCATGATTTAGTAAGTCCCTGCCATACCAGCCACGGCTTTATCACCATTCTTTGGGCTGCTGTACAGCGTTGCTCTTCCTTGTCACTGTTCATACAAAATGATGCGTCTATTGGTATATAAGAGTTTCAACGAGCAGTTTCACCAGTTGGAGGACCCAGTCCTGTTGTGCACCCCTTATTTACTCAATTCAACACTGGTGTGAGAAAGTGAGGGGAAATCTTGGCCCAAACACAGTCCAGTCTCCAAGAGAAAGCAGGATGCAGCTAATACTAAGATCTTTCCTTTATGAAGCTGATCATCAGCGATCTTTTAACACTACTATATTCCTCAGTGGGTGCCTCAAAGCCAAGGCAGGGTGGGCTTGGCCCTATTTGCCTACATTTCCAAACCAGAACTCCTAAAATGAGGCATCTTATTTAGGTATCTAAATAGGAAGCTTGATTATTAGAGGCCCTAACCTCCCGCAGATCCCAAGGAGCCTGGAGCCAGAACAATTCCTCCAAAACGAAGGTTTGGCTCATGTCCTGCACCAGGGGGGCCTGCAGAAAAAAAAGGGTGGAAACTCACCTGTGTGGCACTCAGAAGATTCCTCCTGCATTTTCAACAGCTCAGCATAACCGGTCCAGTGCCAGCTCTATGCTAGAAAAAGGGCTAAGGTCTGCTGTTTGGAGGAAGAGTGCCTGGCTGAGGATTTGTTAGAGCTCAGTCCAATGTCTGTGAACATTAAACCAAAGATTCCCGCTGAATATCTGGAGTCCTTATGTCAGCCCACAGCATTCCTTGCCCAAGCCAGACTGAATGCTCTCCAGGGTAAAAAGTATGTACGCTGCCTTTTTTAGCAACTACCATAGGTGTTGTGCTTGATATATCCACTGATGTCACATGCACTGTTCAGCTGAAAATACCTTTTTATGTCTTGGAAATATTTTTCAATGTCTTTGGTTTGGAAGCAGAGAGACAGCCGGGGCATTGATTGTGTGGTCTCACTCCTCCCCAAATTTGTCTTCAGCATTTCTAGGAAGAAACTAGACTCTGTCCTTGGCATTTTAGCCTTGTTTATCAGTTCATATAGCCCTTTTCTAATTCCTTCTGTGTCTTTGACCCCAAGTGCCTAGTTACAGAATAACTAAACATTTTTTTAACATGCACCAAAGCAGAGTTCAAATCCAATAGAAAAGCAAAGTCTGTGAGCTTTACATTTAAATAGCAATAAAACCATTGCTTTAACTCTGCAGTAAAGTTTATATCCAGGTAGGCTTTTAGTTACAATAGATAAAGAATATGAGCAGTAAGTTGTAATAAAAGATCTATGTAACATGTCACATTATCTATGTGACACAGTTACATTACAGCGGTCAAGATATTATTTGGGAGTAAAAATAGTGTTATTGAAGTTCAAACCATGAAATCACAGCAAATGAAACACCTTTATTTTATGAATGAGTCTGGCAAGAATTCAGCCTGCAGTTTCAGTATTTCTAGCTTCCTTAAGAATAATTTCAGACAGGATGAAAGGAGTGGAACTGATACAGCTCTGAGGCTTCAATTTGCTATTTTATTATATTTTTTATTATACTTTTTTATTATACTACCCTGGCTCCGCACTGGCCCCAAGGCAGCCACTAAAAAGTATGGTCTGCCCACCCACACCCAGTTTTCAGGCTCTAAACCCAGAAATACAGAGAGGAAGACTGTCATGGGGCAATTCCCCTTCCTACTCTTTGGAGATTTATCAATTTTTATTTGTTTCTAGAACGTATGGAGTAGGAGCAGAAAGGTGGTGGTGCTGGGGTGGGGTGTTCATTTTCAATACCAGTTTTGAAAACAGAGCAGAGCTAGTCCAGACATACACTGCATAGATCAGTAGGAAATGCAGCCATGTGGTACTTACTAGCTGATATATTGAGCAGTGAGTGTTAGAAATTATACTGAGTAACAGCAGAAAGCTGTAGGGTTGTAATTCTCAACTCTTCAGTGGTGTCCATATCAAATTCTAGCCCATCCAGGCTCCTTTTCCTGTTGACTTTCCTGGCCTTCACCCAGCCTCTCAGATTAATGGCATTTATTCATCTGGTTTAGTGGTGCCCAACGTTTTCGCCCCATGGGCCAGATGGGTAGTACCTAGTCTGTCTTTGGGTTAGATCCAGTGCCGTACCTAGACTCCTGGTGGCCCTAGGCAAACTTTTAGTATTCACCAGAGATAATGATAATAATAATTGGACAACAGAAAAAAAATTACCATTTTTGAGCCCCCTTTCTGTCCAGGCCCTGGGCAGCTGCCCAGTTTGCCCATGCCTATACCCGGCCCTGGTTAGATCAGGCCCATGGGCTCAATCCAATACACCGGGCCACTGCGGTAGGGACCCAATCTGGCATGTGGGGCCCAGCCCTGATCTAGCTACTGGTGGGGGGCACCCCAGGCCCAAGCTTATTATGGTGGGGAGGGGTCCTGTCCTGGGCCCGATCCAGCTCTGTGGGGCTTGGTAATTTGGCAGTGGGGGAGGGATGGCGGTATTAATTGCCACTGCTCCCTCACCACCAAATTTTCCAACCCATGGGGACCCTTGCAGGCTGGGGGTTGAGCACTCATGATCGAGTCAATTATGCGAGACATTACACAGCCTCATTAATTTTATTACTGTAGATGTGGAAGCTATGATGGCTAGATTTGATGGGGTCAGTACAGTAATTGAAGACTGATGCTTTTAGGAGCAATCATTTTTCTAAGTGCAGGTTCTGAAGAGGGGAACAAAAACAACCTCTTTTTGTCCCATATAATAGATTTTTCCTGTCTGAGGGTTTGGGGCACAAATGCCATTTTTCGCATGGCATTATGTGCCATTTTTTGCATGGCCAAAGTGTTTTTTTTCAACATATGAGAGAAGATATCTGTTGTGGTGTTCTTTCTATACCAATCAGAGAACATGATAAAGAGTTTCCCTCTCTGCTCTCCCTGAAAAGGGTGGAGGCAATGATAAAGCATTTATCCTATACCAAGTTAGGAGTGACCTATCAAGAAAACTAATACTGGGGCAAAACAGGAGTGGAAAGGGGAGTGAACCTGTGTGATCCAGTTGAAAATGAAACTAGTAAATTAAATGTTCTGTGACCCCTACGTTGGGCAATGCCATCTATGGATACTTTGCCCCAACTGTATGTATAAAGATTCTGTAGTCTACCTTCCAGCTAACTTACATATCTCCACTGGAATATCTCCAGTATTTCTGAATTCTTAGATACTGTGTGGAACAAATCTTTAGTGTCAAAGATACCAGGACACATTAGAGAATTTGCATGCATAGTTTAAAGTAAGCCTAACGGGAGTTACACATATAAACTATCTTTCTCATGGAGAGAAGAATGTTCTTAGTCGAGAGGATAAGATATGTTCATTCTTATGGGAGAAGGCAGCTCATGATGCACTGATCCTGACCTTCTGGTTTTCAGAACAGAACATTCTTTATGTTATGATCACCATTCAGGCAAAGAATGTCACAGTCACAAACACACTCAGAGAAATTCACTTTTCAAACCCAGCAGCTACTCTCTCTAATCTCTTTTGCTCAGAGCCAGCAGGAAGTCAGTGTGACTGCAGTGTTATCACCCCCTTTGACTGAATTTTTTTCCACTTACTCTGCACATTGCGCTGTTTGAAGGCAGCCACTTAAAATCATGTGGTCAAAGGTTCCAGACTTTTGTTCAAAAGAGATGGTTTGTTTTTTTAGTATTGACTCTGAAGACCTAAATAGCAAGCACATACAGATTTGAGCTAAGTTGACCAAGTTGTATGCTAGCTGCAGATTTCCATGAGGATTCGTTTTGCAAAACTCTAGATTAGAATGTGACGTTTTGCTATCTTACCAGAGCGGAAACAAGCTAGTAGCAGGTCTACAGCATGGCATAAAGCATATATATAAAAGGTGAAGGACATACATTTGGAAAGGTAGAACGCTGAGATTAAGATACAGGCAGTCCTCGACTTAACAACTCTTCGAGTTGCAACGTTTTGCACTTACAATGTTTGTAAATCAACACCCTGTTTCAACTTTCTGACACCAGTTTCGACTTTACAACGTTTGATCTGATGCCACGCCATGCCAGTGAACATGTTCACTGCATTGCCCATCTCCCTGGAGAACATCTGTCCAAGCTTCCTGGGGCACTTTCTTTAAGAAAGCAGCCAAGGCTCCAGAAAAACCTGCAGCCAAGACTCCTGGGGAGACTCCAGCCAAGAGCCCTTCAAAAAGTCCAACCGAGAGCCCTTCAAAAAGTCCAGCAAAGTCACCTCAAAGAAGTCCTTCCAAATCAATGTGATTTGCTAATTACAATATAAATACATTCATGTAGCTATATCACTCATCTATAATTGATTAAGTACAAAATTCTGGGGTATTTTTGGTAAAAATAGGGTATCAGGCCTTAGTTCAGGAACCAATCCCACATTTATAACATTGTTTCCGATGGGAAAATTGGTTCCGAGTTACAACATTTTGACTTAAGACGTGGTTTTCATGAACCAATTGTGGTGTAGATCTGAGGACTGCCTGTATAACAACTCAGAGGAGCATCTATAAGATTCATAAGATGTAAAATATTAGGCCTCCTTACATTATTTCAGTATCCAGGGAGTGGAAATAAGAGTACATGTAGTTATAGGACTTTAACAAACTCTTTTGACAGTGATAGTTCTGCTAGCGTCTGTGCCAGCTTCCTACAGTCTAGAGAACTCCTTTTATTTCCCAATTTCGTCCCTAAACACATGCTAGTCAAAGGACACAATAACGTGTACAGGTATCATTCACAGATTGTGAAGGGCCGGAACGGACCCCGGTACATCACCGGGTCCCTATGTGCTTGCACATGCATGCACATGCACATTTTGCTGCTCCACCCCCAGCACATGGACAAGCAGTCGCGTAGGCGAGCGGGTTTGTTCATCCCTGATGTAAAGGCCACGCGGTAGCGATCCAACCTCTTCCAGACACAGGGCTACGTTGGCTGAGGCTGAGCAGGGGAGGAACAGAGCTGGGGGTCGGACCCTTCTGACCTTAATATCTATGAATGTATGGATAGCCATGAATCTAACTGAACAGCATGGAGCCGGGGATAAACCTTCCCCCTCGCCCTGCAACGAGCGGCTCTGCAGAGCAGTCAGCACGACGCTCATCCCCTACTGCCGCTCCCTCCACGCGCCGCGTTCCGCTCCGCCCCATTGCGCATGCGTCAGGAGCGGCGGCGACACAACGTCACTCCGTCGCGCGCGCCCTACCGTCGCTGCGTGTTACGTCACGCCGTGCGACGTCGGGAGCGGCGGAGCGGCATGAGGCACTGGGTGCTGCGGGCCTGGCGCGGGGCTGTTGCGGGCGGCTCCCGGGG
>NW_017728996.1:7335425-7351457 GCF_001723915.1 Gavialis gangeticus | reverse complement strand
TGTTGCGGGCGGCTCCCGGGGTCTGTGCGGGGCCGGGCCCGGGCCCGGGCCCCCCTGGCGGGTGCTCTTCTTCGGCACCGACAACTTCGCCGCCGAGTCGCTGAGGGCGCTGGACGCCGCCAGGTGCGGGGTTGGGAGTGGGGGGCACGGGGGAGGCAGCGAGCTTCTGTCCCCCGCGCTCACCGCTGTCCCCTGCCCGGCCCAGGGAGCCCCGCCAGGACGCTCTGGTGAGCAGCCTGGAGGTCGTGACTCTGCCGTCGTCCTCAACGAGGAGCCTTCCCGTGGAAACCTGCGCTGCGCAGTGCCAGCTGCCGCTCCACCACTGGCCGCACACGGGCCCCCGCGGCTGCTTCGATGTCGGGGTGGTGGCGTCGTTCGGGCACCTCCTCAGCGAGGACCTCATTCAGCAGTTCCCATAGTAAGTCAGAGGATCCTGCTTGGGTCGCACAGGCCAGCATTTCTGACCCTTTTAAGTAGCGAGTACCCCTTAACTTCTGAAAAACTGTAACAAGTCCCCCAACGCTCAGTTTCTCCGGGGGATTTTATCTTTACAGACAAATGCGTGCCATAGGTTGGAAGAAGGGCTGTGTACATATGTAAGGCCGTGCTATGACAGATGGCTGATCTGGCATGGGTAGGGTTGCCGCCTTTTATACCGGGGTGCACTGCTTGAGTATGCACCTGGGCTAGAGGTGATGTAGGCCAAAGCTAGGGGGGCCGAGCCCAGTGCCGCACAAAGCACCGCACGCCAAATTATTATTGGAAAATTCAAAACGGTGCACCAGTTTTTTTGCCATGGTTTTGAAAAGAAGGTGCTAATTGATGACATGAGTTTTGTCCATCAGCAGCTAGGGGTGCAGGGCCCCAGAACCCCCCTGCACCGATCTCCTCCACAGCTGGCAGGCGTCGTGGCCTCAGCAGGTGCCACCATCCCTGCAGCTGTCACCCTGCTGTACTTTAACACATACAGGGTCACCCATGGCATGAGTTGTGCTTGTCCCCAGCTTGAGGTGCAGTTCTCTCCCAAACCCCTGCACCGATCTCCTTGAAACTTGGCAGACTTTGTGGCCTCAGTAAGAGCTCCCTCCCCTGCAGTTTTGACCCCCCTGTGTTGTGACACAGACGTGACAGGAGTTTTGCTTTCTATAATTTGGGGTGCAGTTCCCCCCAAACACCTGCATTGATCTTCTTGAAACTTGGCAGGTTTCATGCTCTCAGCAGAGGCTACCATCCCTGCAAGTTTCATTCAAATCAGACAAAAAACAACAAAGTTATAGATATTTCATTGATTTCCGCCATGATATCCTATGGCCGGATCTCTGAGGCGGCTCCGAAGCTTCAGAGCTGCTTCGGCCGGATCGAGGCAGAAACCCGGTTCGGAGCTCTGGATTGGATAGCTACCATCCAAAGCAGCCGGATCGGATCGCTGCCGACTCGCAGAGGCCTACTGGCGAGTCATAGAATCGTAGAAGTCGGGTCGAAGGGACATTGTAGATCTTCAAGTCCGACCCCCCCCCGGCTGGGCGGGAGAAAAACTCGAATCAAATGAGTGGAGCCTGGTAGGGATCAAGCCTCTTCTTAAAGACCACCAGGGTAGGAGCCAGCACCACTTCCCTTGGAAGTTGGTTCCAGCTCCTAGCCACCCTAACTGTGAAGTAGTTCTTGCGGATGTCTAACCTAAACCTACTCTCCAATAACTTGTGTCCATTATTCCTTGTTATGCCAGGGGGCGCCAGGGGAAACAGTCTCTCCCCCAAACCCTTCTGGTCCCGCCCTAGTGAGTTTATAGACAGTCACCAGGTCCCTGGCAAGTCTTTCAGCTTTCGAGGAACGTTTACTGGTTCTGCCAGGAGGTTCCTGCCTGAGAGGGTGGTTACATTGCGCTCGGTCGGCAGCAAATGTTTTGAAACAGTGTTTGCAAAAGCTTTCAAATGCATAAAGTAACTATAGGTAGGACGGTATAGGCAGTCCTTGGACACAATTGATTCCTGACAACTGTGACTTAAGTCAAAATGTTGTAACTCGAAACTGATTTTCCCATAGAAACAATGTTATAAATGTGGGATTGGTTCCTGAACTAAGGCCCGATACCCTATTTTCACCAAAAATACCCCAGAATCTTGTACTCAATCAATTATAGATAAGTAATGTAGCTACAGGAATGTATTTATATTGTAAATAGCAATGGTATTGATTTGGAAGGACTTCTTTGAGGTGACTTTGCTAGACGTTTTGAAGGGCTCTTGGTTGGATTTTTTGAAGCGTTCTTGGCTGGAATTTTCAGGCTGCAGGTTTTTCTGGAGTCTCGTCTGCTTTCTTAAAGAAAGTGTCCGAGGAAGTTTGGACAGATGTTCTCCAGGGAGATGGGCGACACAGTGAACTTGTTCGCTGGTGTGGCGTTGAAACAGGGTGTCAAATTATAAACGCTGCAAGTGCGAAACGTAACTCGAAATGCTGTAAGTGGAGGACTGCTTGTAGTGTATTTTTTTAGCTTTCTTTATTAGGGTTAGCATTTTAAATATGATATTGTAAAGAAAGCTCTTCAAAAGCACTAAAATCCTGAAACATGCCCTCTTTTTCTTTAAAAAAAAAAAAAAAAAGCTGTTATCATAAATACATATTCAAGCACATTAAAGAATTACCGGTCCTGTTTTAATTACAAATATTCTGATTCAGTGGCGTGTTGAATGTGCATCCCAGCTGTCTCCCACGGTGGCGTGGCCCTGCTCCAGTAATCCACACAGTGCTTCATGGTGATACAGTAACTGGAGTGACAATTATGCAGATTAGACCCAAAAGGTACACTAAATATTTTTTTTTTTTTTTAAAGCAATCCATTCTCATGCAGAAATCGTAGATTTCATAGATTTTTAGGGTTGGAAGGGACAGCAGCAGATCATAGAGTCCGACATCCTGCCCCAGGCAGGAAAGAGTGCTGGGGCCAGGTGCTTGTCCAGACTCCTCTTAAAGACCTCCAAGGTAAGGGAGAGTACTGCCTCCCCTGGAAGCCCATTCCAGATTCTGGTAACCCTTACCATAAAGAAGTTCTTCCTGATGTCCAGCCTAAATCTGCGGTCTGTCAGTTTGTGTACATTGTTTCTAGTTACCCCAAGGGGCGTCCTGGTGAACAGAGCATCTATTCCTTGTTGCTCCCCCACCCCAACAGAATTTGTAGATGGCCACAAGATCACCCTTCAGCCTTCTCTTGCAGAGGCTGAAGAGATCCAGGTCCTTCAGTCTCTCCTTGTAGGGCCTTACTTGTAGGCCCCTACCATACAAGTAGCCCACCTCCAGACCCTCTCAAGGTTATCCACATCCTTATTGAGGTGCAGCACCGAAAACTGGATGCAGTATTCCAGCTGTGGCTTACCAATGTTAAGTTAACTTATGACTATTGACTACGCTATGTTAACTTTATTTAATTGAAATGGTTATGTGTACATATCCATATCCTTAATATTTAAAATACTTGAAAGTAGTTCAGGAATTTGATCTGACCTGCTGGCTCGTTATATATCTTGTATTTGAGTGAACACACAAATTACCTTGAACCACCATTTCAAAGTCATATGCTGGTAATTTGTTGTACAAGCCAAAGCTAGTCTTGGACTCTGCAGGATTAGGACTTGGAATCTAGGCAGCTGTTTGATGAAACTGATAATTTGCTTCTCTAGGTAAATAGTTGATGCACGAGTTATTGGTGGTTTGCCTGAGTCTAGCGTGGTTAAGGCACACTAGTTCTTATAGCTAGTTGCAGTACAAGGAAGTGACATAGGTCAGTTTTTGGCCACCTTTGATTCCTCAGCCTGAACCATGAGGTACCTACTTATGCTTGGGTCAGCTAGGGCTAGTCTTCAGCATGGGTCTGAAGGAGTTTGCACTTACGTTTCTGGAGCCCTAGCAAGCATCTTGGGTGCCCTGCCAATGCACTACTTTACTCTGCACAGACTTGTTTTCTTCTGAAAATGAACACATGTGAAGTGCTATCCTATAGTGTGTATTTTTAAAAAAGTATATGCTCTCCCCTTTTAGTGTCAGGTTTCAAAGTGCCGTCTGCTCTTCCTGCCAGCTTCTGTCCAATAATAGACCTCAGCAAGATGTGAAAGGCCTGAATATTGCAGTCCATCTTTCTTTTGAAATATTGCCTTTTGATTTGGAAATCCTGTATTTGGTTAGTTTTTTGTTCAGCTGTGTCATACTATTCTCTGTTTTTTACCTGTTGTCTTGTGAAGCCATTTTTAACATAGTAGTTATTACTCAAATAGAAAGGGAGAGTGATTATTTCAGTTAATACAGAAGCCTTGTGCAAAACTGCATGCTTTTTTGCATATGAGTGAAGTGATAATTTATTAAAAGGTGAAACTAATATCAGTGTATTTGTTTTTAGGTTTGATGTTGGTCCAATTATTAAGCAAGAAAAGCTTGCTGTTCCTCCCCACTGCACAGCAAAGAAGCTAGAAGCAATATTAGCAAAACTGGGTGGTAACATGGTAAATTTATACAACCTATTATCTATATATTTTTTCTAAGCAGTTATTGTTTTGAATTGTTAAAAGAAACTCCTTGAAGAGAAAAAATAGGTTCCCAGTACATAAACAACTGCTGTCGATAGTCGTCTGAGTTGACTGCAAGCTTTGACTACAAGCTTGGGTGGTCTGAGATTTGCCAGTTCTGAACATCATGTCTTGCTGAAAAGAGACATTGGCAGTACTGGTAGAACTGTGTAAAAGAGAGATCTAGTTTCAGTCTGCCTGTGTTCTAGCTTAAACAGCCAAGCAAGAAATTTTGAACACTATGTAAACACCAGATCTGACACTACTTCCACTAAAGTTGGTAGCAATTTTTTCCTTTGACTAGAATCAGTACTGGAACAAGAAGAAACTTGTTTAAATGCTGCTAGGCCATGTACCAGCAGAAAGTTGAGGAATATTCACTTTTTAATTGGAGGTTGGGTGATGTGGGGATGGAATAGTATAGGTAGGTGTATTTTAGGTACAATGAAGTGAGATTTTTGTAAGCTTTATAGAAAGTTGCATGGATCAAAATATATGCTGGGTTCTTGTTTTGGAAGGATGTTTCTGGCAGTATACTTAATGTAGTTCTAATATGCCATTTACATTTGATCTTGTCCTTTACAAAATCTCATTTTGCAGCTGCTTTCTGTTTTGAAAAACTTGCCCGAAAGTTTAGAAAATAAAAGGGAGCAACCGCAGGAGGGAGCAACGTTTGGTAGGTATAGAGTATTAATGAAACCTCTCTTTGTTTTGTGTTACTGGGGGAGGCTGAATTTGGGTTCCATGATTCCATATCATGTGTTCTTAGATGTGTTGTATGTTGGCTTTCATGTAGGGCTGGCTCTGATTTTCATAGCCAAAGGCAAAGCTCCTAGTGATTTCTGTGGCACAGCCACATCGGAGCAAGGGGAAGAATGCTGCAGGATTTTCCCTTAGATTGAAGCCATATTTGCCTTCCCAACACCCACTGGAAAAGAAAATCTTGGGTTCAGTCACAAGCAGTACACCCGTCAGCAGCATTAGGAAATGTGCTACTGGGCTTGCACAAAAGTGTCATCAACTTGCAAGGCCCTCTGGTTCTGACATTGCTCAAGATGAGTTATGCGGTTGTCTTCACCTCATTGTTCAGCTGTGAACGAACACAAAGCAGGAAATAATGGCTCTCGCTCTGCTTTGATCCTAGCTCCTAAGATCACTGCTGCCATGAGTTGTATAAAATGGGAAGAACAAACTGCTGAACAGATACTGCGACTACACTGTGCCATAGGAACTAAAGTAAGACCAAATAGGACTTCGGGGGAACCTTCCTTTTAATGTGTTTCTACCCCCTATTGTGTTTAGAATTGCTAGCCTTTCAAATGATGGTTTGATTCTTTTGAGAGGTGCAGCAGGCTAGTAGGGTGAGAATAGGGGGCATAACTTGGGAGAATTTCTAGCTCAGGTGACAATTGTCTATTACTTTTTTTACAAATTGATTAAATCCTTTTCACTTTCTTCATCTGTAAAACAGGAATGATGTAAGTAGGACTTCAGAGGTGTTGGGAGGAGGGATGCTGTATTTATGAAGTTCTGAGTAATATAAGTTAAATTCTTCCAGTATTCACTGTAATTATATGAGGCTTGTACCTGTACCTTTTTCTTGTATTAAGTAAAAGTTAACAGTGTGCAGATAAGTTGTCAAGTTATTAATACAAACCCATTTTGGTGGCTGGCAAAAATTATTCAAAATTAGTCTTATAACTTAATATAGCTCATAAAGGAGGAACGCACAAAGAAACAATTCAGCACTGTGTACATTACAGTGTATAAACTCCTATGTGAAACAGTCCCTAAATCTCTGCCCTAATACCATTTACTGCAGGTAACTTTCATATGATGATAAATATTGATTAACTGAGACTCTTGTGAAAGTGCTGTGTGATCTTGTTTCCAGTTCCCATTGCAAACACTCTGGCTGGGTAGTCCTGTTAGACTTCTGGATTTTGTGGAGGTGCATAACAAGCCTGACTTTGTTGGTATGTACTTTAATCCGTTAATAACTTTTGCTGTAAAATTTACACAGGCGCAGTGAATTAATTTAAGTGCAAGTGAATGTGTAGCTGCACAAGGCAACATATAAATGAAGCAGATTTCAAAATTGAATGTTGAATGGAATTTAAGGGAGGCTTGCCTTTAAATGAGAAATGTTCTTGTCTCTGTGCAGGAGGATTTATACATTTTTACTCCCTGTGCATTGAGGTGAACATCTACATTTGTGCCTGATTAAAAATATATTTAATGGTTTCATTATGGGAGCAGCAGGTATAGCCCTGGAACCTTGTCAAACCTGAGGATAATTGAGGGAAATCCTGCTTTAATGACATGGGTCCCACGTTGGTTTGTGTCTCTTTCAAGGAAGATTAGCCCCTCTGTGGTCTTGCCCTGACTCTCCCTCTTTGCACGTCCCTTGAGGAGATGGATAGTGTCTGTTAGGAGAGTTGATGATATTTCTGCCTTTACTTGGAAATATGAGACAGTGCAGAGTGTGGCTTCTTACTGTTCAATCTCCTGCAGACAAAATATATTTTTATTAATGTGAAGGAGCTTTGCCCTGTATAAGATGAGACACTGTACTACGGAGCCATTGCCACTCATGGGTCACTTTCACACCTGTTGTGACTTGCTGTTCTTTGCTCTACGCCATGAAGGAATGGATAAAGCACAGCAAAGTGTTTTTGAGCAATTACTAGTTCTTAGATAATTGTTGTGCTTCAAAGACAGGCACAAATATAAGCTTAATATTTTCACTCTTATTCAGTAACATGAAAATGCAAGTAGTCCCATTTGTTTGCAGATCATTTAGTAAATGAAGACAGAACAGTTCCAGGCTCCATATTATACGACAAACGTTCCCAGGCACTGGTGGTTCGTTGCAAGGTAATGGTTCTTTGTTTTCCATTCACTTTTCTGAATGTTAATGATGTTTAGACTTGTTTCTGCTATTTTTAATAATCAGTGTATTAACTTTTTATGCATCTGTTTTGTTGGCTTAGGCCAATGTCACAGGGCACTAAGGTGCCTGCTCCTTTAAAGGCAAAAACTGCCTAGAGAAGGGGGCCCTAGAAGCCAGGCAGAAACCCCACAGGTGCAGGTTACTATGGCAGCAGGCTAACAAAGGAATTAGCTTGCAGCTGTACCTGGTCAGCTGACCAGAAGATGGCAGGGCTCTGGGCCCATATAAGCCCCAGGGCTGGGATGGAAGGCAGTTAGGGCCTTGGCAGCTGCCAGGGGGAGTGGAGTTCATGTAGAAAAGCTCCACATATACCTGGGTGCCTGTGCTGCTCCTGGTGAGACTATAAAGTATCCAGGGTTATGGTTACAGTTATGTTGTAGCTCAGGGGCTCATATTTATGTTGTTGCTTTTAATTTGGTGGACTGGGATGAGGCTGTTGGGGAGGAGGAGACCTCACTGGGGCACACTACCATGCAGAGCCCCAGCACCAGAGAGCGCAGCAATGGGGTGAGGAGACCCCAGCGCCAGAGAGCACAGTTACTGAGGCGGAACTAAGCTGAGGCCTCATCACGAGACGTCTGCATACCATCTGCTAGGCATGGGGCATGATAAAGGGGCGGTTTTTGAGCCGTGCATGTAGCCCATAAGGCTTGGGGTGTCCCATAAGGCACTTATTTAGAGAGGGACCCAGCAAGGGGTCTAAGAACCCACACAGTTTAGTGGGGTCCACCAGGACTGTGACTGCATAGCACCTTGAGGGCAGCCTCCCTATCTACCATCTATTATCTTTCTTACCCATTGAGATTTGGCAGGTGAGAATAGAAGGCACCCATTGGGTGAAGCTGGCATGGTTACAGGGCCCTAGGGGCATCACGGCTGTCCCTAGGGACCCCACCCTGTGACAGCCAAATAAACTTTTTTTATGTTGTAGATTAAAGTACTTTTGCTGTGTCTGGTAACAGGATTTTAATTTACAAGTGCAAGGTTGATTCAGATAATGTAAACTTTTTAAACTGAACAACTTCAGTGTTTTGTAACATTTAAAATAGTGCATTCCTAAATTAGTAAATTTCTAAATATGTTGGCTTTTAGTAGTTTGGAAGAAACAGTGTACATCTTTTACTTCTCTTCCTAGGAAGGCTGGGTTGGAGTCAAAACTGTCATAAAGAACAAAAGGCTTACAGCTGTTGATTTCTATAATGGATACTTGCATCTGTGGTTCCGTCGGAATTCAAAACTGTTTCTTGAGGATTGCAGATTTCAAACGCTCAAGCTTAACACAACAAAGAAAGCTTCAGAAAGAAAGGAAATGGTGGTGAACACTATAACACACTCACAGCATGAAAACCGTTGAGCAGGGCACCTGTAAATTAATAAATATTTTATTTCATTATTATAAGCAAAGCTGAATAGCTGATCTTGGTAGCAGTGAAGATTTCCTCAAAACTTTTTTTCCAAAGTACTACTTCCTTAAGAGAAGAAACATAAGTCTGTAAATAGTGAAGACTATGAATTGATCTCTTTATTTACCTTTGGACAATAAATTCTTCTTATACATAATTTTTAAAGTTGAAGTTTGGAAGTTTTTAGTGTGACTTCAAAGGGTAAATCAATGTTTTGTTAATTTCACCTTTCTGAGACACTTAGAGCAGATTTTTCCATTAAATCATGCAGGAAAGAGTGTTGAAATGCTCCACCAGTTGCAAGATCCTGTTTCTATGAAAGAGACCAATTTTCCTAAAATCCCATTAGGTTTAAGTATTTATCTGTGCAAAGATGCAGGGTAGCCATGTGGTACCAGGCAGAGCTTTGTAGTATTTCTTTAGCGGGACATTTGCCAGCAAATTCTGTACATGACCATTCTCTTGAAATTGTCAGTATGATCCTCCATTATCTAAAACTAGCAAATTGTTCGTCAAGAATGACAGATGAATTTCAGATAAAAACAAACAGATTTTACTTTTTATATTTATTAAATAAATTAAATATTTATAGAACTTAAAATAGGCTGAACATTTGAAGGTACCAATCCCTTCCTG
Source organism: Gavialis gangeticus (assembly GCF_001723915.1). NCBI lineage: Eukaryota > Metazoa > Chordata > Crocodylia > Gavialidae > Gavialis > Gavialis gangeticus. Next base: position 7,341,912 of record NW_017728996.1, on the reverse strand, counting down.
CACTTGCTCTCATCCAGTGGGCACGGCTGCCACCTGCGCACCTCTTTGCTGGGCAAGAGCAAGGGCAGGCAAGCTCTGCGCCCCACAGCAGCCACCCATGCCCCAGGGCTTCCTCCGTGCTGCCCCCTGGCACCTCCTGCCCTATTTGGAGCTCAGGATAAGGCAGCCCCTGCTTGCCCACTGCCTCACACCTCTGGCTCCTGCTTTTCCTCAGCTGGCCCCTCCCTCTGTCCTCCCCGCTGTGCTGAGCTGCCGGTGTCCTCCTGGGAGGAGCTCAGTTGAAACAGCCCTGGCTCCTGACTTTTTTTCCTCAATTCTGGAAGTTGGGATCATACTGACATGGTCACTAAACAAATGCTAAAGTTTAGCAAAGACATTTATCTGAAGACACAAATATTCTATTCTTACAGTTTTCAAGCTATTCGTATTTAAAGAGCGTTACACACAGACAGACACACCGACAGATGGACTAAGCTCTTTAGATAGATAGATGGATAGATCAGCCTTCAGATATTCAGTATTTGCTGTAGTACCTAGAGCAGTGTTTCTCAACCTTTTTAGATTCGAGGCACCCTTTGGAATGTGTCAGCTTTTAGTTTTCACTCTTTTTCTGTAGGCAAAAAAAACCAGAGCAATCTTTCTGTTGCAAAGAACTCAGAAAGGGCACAGCCATTGATTTATTTTTTAAGTCTCTGAGTTTATCTTGTGAATCATGTTTGTAAACCTAACAGTACTAACCAGTGCTGGGGCACCCTAGTTGAGAATCACTGACCTAGAGGTTAAGGCCAGAAGAAAGCATTAGATCATCTAGTCTTTCCCCTTATGGCCCTTAAACTCTAGCCTGTTATCCCTGTTTTGAGCCCAATAACTTGTATTTGGCTAGGAAATCACCAAAAAGATGCCTAGCCTTTTGAAGCCATGTAAAGATGGTGAAACCCACTCCCAAGTGCTATCATAGGTGAAGCTGTTTAATCTTTTGGAAAAGGTCAAACTTTATGCCTTATTTCCAGTTTGAGTTCCAGCCACTAGTTCTTCTTTAAACCTTATTCATTAAAGAGTCTATTTAATAAACACCCAGGATCTCTTTCTAACTCCAACTCCCTTCCCCTGGAGAAGTTTAAACCCTCTGAGTCTAACCAGGTCATCCCTTGATTATCACTTTCTCAAGCTAAGGTCCCCTACATCTTTTCATTGTAAAGCATTTTTCCCAACCTGTGGATCACTTTTCTGTTGCTCTTTTGTACCCTCTTCAAATCTTCTAAGTCCTTTTTGCAATGTGGATACTAGGGAGTTGCAAAATGGGCCCTATTTGATTCAGATTTGGCCTGAATTGGGGACAGTGATTCGATTAGTTGATTTGGATCACTCTCCCCAGTTCAACGCAGCTGAATCCGAATCTGAACATTCAATGCTGATTCAGAGAACTGCCAGTTCGGACACAGACACAGCTTTAAACGCTTTTTCTACATGCCTTGAGGTAGCACTTGCAGCTGGTGATCACTGCGATGCTGGGGTGCATGGCGTGTCCCATAGGGCAGGTACTTCCGGTACACTTCTGGATCTTCCGGGGAGTGCATGGGGCCCCATCTGTCCGCACCCCCCAGCTTGGCAATCGGCCACAAGGGAATCCCAAGTGCACCCCAGTCCCAGGAGGCACCAGTTGCCAAGCTGGGGGGGGGGAGACACAAGGGGCCCCCCAATGTGCTCTGGCAGACCCAGAAGTGGACTGGAAGTGTTTCTGATCCATTTCAGGGTCTGCTGCTGAGTGTGCTGAGGAGCCCCCCATGCTTCTATGGGACATTTAATGCTGCCTATGCTTCTGTGGGACACTCCATGTGCCCCAGCATTGCAGCACTCATGAGCCACCTGGTACCTAGAGGTATGCAGAAAAAACATTTAAAGCTGTCTATGTCCGAATCGCCGAATCTCTGAATTGATTTGGAAAATTCTGATTTGATTCGGAGAAATTAAAGGGTCCTCTGATTTGATTTGGGTGCGGAGGTTTGGCCACCGAGTCGGATCAAATCGAATCAGGGACTGGAGCTTCACACAGCCCTAGTGGATAGCAGACCCTATATATAAAGAGAGAAAAAAATTACAGCCTTGTTCCTTCTACTTTTGAAGCCAAGGATTGCAGTGCCCTTTCTGGATATGGCATCACAGTGGGAGTTCATATGGAGTTGATTGTCTGCAGTAATACCTTTTCCAGAGGCACTGCTTTCCAGGATTCAGTTGTGCTTTTTGTACCTCTGGCCTCTGTGCCTTTTTTCTAGCATTATAACCTTGCATTTGGAATCAAAATGCTTTTTGTTCAAATGGACCCACGTTACCAAGTAATCCAGACTGTTCTGTATGACCACCTTATCCTTGTTATTTACTATTCTGCCAGTCTAAGTTGCATTTAGATTTTACCTTTTTTTTCTGGATTATTGATAAAAAATAGTTTCAAGGGTTATAGCAGAACCAGGTTAGGAATTAGTTAGAATCTATGAATCTAAGATGCTCTCAAGTTGGCAGGGCCAGCTAGGATGTGCCCTAGGGTACTGAAGGAATTGGCCGAGGTAATTTTGGAGCTATTAACTATCCTCTTGGAGACCTTGTGGAGGTCGGGAAAGTTCCAGATACTTAGAAAAGGACAAATATAGTTCCTGTCTTTAAGAAAGAGAAGGAGGAGAATCCAGGGGTTTACAGACCAGTTTGTCTGACCTTGATACCCAGAAAGATCATGCAGCAGGTCCTCAAGCAATCTACTGAGAAGCACCTAAAGGAGAGCAAGGTGATCACAGACAGCTGGATGGATTCTCCAAGAGCAATGACCAACCTAATTTCCTTCTAAGATAAGGTGACAGGCTCTGTGAATGGGGAGAAGGCAGTGGATGTGATATACCTTGCCCTGAGCAAGGCTTTTGACATTCTGTCTCAGAAACTTCTCATTAACAAGCTAAGAAAATACAAGACAAAAGTACTGTTGGGTGGGTACATAACTGGTTGAATCATCATGCTCAATGAGTAAGCATCCATGGCTCTGTTTTAGCTGGGCGGAGGTATCCAGTGGGGTTCCCCAGGGATCTGTCCTGCATCTGGTGATGTTTAGTATCTTCATTAATGAACTGGACAATGGAATTGAGTGTATACCCATCAGATTTGCAGATGAGGCCAAGTTGGGTGGAGTTGCAGACCCCTGAGGGGGAGTGGTAGGATCCAAAATAGCCTGGATTCACTGGCAAAATGGCCTTAATTGACCAGAAGAAATTCAGCAACGACAAATGCAAAGTCTTGTACTTGGGTTGAAATAATTGCACGCACACATACAGAATGTGGAATGACTGAGTGTGCTGCAGTAATGCTCAGAAGGACCTGGTGATAGACCATAAGCTGAATATGGGCCAATGGCATACTGGGTTGCATTAACATGTGTGTGTTACTTGCAAATCCAAGGAAGTGATTCTTCTGCTTATTTTGCACCAGTGAGGCCTCACCTGGAGTCCTGTGTCCAGTTTTGGGCCTCACACTTCAAGAAGGATGTGGACAGATTGGAAAAAGTAGCCTTAGAGGATGAAATCAAGTTTGTTTGACAAGGCCTATTTTCTATGACACCATGGTGAAAGCTAACCATTATATTATTGATCAAAACCCATGTCAGGTTTTCTACCATTTTGTATGGGACTAGCTAAATGGCCTGTAGTTACCCAAGTCATCCCGTCTGCAATGTTTTGAATGTTGGAACACTCTTAGTACTCTTTCACTTTTCTGGAATTTCCTTTGAATTTAAGGATTGTTTTTAAAAATAAACATCTGTGGCCAGTGGTTTCCTCAAACAACGTTTTTGGGCTCTTTGTCATATATTTGGGTAGGCTGATTTAAAAATATTTATACTTAGATGATGTTTGACATCCTCCTTGGTTACCTAAACGACTGGGAAGTAATCCATTCTTAAGTGATAGAAACACATCGTCGTGTTTGCTTTCAAATACAGAAAACAAATATTTATTGGATGCTTCTGAGGAGCAATTTATAACATCTCACCTAGTAATGGATATGTGCCACAGCTATGTCTTAGCTTTGTTCTTAGCATATTTAAACTCCTTATTTCCCCTGACCATGCCAGCCAAAGATCTTGGTTTTTTGGAGTTGTTTTTTGTTTGTTTTTTCTGAACCTTATAGCTACTCTTACTAACTTTTTGTGAACTAGTGTTCATGTTAATTGCTATTTATTGCCCCCTTTTCAATTCTAGGATTAAAATATTCTGCAAGACTAGTACGCCATTGTAGCTGGTGTCTGGATGACACCTATCTAAGGGAGAGGGAAATGTGTAATAGAAGAAACTATAGTAAAATTTTGCCAGGGGAATATATTATATTGAAAAAAGGAACCATTCTGTAGTCATTCAAACACCTTGACGATGTGTTTAGTTTGGTCCTATATAACTTGTCAATTCAATTATAGGAAATGGTACTTCTTCCCAAAACATTTGGAAGACTGTAGAAATCATTATTCTTCCATAGACATGTGATTTCCCACTGCATGAAGCCAGTGATTTGTTATGAATCAAATATTTTCTTGTGCATTGTGTAACTCCTTCAGAAATTTAGTGCTTGACATAAAGTTGACATTTTAAGCTTTGAAGAAAAAAAATTATGCCACGTAAAATAGATGAATTTCAATTTTCAATTCTGGCAATATTTGAAAAGAAGGGCAGTCCTCTTGACCAGAGGCAAAGAGAATTGAGACCAGCAAAGCATTATTCATTATACAGTATTGACCAAACTACCAACATTTGGTGCTTTGTGCATCATCCTTCAGTGTGCCAGTCTTTGCACCTGCTTTCTTGCAATTTTAAATTTCACGTATTAAGTCAAGCTGCTTTTCAAGTTTCTGCCTAATTTAATTCCCAAAAGTGACTTTATGTTTAAAGCTGTTCAGTGGAGCCAGCTGGGTTGTCATAATCCTGTTGCTTTTCAGAAGCTGCACAATCTGAAACTTGTTCTCTCTTGAAACTCCTATTCAATGAACTGCCTGCCTCCAGAGGGAATCTCCACCTGCCTCTGGATAATACTCATGAGTAAGCTTCTTGAAATCTAACTAGATGTATTGCTTGCAGTAACTCAGATGTGTGATCAAAGGCTACCATGCCATTGTTTGCTCTAAGGTATTTCTCTGATATTGCTCTACCCTGTACCCTATTCCACACCTACTCTTTGTAACCAATAAAGTTCTCCTCTGTACGTAGCATGGGAAACTTACTGGGAGAGGGTCTAGATTATGCCTTGGGGTCCCCTTGGTTTGGCTGACTAAGGGAGACCACTATTTGTGCTTCAGACTGAGGGAAGCACCCCAAGATCTTGCAGTGGGTCAGGTACCCCTCAGGGACTACTAGGCCTGTGTTTCTCGGGGCACAAGGCCAAGATCAATTCAGACCCTGGATGGTGGTGGCATTACCCCCAGGCTTGCAGGTGTGCTCCAGGAAGGGGTCGGCTGTATGTGCGGCACCCCCAGGGAGGCACTTGTAACCTGGAAGGTGGTCAGGCAGTAAGGTGGGTGGCTCAGTGCAGGAGTACTCCCTACTGGCCTGCCACATGGGCCCCAAAAAAATACGGTAACTGTCTTCTGGTGTTTATAGATATCTAAGTCTGGAAATGGCTATAAAGTTTAGAAGATCACATGGACTATTCAACTGGACTTGAAGATTGTACTGGATTTTTTATTCTGGGGAGGGCAGTCTGTCAGTCGGTGGTCTAAGGGCAGTGTCTAGAAACCCACCTCATCTACTGTGATGAGGGGTGCAGCACTGATCTCAGCAGCCTCTGGCTTGTAGAGGTTCAATAGACCTACAAGTCCAGCACCCTCAAGCTGCTGGCAGGGAGCAGGATTTCATGCCTTTTCCCATCACAACCTCCTGGGTACTGAATGGCAGAAGTCTCTGTCTTTGTACCTCTCTCCCAGAGCCTTTAGTCTGCTGTAAAGGGGCTGATCTTTAGCTTTCCAAGTCTGTTAGTGACAGGCAAAAAATGCCTTTATGACTCCTTACCATTTTCCTTGGCCTGATCTGAGAAGAGGGACTTTCCTGACAAATAATCCCCCAGGGCTGGTACATTCAGAAGCAGCATGAAATGGACTGATTGACTGCTTCACTGTGGCCTGACCAGTGCCGCATAGAGGGGGAGGATCACCTCCTTCGACCTGCTCGAGATGCATCTGTGGACATGTGACAAGGTGCGGTTGGCCTTCCTGACCGCGTCCCCACACTGCCAGCCCATGTTCATCTTGTCATCAATGATGACTCCAAGATCCTTTTCTGCCTCTGCACTGCCAAGAAGGGAGTTCCCCAGCCTGTGGTTATGGTGCTGGTTGTTCCTCCCCAGGTGCAGCACCTTGTGCTTGTTGGTTTTGAATCCCATCCTATTCTCATCCGTCCACCCCTGTAACCTGTCTAGGTCCAATTGCAGCCTATTCCTCCCTTCTAGTGTGGCCACATCCCCCCACATC
>NW_017728996.1:7329335-7330425 GCF_001723915.1 Gavialis gangeticus | reverse complement strand
TGGCCCCTTGTGGATATGCGCCAGGATAATTTTCTCAACAAGCTTGCCCAGGATCGAGGTAAAACTAACTGGCCTATAGTTTCCCAGGTCCTCCTTCCTCCCCTTTTTGAAGATGGGAACCACGTTGGCCCTCTTCCAGTCCTCTGGCACCACACCAGAGCACCACGAGTGCTCATACAGCCGTGCCAGGGGTCCCGCAATGACCTCAGCCAATTCCCTCAGTACTCTAGGGTGGAGATCATCCGCATCAGCTGATTTGAATACATGCAGTCCTTTGTTTGGAGGCAACCTGGACTAACGGCAGAACGATATTGTGAGCTCACAAAGACAACACAGTTTCTGTTTCCATTCAGTTCCTATCTGCAAAGTTACTACTGAAATCCTAAGGGAAAATTGATTTTTAATAACAAGATTGCATATGTTCTGCAGGTGTCGATGGCTTGGGTTCTCTTGCTTGCTCAGTACAGTTTCTTTTCCTAGTAGATATGTTCCAAGCTCTGCTCAGGCCAGAAGGTCAGGGTTAAACCTCTTGGGTGCTTGCAGCAGCTCAAATAGAAGCAGTGCAAATTTGAGTTGGGGCTTTTTGCCTCAGTGCACGTGTCCAGACATGTACTTTGGTGTGGGGCAAATTGGGTTACTTGGGGCAAAATAACCCTGCCTGGCTCCTGGATCTGCAGCCAGGGGGAGCTAGAGCCTGAGGCCAGTACCTGTGCTGCTCCCAGCAGTATAAAAAGCTGCTCTGTCCTGGCTCCATCAGTATAAAAAGCTGCCCAGGCAAGTAGCTCAAGGCTACTTGCTCTCAGGAGCTTCTGGGGCCCAGCCACTTGGTATGTGGGGACACTACCCCTTGTGCCAGCTGGACTGCTGCAGCAGCTATGAGACTTCCCTACACCCTTTACCCACTGCAGCAGTCTGGCAGTGGGGGCTGCTGCCCGGCTGTGACTTGCTGTGCACCTGCCAGACCCAGTTGGGGACTGCACAGCCAGTAGAGGCATCTGGGCTGGCTGCCAGCGTGCTGTGGCTGCAGGGTTGGCCTTTGTGCAGCACTACTGCCACGTGTGCCCCTGCCTGGCCATCTGGGCAGCTATCG
>NW_017728996.1:7328690-7329019 GCF_001723915.1 Gavialis gangeticus | reverse complement strand
ATTGCTATATCTACAGTGTTAAAGCAATTTGGACACCTAACAGTGTCTCTATCATCATAGTAGTCCAGACCATATCATGAGTGACTACAGGGCTCTGGGGAACAGGCTTAGGAAGACAGGGGTGCAGGTGGTCTTCTCGTTGATCCCCCCCAATCAGCAGTCACAGTAGGCATTGCATCACCTGTGTCCAAGAAGTCAAAACACAGCTCCGGAGTTAGTGCTGTCATGTGGGTTTTAGCTTCCTGGACCACGATCTGCACTTCTTTGCAAGGGACCTCCTGGGACGTGATGGGCTTCATCTGTCCACAAAAGGTAAGAGTCTCTTTTCT
>NW_017728996.1:7321445-7323690 GCF_001723915.1 Gavialis gangeticus | reverse complement strand
AAGAAGTCAAAACACAGCTCCGGAGTTAGTGCTGTCATGTGGGTTTTAGCTTCCTGGACCACGATCTGCACTTCTTTGCAAGGGACCTCCTGGGACGTGATGGGCTTCATCTGTCCACAAAAGGTAAGAGTCTCTTTTCTTACAGGTTGGCTGACCTCCTATGTTGGGCTTTCAACTAAGTACGATGGGGGACGGGGAGGCAGGAGATGGAGAGAGTCTAGAACCTACAGACTGTGAGACATGCAGCAGTACACCCCAGGTAAGTACCAAGGGGCCCTTTGAGCATCAGATTTGGGGGGGGGCAAAGGTATCATTCAGAGGGCTCAAATGCCTCTTAATGCTAGGCACATGGGGAACAAGCAGGAAGAACTCGCACTCTTGCTTGCAGATAACTTCAATTTAGTGGGGCTAGCAGAAACTTGGTGGGACCCTACCCATGACTGGGCTGTACACATTGACGGCTACAGATTGTACAGAAGGGACAGAGTAGGGAGGAAAGGGGGCGGGGTTGCTCTCTATGTAAAGGATACATCTACCCTGATCAAAATGGGATCAGAGGAGGAGAAAGTTGAGGCATTGTGGGTTAAGATACATGGAGGTTGAGGGAAAAGGGACTTGGTGGTGGGGGTCTGCTACAGACTGCCACACCCAGAGGAAAAGCTAGACTTGGAGTTCTTGAGGCAGCTCTCAGAAGCCCTATGGTCCAGGGACGTGGTGTCATGGGGGACCTAAACTACCCGGACGTCTGCTGGGAGGAGCAGTCAGCCAAATCCAACCGTTCACTTAGGTTCTTAACCTGCATGCAGGACCTTCACCTAGCGCAGGAGGCATACAGTCCCACTATGGGGAATGCTGTACTGGACTTGGTTTCGTTTTATGACAGGGTCACAAAATGCTTAGACGCAGGAGTAGAGGTGGATGCCATTTTCTTGGACGTTAGCAAGGCCTTCAATACAGTATCTCATCCCATTCTCATAAATACATTAAGAGGCTGTGACACAGATGTTTACGTGGTCCGGTGGGTGGCAAATTGGCTTAGCGGTCGCACCCAGAGAGTGGTAGTAGACAGGTCGGTATTGATCTGGAAAGATGTGGGTAGTGGGGTCCTGCAGGGTTTGGTCCTTGGACCTGTGCTCTTCAATATCTTCGTCAGTGACTTGGCTGTGGGTGTGAAGTGTACTCTGTCCACATTTGCGGATGATACTAAATTGTGGGGTGAAGTGCATGCACTGGAGGGCAGGGAACAATTGCAGGCAGACCTGGACAGGTTAGAAAAATGGGCAGTACACAATAGGATGCAGCACAATAAGGACAAGTGCAGAGTGCTGCACTTAGGGAGCAAAAATATCCAGTATGTCTACTGGCTGGGAAGTGACCCTCTCAGCAGCACAAAAAAGGAAAGAGATCTCAGAGCCATAGTGGACTCCAGGGTGAACACAAGTTGTCAGTGTGGCAAAATCATCAGCAAAGCTAACCGTACTTTGTCATGCAACAGCAGATGCACGACAAATAGATCCAAGGAGGTGATACTTCCCCTCTATGCGGCATTGGTCAGACCACAGTTGGAGGACTGCATCCAGTTTTGGGTGCCGTAGTTCAAGAAGGATGTTGATAGACTCCAGAGGGTCCAGAGGAGGCCATTCATGTGGTTAGGGGCTTACAGGACAAGCCCTATGAGGAGAGACTGAGGGACTTGGACCTCTTCAGCCTCCGCAAGGGATCTTGTGGCCGCCTACAAATTCATTAGGGGGACGCAGCAAGGGATCGGAGATGCTCTGTTCACCAGGGCGCCTCTTGGGGAAACAAGGAACAATGGTCACAAACCGACAGAGAGCAGATTTAGGCTAGATATCAGGAAACATTTCTTCACAGTACGGGTGGCCAGAATTTGGACTGGGCTCCCAAGGGAGGTGGTGCTCTCCCCTACCCTGGGGGTCTTCAGGAGAAGGCTGGATAGGCATCTGGCTGGGGTCATCTGACCCCAGTGCTCTTTCCTGCCTAGGCAGGGAGTCAGACTTGATGATCTGTTGAGGTCCCTGGCAACCCTGGCATCTGTGAATCTATAATAAAAATGAATTCTAAATACCTATATGTTTTGCTGCCCCCCACCAGAGGTAACAGCCCCCCACCAGAGGTTACAGCCCCCCCAACAGGAACCAAATGGACCCCGCAGGGGCTACCCTCCCCCTGCAGGCCCACATGCCCCACCCCTGCCCTCCAATTGATGCCCCTCCTGGCCCCATCC
>NW_017728996.1:7291316-7321395 GCF_001723915.1 Gavialis gangeticus | reverse complement strand
CCAGGCCCCCATGGCTGCCCCCCCAACCCCAGGCACCAGCATTTGAAAGAAGAAAAAAAGCCTCTACTCACCCCAGGAGCAGGGGCTGTGGGACCTCCTGGCAGAGCCCCCCCAGGGCGGCACAGGGCAGCAGGGCCTGGTCGGGCCGCTGGGGCTGTCCCCCTGACCTGCTGTGCAGGCGGGGCCCCAGTGACCCCCATGGCAGCTAGCACTGCTGGTAAGTGCTGGGGTCTGTTTGGTTTTTGTTTTATTGTGGGGGTGCTGGGGTGGGGGGCAGGGATCGGGGTCGCGGGGGGCTGGCACTGGGGCTGCGCAGGGATCTCAATGGGGTTTAAGACACTGCAAGAGGCACGTGCGGGCTCATCTGGATGCATCCCTTGTGGCCTCATCTAGGACTGCCATAATGACCTCTTTCAGATCTTCCAGGGCAGTGCGTATGCACATTTTAGGATGGGCAGGAGAATGGGATGTCATTGCACATTAAGCACCATGCTTGAATTCATTCTGAGTGGTGTGGGTATGAAGGAGAAATACCTGAGAGAGATGCATGGGGTAAGGGAAAGCAAAATCTGTTAAAGTGCATTGGGTAATGGACAGAAATGTTTTTAAAGAAGCATCTGTTGAAGTAGCTGTCACAGCTCTTAAATTGATCAATCTCTTTTGACTGGCTTTCCGAAACACACAGTCCTCCAAGAAGGTCAGACCTCTGAATCATAATCTAAACCTGGAACAATGTTAAGATAAAAGCCTGGATCTTGCTGAAAATTTGTGTCAACGTTAAATCACTCCATTGCATCAAGGGCTGTAAGTGACTGGTCTTATGAATTGCAAAAGTGTTAAAATGGTGGAAAATATTTAGCAGTTTTAAATTGTAGATGCCCTGCCTGCTGCTTTACTTTTTTCATCTGTTTGTTGAAGCTAAATGGCTTCGTTTGTGAACTTTCACTTGCTACTCTTTCTCATTTACCTCTTCTACCCCAGGGCCTGGACTCATGGCACATTAACAATAACTCTGTGTCTGTCTGTCTGTATATATATGTATGTAATTATGTGTGTGTGTGTGTGCGCGTGTGTGCGTGTATGTGCATGTGTGTGTGTGTGTGTGTGTGTGTTTAGAGACAGACAGCTTGTCCCCTGCTACAGACTTCTCTCCTGCTGTCCAAACCAAAAGCTTGCCCATTTCTGGCTGTCTAGCTCAAAGTCAGCAAGACTAAAACAGTGTTTTTAATCCTTACCCACCAACACCAAATCCTCCCTGCTCCCTTTATTTTGCAGTCCCTGTGGATGGACAACACTTCCATCCTGTCTATCACTCTGGCTTGTAACATGGGCATCTCCCCCTAGGACCTTGGATCCAAACTGCATCCAAGTCTTGCATTCTTAATAAAAGAATCTGCTTTGAATTACAACCTTTCCTGTTCACCTACATGGCTGGAAGATTTGTCCTAGCTCTTGTCTTCTTGTGTGTTAGTTACTTCAGTACTTTTCTCCTATGGTCTTGATGCATGCTATCTTGCTAGCTCGTGTCCTTCCAGAAGGGCTGCTTCAAAAACATTGTTTTTACCGTGTGGCTTCTGACCCTATCCCCCTCTCTTTGTGACCCTATCCCTTCTCTATTGTATCAAACGTAACCAAGTGCCTTTATTTTCAAGACCCATTATGGCTAATCCACATCCTATCCATCACTGCTCACTCATTATTATAGGGCCCATGATTCCAACCTCAATATTCAATTATTAAATTGCCCCTCTTTGCTTTCCGTTATGCTGCCTTCGCTCTTTGGAAGTCCCACAGTGAACATCCACATTGTTGTCCTCCAGATGCTCCTTCAACCTCTGTTTTGCCACAGAGCCTACAAATCACTTGACAACAGTTAGGTAGGTGGTATATTGAGACCATCATCTGCCATATACCCTAATAGTTTCATAGTAGGGTCAGAAGGGACCCGAGCAGATCACCTAGTCTGACCCCCTGCCATGGCAGGAAAGAGTACTGGGGTCAAATGACCCCCGCAAGGTGTACATTTAGCCTCCTCTTAAAGCCCCCCCGGGTAGGAGCCTGCACCACTTCTCTTGGAAGTTGGTTCCAGACCCTAGCCGCCCTGACAGTGAAGTCGTGCCTCCTGATATCTAACTTAAACCTCCCCTCTGCCAGCTTGTGACCGTTATTCCTGGTCACTCCTGGCGGTGCTTGGGGGAACAGGGACTCCCCCAGCGCCTGCTGATCCCCCCGACTAGTTTGTAACAGGCCACTAGATCCCCCCTCAGCCTTCTCTTGTGGAGGCTGAACAGGTTCAGGTCCTGTCGCCTCTCCTCATAGGGCCTGCCCTGCTGCCCCCTGATCATGCGAGTGGCCTCCTCTGGACCCTCTCCATGCTGTCCACATCCCTCCTGAAGTGCGGGGCCCAGAACTGGACGCAGTACTCCAGCTGTGGCCTGACTAGTGCCGCGTAGAGGGGGAGGATCACCTCCCTGGACCTGCTCAAGATGCATCTGTGGATGCATGACAAGGTGCGGTTGGCCTTCCTGACCGAGTCCCCACACTGCCGGCCCATGTTCATCTTGGCATCAATGATGACTCCAAGATCCTTTTCTGCCTCTGATAATAGATATCTGATATATAAGATAATAATATTATCTTATTTCTTTGTACTCTCCAACTGCCTGTATGTAGCCATCTGTCACCTTGTCTTATGGTTAGATGGTAAACTCGTTGGGTCACACATCTCTTTCTTCTGTGTATTGCCTGGTAGCTAGTACCATGAGATCCTGGCTTATGGCAAGGGGCTCTCAGTGTAACAGTAAAATTAAAAATAATAAGCGTAGTCTATTTGGGATGCCAATCTATAGGGAAAAAATGGGTTTGTGAGAAACTAAGACTACAGCTCTTATAGAATTGAAATAAATAAGTCACCTTGCCAGATCATGGAGTTTTTTGCTGAATTGAAATGTTTCCAGTTGATCTGTGAAACGAAAGCTACATGCTTGGTTGACTGCTCTTTCTGCATTGAAATGTCTTGGAACTCTTCTGTTCCACAAAGAAATCTAATATTTTGACATTTTCTTCCGGTCACAATGTGGGATTGGAAAAAAATATTAAAATATCAATTGTCATTGGGCCAGCAATTCTGACCTCTTTTTTTTCTTTTTTCTTTTCAGTACCACTCCCAGTGGGAAGATGTGTGTTTAGTCATTAAAACTATTGTTTTTCAGTGCTTTTTCCTGCTGTCCTTCACCAGCAGTTGCCCACTGCGAGATCCTTGAGAAGCTGGTCAATGGTGAAGTGTCATAATTGAGCCTTTTGAAGTGGTAATAGAAGTCTCTCTGTGATAGAAGTATGAGGAATACTGAGGCAGATTTAATTTAGAAGTAGTCTAGGGATTATGGTTGAATGATAGCGACTGAAGTGCTCTAGTCTCCAGACAGACAGCATGGGTAGTGCCAGCGTTTCCCCATTTTTTTTGATCCCAAAGGATTGAAAAGATGGGTCAGGGCTTGTTCAGCATGGGCCAGAAGGCATGAGGAGATACAACTTCCATTAAAATGATGAGCTGCTGAACACTCAGATGATTTGGGATTAAAGGTTTTCTGGCCATCAGCCTATATTGTTCATCTGCCTCGGTCACAGAAGTGATTTAAAATAATTCCTCTTATGTCCCTGGTTTTGGTATTCAAATGTCTTTGCTTTTGGACCTGGCTGCAGCTCTATAAAGTTGCCGTTACAGCAAGATGATGCCTTCAGGAGGTTTAGGCAGAAAGAAGATCATCTTGGTACCAACCCTAAATCCTGAGCATGAATCCCATTGTGTTTGGCTGTATATTAATATTCATCCAGCAGAACCACTCAGTCATTGGAGCATGCCCCTTGTCATTTCATGAGCCACATTTTAGAGTGATATGCAGCAACACAACAGCATCACCATCAGGTCGGAGAGCATCAGTGTTATTTTTTTGGTATCAGCTGATAGCGCTGTGAAAGAAGACTCAATATTTGTATCAGGCATTAGCATAGAAGTGAAGCCCTGGAAGAGGGATTTTTTTTTTGTGTCAAGAATTTAGTATCGGAGTAAAGCAGAAAACCTTCAGATTATACTTTGTTTAAGATTCGTTGCAATTAACCATTGCAAAGTGCCCTAATTTCAGTCCCAACTACAGCAAAAAATGTTTCCTTACTTGTGACTTTGTTATTCAAGATCATTCAGGAACCGGCAGATGGCACTGTCTGCATCTGAGCCTTGCCTCTCTTAATGCCGTATAGAAATAGCATAATCTCCTTGATGCAGAAAGAAAATATATTTTTTTAAAACATAAAGACCAATTAAGCCTCTATTGAGGCTCACCATAACTATTCAATAAATCCATACACAATTATAATTCAGGAATAATGTTTAAGCTCTGCCGTAGCCAATGTCACTCAGTTTTGCTTGCTATTTTAGTTTTTAACCAACACCATTTTGCTCAAGGCTACTAAATTATTCTCCCATACAAAAACACATTTTTATAGCCACAGTTAGGAAATTCTCAGTTGTTGAGTATCTTGGTACAGCACTGGCTGAGAATATCACTTATATATAAAAATATCACTTTTATTATAATAATTGTATGGCAGAAAAGAGGATTTGTAAGATTTCCAGTGTCTTTTGCATGATGGTTGAGATGAGTGAGATTTGGGTATCTGTATTCTCCAGGCACCTCTAAAGATCTCAGCCCAGGTTTCCGAAAGCAGTGCTTCGAAAGGCTTTCGGTATATGAGGATGTAACCTAGTAAGTATTGAGGAATGATTATTTTTGCAGAGCGCACACAGTGGGGCATTTGCTGATAAGGTGTGGAATAAAGTGCCAGGCTTTTACTAAAGCACCTTAGCATGATTCAGTTCCTAGCGTGGAGGTCAAGTAAGGCAGCCTGAGTAATCAGAAATCAGTGCTGGCTAAGCAGAACAGCTGTTCTCTTTTCAGAGGGCAGGGAAAATTGCAGAAACCTCACATGCATTCACCTTCCACTGAGGCTTAGTTTGAGAGCTAAGTTGCCAGTTCATTAGGGGAGCTGCAGTACTTGGACTCTGGAGGGATGCTGCAATTGGATTGTGCATGCTTATCTTGAATTTCAAGTAAAGACAGTGAGAGGTAGTTAGCTGTGTTAGTCCGAGATCAGGCAGAAGGCAGGGTAGAGTTGTACCTTATAGACTAATGAATGAGAGTAAAAGCAGTACCGTGCAGAGCAGGAGATCGCGTGACATTTTGTAGTGCACTGGTAACTGTAGCATTTAGCTGCTCCTGCTCAAACAGCAGGATTTTTTTAAATATAACTTTTTTTTCCTGTTTTCTGCAGAATATTTTATAAATGACCTCGGGTGCTTCAGTCCAAACTCCACAGCAGGATCTCAGCTCAGCTGGAGGTCAGGCTGCATAAGCCCCAGGTAATTTTGGTTATGACTGAATGAGGAAATCCCTTTCTTTCTGTGTAGTGTCCTTGATGATGGATGCTTGTTGGGTCTGAGTGGTGCTATCTTGCTCTCACTGGAATCAGTGCGTGTTTTCCCATTGGCTTCGATGGGTGTAGGACCAGCTGGTAGCCACTTGTCTGGAGTTCAGAGATAGCATGTGCTCAGTGGATCAGTCTTCTCCAGCTAGACACTGCCTTGTTGGAACAGCCAGAAACTGGCTCAAATGGAAAATTTTGGAAGCGTTTGTCAATTGATACTGGGGGGGGGGATGAAATTCAGCAAATTATTCCTTGCTTGTTATTTGCTCAGCTCTGCTATTTGAATGTTTATGTAGGTGCACCAAAAACAGAAGTAAAACAGCACAATCAGAGATACAAAAATGATCTTTTTATTACTCTGCTCTAGTGTGGAATGGGGACTCAGCTTGGATAATGCAAAAAGCAAAACAGAGCTGGAACTTTGGCCAAGTGAAGCTGAAAAACCCATGTGACTTATTTATTTTTTCCCAGATTCTGCAAATTATGCGAAATAAAGTAAGTGCACTGTGTGATTTAGCAATGCATCCATACAGTAGATCTAAAATGAGCAGGGAAATAAATAAAAATATTATTTACATTTCAAGTACAAAATCTTGCAGTTGAATTCAGTATGAAGAAGTCAGTTTTGTCCTTTAGTTGTCATCAACTACTGTCCATGTACTTGGGCTGGCAAAGTCTTTAGCACACCGGACAATATTTTATGTACAATATTTAACCTCGGGATTTTTTCCCCTTTATTCTAAAGTGTGAAGCTGTTTCATATCAGACAGAAGGATTTTATGGTGGTTGCATTTAGTAAAGGATGCTAAGCCTCTAATGCTCCTGGCCTCAAATGTTTTTTTGCTTCATACCTTTCCTTCGGGGCAGACTGTAAAAATCAGATGTTTATGCACCTTTATTATGTCATGAGAAATTCAGTAAGGCTGCCTAGCTTCTTTAGAGCTTATATGTTTATATGAGCGTATTTGCAGGTCGATAATATCTTTAGACTATATTGTATCAGTTATGGGTTATTTATTGGTGGTTTGGTATGTTTCTAATGTGCAGGTGAATACTGAGCTCTTGTTGAACTTCTGCTTAGGCTAATTCCTCTCCCTGTGTCCCGACCAGCGTGGCTCCCTCATTGCCTTCTGAGCCTCGCTCAGTCTCTTTGGAAACCTCGTGGGGACCGCTGGCCCGAATTCCTCAGAGACTGGAATAAGCTTTGCTGTGCAGCATTTCTTTCTGCGCAGTTGAAAGTTAATGCTATGCCTATGTTGCTCTTCATCACTCTAGAAGAACCATCAGATGTGCCATCAAAACATCTTCCCAGAGCTATTTCCTTGGCTATCCTAGGGTCCTGGTCTGTCACTGTGTAGATCCCATAATTATGGCCAAGAGGGTCAAGAGGAGCCACCATGGTGTACTCACTTGAGTCGTTATTCACAGCCATGGGAAGATGATTGACTAGGTACTCATGGAGCATGCTGTTGACACTTTCTCTGTAACAGCTGCCTTGGGGACTGATTCGTACAAGCGTGCGGTCCACACGGTCTTGGTCATAGAGCATACCGCTGCACTTAAATTCCAGGCAGGCCGTTGAAAGGTTGGGCTGGTCTACATCGCGAATGCTGCGTACGTCTCTGATGCCATAAAGCTGGCCAACCGTGTGCGGGTGCGTGCCGCCCATGTTGCGAGATCTGATGTTCACTTCCTGGGGGCCATTTATTTTTACTTTGATGTAACAGGCCCTGAATTCCATGGGCTTAGGCCACCAAGCTAGGTAGTCTTCGGTCCAGCTCATAGGGTCATCTTCATTGAAGGGAACTGTGTTGTAGTCGTACTCGCCTCCTTCAACTCTGTAAAATCTAAAGTGGGCTGCGCTATATGGAGCTTCCTCACATTCCCTTAGGTTTGCGTAGGCATAAATGGGGCCATTGCTCTCATCTGCAGTGTTTGGTTGCGGTTTAGCCATGCTGATCCTGAAGGCTGTTTTCTTAACGTTAGCATCCTCATGGTCAGTCCTCTGGTAGTTCAGCTTATCGAGATATGGCTGTGGGACGCCAATGGCATTTGGATTGAGTTTGGGGGAAGAGGGCACAGCTTCAAGTTCTTCTCCCGCGAGGTTTGCCAAGATGTAAGCTGAGTAGGCATCTGGGTTTTGATCATCACAGAAAGCTGGTAGGCAAGCCCCATTGGGACCAGTGACCACACTGTCAAAACGACCCCAGGCTCTTGGGTTGGATGCAAAACCTGCCTGTGGCTCCATGTTGATCACTGATACCACAACCCCCTCAATCTGTTCACTTGGCAGAAACCTTTCACTTCTATAGGCTCGTACTTTGACATAGCACCTCCGGCTCTCTGGCACATCTAAGTTGAAAAGCCGCCTCTCTTTGATTTCCATATTCCCAACCAAAAATGTTCTTTCCTCCCGTTTGCGACGCCTGCTTTTTTCAAGTCTGAAGCCCCCTTCTTCCTCCCATAATCCCGTCTCTGGGTTCAGTGACCACAGTTTCATCTTCTTTAGGTGCCCTGGCATCTTGACTTGAGTGGCATCAAGGTGGACCTTTACTTTGCCCGCATTAAGAGACTCCGTGCCTCTTTCATCAGTGAAGTCCACTGAGAACATGCCATACGTGCGCAGCGGGAACATGTCACCTTCCTCATTTATATAGTTCAGGTCACTTTGTGTCGCGCTGGCGGTGGAGACATTTCTTGGGTCAAGGAACGTCACGCTGGCCTTGACTTTGCCCATGTAGAGTTCTCCATTCTGCCTGTAAAATGTGTTGGGAGGAATTTCTAGTTCAGCTATCGGATCATCTCCGACCATGTCCCCCAAGGGGATCGTGTTGGTTGCAGCGGAGTCTAGAGTAACGGGGGCTTTCTTTCTGAGCAACTTGATCTCATGGAAAACAGCTCCTCCCTTTTCTTTGAACGGCAGAACCTTTGTTGTATTCACAAATTTTTGGAGGCGGTCAACAAAGGTGAGCACCAGTCTCTCGGTGTCTGCTGGGATGTGGATGGAGAAGGTTCCCTTGTAGCCAGTCATGCTGAGTCTGGTGTTCCCCATGTATATGTGGCCAAATCTCATAGGTTCACCATTATCTGCAGCTATGGCTCTTCCCCGAACAGTCACCTTGGTTTCGGTGCATTTTCTGCAGTCGCACTCCATGGTGACTTTAGTAGGAAGTGTGTAGCCACTGCACAAAATCTCCCGCATTTCCATTTTAGAGACCCCGCAGCAGTAAGCAACGCGGTCTCTGCATCGGAGTCCTTTCTCTAACTTCCCGGCACATGTCTTTGCTGGACATTTACCAACATCATAGTAGAAAGAGTTTGTTGCGTTTTGAAAGCAGTCGTGTGGGAGTCGAATGAGGTAGCTGTGGGGTCTGGGATTGCAGGCCGCTTCATGTTTCGCTGTTAAAACAGATTTTGTTAATGAGTGCAGAGCGGCTTCACTGCCGTGCTCTGTGAATGCCTCAGGGTTTGATAAATGTTGTATCAATAGAAATACATTTTTAAAGTCAGAAAAAAGGAAAACAAACCCACCAAACCAATTACTTGTAAGCTTCTGTTTAGCTAAATGCCTCTAACCCTGGTTTAGCTAATCTCATACTTAAACCACATGATTTAGATCAGCCCTCCGCTGCAGAAATGGATACTTCCATCCACTGAAATCAAATACATTCCTTGCTTGGCTGTGTTGCTGAGCAGAGATGGACTTCAGCACTTACGGCATGCGCTTACGTTCTTGCCTGTGTCCCAATATTTAAAAGTAGTGATCTACCGTAGTGTTATGTCAACAAGTGAACAGAGCAATTGCTTTGTATTGGTGTTTAAATTAGCGTTGGTAGTGACCTAACAAAGTTTTCGTTTTTCCTGAAAAACCCCAACTTTTATAGTGAATTTATCTTGCATTAATGTGCTACTATTGGAATAGTATTTCTGCAACATTTTTTCAAAATTGCAAATTTTTTACATGCCAGTAGCTCCTGAGCTGCTTAATCCATTTCTTACCTATTACAGAAACTTTTCTTACCTATTACAGAAAGTTTGGCGGGTTGGGATTTCACAGCTCCTGCGTCATTGCTAGCTTTGCAGAAATACTCTCCTGCCTGGTTTGCCTTCACGTTCTTTAACACCAGCTTATTATCATATTTATACACAGAGGAATCCAGCAAAGTCCCATTGTGATACCTTTAAGAAACAAATCATAAAAATCCAGCGAATTAGTAAAACAAAGGAAAGCTGTGCTTGCTGTTGGTGACACTCCTGCCTTTACCCCATGCTTGCAGCGTGCCCTTGGAAGAGCCACCAAACCTCTCTTTCTCAGTTTCTCCATTTGCAATGTGGCACTAATATTAGGACCTCCTGGGCTGTTTGCAAACTTGTAACTTCCTGATGCACTTTGAAACCCCAAGATGAAAGGCACTGAAGTAGAACAAAGTACTGTGTTTATCCAGATAAAGTTACTGCTGTTCAAATCTGGCACTGAGGGATGCATTGGCAACAAGCTAGGAACCTGTATGATATGCTGGTTATTTCCATGCTTCTAAAATAAGCATTCACATTGCAGCTTTAACATCTGCCTGTGTCTGTGTTGCCATCGATGGATGACTTGGTAAGTGAGGTAAAAATCTAGCAGATGCTACAGCGGGAATTTAACTGGGATCTATCTTCTGGGTCTGCCTTTAATTTCTTACCAGATATATTGATCAGGCGAAGGATCCCCAACAGCGTCACAGCAGAGTGCCACACTTTGCCCAACTCTTCTTGCTTTGTCCACCGGATTCTTTACAAGGTATGGTTTGCCTGCGGGAGACAAGGAAATCCATTCTTCTTTACAGTTTCTTAATCGCATTTATACCTGCTGAATACTCGCAACAAATGGATCCCAGCAATAAACTTTATCACCGGGGCCATTTGCTAGACCAAAGGAAGGATTTTCAGGCATTCAGCCTTTGTTGTTCATTTACCTGCTCTTTTCAGGTGCACCTTGATTGTTGAGAGTCTCTTGGAGCTTTTGGGCATGGTGATAGTAGCAGTTGCGTATTTGGCCTGTTTTATTTTAAGAATGTTTTTGCCATCCGGGCACACTCCAGGAATCCAGAACTTCCCTTTTCTGTCTGACCTGGTTAAGAGTTTCATCTCCTTGGACTGCAGGTAGATCGCGGCGTCAGTGGCTGGCGCACCGTCTGGTAGGGAGACCATCCCGTGTAGCACGTGGTCCTCGCACATGCAGGCATCGCAGTCGGCATTCACGTGGCCCATGGTGCAAGTGATGTTGCAGGCTGGAAAAGAGGCATTCCAGGTTAAACTGCAGCACTGAGGCTCGGCCTGGCAGTCCTTACATTATAGTTCCCAGGCCTGTTTGTCATTTAGATTTAAGGAGGCGGATACTGCATGCAAAATAAATTTGATCCAAAACACACATTTACTGATGGTCAACATCTGTGTCCTAGAAGCAGACAGGCTGGAGAGCTTTTAAATGTATTATTATTGTCAATGGAAACCACAGCTAACTGCCTCGAAATAAGGGAAATTTCCTCTCCATCCCTTTTACCATTAAACTTCAGAGAAACTGGAATCCAGAACAGGCTGCTCACTTTGTAACCAGGCCCTAGCAGTACAGCAGGACAAGTTGAAGTTACAAACCCAAATGCCTTAATTTTTGTGGAAAGTTGGCTACAGATCCAAGTGCGAATGTCACAGTCCAGGCCAGCCCGTAAGATGTTCTGCGCCTATGAACTCCCTAACTTCAATTCTGTCCTTGTTGGAGTAGTAGGAGATGCCACCATCAGGGGATACCAGTGCATAATAAAAGATCTAAGCGATCTCCAAAACTGTGATACTCAATCCTCTTTAATATGGGCCGTGATTCAGTTAGAGAAAGTGCGAGTGTTTTGTGGGACTACCCTCTGTCCATTCACAGTCACTCAAGCCGTGTCCTTGCCCCATTCAGGGTAGCACAACATCTCTGTGGCAACTTTTGTAATATGAGGAGACTCTAATTAGGAGACTACTGGAAATGTCAGCTGGAAAACAGAACATGGTCTCCAACTATGAGAAGAGTAAAGAGTATGACTCTGATAAGGGTAGGGAAGTAGTAGTTTTAAGAGAGAGCTTCATAGGTTTAGGAATGAGTTATCTGATGAGGTTGCCTACAGTAGCCAATGATTCGATCTGATGACCCGGGGGTCCCGTCCTGTCCTACTGAACGGCCACAAACAAGCAAAGGAGAGAGCTAGCACTGTGCAACTGGCCAGCAGATCACCGGCAAATGCTGCTAGTATTGATTCCCCATCCAGCCCCACCACCGTGCTTCAAACCTGACCCACCAGGACCACCATCAGGTGACTGTCACGCAGGTGCGGTGGCTGCTTACTTGTGGGTGGGGGGGCAGGGGAGGTTCCTGGCCGGTCGGGGCTGAAACAAGACCATGACATCCTTTCTTATAGGTCAGGGACACCGTAATCGAGTTTATGCGAGCACCTGAGCAAGCATGTCCAGTGCAGAGCCGCCCTTCCTCAGTCGCGTCATTACAGTGCAGACCCCAGAGGCGTTCAGCGAGGCAGGTCCTGGTGCGCTTCTGAACACCGGCTTGGCCACACTTTGCTGAGCACTCGCTCCATTTCGACCATGGAGACCAATACTTTTTTGAATCTTGCAGCAAAGTACCTTGAATAACATCATTGCCGGGTTACTAAGGCACACATGACATATACTGCATGTTCCTTCATGCACTTGAATTTAGATCTTTTAATCTCTTTGGATTTTAAAACCCCCCAAAAGCTGTTAGAGGATCTGAGAAAAACCACGTGAAGAATTGTCATAGAATGATTCTGCCTGAAGCCTGTGTACGCTAATGAATTAAAAGCCATTAAATTCAAGGCAACATACAGTGTTTTTATCTCATGACTTTGTTTCCTAATAAATCATACCTTGTCATTTAAATGCGGGCCAATGTATCATACTTGCCTTTGTTTTCTAAAAGAATTACATTTAAATCAATTAGGAAGGACAAAAGGTAGTTGGCACAACCTGGTCTAATCATTCTGATCATGATTAAATGAGTATTGTTCCTTGTAACAGATACATCCCTCATCATGAGAATTATTCCTGTTTTACTGCGAGCGGACCAGAACAATACTACTTTGTATATTTATAAAGCTTTTCATGGGCCAACTTGTTTGCAGTAATGGTTTCATGTGTCATTAGGCACTTAAGACTTCCTCTGAAAACTTATTAGAAGGAATTGACTGGAACTCCTGTCTGGCAAAATGACAAAGCATGGGTTGACGCTGAGCACTTAAAAAAGGCACTATACAATATGTATTAACAATTCTTTTAACTTAAATATGGACAAATCCATTGTTTTGTAAATGCAGTCTTCCATCTGAGTTGCTATAAACCAGCCAGGCAGTCAGATTATTTGCTAGCAAGGCAGACAGATGCCTAGCTAACTTTGAATAGCAGTGCTGGAAAATTACATTGTCTTATAAAGACAGATGCTTTTAAATGGGCTCTTATGGTTGGGGACTACAAACTACATTATAGCAGTCCCAGAACCGTAATGACTGTTTTGAAAGGTAGCGTCTCCACTTAAATGGACAGTTTAAAACTGCTGGCAAGCTGGCATCTCAGGTCCTGTTTTCTGATGGCCTGATCAGGGGCTCTTGTGCGACATGCAGTGGTCCTACAGGACTACTGTACAAGGTACAGCCCTTCCTGCGGGCTGTGGGATGGATGCTGCTCTATGGCTGGGGCAGGGCAGAGCTGCATCGCTAGGGAGCCCTGGGTGATGCATCTCCCAAGGAGGTGCCCTCACAACAGCCCAGCTGCCTCTGACCTCAAATGCACAGTTAATGTATGGCCAGTTTTACTCATGTCCTGCAGACCTGTGCTTTTTCATTTGGGCCAGGGCTAGAAGAATGGGAATGTCTTCAGGCACTTGCCTGTTATTTCATGGCTGTAGTACCTATCGGAAACCCTTCAGGACACACTGCCGGTCACTATATGTTCATACAGTGACTAACACAATGGGGCCCAGATCTCCTGTGGAAGTCAGCAAGCGTTATTCATATAATACGTGATCTGTATACAACCAGCTAGAGAAGTATCATCCAGTTTTGTACTCTTGAAGCCAGTGAGAGTTCCCCTGTTGACTTCAATGAGAGAAGCTCTGTGGATAAGGACATAAGGCAAGACCCAGAAAAGTAGCATAACAGGGCCTCAGCCCTGCAGCACTTTGGTCCCAAAGCCAAAAAGATGCTTATGGGTGTACTTAATTGTAAATACACCTGTCGTCCCATTGAAATCACGGGCTCTGCTGGGTTGGGGCTAGAGGCATCAAAATGTTGTGGGTTCAAGTCGGAGTAGAGACAAGGAGGCTGTAATGATGGACTAGGAATACATGATAGTGATAGCGATGAGGGTGATGATGAGAAAAAAGGAAAGTAGGCAAGTCTTGTGGCAGATCTGAAGGTGGAGAGGGAGATCCCATGGTTACAATGAAGAGGTTGAAGGTCCCGCCATGGAAAATGGAGAAAGCGTACGGTAGGTGGGGGTGAAAGCCTAAAAACTAAGAGCAGGAACAATAGCAGAGATGTAGGCAGGGCACAAGATTATGCAGAGTCTTGGAAGCAAGGCTGGTATCTGCATAGTCTTGTTGGATGGCAGGTTGGACTGTACCGCTCAAGACGTAACACAGCAAATATCACTGCTTGCCCCGGGGAGAGCCGCCGCACTTACCTGTAGGGCACAGGAAGCGTACAGCATAATTCAAGCAGGCTTTTCCTGCGGGCTGCTCCTTATTCAAACACCAGAATCCCTCCCGTGGGCTAGAGTGGACCACTTGGCCCGTCTGCTTTGCAGGAACCCAGTCTGTGGTTTGCGCTTCAATTCGCGTGGGTCTCTGACACACCCTCTCCCTGAAGTAAAACCTGATGGCTTCTAAGCGCTCGTAATCCCCGGCGCCACCAGGATGATCAACATTGAACCACGCGGTCCACTCCCCATGATCTGGATAACAGAAAGGATGCTACAGTACTGATGGCGGGGAGGCAATGTCACTCCTGTCACTTCCTACTTTCAGCCGGGGTAGCTTTTCTCTCCATCTCTCCCCAGGATGGAGCCTGAGCTAGTGGGCAGAGGAGAGGGCTGGGGGAGCGAGTCCTGGATACCACCCGCAGCGCCGCAGCGTTACTACGGGCAAGTCATGGGGTTTGTAACAGGGGCATAGTTCTACCTCCCTGAGTGGGGTATTCATGAGATGCTTAGTACTGGATGCTTATACTGTGCTTTAGGATCCCTGGGTAAAAGCGATCATCTCTGTCTGGGATAACGTTTAGAAGCCCAGGTTCAAAATTTGTCGGTATCTGGGGCATTGTGTTTTTTCCTTCCCCTTGAAGCATAGGTCACCTCCGATAGCTGTGCTATCTTTGTCCTTACTTTGTTAAAAAGGCTTAACTTAGCTGGGGCTGGGAAACAAGTTGCTACTGTCCTGACAGACGGAGGAGACCAGTGCCTTTATTTGAAATGCAGGCATTATGTCCCTATTTCCTGGACTTTTAACTCATCACAGGTGAACAGCTCTTCCCCACCCTACAGCCAGGCATTGCTTCGTAGTTTCATAGTTGGTCGGGTCAGAAGGGACCTGAGCAGATCATCAAGTGCGACCCCCTGCCATGGCAGGACTGAATGCTGGGATCAAATGACCCCGGCTAGGTGATTATCCAGCCTCCTTCTGAAAACCCCCAAGGTAGGAGCCAGCACCACTTCCCTTGGAAGTTGGTTGCTAATAACTGGTAACGAAGTGCAGGTGGGAAGGGGAGGCCGGCGTACTGGCTGTGAAAGTCTGGTAATCCCTCTGCCATAGCAGCATGATTGTTCACCCTTTCAGGGTCTGCTGGCATTGAAATCCTAGATGACGGTGGCCAGCGTTAAACATAATGCTTGAGGCGTCAGGGTATTTCCTGAGGATTAATAAACAGCTGGGGAGAGCTGATGGGCAGTGTTGGCCAAAGGGGTTGTTAGTGCCGCATGGGCATTCATTCCCAAGAAATGCCCTGTGTCCTTGCTCTGTATGCTGGAAACGCAGACGGATATGTTAGCGGAGAGGCTGTATCCAGGGCAATGCAGCATCCGCTAGTATCTGAGGGCCCTTTCTAGTGGGTTGGTGTTTGGCAGCCTAATCCCTTAAGTGCCTTGCCTCTTCTAGCATTTCGAGAGGACCAGATTCACAACAGGGGCTCCGCATGCATGCTTATTAGCATACCTGCTTACAACCAGGGAGAGCAAAAGTTGGAGTCTATCAGGCCTTATCCTTGCTCTGTGGCTTCAGAGGCTCATCTAGAGGCTGCGGGGGGCCAGGTCCCCAGCTTGTATGAACTGGTGCAGTTCAACTCACCTCAGTGAATTGAAGATCTGACCTATAGTCTACCTAGTTTTTGCACTTCACCTCCTCACCCTCCAACCACCTCCCCACACAGACCCGAGTGTGGATTACATCGACTCCGGGCTCAAACTGACTGGATGGGGGGAAAGGATGGGGGGATGCAGCCGGGCTACACTTCCCCTCCTGCAGCAGCCTGGACGTGCCCCCGTGTCAGGAGCACACATAGGTTGATCCAGCATTTGCAGTGACACGTTAGAAAATACAGCCTGTGAGGCTCCATGCCAGTGAAAGATAGGGGCTGTGGTCCTATAGCCAACCTTTTACTATTCCAGGCGAGACGCCAGTCATGTATTTAAATGATAGCCAAATCCTGCAGGAGGTGGTAATGATTAACACTTATTCCATTACCTAAGTGTCACAGCTAGTCAAACATGTTGGATCTGTTCACGAATGAAGGGGTAAAAAATAATATACAGGTACAAAATGTCTTCTGTCCCCGCGAGGCAAAGCTACCAGAGGTGGAAAAGGACTTACTCGTTGCATTGTGCCTTGCAAATGCCCTGAGGGGTCTCTGTCCCATCCGGATCCTGCTGGTGGATTGCTTCAGAGTCCTCTCACCTGGGGAAGAGGGTTACCAAATGAATAAAGACAGTAGAGAATAACGCTTTAGGGGGAGCGCTCGTCTTTTTAATCCGCTGCCCTATGTTAGCACTGCTGACCCTGTCCAAAGGATGGGTAACCTGACGTAGCGCAGCTAGAAATAACTATTTTAAAGGTATCCTTCTAAAGTGGATGGAGCAGGGCTCAGCACGGCTCTTAGTTACTTAAGTGCATCCACCAATGACGTGGTAACTGATGGCAGAATTGGGCTCCCTGCGTTTTCATTCAGCCGCTCTAAGATTTAGCGGCCTGTCGGAAGACTGATGTAGATCCAGTTTGACCCCGCCGAGATGCAAGGGTCTGCACCTCCCCATGAAATTAAAACCTGTGGCTCTGGATACTTTTTGTTTCAAAATTGCTTACAAAGATGGACGGACCTCGCGGCCTTCCCAACCCCGCCACAAGCAGCAGGCCCAAGACCCTCTTTCACCAGCTTTCTGACCTCTTTCTCAGCCAAACAACATCATTAGTGTCCTTTCCTCCCATCCCACCTACCTACACCCAGGTGACCGGGTTGCAAAAGCCTAAGATAGCTGGGCTCCGTCGGGAGCTGGAGGGCAGCAGGCTCTTCCCTAAGGAAGACCCAGGCTGCAGCGTGCTTTCCTGGATGACAGCCGGGCTCTGCATGTTGTTACCCCTGTAAGGGGGGAACACAGCGCTTGTCCTACAGATATCCCAGTGTGCTGTGCCTTATTACTGTTATAATATTTTTATATATTTATAAATGTTGGGTACATTTTTTTTTGCTTCTGGTCTCCGTGTCCAGCTCAGCTTTATGCATTTCACATGAGTAGGAGTTTAAAGCTGCTATAAATTCTGCAGGCTCCAGCGTCTCCACAGATCGGCTTTTCCAGGAGCCAGACGGTGCACTTCTGTGCGAACGTGGGGCAGCCCAAAAACACAGCTTTATTCCAGAGCTGGTTTTGCTATTAGCAGCAGGACCAGCTACTTAAAGCTGCACATTCGCTATGTACAAGTGAGGAGGCTGGTAATGTTTAGTGACTGGATCAAATGGAGATGTGGAAGTTTTATGTAGGGACTACACCTTTGTTACTGATTCAATGTCATATTGGGAGGTGATGATGCTGAACACTGAAGAAATGGCCGGGGGAACTGTACTTACAGTCTAGTATAGCACAATATGGCTGAAGTACCAAGATAAATAGGCACCCACTGGTCACTGCCATTTGGATACAGGGGTACGTTACAGTTTCTCATAACTGCTGTGTTCCAGCTCAGAGATCGCTGCATTTTTATGGGGATGGATCACATAAGATAAAGTCCCTTGGTGTCCTCAAGGACTATCTAAGTCACTGAAATGGACTGTATAACGTCTGCATTATGAATAACGAAACCTGAAGCTTGCCCTGTGTGGTTGGAAGAGGGGGTTTCTTTGCGGGCTGTGCACTTGTTTTTCCATTTGCACAGACTGCCAGTGTAGTGTGGGTCATTGGCAGCCCTCCTGCTCTGCACTCGCTTGGTGCTGGCCTGGACAATGGCTTTATGATCTGAGACCTGACACGTCTGCCCCTCCATGTTCTCTGCTTCCTTCCTGGCTGCAAAACAGCAGAAATTCGAAATGAAGTGAGCTGCTGTGCAGCCCCATGGGGCCAAAACCTATTCTCAGCAAAGCCAACAGCAAAAGTCCCATTCAACATGGCCAGAGGCTTAGCCCGATGCTCTTGTTCTGGCACACATGACTTGCTCAAAAGCCACTCCAAAAATGACGTGTGCCTTTCAGTGCTCACGCCGCTGTTCTGTTACGTTAATGCCGTAGTTAAACCGCAGGGTGATATCTTGGCTCCACTGAAGGCAAATGTCCTGGTGACTTCATTGGGGCCAGAATTGCTCCCTGTGCCTGTAACCCAATGTTTTGGCCAATGCAGGTGACGAAGGGGCAAAAAGAACCTGCCCTCAAGGCTGCAGGTTGCTCCCAGTGCCCCGCGCCCTTTTCCTGCAGCTGGGGGCACCTGCCCACAGGCATCCCATTCTGAGCCCGTGTCCCTCCCCTCCACATCGCTCTGTGACCAGGAAGCTGTCTTGTCTGGAGCTCCCTACACAGCTACAAGTGAAGAAGGTAGGAATAGCCACCTGCCTCTCCAGTGGGGAGGGGAGGGCGAGCTGCCGGCAGGTGGAGCAGTCCCCTGGTGCTTCCCTCTGCGGCAGTGGTGGCCCCCCCAGGCGGCACCTGGCTTCAGGTGATCCCCGGGCGCACTGCAGCTGTGGAGGGAAGCACCGGTCCCCCATGCAGCTCAGGCAGGCAGGCTCCAGGGGAAAAAAAAAGATAGCCGCTTTTTTTTCCTGGGCAGAGCCTGCCTTCCCGGGCTGCTGCCAGGCTGCCCGCACGGGCTTCCTGCAGAGCCCCTGAGCTACACGGAGCCCGGTGCTTCGCTCTGCGGCTGTAGGGCAGCAAATTAAAACTTCTCAGAGGAGTTTTATTTTGCTGTGCCCCAAGTCATTTAAGGCGTGTTACGCCGCCAAATTTGTGTCAGCGGCTGGAATTAATGCACTGCTGCTACGTGGAAACACTGACACCATTAAAGCGGTTCAAAAGCATTTAACCCGCTTTAAAGTGTCGTGCACACGTGCCCCTCGTTTAATCTACACATGGCCCACCACTTCAATTTAGGGCAAAGTAAACCCCCATTTGACACGCCCATAAACACTGGTTCTCTATCAGCCTTACCCAAAGCCCACTGAAGGGAGTGGGAAGACTCCTTGTTAGCAACCCTGATTTGAACCTGTTTGAGATTTCAGTCATGAAGGGATATTCTTGGTCCTCTGCTGCTGTTGGGAGCAGCAAGGTCATTCCTCTTCTGGATGGATGAACTAGGAGTTTCAAGGCTGAGCGGTTTATCCTGAGTACAGGTGATTGATAACCGCTGACAAAAACAGCAAGTGAGCAGCTACCTGGTTGTACTACAGGGGATCAGCTATGCTTGGAATGAAATTCAGGACTCTTGGTTAATGTGTGGCAAGAAGGAGGCGGAGGAATGGCAGGCAGCAATGGCTTGCAACATAACATGTGCCAGGCCAGGCAAATGGGAACGTGCACTTTGTGGCACCTCAAAGGATTTTGAGGCACCTCGAAACACATGCAGCACACATGAAAAGGTTATCCACTCTACGTATTTGCAGTACAGGGCCAAAATTAGATACCAGGAAATCCCAGCATCTAAAAAACTGCTTAAATAAAAAACCAGGGTGGTACACGTGTCTACAGCGTGCGGCACCTGAAACGGGAGCCTGGCTGGCCAGAGCCACACTCTGGCTGCTGGCCAAGCTCTGCACACCAAAATTGCTGCTGCTGTGGCCCCAGGAAGCCCCCAGGACCCTAGGTAAGGCCCAGGTGCTGGCCCCAGCTTCCCCTACCCGACCCCGAGGCAGTTTCCTGCAGGGGCCTTCCCCAGGGACAAATAGCAGCAGCACAACTATGTGCCTCTGCTGTATGTCCCCAGGGAAATGCACGTGCATGCTTGTGGGGATGCACCCATGTGCCATTTAAGATTTTGGCCATAACAAAAACCAAAATCAGGGCATTTTCACAAAAATCTCAATTCTGTCTCTCTGCAAAGTGTCACATTTGCATTCATTTTCCACCTCTCTCCACTGACAGGTCTGGAAAGTGCTATCTTCATTGTATTGAAAAAAAGGGGCAACCTGCTGTGCTTTACTGCACAAGAAGCAACCCTTCCCCAGATTGTCCCATTCACCTGTTGACCCAGTTCTGAGGACGTCATCTCTAGGCAGTCTGCTTCTTCCACCAGGTGCTGACCGGCCACTCACGTGTAACTGCATTGTTGCTAATCCCTATTGCAGACCGTATAAGCCACAGTTTGCTCCAGTGCCGCTTCTCGCTGCTTGAACCCTGAGTAACCTGCATCAGTGCATATCAAAGCCTTGCTGGTCCACGCTAGGGACCAGGCTTCAGGCTTGGCCTGACACTGATGGCTCATATGGGGGCAGATCCCCAGAACAGATGAGGCCTGTGGGGTGATGGTGTAATTGGGTACTTGCACCAAAGTGCTCCTTGGCCTTTCTGCTGAGAGATGGCCAGGTGGCAAAGAGCTGTGCCCATTGCTCACAATGCCAGCAGGCCTGGCCCTAAAGCCGAGTGGAGTGGATGCAAAGGGTGTAACAATTGTGGGAGCCTTATCAAGGGATGGAGGAGGCTCAGTGGGATGTTGGCTAAGGTATGTTGGAGACCTGGGGTCAGTTCCATGTTTCGACACACTGTTCCTATGTAGTGGAGGCTCTGGACCTTTGTCCCTTTGTGTTTCTATCTGTGAAATGGGGAAAGCAGCTCTTCCCCATCTTACTGAAGCATCATGAAAATAAATATAGTAGATCTGGTTTTTCCTTGTGGCGATGATTCACAACTGGCTTCATTTGGTGCTCAGCTATGGTCCCAACAGCTGATCGGAGAAGTGGCACCCTTTGGGGGCACTGCCACAGTCCCGCACTGAGAAAAGTGACAGGGTGAGGAATTAGGTTCTGCCGAATACGGGAGACTGTAGTAAGGGGACTGCGGTAAAGGGAGCCCTGTAAATTCCTTGGATAAGGAGGGCTAAGTGGGCAGCCAGTGAGGTTTGCAGGAAGTGCCGATTATTGTTGTGAGGTGGGCACTTGTCTGCCGGAAACTGGCTTGAAGCCTGTGGCAGAAGGCCACCTCTGTTTCTCCCCAAAAACTCTGCTCTGTGACAATTTGGTTAGGATGGGCCCAGCAGAGGAGACGCACCTTACCCTATCTCTTTAGGTAACCTGAGCTGGACACATTCCTGAGGGAGGGGGGAAACCTGCTCCCTCTGCCTACGTGACTGGCATCACCTACCTGGGTGAGGGGCTTGGGCTCCCTGGGGAGCTCGGAACTGCCAGTCTGCCCAGCAACTACTGATGCATTTCAAATTGGTTGGCTGACAGCCAACAGATGCTGGCCTCCATTGGACCAGGTAAATGAGGTCACAAGGGCTATATAAGTTAAGGACTGCCCAGGAGAAGGGGGCGGCAGCCACGAGAAAGGCTCAAAGAGAAAGAATTGCTGAACCATCTGAAACTTGCTTTCTCTCTCAAAACTCATGATCAGTGAATGGCCTGCCTCCAGAGGGAATCTCCACCTGCCTCTGGATGATACTTGTGAGTAAGCTACCTGAGATCTAACCAGATATATATAGCTTGCAGTAACTCAGATGCGTGATCAAACGGTACCCAGCCAGAGGAGTTTGCTCTATGGGATTTCTCTGATATTGCTGTACCCTGTACCCTATTCTAACCCTACCCCTTGTAACCAGTGAAGTTCTCCTTTGTACCTAGTGTGGGAGACTTATTGGGAGTGGGTCTAGATTATGCCTTGGGGTCCCCTTGTTTCGGCTGACTAAGGGAGACCACTACTTGTGCTTCTGACCGAGGGAAGCATCCCAAGTTCTTGAAGTGAATCAAATACCCTCAAGGGCTACTAGGCCTGTGTTTCCCAGGGTGCACAGAGCCAGAATCAAGCCCAGCCCTGGGTGTTGGCAGTGGAACCCCCAGGCTAGTGGGTGTGCTCCCGGAAGGGGGTTGGCCAGATGTGAGGCGCCCCCAGGGAGGCACTGGAGCCTGGAAGGTGGTCGGGCACAGTGAGGTGGGTGGCTCAACGCAGAAGCGCCCCCTACTGGCCTGCCACAAAGCCAACAAGTCATGTCACAAACAGCCATCAGAAGGCAGCAGCTTTTAGTCCCTCCCCCAACATAAGTAGAAAGGTTTCAACTTCACCTGGAACAGAGGTGGCTCCAAGGAGGAGAAGAGAAAAGATCCATCCTTCTGCTAGGATCATTGTTTGGTTCAGGAGCAGGTGCTGTCCCTTCACTTGCAGAGCCCCCTGCCCTGCAATGGAGATAACTGTCTTCCCTGGAAGGGAGTCACCTGTGGAGAGAGTTTCAGTCATTATAGGCTTGGTTCAATGAGCATCGTTCAATGAGGCCTGGATGGAGATGGCTCTTTTGATGAAGCCATGGAGGACAATTCATTGAGCACCAGTCTTGCTCATGTTGGGTGGCATATTACTCCAGGCAGAGGCAGACTGCTTTCAGGCCCCAGCACACAGCTGCTTCCAGCAAAGCTGGCTCCAGGACAGACTACCATTCAACATAATGCAAGGTGGTAGCCTCAGGCCCTAAATAGCTGATAAAGGCTTGTCTGCTAGAAATATGCATGAATGAATTATGACGACTGTGTTCCAGGTGACTATACCCTCTTCCCATCTTCATGAAGCATAGCTTTAACAAGGGGGGCCAGAGGCAGCCCTGAGTAAATGGCTCTGCATATTATAGTCTCTGATAATGTTAAGATCTTCCCAGTACAATAGCTTTGTGTAAATATTGCTAAAGCAGAATATGCTGCCCTGCTATACCCACCTACTCCCACCTGGTTTTTGACCCACTTAGACCTGATCCATTGCTTTTATCACTGTTTGCATCACTTCCTGGCTCATAGCTTTCAGGACCAGTAAAGACCAGAATGATCCACTAGATGCACAGCTCTCACCCTTTACTGGTTTACGGGCAACACTACAGAGCAAATAACATGTGGTAGGCAACGTCCGACTTCGCTCACTCTGTCAACCTGAAGAAACCTGCATAGAGGGAAAGCAAAAAAGTGCCTGCAGGTGATGCCAGAGGGTCTTCTGCAAGGCATAGGTTGGAGACAACTGGTCTCAGCTGGCTTTCTGTATAACAGAGGTCTGGGAACTTGCCCTGCTCTTGCTCTTCCTCTTATTGCAAACACTAGGGCTGATTTTCCTCCCATCCCAGTATGTTTCCATTCATCTCACCAGGCTCCTCCTGATTTGCATCCAGCTGTGAGCGGTGTATCACACACTATCATATTTACATTCTCCTTGCAGTTTTCCACCTACCCCAGTCAAGCCAGGCCCCTAAATCTATTCTGCAGACCATGCTGTTCTGAAAGAGCTTTCAAATAGATTAAGTTTCTACACGGTGATGAAGTTTCAGGGCCGCTGCAACAGCGAAGCTCCACAGTGCCATGTTCCAGCTGAGACTTAAACCTTCCTCCAAGAGGGACAGAAGTGCTGTAGGATTACTATGGAGAGCAGTTATTGCTGTAGTAAATATGGGTCAGAAACAGAACGTAACTGCATCATGTATCCAGATAAGCTCCCAGAGCCATAGGCACTGGGTGGGTCACGGGCCTCTGGTATCAGCGTCATTCTTGTGTTTGCAAAGTGGAATAGCATAAGGTGTGATGTGATTTCCAGTCCCAATGCTGCCACAAGCGTGGCAGGGATAGTTTCATAGTTTTATAGGATCTTGCAAGGGCTGTTGTTTGCTCACTGGTTTGAAAATATAACGTCCTACTCCTTGGCCAAGTATTTATAACAGCAGTAGTAGGTACAGCCCATGGATTGGGAATTCGGGCTCTTTGGGTTCTAATTGCAGCTCTGCTGATTATTGGGTTGTTTCTGGTCCCTTAGGCTGATGTTTCCAATCATCTAATTGATTTGGGCTATCCATCTGAGCATCACAGTTTCCTATTGGAATCGCCTAGCAGTGTAGATGCCTCATCTTAGGTGCTCAGAATTAGTGGACGTACTTGAAAACGTCACCTTAACCTCTCTTCGCTTAAATTTACCATGTACAGAATAAGAATAAGCTTTACCTGATGGGGATGAGGAGGCCAACTCATAGTGACCATAACTTGCTTTTAGCAAGCAGTATTCATGAGGTCTCTGTGAGAGAGCAATATAGGGATAAGAAATATATTCATTATATATGTCCTATAGCATGGTTTAAGCAGTAGGGCAGGGATAACTGTGGCTTTATAGCAAGGACATGAAAGTGTGGGTCTAGCAGCGGCTGAAAAATATCACTGCAGACTAAAAAGTCTATTCCCATTTGGAGGCTATTTTTGTAGCTGCGCTGTAGCTTGTTAAAAAATGGGATTTCATGCAAATCCCAGGCAGTAAAAATGAAGACATTTTCCCCTTTGGCATAAGGTGAACAAAGCCCAGAAACCAGTCTACTTTTTTGGAAGGGTGTTAAGAAGTGATCACTTTCAAGCTGAAGTTTCCACCAAACCAGAGAGGGTTAAGTGCTCTGTGCACAATACACATCCCAACCCCCCTTTTTTGCTGGAAAGAGGATTCAGAAGCAGGAGCTATTCATGATATAGAAACATACTCCCCTTCCATTAGATCAAACAGCCCAATCGAAACAAAAAAGGCTTCCTGATTTGAAACCTACCCAACATTGGGCTTTTCATCCATTTCTGAAATCTAGAGAAGAAAACCTGTGCTTTGAAGGATGTGAAGGGCTGTATAACATGAAAATCCACATGCAGAGAGGTCAGCAGACTTTTCTCCAAAGCACAGATTCAGGTAGACTATAAATGAGCAGCTCTTATTTCTGCCTTGGCTAATGCTCTGCCCCGTGCTTGCATTAAACTACGTTGCGTTGCTTATATTCCCACTTCCACAAGGTTCAGCGCCTTTGAGCAAATCAGTCACCCTGAAATATTTCCCTCTACATGCTATTAATGGATTTCCTCTTACAGTTAACAGCTCTTTCTGCCTTAATTAGTCAAATACAATTATTCAGTTTTTATCAGAAGTTAAAAGTTATATAGTACTTTTAGCATAGGGGGGATAAAACCCTAGAGAAAGGGGGGGGTTGTACTACTTACATGAAATCCTCTAAAATGATTAAGGAAAATTCTGTTCCTGCATGTTGCAAAGCAGTTAGCCAAGCCGTGGCACGAGAAGTGAAGCAAAAGTTCGTTTCTCTCTGCCCAGCCATGGATTAAGGAATTTACAGTGCGTTACTAAGGAGAAAGAGAGTTGCAGCTTACCAGAGTTTCCTGCACGCTGCTTCTGAGTTGGACCACAGTACAAGCGTTCCCAGCTGCTTGAAGCTGCTGGGGTCTCTTATATAGCGCAGCATGTAGCTTCAGAAGTGGCACCGAGCCACAGGACGCAGAAGCAAACAGATCTAAGAGCGAGGGAGCCATAGTCGGAATAATGTCTCAGCAAGGTGATGGCACATGCAAGCCTCCTCTGCAACAAGGCAAGCCAACAGCAGGCTGAACAGCTGCAGTGCCTGCACAGAGGAGTAACCAGAGAGCGGAGGAGTTGAAGGAGGACATAGACGTTGCCCTGGAAAATACGGGCGACCCGGGACCTGAGTTCTTCATTGTTCGTGCCCTGTCCTAGGAGCCTTGTGGACCAGATCGGCTGACAAGGAGTGATACCAGTATTGCTGTTGCTGCCTGGAGACGTTCAGATGCTTTGTTTGCGGGGCTGGATCAGACACCGGATGAATAGCTAGAAAAGGCCCCTGCCTTGTCGACTTACACGCTTGAACATTTCTGTGTGTTACCAAGGTGCTGGGATCGGGCAGGTTCACACTCAGAGCCGTTGGTGCTGACTTAAGCCCCATATAGGCAACCCCAGAGCCACCTCACCACTCATTGCTCTCAAGCTTTTCCTAGGGTGCAACCTTCTTTGGTTGTTAATGGGGAAAAATGGTTTCATTTTGCTCCTCTTTTTACTTCACCCCATTCTCTTCTTCCTTTCTGCTCTTTGAATTAGACTTTGGGTGCAGGAGGCAGCTGAGTGAGGTGAGGGGCTGGAGTGCGGCATAGGCTTTGGGAGCGTGTTCATTTAGCAGCGTTCACAAGGGGATTGGACCAACTTGGAGCAATTGTCCATTGGTAGGTCTCGAGCCCCGTACATAGGGCTGCAGGCTCTGCATGCTGTGAGCTGCAGAGCAGGGGGTTGCATATTCTGGACGTGGCCTGCTCAACCTCCCCATCAGCATCTACTCTCCCAGCACGTGAAACACCGTGCTAGAGGGCCTGGCTCGGGAAATCCCCGTTCTCATGCTCTTATCAGGATCTAGCAAGGCAGTCAGTGCAGGCACCTGTGAGATGAAGGGGGAGCTGAGGCTGGTGTCACTCTAAAGGGCTCACCAAATAACTGGGGGAAGCAGAGAGCTGTAGGACCATTGCAGCTTGGGGTGAGCTAGTGGAGAGCTTTGGGGAAGGCTCGCTAACGAGTCCAGGCCTAAACTGAATGTTTTTTCCAACACAGCCATAAATACAGCTGTCCCTTGGCTAGTCCTTGCAAACTGAAGCCAGACTTGGTCTTCAGTGAAGGCCTTATTTAAAGCAGAGGCAAACTGGACCACTGGAACAAAGATGGACTTTGACATTCACCATCCAGTGGTGTCCAAGACAGACTCGGTTTAAAGCCAGGCCAGCAAAGTGGTGCTTGCTCCCCTTCCTCACCTGTGCCTGTCAGTTAGCTTCCTGGGGATCATTGCATACAGCATTGCCGTCATAATTGCAGGCAGTGGGAGCTGGGGCACAGGCTAATTCTTTATGTTTTAATTTGAGTGTGAAGCAGAACATGCGATTTGGCAGGGGTTTTACATTGACCGCTGCCCCTTCACCGAATCCTTCCTGTTCCTGCTGCCAGATGGACCAGAGGGAAGAGAAAATGTTTGTGGGGTGGTCACATAAATAACAACCTGTCTCGGGCTGCATTTATGCAAGATTTATATCCTCAGTGTAAAAGAACAAAAACACATGAGATCACCGAGAAGCTATTGCAATAACAAAGGAACAATGTTGGCCCCTGGGCAGAGTGCATCGTGTGATACGTAGGCCCTGGTAATTGCCAGGCACACAAGGGACTTAGGCCTGTTTATTTTATGTATCTTATCCATTTGGTTTTTCGAATGTCCTTCATTACAGTGTCTGAGTGTGGTGCTATCCTATGCCGACTGGAAGCCACGGGGGGAGTTAGTTTTCCATTTCAGTGGCAAACCAGTCAGTCCTGAAATATAGGCATGGATCTTTTCTTCTCTCTGTATCATTGCTGAAATGTCACTAGCATGCTATGGAGATTGGTCCTGGGACTTCATATAGCTCCATGCTTTTACTGTGAGGGTGCAAACAGCACTTCTATCTGGTTGGTTCGAGGTGATTTGTCTTTGAATTTGGCTCTGTTTTCAGTCTAATAGACCTCATCCCCTGAAGTCTTAGCCCAAACAGCGGAGTTTAGGGTGGTTTTCCCCGCCCAAATCATAAGTCGATCCAACTGTAGGCTTGCTCATGATTCAGCCTGGGTTTGCAAAGGATATACAAGCCTCTCTGGGTCCAAAAACACTGGAACTTGGCGTCTTGGGAACCTGAAGTGCAAATCCCAACTCCAAGGCTAGCCCTCATCCTCCAGCAGAACGAACCCAACACTTAGATCCCAGATGCTTTGGTGCTTGGCGCTGACAAGGAGGGAGGATGCTGAGCTCCTTTCTGGATGTGTTTAGCAACTTCCTGGGTGAGAGCAGGAGCAGACTGCAATGTAGCAGCCGCAGCCTGGAGCTAATCGCCTGGTTGCCAGCTGGATTTTGCTGCTCACACTGTACCCCGTGCTGCTGGGTGTAAAACTAGCTA
Source organism: Gavialis gangeticus (assembly GCF_001723915.1). NCBI lineage: Eukaryota > Metazoa > Chordata > Crocodylia > Gavialidae > Gavialis > Gavialis gangeticus. Next base: position 7,293,434 of record NW_017728996.1, on the reverse strand, counting down.
GTAGAAGATGTGGATGGGGGGGTTGCCTCACTAGACTGTAGCGTAGATAGACTTTGAGTGAGGAGAACTCAGACTGAGGTATCAGGATGTGTACATAGTATATGTGTGTGGATTGCTGCCAGCTCTTTTGGAAGTCAGCCTAGGAAGCATGTGTGTTTTCTTGGTTACAGACTAGCCACACAAAGGTTTCTAAGTCGACGAAGCGCTTCCTGAGTTTTGGAGGAGCAGCAGCTCCTGTTCTTGGCTTCTGGTCCGCTGCTTGTGTCTTGACTTCAATGCTTGGAGAGCAGAAAAGGGCATGAAAAATAAGGTACGTACCTGGAGAGACTTACTGCAAATCGGATTTCCCAGGAAAAGCGACGGTGAGATTGATGTTTACGGCCTGCTTTCCTCTTACCCGGATTTGTGGCCTGTTAAGCTCTTTCTGATGTGGCTTGCTCAGGAGAGGCAGTTGAGTGAAAATACTTTTTAAGCTTTGGTCACTTTGGCTCTGATTTTTGGCGCTACATCTTGGTTGGGTAGCCTGGCATGGAAGCAGCCCTTTACCTAAGGGTCATTTTAATCACAGGATTGTTTAAGGCAGAGCAGACTTTGCTATTTTTCCCTGGTTGACAAGGGGAGGAGTTATAGGAAAATTACACAGATTTAAGAAGGTTTTTGTACGCTGGTCACAGAATCATAGAAAATGAGGGTTGGGAGAGACCTCAGGAGGTCACATCTAGTCCAATCTCCTGATCAAAGCAGGACCGTCCCCAACTAGATCATCCCAGCCAAGGCTTTGTTGAGTGAGGCCTTAAAAACCTCCAAGGATGGAGCTTCCACCACCCTCCCAAAGAGAGAGTTTTTCCTAATATCCAACCTCAACTTCCCCTGCTGCAACTTGAGCCCATTGCTCCTTGTCCTGTCGACTGCTCCCATGGGCAACAGCCCAGCCCCATCCTCTTTGCAACCCCTGCAGGGAGCTGAAGCACCGGTGAGACCGCAGCTGGAGCACCGCGTCCGCTTCTGAGCGCCGCACTTCAACAAGGACGTGGAAAAACTTGAGAGGGTCCACAGAAGAGCCACCTGTATGATCAGGGACGTGCAAGGCGAGCCATACGAGGAAAGGCTGAGGGATCTGGGCCTCTTTAGCCTAAAGAAGAGACGGTGGAGAGGGGACTTGGTAGTGGTTTACCACTATATCAGAGGAGCACATCAGGAGCTCGGTGAACAGCTGCTCACTACAGCACCCCTGGGGAAGACCAGGACCAATGGATACAAACTCCTGGAAGGCCGCTTCAGGCTTAATACCAGGAAAAGCTGTGGAATAAGCTCCCTCCAGAGGTGGTGCAGTCACCTGCCCTGGAGGTTTTCAAAAGGAGACTGGATGGTCACCTCGCAGGGGTCACCTAACCCCAGTTGTCCTCCTGCCTAGAGCGGGGGGGCTGGACCCGATGATCTGCAAGGTCGCTTCCAGCCCCTAGCGAGCTATCAAATCCCCTCTCAGTCTGTTCCTTTGGTGCAGACAGCCCAGGAGACTCAGTGACTCGCCAAGTCGGGTGAACTATAGTGCTCTGTGCTCTTCAGTGGGATTTTTAACTATTGAGAGAACTTGGTTTTGCAAGGTGCAGAAAAGCGCGTTCAGGTCTTTGCGGGCAGCACTCGGTGCCTAGCTGCTTAGACCTCCTGGCATTGATCCTCGATCCTTCGCATCGGCAACTGTCGCGGGGCACTTAAGCGCCCTGCGCCTAAAATGGAAGCGACCCGTGAGAGACCCCTAGTGGTGAGAAGGGGGAGGCTCAGCTGCCAGTCACCAGGGCAGCACAGGTGCGGGTTGCCGAGACAACCAGTTTGGTCATCTGACTGGAAGGGGGCAGGGCCTGGCCTATATAAAGGTAACCCAGGCTGAAGCCAGGGAGCTCAGTTCCCCTCTGGCAGTTGAGGACGGTGAAGCCTGATGGTCTGCGCGGTTTCTGCATGAGGATACTGGGTGGAGAAAACCCGAGTAGGGACATGAAGGAAGGTTAGCCAGTTTGGCTTGGAATTTATGTTGTAACACAGGAGTGTGAGGTTTCTGTTGTCTTGTTGTATAAGACCGGAGGACCGGGTGCGGCTGTAGGGGTTGGAGGAGGCCTCATA